>NC_132906.1:38630651-39238985 GCF_047675955.1 Chlorocebus sabaeus | reverse complement strand
AATATATTTTATTATAAACTCTGTCATCAGCAATGGTCTTACCTTCAAAAGTAACAGGTAGTAACAGCATTCTATAATTTGAGAGGTATTTTTGGAAGAGGGCTCCAAACCACCCCACTCCTGTCAAAAACAAACAATTTTGCTTTTCAGCTTGAACTCATCGTCAAAATCCCACTAAGAGAAGCCATTACCCAGTTATACACAGTTATATCCTCAGAGAGATGACAAATATTCAGTGACAGTGCTATTTTGAGGTTAAAAGCCTGGGTGCTGAGACAACATTGCCTGGATTTAGATCCCGGCTCTGTCATTCACTAACTTTGAGAACTCAAGTGAGTTTGTCAACCTTTTTGTGTCTTAATTTCTCTGTGTGTAAAATGGCTATAATTATAGTATCTGCCTCATAGAGTTGCAGTGACGTTTAAATGTATTAATAAACATTAGGAATTTAGAACAGAGGTTGGCACATCATTGACATTAAAGTTGTAACTCTTTGTTATTGTTATCATTATTCATTCGCCCATCTGCCTTACATTAGCTGTTTCTTACCCACTAGCTGCTACCCATCTGACATAGATAGCCAGCTCTCTTGAGGGAAGAGAGAGACCCTCTCACATTGTTTTGTATTGTTTTATATTCAGTACCTGTTTTAAGAAAAAACCAAGGAAGTGAAACCAAAGACAGGCAGCCCAGTGCCAGGCCTGAAACTAGGCCTCAGCCTGCCTGGCCTAAACCTAGCAGTTAAAAATCAACTACATTGTATAAAAGAACATTATAAAACTCCCTGTGTGACCACCAGTGCATGAAACCCCTGTCACGTATCCCCTAGATTGCTCAATGAATCACGACCCTTTCATGTAAAATCTTTAGTGTTGTGAGTCCTTAAAAGGGACAGAAATTGTGCACTCAGGGAGCTCGGATTTTAAGATGGTAGCTTGCCAATGCTCCCAGGTGAATAAAGCCTTTCCTTCTACAACTTGGTGTCTGAGAGGTTTTGTCTGCGGCTCGTCCTGCTAGACTTCTTGGTTCCCTGACCAGGAAGCGAGGTAACTGGTGGTGGAGGCAGCCCCTTAGGCAGCTTAGGCCTGCCCTGTGGAGCATCCCTGCGGGGTACTCCAGCCAGCCTGAGCCACGTGATCCAAAGGGCGCTCCCAGGTGGGCAATTGCCCTGGTGGAACGCCTCACCAGAGCAGCTCCTAGCAGGCCCCCACGGAGGATTAACATAGTGGCTGAACACCGGGAAGGAACTGTTACTTGGAGTCCGGACATCCGAAACCTGGTAAGACTAGTTTTTGAAACTTGTCCACTCCATTTGAATGGAAGCATGGCCTGATCACCCATGGTGTGCCTATATTGGCACTTTTGTTTTGGTTTTGACTTGACTTGAAATGCTGGATACTTTGGTTTTGGTTTTAACTTCACTTGAATTTCTCGGTATTCTGATTTTGAATTTCTTGGTATTCTGATTTTGGTTTGGTATAAAAGATAAAATTGTGTGTGTGCCCTCTTTACCCATTCTTTGTTTTGTGGTGAATGTGTGTGGTGTGAGCATGGTATTCTGTCTTGAGAAAGCATGGGTCAGGTGCAAAGTAAGCCCACCCCATTGGGAACTATGCTAAAAAATTTCAAGAAAGGATTCAATGGAGACTATGGAGTCACAGTGACTACAGGAAAACTTAGAACTTTGTGTGAAATAGACTGGCCAGCATTAGATGTAGGTTGGCCATCAGAAGGAAGCCTAGACAGGCCTCTAGTTTCAAAGGTATGGCACAAAGTAACTGGCAAGCCAGGACATCTAGATCAATTCCTGTATATAGATTCCTGGTTACAGCTAGGTTTAGATTCCCCACAGTGGTTAAGGGGACCGGCAGCAGCAGTACTAGTAGCAAAGGGACAGTTAGTTAAGGAAGATTCTCGCTCCACCATCCGAGGGAAGCCGGCACCTAAAGTTCTGTCTGACCCAGAGCCTGAGGACTCATAGCAAGAGATGGCACCAACAGTGCTCCTCCCTTATCAAGTGGAGAGGACCCCTTCTCCTGAGCCCACAACCCCTAGACCACCCAGAGTAGACAAGAAAGGAAGTGAAGCTGCAGAAAAACTCCTCCCTTGGTGGCCCGCTTATGGCCCAAGACTGAAATCCAAATGCCCCTAAGAGAGCAACGATATACTGGGATAGATGAGGACAGACACATGGCAGAAAAGCGTGCCTTTGTGTATCACCCTTTCACTTCTGCTGACCTCCTCAATTGGAAAAATAACACCTTACACTGAAAAGCCTCAAGCTCTAATTGAGTTGCTCCAAACAATTATCCAGACTCACAATCTTACTTGGGCTGATTGCCACCAGCTACTCATGTACTTCTTTAACACAGATGAAAGGCGAAGGATGCTCCAGGCAGCAACTAAATGGCTAGAGGAGCATGTCCCTGCCGATTACCAAAATCCCCAGGAATACATAAGAATTCAGCTGCCAGGAATGGACCCCCAGTGGGATCCAAATGAAGAACCAGATATGGAGAGACTAAGACGGTACTGAAAGGCATTAATTGAAGGTTTGAGAAAAAGGGGCTCAAAAGGCCACCAATGTAAAGTTCCTGAAGTCATCCAAGGAAAGGAGGAAAGCCCAACCCAGTTCTATGAAAGACTGTGTGAGGCCTATCGTATGTACTCTCCTTTTGATCTGAATAGTCCTGAAAATCAGCCTATGATTAATATGGTCTTAGTCAAAGCGTGGAAAATACCTGGAGAAAATTGCAAAAACAGGCTGGGTTTGCAGGAATGAATACCTCGCAGTTACTGTAGATAGTTAATCAAGTATTTGTAGAGATGCAACAAGCTACTGAGAAAGTCATAAGGAGAGCAATTGCCAGGCCAGGAGAAATGCTGATTTACTGGCTGTGGCAATTAGAGGAATCCCCCTGAAAGGGCAGGGAAAGGGGGGTTCCAGGAAGAATGCCCAGTCCAATCACTCACATCTGCAGGGTAACCAATGTGCCTACTGTAAAGAAATAGGACATTGGAAAGATAAATATCTCCAACTAAAGGAAAAGCAGGATGATGCAGAACCAAAGACCTCAGACCAAGATGAAGGGACATTGTTCAATCTGGCTGAAGGGATACTAGACTGAAGGAGACCAGGCTCAAATGCCCCCAAGGAGCCCATGGTCAGGAGGAAAATAGGGGGCAAGGACATTAACTTTTTGGTCGATACTGGAGCCGAACACTCAGTAGTAACAACCCCAGTGGCCCCCTTATCTAAAAAGACCATTGATATAATTGGAGCAACAGGAGTCTCCACCACGCAGCCTACCATGCACCTGCTCGGTGGGAGGACATAAAGTGACTCATCAATTTCTGTATATGCCTGACTGCCCCTTGCCTTTGTTGGAAAGAGACTTGCTTAGCAAGCTCGAGCCACCACTTCCTTTACAAAACAGGGCTCTTTACAGCAGAAGTTACCAGAAACAGAAGTCATCATGGCCCTTATAGTCTCCCGGGAAGAATAATGGAGACTTTTTCTAACAGAGCCAGGCCAGGAAATAAAACTGGCTCTAGCTAGGCGATGGCCCTGAGTATTGGCGGAGGACAATCCCCTGGGACTGGCAATCAATCAAGCCACCACACTCATAGAAGTTAAGCCTGGGGCCTAGTCAATCAGACGAAAGCAGTATCCAGTTCCCAGGGAAGCCTTTAAAGGAATACAGACTCATCTTAGACACTTAAAAGCCTTTGGAATTATAGTTCCTTGCCAGTCTCCAGGGATAACCCCCCTCCTACATGTCTCTAAACCAGGGACCAAAGACTACTTACCTGTACAGGACTTAACGCTTGGTAAACCAAGCTACAGTGACTCTGCACCGAACAGATCCTAACCCTTACACTGTTAGGATTGCTGCCAGCTGAGGATGGCTGGTTTACTTGCCTGGACTTGAAAGATACCTTCTTTAGCATCAGACTAGCTCCTGAGAGCCAAATGCTGTTTGCCTTTCAGTGGGAAGATCTGGGGTCAGGTGTCACCATGCAGTACACTTGGACTCGGCTTCCCCAAGGGTTCAAAAACTCCCCCACCATCTTCGGGGAGGTGTTGGCTCGAGACCTCCAGAAGTTTCCTGCTAAAGACCTAGGCTATGTCTTGCTCCAGTACGTAGATGACCTTCTGCTAGGATACTCTACAGCAGTCAGGTGCAAAAGGGACAGATGCCATGCTTCGGTACCTGGAGGACTGTGGGTTTAAGGTGTCCAAGAAAAAAAGCTCAGATCTGCAAACAGTAGGTATGCTACCTGGGATTCACTATTCGAAAAGGGGAGTGTAGCCTAGGGTCAGAAAGAAAGCAGGTCATCTGCAGCCTACCAGAACCTAAAACCAGAAGGCAAGTAAGAGAATTTTTAGGAGCTGTGGGGTTTTGCAGATTATGGATTCCAAACTCTGTGGTGCTAGCCAAACCATTGCATGGGGTTACAAACAGGGGCAACTGAGAGCCCTTTGAATGAGGACCTCCACAACAGCAAGCCTTTTGTAAGTTAAAAGAAAAACTTATGTCAGCCCCAGCTCTAGGACTACCAGATTCGACAAAGCCCTTCACACTCTATGTGTCAGAAAGAGAAAAAAATGGCAGTAGGACTTTTAACTCAAACTATGGGGCGCTGGCCAACACCAGTGGCCTACCTCTCAAAACAACTTGATGGAGTTTCTAAAGGCTGGCCTCTGTGTCTAAGAGCCTTGGCGACAACGGCCCTGTTAGCACAAGAAGCGGATAAGTTAACCCTTGGACGACAGCTAAATGTAAAAGCCCCCCATGCAGTGGTAACTCTGATGAATACCAAAGGACACTATTGGATAATAAATGCTAGATTAACTAATTACCACGACTTGTTATGTGAAAACCTCCGCAAGACCATTGAAGTCTGTAACACTTTAAATCCTGCCACCTTGCTCCCAGTATCTGACAGCCCGTTGAACATAACTGTGTAGAGGTTTTGGACTCTGTTTATTCTAGCAGACCAGATCTTCGAGATCAGCCATGGGCCTCGGTAGACTGGGAATTACACGTGGATGGGAGCAGCTTCATCAACTCGCAAGGAGAAAGGTGCACAGAACATGTGATAGTAAGCTTGGAAGATGTTATTGAAGCTAAGCCATTGCCCCAGGGCACCTCGGCCCCAAAAGCAGAACTCATGGCTCTAACTTGGGCTCTGGAACTCAGTGAAGGTAAGACTGTAAACATTTACACTGATTCTCGATATGCCTTTCTAACGCTTCAAGTAAATAGAACATTGTATAAAGAAAAAGGCCTGTTAAATTCTGGGGGAAAGGACTTACATATCAACAAGAAATTCTACGATTATTAGAAGTAGTGTGGAAACCCCAAACGGTGCCAGTCATGCATTGCAGGGGACACCAGCGAGTTTCCACCTCGGTGAGCCAAGGAAACTCCCGAGCAGACACAGAGGCACAAAAAGCAATATCTACTCCTTACCAGGCATTAGTCACAGCCCCCACTACTCCCTTAAACTCTTGATCTGGTGCCAACTTATTCTAAAGAGGAAGATTGTCTTCAGGCAGAGTGAGGACAAACAATAGAGGAAGGATGAATAAAGTTACCAGATAGAAGAATAGCTGTACCACACCTGCTAGGAGCCGTAGTCAAGCTGGCTGTACATGAGACTTCCCATTTAGGCCAAGAATCACTTGAAAAGCTGTTAGGCCGGTATTTCTACATCTCACATTTGCCGGCTCTTGCTAAAACACTAGTGCAGTGATGCGTTACCTGTCGACAGCACAATGCAAAGCAAGGCCCCTCTGTGCCTCCTGGCATACGAGCCTATGGAGCGGCTCCTTTTGAAGATCTTCAAATGGACTTCACAGAGATGCCTAAATGCGGAGGTAACTAGTATTTACTGGTTCTAGTGTGTACTTACTCTGGGTGGGTGGAGGCTTATCCAACACGAACTGAAAAAGCTTGTGAAGTAACCCATGTGCTTCTTCGAGATCTCATCCCTAGGTTTGGACTGCCTCTATGAATTGGCTCAGATAATGGGCTGGCATTTGTGGCTGACTTGGTACAGAAGATGGCAAAGGTTTTAGGAATCTCATGGAAGTTAAGTGCCGCTTACCAACCTCAGAGTTCCGGAAAGGTGGAGTGAATGAGTCAAACTATCAAAAATAGTCTAGGGAAAGTATGTCAGAAGACAGGATTAAAATGGATACAAGCCCTTCCTATAGTATAGTTTAAAATTAGGTATACCCCCTCTAAGAAAACAGGATACTCCCCCTATGAAATTCTGTATCATAGGCCTCCTCCTATACTGCGAGGACTTCCGGGTACTCCCCAAGAGTTAGGTGAGATTGAATTACAGTGGCAGCTACAGGCCTTGGGGAAAATTACTCAGACAATCTCAACTTGAGTAAATGAGAGGTGCCCAGTCAGCTTATTCTCCCCAGTTCACCCTTTTTCTCCAGGTAACTGTGTATGGATCAAGAACTGGAACATGGCTCCTTTGTGGCCACGGTGGAGGGGACCCCAGACCGTTATCCTGACCACTCCCACAGCTGTAAAGGTGGAAGAAATCCCAGCCTGGATTCACCACAGCCACATGAAGCCTGCAGCCGCTGAGACCTGAGAGGCCAAAAGCAAGCCTGAACAATCCCTGCAAAGTGACCCTGAAGAAAACGACAAGTCCTGCTCCAGGCCAAAGCATGAGGAAAATTGTTGTGGGACTTATTTTCCTTATAACATGGACTGTGTGGTAAAAGCTTCCACTGCTCCTTTCCACACAGAGAACTGCCTTCAGTGCATACATCAGGTCGCACTGCAGGACAACAAGTTAAGAATATTTTTATTTTATTTTATAGTTATTATGAATGCCTAGGAACTCCAAAGGGAAATTGTTTGTACAATAACAGTACAAAGTGTGTAATCCAGGAAGTGACCAGCCCGATGTGTGCTATGACCCCTCTGAACCCCCCATGATCACAGTCTTTGAAGTAAGACTAAGGACTGGTCCTTTTCTAGGTGACACAAGTAAGGTAATAGCTAAAACAGAAGAAAGAGCGGTCCCCAAAAATGTAACCTTAAAATTTGATGCTTGTGTTGCTATTAATAATAAGGAGCGTGGATTAGGATACAGTTCTCTACATTGGGAAAAAAGTTACACAGCAGAAAATAAGTATATCTGTCAAAAATCAAATTTATGTAGGATGTATCAATACTGGTCTTTTGTCATTTGGGCTACTTGAAAAGAAGATTAAAAAAAAAATCCTGTTTGGCTCCAAAAAGGAAAAGTCAGCTCCTCCTGCACAAGTGGGACCTTCAACCCTTAAGAATTGGTAATCACAAACCCCTCAGACCCAAAATGGAATAAAGAAAACTAAATATCATTAGGCATTGACAGAAAAGGACTAGATCCTAGCGTAAGCCTCCTAATAAAAGGAGAGGTTCAAAGACACTCTCCAGAACCAGTATTTCAGACTTTCAATGATGAACTAAATGTGCCGGTACCTGAGATTCCAGGAAAAACTAAAAATTTATTTTTGCAATTAGCCAAACATGTAGCCCAGTCTCTAAAAGTCACTTCATGTTATGTTTGTGGAGGAACCGTAATAGGAGATCAATGGCTAACAGGAGATCTACGGCCATGGGAAGCCCGAGAGTTAGTTCCTACAGACCCAGTTCCTATGAATTCCTGGCCCAAAAGAACCACCCTGACAATTTTTAGGTTCTAAAAGTCTCAATTATTGGACAGTATTACATAGCTAGAGAAGAAAGAGGAGTCACTCATCCTGTAGGGAGGCTTAGTTGTCTTGGGCAAAAGCTGTGTAATAGTACTGCAAAAACAGTTACATGGTGGAGTTCCAATTACACAGAAAGAAATCCATTCTGTAAATTTCCAAAGTTGCAGACTCTTTGGGCCCACCCAGAATTCCACCGGGACTGGACGGCCCCCAGTGGGTTATACTGGATATGTGGACATAGAGCTTATGCTAAGCTGCCTGATCAGTGGACAGGTAGCTGTGTAATTGGCACCATTAAACCATCTTACTTCTTACTGCCCATAAAAATGGGCGAACTTCTGGGCTTCTCAGTCTTTGCTTCCCACAAGAAATGAAGCATAGCCATAGAAGAAAGATGATGAATGGCCCCCTAAAAGAATCATACAATACTATGGACCTGCCACTTGGGCACAGGATGGCTCATGGGGATATTGGACCCCCATCTACATGCTCAACTGAATCATACAATTACAAGCTGTTTTAGAAATTATTACTAATAAAACCAGTCAAGCCTTGACTGTTCTTGCCTGGCAAAAGACCCTGATGAGAAATGCTATCTATCAAAATAGACTAGCTCTTGACTACTTGCTAGCAGCTGAAGGAGAAGTTTGTGGAAAATTTAACCTTGCCAATTGTTGTCTACATATAGACGATCAGGGGCAAGTAGTTAAAGATACAAAGATATACCAAAACTGGCACATGTACCCGTGCAAGTGTGGCATGAATTTAATCTGAAAGCCATGTTTGGAAATTGGTTCTCTGCAATAGGAGGACTTAAAACTCTTATAATAGGAGTAATACTAGTAATAGGAACCTGCTTACTGCTCCCTTGTTAGCTACCTGTACTTCTCCAAATGATAAAAAGCTTTGTCGCTACCTTAATTCACCAAAATGCTTCAGCACAAGCATACTATATAAATCATTATCAATCTATTGCACATGAAAATATAAATAGTAAAAATGAAGGTGAGAGCTCCCACTAATAAAATGAGTGAGTCTCAAAGGGGGGAAATGAGGAAAGAGAGAGATCCTCTCACATTGTTTTATATTGTTTTATACTCAGTACCTGTTTTAAGAAAAAACCAAGGAAGTGAAACCAAAGACAAGCAGCCCGGTGCCAGGCCCAAAACCAGGCCTGGGCCTGCCTGGCCTAAACCCAGTAGTTAAAAATCAACTACATTGTATAAAAGAACATTGTAAAACTCCTTGTTCTGTTCTGTTTCACTCTGACCACCAGTGCATGAAACCCCTGTCACATATCCCCTAGATTGCTCAATGAATCATGACCCTTTCATGTAAAATCTTTAGTGTTGTGAGTCCTTAAAAGGGACAGAAATTGTACACTCGGGGAGTTCAGATTTTAAGACGGTAGCTTGCCGATGCTCCCAGCTGAATAAAGCCCTTCCTTCTACAACTTGGTGTCTGAGAGGCTTTGTCTGTGGCCCAGCCTGCTACACTCTCACTGTTATTATAATCAAATATCACTACTTTCAGAAAGCCTTCCTTGGTATCTTACCTCCTACCTGCTGGAGTAAATACATGAGAAGAGTAGAACTATAGAAGAGAGATGGAAAGGAATAAAGGAAAATTTTTTCTTTGTCACTTTACTCAAGATCTGCCCTACCTATAGAAAATGCCTCAGAAAAACACAATGAATTCCTTTCTTTGCCTACTCCCATCCCAATGTGACACTGAGAGAGAGTAGAGATGGGACAGAGTAGAAATGGGAAGGATGCCATACCCACAGATTGCATGGCCTTGAAGAAACTAAAATAAGCAGCACCACACTTTAAATCTTACTCAAGGGAGTTAATTCTATCACCTGTATGCACACAAGACCAGGAGAATGACCAATCTTTACACCTTGCTTCACTTCAATACTAAAATCTGTGCCCAGAAAAGGGGTATCTGCCATTTTCTGATTATGCAATGTGTGTTTTTGCATGGTCTCTTACTATGCCTGTGCATCAGCTCAGCACTCCACCTCATACATGTAATGATTCTTCTTACCTCATGAGTTTTCCATGTCATCCTCCTCAAAACACCACAAGAACCTTTGCTCAGGGGACCAGCTGCAGAACTCATCCTCTGGGCTGTCTCCATTTTGCCCAATCTGTCCAGGCATAAGTCTTAATAAACCTTAGCTGGGAAAAGTTTGCCTGGCCTCCTGTCAGTTTATATTGCGTGGGAGCTTAAGAACCTGTGGTCAGTAACAACACCAAGAGTAGAACGTGAAGAATAATTTTCATCCACAAAACCCTCTCTCCTGCCAGTTGGTTGAGTCAAAGCAAAAACTTACCAGACAAAGCTAAATTGATAAAGAAGACTTTATTTCAAGCTATTGCAATAGGGGAGAGAATCCAGAAGTCAGGCTGTAGTTAACTCTGATGACAAACAAAAGGTGGGAAGGTTTTTAAGTGCTGGTCCAATAGCTAGTAAAAAAAGTACCAGAAGACTTCAGTGTGGAGGTTGATCAATGGGATGTACTGAGCACATGAAGCTTTTCCTGAGTTTCCAAATGTTGTTCTCTGTGATTAGGCCATCTGTGTTTGCTAATTGACTCCAACTAAACAGAGGCCTGGAGGTAAGAGTGCTTTCTTCCTTAATGATTACCTTTCAAAGAGATCGCTCCCAGGTCCTCGAGGAAGACATTCCTGGGTAGGAAAACTAGCAAGAGGCTTTTGAAAAATGTACATATGCAGTTGACCCTTGAACAACACAGGTTCAAACTGCATGGGTTCACTTGTACACAGATTTTCTTTTCAATAAATATATCAGAAATATTTTTGAGATTTACAATAATTTAAAACAACTCACAGATTAATCATGTAGTCCAGAAATATCAAAAAGTTAGATTTGTCATAAATGCGTAAAATATACAGATACTAGTCTATTTTTTATCATTTAATACCATAAAACATAAATAAATCCCTTATCATAACTTAACATTTATCAAAACTTACACACACAGAGATTGTAGTGGGTGCCATTCACAGTGGAGAGAAATACAAGCAAACATAAAGGTGCAGTGTTGAATCACAAATGCATAAAATTAACTGTAGTGCATACTGTACCACTGCAATAATTTCATAGCCACCTCCTGTTGCTATTGCAGTAAGCTGAAGTGTTGTGAGTATCTGCTTAAAATGCTGTGTGACACTTATCATCTGCATGGAAGTAGTTCATCTCTCCAGTAAACTGTGTACCACAAAGAGTAATATCTCTCGGTTCTTGCATCTTTTCATCATGCTAAGTGCAATACTGTAAGCCATAAGTAACACCATGGGAGACAACAAAATGCCACTAATGATGTTGGAAGTGCTCCCAAGAAGCAGAGAAAAGCCACGGCATTACAATAAAAAGTTCAACTGCTTAATATGTACCATAAATTGAGATCTGCAGCAGTGATTGCCAATGATTTCAGATGGACAATTCATTTTGTAAACAGATGATGTAAATTTACCATATTGATAAATACAGCACAATACTGTAAATGTATTTTCTCTTCCTTTTGATTTTAATAACACTTCTTTTCTCTAGCTAACCTCACTGTAAAAACACAGTATATAATACATGTAACATATAAAAATGTGTTAACTGGCTATTTATGTTATCAGTAAGCCTTCTCGTTAATGTAGGCTATCAGTAGTTAAGTTTTGAGGTAGTCAAATATTATACATAGATTTTTTTATTGCACAAGGGTCAGTACTTCTATCTCCTGCATTGTTCAAGGCTCAACTGTATCTCAAAGAGATAAAGAATTTATAATTATACATATTTCTAGGGTAAATGTTCTAAGAAAAGGCCAAGGGCCTGTCTAAAGTTTGATGCAGCTCAGAGAAACAACAAGGCTCTCTTGGTCAGTTGCTATTATCATCTCTGCCCCAAGTAACGACTACAAAAGAATGAAAATACTGACATTACCAAATTCTTTTGATTGACCTTCATTTTATTCTCTACCTCAACATGTCTTATGATGTTGAGATTTCAAGATTTTAGTTCCATTCAAATGTTGATTATTTTTCAAAGTTCTAGAACAGAGGCATTTCAAGTATAGCAATTAACTGAAATATTATATCATTAACTTATAATAGTAATGTGAAAATAATAATATAACAAATAATATAACAAGCTTGGGTATGTGTGTGTTTGCATGCATAGGCACCCATATATGTGTGTGTGTATACCAATTTACCTTTGGAAGAAAAAAATGCTGGTAAAAAGAAATAGTAGTGAATATTTGACAGTTTATTCTAATAACATATTGTTAACATTAATTAAATCAAGCAAGGAATGACTCCTTATATTATGGACAAATTTTTTTAAAGTGCGCTTGGGCTTACCAAACAGATAAATTAATGCCACATTGTCACCTGAGAGACTGTTTCTTTTTTATGTCCAAAACAAGAAAACTAGGATGTTTGTTCACATGTTTCATCTCTGTCAAATAAGCTAATAACTCAACAGAAATTCCTGCAGCATGAATTTGTAAAACTCAACTAAATCTCTCTAGACTTCTGTCAAGTTATAAAGAAGCCACTGCACCAAGTTCACAAATCAATGGCAATTGAGGATTGAGTCAGCTTTCAATATGAAGCTTTTGAAAATCTAGGAAACAGCATTAATTCTAGTTCTAGAGAAATAACTGTTTGCAGGGTGACTTTTTTTTTGAAAGCATACATTGAATTCATTCAAGTGATATATTACCAGTAAGTCTAAGTATCACTAATTTTCTCTGCCCTGAAAGTAAAAGGTAGCCATATTAACTTTAAAATAGTCAATAAGATGCAAAGTTACTGAGGTTAAAATATTGACCTTGCAAACCCATGTGAAATCTGAATGCAGGGATACTTGTGTAATTTAAGTAAAAACATATACATACTAATAGTTGTATTAGTAAGCTTTCACACTGCTAATAAAGACATACCCAAGACTGGGTAATTCATAAAGGAAAAAGGTTTAATGAACTCACAGTTCCACATGGCTGGGGAGGCCTCACAATCATGGCAGAAGATGAAGGAAGAGCAAAGAAATGTCTTACATGGGGGCAGGCAAGAGAGAAGTGCCAAATAAAAAGGGGAAAACTCCTTATTAAACCATCAGATCTTGTAAGAACTCACTCACTAGCATGAGAAAAGCAGGGTGGGGGTAACCACCTGCATGATTCAATTACCTATCACTGGGTCCCTCCCAGGACACATGGGGATTATGAGAACTACAATTCAAGATGAGATTTGGGTTGGAACATAGCCATATCATTCCATCCCTGGTCCCTCCCAAATCTCATGTCCTCACATTTCAAAATGTATTCATGCCTTTCCAAAAATTTGGAAAGAAATTGGTCAAAGTAAAGGGGCTACAGGCCCCATGCAAGTCCAAAATCCAAATGAGCAGTCAACACTTAAAGCTCCAAAATGATCTCCTTTGATTCCATGTCTCACATTCAGGTCACACTGATGCAAGGGATAGGCTCCCACAACCTTGGGCAGCTCTGCCCCTGTGGCTTTGCAGGGTACAGCCCCTCTCCCAGCTGCTTTCATGGTCTGATGTTGAATACCTGTAGCTTTTCCATGTCTGGAAGATGGTGGCCCTCTTCTCACAGCTCCACTAGTCAATGCCCCAGTAGGGACTCTGTGTGAGGGCTTCAACCTCACATTTTCCTTCTGCACTGCACTAGCACAGGTTCTTCATGAGGGCCCCACCCTAAGAAAACTTCTGCCTAGACATCCAGGTGTTTCCATACAACCTCTGAAATCTAGGTGGAGGTTCCTGAGCCTCAATTCTTGACCTCTGTGCACCTGCAAGCTCAATCACATGGAAACTGCCAAACTTTGGGACTCGAATCCTTCGAAACTATGGCCCAAGTTGTACCTTGGCCTGGTTTTAGCCACAGCCAGAGCAGCTAGGACATAGGGCACCAAGTCCCAAGGCTGCACACAGCCGGGGGGCCTCAGATCTGGCCCAGGAAACCATTTTTCCCTCCTAGGCCTCTGGGCTTGTGATGTGAAGGGCTCCCACAAAGATCTCTGACACAACCTGGAGATATTTTCCCCATTGTCTTGGAGATTCACATTTGGATCGTTATTTAAGCAAATTTCTGCAGTTGGCTTGTATTTCTCCTCAGAAAAATGGGTTTTTCTTTCCTACTCCATAATCAGGTTGCAAATTTTTCAAACTTTTATGCTCTGCTTTCTCTTGAACACTTTGTCACTTAGAAATTTCTTACTCAAAATACCTAAATAATCTCTCTCACGTTCAAAGTTCCATAAATCTCTAGGGCAGGGGCAAAATGCTACAAGTCTTTTTGCATAGCAAGAGTGACCTTTACACCAGTTCCCAATAAGTTCCTTAACTCCATCTGAGACCAGCTCAGCCTGGACTTTATTGTCCATATCACTATCAGCATTTTGGTCAAAGCCATTCAACAAGTCTCTAGCAAGTTTCAAAATTTCCCATATTTTCCAGTCTTCCTCTGAGCACTCCAAACTGTTCCAGCCTCCGCCTGTTGCTCAGTTCCAAAGTCGCTTCCACATCTTTGAATATCTTTACAGCAGCACCCCACTCTGCCAGTACTAACTTACTGTATTAATTCTCATTTTGCTAATAAAGACATCCTCAAGACTGGATAATGTATAAAGGAAAGAGGTTTAATGGACTCACAGTTGCACATATCTGGGGAGACCTCACTATCATGGTAGAAGACAAAGGAAGAGCAAAGGGACGTCTTACATCATGGCAGGCAAGAGAGAAGTGCTGAGCAAAAAGAAGGAAAAACCCCTTTATGAAATCATCAGATCTCATGAGAACTCACTCACTATCATGATAACAGCAGCATGGGGGTAACGTCCCCCATGATTTAATTACATCCCACTGGTGTCCTCCCACAACACATGTGGATTATGGGAACTACAATTCAAAATGAGATTTGGGTGGGCACAGCCAAATCATATTAATAGTAAAACAAAATCAAAATCTCCATAAAAAACTAAAAGGGAAGAAAGCTTAGTGAGAAAAGTGCTGATATGGAATATCCAGTAACCCCAAAGTGGTGAAGATACAAATTAGTTTCATTTTAGGATGATATGTGATTAGCTTACTTTCTAATTTAAAAATATATATATATCGTTTTTTCCTCCTAATTTGAGGTCATACTGGTAAGCAGATAAGTGTACTACTGGGCATCATTTCTTTGCATGAATTAGAGTTTCTTAGAGAACCTAAGAGGATAAAAAACTCATTAGCAGGTTATCTTTCATAGTTTTGCTTTTTAAATGCCAATCTTGTGAAAGAGATGGCAAAATAAATTCACAGTTGATGTGACATTAGGCCTGGGCCAGGGGAAAGGACATTGAATTTATACCAGAAAGGGAAACATTGGCCACACCACCCTGGATGACCAGAGTACTCAGGCTCCCTCTGCACCACAACTTATTCTGAACATTGCTTTTCACGCCAGTTACATTGAAGCATAGAGTCATCTTAAGTACTATTTTGACTGCTTAGATTTTGTTTATCTAAAAATTTTTAATATTGCTTCTGTTAGTCTTTAAAAGTCAGCTATTTCTCCTAAGATGAACAAGAATCTATTCTAGATTTAGATTCATAGAAATGAGGAAATTAAATAAGTACATTCATTTATGCTTTTACAGGGTCTATAAGGTACACATTCAATCTTGCTTTAGTTTAAAACACATGGATAATATAAAGTAAAACCTTATTAATTCTATTCTGGTTAGATTGTTGAGCAGAGAAAAAAAAAAAGCAATTATACTGGAGAAAAAGGAGGGAGGAAGGAATAAAGAAAAAGATTTGGTAGACACATGGAGATATTTTCTTCACAAAATTCTCTATCTGCAAACCTAAACTACTGATTTTTGGAGAATAGCCCAAACTAAGATTCATTTGATTTGTAGTATTTTTGTATCTAAATTCCTGGTATTATATACCTGTAAACTTTATCCTTATCTAAATAGGACTGAGAAAAAATACTTATTGTCCTCAGGGATGAAACAGAAATAAATTACTATCAATACAATTTCACTCTGTTAGTTTAAACATGTCAGGAAATATAATATCTTTCTGTAGCGTACAAACCTTGTTAATTACTTATATTATCTTGTTATCCAGGTTTCACAACAAATAGTAGATAAATTATAATTGGCACATCCCTAAAGACTGCAGATGAAGAATAAATACACTAGAAAAAATGTATCTCCACTGATTACCTTCAAAATCCTTAATAAATGTTGTTAAGAAGTGATTTAAAAACCTCCTCTCTGACAGTAATGAATCATTTGTCAATTGTTATTGTAAAGTGATGATAGAGTTATTGTGTAGCAAAGTGTTTAGCAACCAATGCTGATGTTTTGGAGCTATTTACACTTTGGCAGACATTGGAGATAAGGACTGGGAACTGGCACCAAAACGGAACTCTCAGCTACTTCAGGAGAAAGCTATTTTATTCTGAAATTTTTCATTGAGCAGCACAAACCCAACAATAACTACTGGAAGCCAGCAACTATGTGATAACATTCAGATCTAAAACTCTAAGACCTGGGTCAGTTCCTGCTGGTTTCTTTTCAGGAACCGCAAGAAAGTAAAATAAGCTGCAGAAATACACTAAGATATTTACCTTTGAAACCATTTTTCATTTCAAGCAATATTTTATTTATTTTGCAAATATTGATACATGAACCTATAAAATCATGAATAAAGTTTGTTTTAAAAGTATGAAGATATTCAAAGTTTGTCCTTTGAGAAGGAAGCAGTTATTATTTATTTTATGTGTAGAAATTTATAACAAGGAAAATTGATATAGATTCCTTTGCATTGCGTTCCTGTAATATTTATTTTATATATGTATATTATAATTTTAATTTTTTAACTTATTTCTCATATCTCACAACAATCTTATCTCACAGTTAATAGCTTGATTTTTTTCTTATGAGATGAGACTAAAAGATTTGGAGTTCTGAAGCAGTTTTGTGGCTTTTTAAAATTTTGTGGTTTTTTGTTTTTTTTTTTTGTTTGTTTGTTTTTTGGTTTTTTTTGGTACATCCCAAAACACAACTTAACCCCACAGATCAAAAGATTAACACATACATAACATGTATGGGTACATTCAGACCTTCCAACAAAATAGGTAATACCAATCTCAAACAGAACATAAGACACTTTATTTCTAAATTGAGTTGAATAGTTTAAAGTTGTTTAGGAAAATGACAAAGCCAAACTCAACCAACACCTGTGTAAGAATTCCCATAGACTAGTGGCAGAAAAGCATTTCAACAAATATTCAACATTTCACGTGACTTTTAAACACTAAAATTTTAAAGAAATATGGCAGTTGTTTCTCATAGCCAAAAATTATAGTAGAAAAAAAAAAGAAAACAAAATTCTAGATAAAATTCTTGAGAATTCTCCAAGTCAAATAGATTTTTATTTCAGTGTCTAAATAATTTACCTTTAGCCTTGGGGGTAAAAAATAAATAAATAAATAAATAAATAAATAAATAAATAAATAAAGACTGTCTTGGATATATACATGTTACCCAGAGGCAGAATCTCAGAATGTACAAAAGTTATTTTGCTCAATAATAAAAAATGGAAAACTTCCTAAATGATGTTATAAAGCTAACATGGCTTTGATATCCAAACTTGGCAAATACAGTACAAGAAAAAAAAACTGAAGCAATTTCATTAGTAAATACTTACACAAGTGCCAAATAAAATAGTATGCAAATCAAATCTGGCAGTTTATTAAATAGATAACATACCAGAACAAATATGTGATTTGAAAAGATAGACGCCTCAAAATTAGGAAACCAATTCAGAAAACACATGTTATCAATAGGTTAAAAATGTCAAAAACACACAATTATCTCAATAAATGTTAATAAATAAATCATGAAAGTTTAATATCAGCCCTGATTTTAAATTCTTAATACAATAGAAGGAGAAGGAAATTTCCTTAGAATGATTATGATACATATCTGGCCAAAATCCAATAGTAGTCTTTACAAAGAAATGTTAAATTATAATAAATGGAATAAGGCAAGATTGACAAGCAGTAACACTGTTATTAAAATTTTTCCAGCCAAAGCAATAAATAAAAAGAGGGAAGTATAATAGAAGATATAACTATCTGAAAACAAGGCAAAACTTTCATTACCTGTAGATGATACTATTATCAACCTAAAAATGATTATCAACCCCCAAAATGATTGAATAATAAATTAAACTTACAAGTGTTTTCTGTTTAAATTTTGAAAGAATATATAGGAATCAGTTCTTCCATAAACTTCAAATAGCTCATTGAAGTATATAAAATTAACCACAAAGTAATAATAATGTCACAATGACTTCACATATAAAATTGTTTGCAATACTTTCAACAAGAAATATTAAATAACTTTAATAAGAAATACGAAAGAAAACTTTACTTAGCAATATAAGAAAAGTAATAGATAAAGATGCATTATCCCTGAATGGAAGTATACAATATTTTAAGTATTATAATTCTCATCAAAATAACTTATAAATTTAAAAGTACTTCATTAAACAAAACTAAAATGTATTTTATATATATATATACACACACACACAAATATATATATACATATATATGTTTACATATACATGTATCAGAATGAACAGAATATTTTTGAAACAGAAAACTGATGTTGGCTTCTGTATTTCAAATTACTAAAAGCAAATTTTAAACATCAACAAGAAAAAAAAATGCCTGTAATCTACTAATATCCAACATTCTATTGTCCCTCCTAGCCATGGCAAGAAGATAAGGAAAAACAGTGAGAAATAAACATTGGAAATAAAGAATCAAATATTTCACTGTTTGCATGTGTTATGATTGTTTTGCTATGAAATCCAAGACAATCAGTTGAAAAACTATTATAACTGTTAGAATATTAGCAAGGCACAAAAGTGACAGAAAACCTTTAACAGTTTTCTACACACACACACAAAACAATGTATGAGAAAAAAAATCACAACAGCAATAAATATCCATAAATAATGAAAAATAATACTTTCAAGAAAAGAGAAAATAGTAATACAGATTGAGTCCTTTTTGCCTAGAAGAAAAATATATCATAAAAGTCCAGTAAATAAAGGAGGATTGTGTTAGCTCAGCATGAATAAATAGATAAGTGAAATAAAATAGAGATTCCAGAATAAATCATGTATATAGGAGAATGTGTTACTGGCGGTAAATCCAAACAGGTCTGCAGCAACCTCAATTCTTGCCTCCTCAGAGGAAAAATATCGACTGAGGGGCATAAGGCAGAAGGAGAGACTGAGGGAAGTTTTAGAGCAAGTTTATTAAAAAGCTCTAGAGCAGTAATGAAAGGAAGGAAACTAAAAATACACTTGGAAGAGGGCCAAGCAAGCAACTTCAGAGATCAAGTACACAGTTTGACCTTTTGACTTGGGTTTTCATACAGTGGTATACTTCTGGGATCTTGCATCACTTCTCCCAACTCCTGAGATCTTGCTGGGGAGCTGCTGATCACCAGTTTCAGGTTTTTTCTATGTGTTTATTAGGAGACTGCCTTTTCCTAGTGCTGGCTGTGACCAATTACTTTAGAGACAGTTAACAGTCGCCTGACCATCACTTAACGGTTGCTGGACTCTCCTGGTGTGTGGGTGGGGGGAAGGAGGTCTTTCCTGCCCTGCTCATACCTGACTAGTTACTTACTGTAACAAATATGTTATTCAATAGAGGTGAAATTTCAAGTCAATGGGAGAAAATGGAGTTTTTAATAAACAGTGTTGGATCATTTGGAAATCCAATGAAAAAATTAAATTAGAGCTTTACCTCACATCATGCACTCATGTAAATTATAGCTGCATCAAAATTTCCAATGTAAAATTATACAAAATACTGGAAAACTTATAGAAAAAATATTTGTATAACATTACAGAAGGAAAGATATGAAGCCTAAGAGTAACCAAAAAAATGGACAGATTTGACTACAAGTTTCAAACAATTGTATAATAAAATAAACCATTAATAAAGTTAAAAGACAAGTAATATTCTAGATCAGGTTGAAAATGGTGGCCCATGGACGGACTGCTAGTTTTTGTGAATAAAGTTTTATTGGTGCACACTCATACCCAACCATTTACATATTGTCTGTGGTTGCTTTCATACTCTGGGGAAGGCTGGACTATTGTGACAGACTCCATATGGCCAACAAACTCTGAAATATTTGCCAACCCCTGCTCTAGGAGAAAATATTTGCAACTTAACATAACAGACAAAAGACTAATCTTCAAAATGGTCACCAGAATAAGATGTCGATCATGCCCAACTGAGTTTACCACTCACAACACCAAAAGAAAACACTACTTCGAAAGAGTCTCAGTAATGTCTCAGAAGTTGGTAATGAAGAGTGAATATTAACAGTGTTTTGAAGTCTGGGTTCTAGTGCTTAAAGGCAAGTCTTTCAATAATGAAATCTGGTTGAAATTTTAAAAATATACTACTAATAAAAAACAATGTTATTAAAGTATAACTGTCACATGAAAAGCTACGTATATTTAAATATATAATTTGATGTTTAGACATATATATATATAAAACTCATGAAACTGTCCTCACAATCAAATAACCAACAGGTCAATCACCCCCAGAAGATTACTGACGGACCTCCCTGCAACACTCTCCTTCCCCAGTCAACCACAATGGATGTTGCTATATTAATTTAGATCCACTGTACTTTCTCATAGCAATGTTTTATAGTTTTCTGTGTACATGTCTTGCACATCTTTTGTCAGATTTATCTCAAAGCACTTCGTACCTTTGATGTTGTGGGAAAACATATTATTTATTTAATTATAATTTCCAATTATTCATTAGTAGTATATAGAAACATAATTAACTTTTCTACATTGATCTTGTACTCTAAAATCTTGCTAAAATTATGTATTAGTTCTAGCAGTATTTTTTGTAAATTTCATTAGGTTTTTTGATACATGTGATCATGTCATCAATAAATAAAGACCATATAATTGTTTCCTTTACAAGGTGAATGATTTTCTTTTTCTTCCCTATTCACTGCCTAGAAACTCTAGTGTAGTGTCGAATACAAGTCATATAAGTGGATATCCTTATTTTGTTCCTGATCTTATGGGGAAAGTATTCAGTCTTTCATCATTAGATATGATGTCAGCTGTGGGTCTTTCATAGATGCCCTTTATCACATGCCCTTCTCTTAATTGGTTTAGCATTTTTCATCAGGAATAGACATTGGATTTTATCAAATTCATTTTTTCAGTGTCTATTCAGATGATCAAATGCTATATATAATACTTAAAAGAGCAATCCTGTTTTTCAGAAAGTCACTCTATTGACAATGATTTTTACAGAAGTGATAAAATGTAGATTTTTATATGTCTCAGTAACCAAAGTTCTATATTAAATTCACACAGTTTAACTATGTCCTATTTTTGTTCAAAGTCTAAAACACAGGAAGCAGGCAATATAAATTATTTTCACTCTTCATCTTAGTTGAATCATTCCTTTCAAATAGCATTTCTAAACATGTTGAAGAGAGAGGGAAAGAGAATGAGAAAGAGGAGAGAGAGGTAGGTAAAGTGGGAGAGGGAAGGAAAAAGGGAGATGAGTTAGATTAAAAGCAATCTAATGAAATATAAGCAATGCACAGAAAAAACTAAAATGTCTAATTAACATAGGAAAATGGCCCCTATATGATTAAAATGTACCTTTCGGAATATTACCTTTGATTAGTATTTACCTTTGGAGCCTGTATATAAATTTTGTATTATGTTCTATTTGGTCTCATGCCAACATTGTAGTACTGTATTTATCTTTTAAAAGGTTTATGTTAATACAAAATAAAATAAATCCCCTTTCATTATTCCTCCTTTAGAAAAGTCTCATATTTTTGCTCATTTATTTTTCTAAAAAAGGTTTTTAATGTTTAACTAATTATGTATTTTGCTATATTTTAATTTGGAAATTTTCACAAAGTTTGTGACGTCCTATCACATGTTTATTATTCCTGCCAGTGTGGGAATTAAGTACTTATTGTTGGTGAATTAGATATCTAATCCCATTAGTCACTGTTATTCAATAAGTACTTCGCTTGTTTCTAGCTTAATTTTAAAATGTTGAAAATGTTCAGGGATTTCTATGGGTACTGATTTTTAACTTGAGCAGAAGAGATAAAGAAATCTGTTGAAAAAGCAAAACAGCACACCTGCAACCTAAACAAAAATTCATTTTAGCAAGAGAATTCAGGAAAATATTCAATTGTGAGAAACACATAAAACAAAACTCAAGTTAATTATACAAGTCATTCATAACTTACATAGCTAATATATCTTAAATGTTAAATAAATGCAAAATGAAAAAATTAACATGGAAACTTACATGAAGACTGAACATTTGAATGAATTTTGGAGATGCATGTGATCACGGAGCTATTCATTTTCAATGATTTCACATTATCTTGCCTGTGGAGACCTCTAGACCCAACTGTGTTTCAGTTTTATATACATTAATTAAATGATTTCTGAATCTACATATCTTTTATCTTATATTTCCTTGTATCTGTAGACCATAGTCTGCATTTATATATGCATAGTATGCATAGTCTGAATGCAGGAAATTCAGCATTACCCTGATACCAAAATGAGACAGTTACACAACACCAACAAAAAAGAGATTATAGGCCAATCTTCATGATAAACATCAATGCAAAATTCCTCAACAAAATACTAACAAATCAAAGTTAACAACAAATTTAAAAGTTTACCATATTCAAGTGGAATTCATACCAGAGATGAAAAGATGTTTCAACATTATCAAATCAAGAAATGTGACATATCACCTTAACAGGATCAAGGACCAAAAAAATGATCATTTCAATAGGTGCAGAAAAAACATTTGATAAAATTCAACATCCCTTCATGATAAAAGCTCTCAACAAACTAGGTGTAGAGAGAACATACCTCAACATAGTAAAGGTCATATATGATAAACCCACAGATAACATTGTATTGAATGGCAAACAGTTGAAAGCTTTTCTCTAAGAACTGGAATGAGACAAAGATTTCCACTCTCACCACTTCTATTCAACATGGTACTAGAAGTCTGACAGAGCAATTAAACAAGAGAAAGAAATAAAGGGCATACAAATAGGAAAAGGATAAGTCAAATTATCCCTCTTTGCAGAAAATATGATCTTATAGCTAGAAAACTCTAAAGACTCTACCAAAAAAAAATTGTTAGAATAAACAAATTCAATAAAGTGTAGGGTACAAAATCAATATAAAAAAATTGGTAGTGTTTTTTTACACCAATAGTGAACAATCCAAAAAAGAAATCAAGAAATGAATCCCATTTACAATAGCTACAAAAAGTGAGAGTCCTAGGAATACACGTAAGCAAGGAAATAAAAGATATCTACAACTACAACTATAAAACGTTAGTGAAAGAAATTGAAGACACACACAAAAATGGAAAGCTATCCAGTGTTCATGAATTGGAGGAATTAACTTTCTTAAAATGTTCCTACTACCCAAAGCAATCTACAGGTTAATTGTAACCCCTATTAAAATACCAGTGACATTCTTCACAGAAATAGAAAAAATAATTCTGAACACATAAGAAACAAAAAAGATCCCAAAGAGCCAACATATTACTTGACTTCAAAATAAACTACAAAGATCGGGTAACCAAAATAGCAGAATACTGTCATAAAAATACACACATAGACCAATGGAACAGAATAGAGAACCCAGAAATAAGTCCATGCACTTACATTCAACTGATTTTTGACAAACGTAACAAGAGTACAAATTAAAGAAAGGACAGCCTCTTTAATAAATGGACTTGAGATAACTGGATACACAGGCAGAAAATTCAAGCTATACCCTTATCTCTTACTATACAAAAATCAACCAAAATGGATTAAAGTCTTATATGTAACACTTGAAAGGATAAAACTACTAGAAGAAAACATAAAGGAAATGTTTCCTGGCATTGGTATGGGCAAGGATTTTTGTTGATATGACCTCAAAAGTACAGGCAACAAAAGCCAAAACAGATAAATAGGACGACCTCAAACTACAAAGTTCTGCACAACAAACCATCAATAGAGTGAAGAAACAATCTACAGAATGGAAGAAAGTATTTGTAAACTATGCATTTGATACAGGTTTATTATTCAGAACACATAAGGAACTCAAACAACTTAACAGCAAATCATCATCATCAACTAATTTAAAATTGGACAAAAGACCTTAGTAGACATTTCTCAAAAGAAGACATACAAATGGCTCACAGGTATATGAAAAAATGATCAACATCACTAACCAGCAGGGAAATACAAATGGAAACCAGAATGAAATATCACCTCACATTTGTTAGGATTCTAATTATCAAAAAGACAGAGATAACAAGTAATTGTGAGAGTGTGGAGAAAAAGGGAACTTTGTATTTCATTGATGGGAGGATACATTGGTACAGCTGTCATGGAAAACAGTAGGAGATTCCTCAAAAAATTTAAAAAATAAAACTACCATATGATCCAGTAATCCCACTACTGGGTATATATGCAAAGGATATAAAATCAGTAGGTCAAAGAGATATCTGTACTAGCACATTTATTGCAGCTCTATTCACAATAGCCAAGATATGAATCAACCTAAGTGTTCATCAACAGATGAACAAATACCAAAAATGTAGCCTGTATTCACAATGGAATACTATTCAGTCTTTAAAAAAGAATGCAATCCTGTCACTTATAACAACATGGATGAGCCTGGAGGATATTATGTTAAGTGAAAAGAGCCAGGCACAGAAAGATAATGATCTCACTCAAATGTGGAATCTTTAAAAAGTTGATTTCGTAGAAGTAGAGAGTAGAAAAGTAGTTAAGAGAGGCAGGGGAGGGAAGGATGGAAAGGTGATAGGGAGAGATTAGTCAGTGAGTACAAACTTACAGTTAAGAAGAAAAAATGCTGGTTCTCTATTGCACAGCAAGGTAACTATGGTCAATGATACTATATTATATATTTTAAAATAGCTAGAAAAGAGATTGTATTAGTTCGTTCTCACACTGCTAATAAAGACATACCCAAGACTGGGTAATTTACTAAGGAAAGAGCTTTAATTGACTCAGTTTAGCAGGGCTGGGGAGGCCTCAGGAAACATACAGTCATGGTGGCAGGGGAAGCAAACACATCCTTCTTCACATGGTGGCAAGAGAGAGAATGAGAACTGAACAAAGGGGGGAGCCCCTTATTAAACCATCTGATCTCATGAGAACTTACTCTCATGGGAACAACATGGAGAAAACCACCTCCATGATTCAATTACCTTCCCACCAGGTCCCTTCCATGATACATGGGTATTATGAGAACAACAATTCAAGATGAGATTTGGGTGGGGACACAGCCAAACCATATCAGAGGTTTTGAATGTTATCACTACAAAGAGATATTAAATGCATGAGGTGATGGGTATGGTAAATATCCTGATTTGATCTTTCCACAATGTATACATATATGGAAATGTCACACTGTACCACATAAATATGTACAATTATTATGTGTCAATTATAAAAACTCTCATTACTATATGCTTTTCATAGAACATTTAGGATGAGCATTTAAAGCCTTGATGTCTTGATGTTTTCCATGAAGACTTGACTTTGACATGTTGATAGTCTCTTCTAGATCTGAAATTGTGAATTTTACTACGAGTGAATTTAGAAATCATGACCCTCTGGCTAACTGATGTTTCAAATTTTTAATTTGCTTTATATAGGGAAAAGGTCTCTAGATGATTGCAATAGCTTCAGATAAATCAATGAACCCTTGTGAAAAAGGTTAAAAATTACACAAATCATTTAAAACTCGGAGACCTAATATATCTTAAATATTAAATAAATGCAAAATGGATAAATTAACTAGTAACTTGTATAGAGACTCTTAGAACACTTGAAAGAGATTTTAAGATGTCCTAACATAATGGAGGACCAATTCATTCCCTATCTCTCAATGATTTCACCATACATATTCTTGCCCTTAGAGCCTCTGGGACCAACTGTGTTTCATTTTATATATTAATTAAATGGTCTCTGAATCTATATATCTCCTATATAACATGTCCTGGTATCTACAAACCATAGTCTATGAAACTTAAACCATTGTTTTATCATCAAAACCTTTGCTTTAACTTGCCCAATATGCTTACTGTTACAGAGTTACTCCATTTACACAGGATGATACATGTGTCATACATATTTTTTAGCCACATTCACTGTTCATTACCTTTTCAAATCTTTACATTTTTTAACATTTTGGAAGCTACAAAAATGAATCATGAGCTGACCTGCTTTTTAATCATAAAATAGCTATGATTTGGATAGCATCGAACAAATGTTTCAAATTCCAACCTTACCCTACAAGGTACACATTATCCTCTATTTAATTAAGATATTAAAACACACAGAATTTGTCGCCCCTTCTCATGTGCCCCCTTCCCAAATTCTTTAGTTATTAAGTGGCTTAGCTGGGATTTGGACCAAGGTCTGTCCAACTCCACAGTCCCTGACATATCCAAAAGAACTGCCCTCTCTACATAAATACAACAATGACAAGAGTCATTTTCTCTAAGTGTTCTTGATCTGATCATTCTATCATAGTAATTTATTTTACTTTCAATCATTATTTACCTATAACTTTTACTCTCTCCAAGTTACATTACTCTTACTTAAGTGTGTTTATATAGTTTTGTAGTCTTTACTAGTATCAAGTAAACCTGTGTCATTAATTAACAATGAATATTAATTTATGAGATGAGTTCATCCATCACTATTCTTGGTTTCTTTTATTCACAACTTGATTAAAGTTTTTATTTACCCTTTTATGAAACTTTTCTTAACATATTCTAGAAAGCTTCAAGTTCATCTATTCTAAACACTCAACAACCATTTGGATTCAGGGACATAATCTCTGTACAGTTGCAATTGTGGTACACGTTTGTTCACTTGTACTTATTCTTCCTCCCTTGTTCTCCAGTATTGCTATGCGCATGGAATTTTCCAGAGAATTTGGTAAAGTGGCCCATCAGTAAAGGCATATGCTTGACTACTGCTATATGCTCTGAACATGGTAAAAATCAGGTGTACTAGTCAGGGTTCTCTAGAGGGACAGAACTAATAGGATGTATGTACACATGAACAGGAGTTTACTAAGGAGAATTGACTCGCATAATCACAAGGTAAAGTCCCATGATGGGCTGTCTGCAAGTTGAGGAGCAAGGAAGCCAGTATAATGAATTGGTCCAAGTCCCAAAACCTCAAAAGTAGAAAAGTTGGCAGTGCAGTTTTCAGTTTGTGGCTGAAGGCCTGAGAGTCCCTGGCAAACCACTGGTGTAAGTCCAAGAGTCCAAAGATGAAGAACTCAGAGTCTGATGTTCAACAGCAGGAAGCATCCATCACAGGAGAAAGTTGAATTCCGGAAGACTCAGCAAGTCTGCTGATGCCACCTTCTTCTGTCTGCTTTTTCTAGCCCTAGCAGCAGAGGGGATGGTGCCCACCCAGATTAAGGATGGGTCTGCCTGTCTTAGTCTACTGACTCAAATGTTAATCTCCTTTTGCAACACCCTCACAGACACACCCAGGAACAACACTTTGCATCCTTCAATCCCATCAGGTTGACACTTAATATCAACCATCACATCAGGGAAGCCATAAATGCAGAGGATGCTTAAGCAAAGAAACAAATGGTTTATCTTCAAACCTTAATTACCTGTCTGAAGTGAGAAGGTAACATATCAGAATACAAAAAGATAGGGTTTCAAACAATTAGAGTCTACCTTCGAGTAAGTCCCAGATTGCACTGCACCCTTGAGTTGGGGTTGAACGACTACAATACTAAAATTTAATTTCCTATAGTAATATCCTGTAGTACACACGAGACAAGATTGGCACCAAATAAAAATATGACAAAGTTGGCTAACTCTTGGGAGGCTTCCAGCAAATGTTTGTTTATTGAAAAAATGCCTAAAACATTGTTACTTTTTTAGTTTTAATGCTGTTACTCTATACAGAAGTGAGATGGAGTAAAGGTGAAGGGAATTTTGTTCTCTGTAAACCACCCATCCACTTTATCACAAAGTTACACTATGTAAATAAGTCAGAAATCCAAACTTAACAATTTGGTCATAGAAGCCACCAAAAAATTTTTAATGTCATTGTTTCAGTTCTTTTGGGCTGCTATGACCAAATACCTTAGACTGGGTAGCTTATAAACAATAGAAATTTATTTCTCACTGTTCTGGAAGCTGGGAAGTCCAAAATTCAGGCACTGGCAGGTTCAGTACCTTGTGAGGTCCTAACTCTAGCTGTGTCTTGACAAGGTGAAAGGAAAAAGGCAGCTCTCTGGGGCCTCTTTTACAGAGCATTGATCCCATTAATGAGGGTTCCACTCCCCTGATCTAATTACCTCCCAATATTCCAGCGCTAACACCATCAAGTCGGCGATTAGGTTTCAACATAGGAATTTTGGAAGGACACATTCAGACCATGGCAGTCATGTAATAAAATAGCATATTCTAAATATCTTAGTTATTAACATTGTATTTATTTACAAGGCAAATATAATATTCTGGTTTTATTAAATACAAGTGAATTCACCAAAATATCAGCAAATTATATAATTAAAAGTAATAACTGATTTGCTCAATTTTATTGATTACCATTGAAAATAAATATATTAAAGCATTTTAAATATTAAAACTTCAGTAACTGTGTGGTATTTTGCCCAACCTCCAACAAATCTTTTTGTTATGTAACTTTGAAGCAAAGATTGCAATTTCCAAAGACAAAAATCTTGTTACATATTGTTAAACCTGTTTCCTCCCAAAATTACCCAAAATTGAAAATAAATTAAAACAATTTTAATGTCCAAAACTGAAAAGTAGCTACTTTTGCAGTTATTACAAAACTTTATTTATTTCAAATGAAAGTTTGATTCCTTTCTATTGCTAAATTACCAATAATTTATTTTGTGCTTCTTATTTTCCTGAGTGTGCTTTTTTTTTTTTTTTTTTTTTTTTTTGAGACAGAGTCTCGCTTTGTCCCTCAGGCTGGAGTGCCGTGGTGCGATCTCAGCTCACTGCAAGCTCCACCTCCCGGGTTCACGCCATTCTCCTGCCTCAGCCTCCCAGTAGCTGGGACTACAGGCGCCCGCCACCTCGCCTGGCTAATTTTTTTTTTTTTTTTTTTTTTTTTTGTAGTTTTAGTAGAGACGGGGTTTCACCGTGTTAGCCAGGATGGTCTCCATCTCCTGACCTCGTGATCCGCCTGCCTCGGCCTCCCAAAGTGCTGGGATTACAGGCGTGAGCCACCGCGCCCGGCCTCCTTAGTGTGCTCTCTAAAATTCAGCATAATATCTTTAACACAGTAGTCATTTTTCTTTACAATGACAAAGCTAAAAGCTGCCCAAATGTAGGACTAATTCTTTTATTTTTCTCTTGGTGAACAATTAGTGAGCACCAGGCCCTGAGCTAGGCACAATGGTTACAAAATTAACAGTCATCAAAGGATTCCATTTATTAAATAAAGGTTCTCAATTACAAACTGTCCTCTGACTGCAAACACTCACTTTTCCAAAATTTTATTACATTTATTCATAGTTTCAGATCAGAGTCTATAAAGTTCAAACAAAAATCATTCTCTTTAATGGGCATATCAGCTTGGATGGTTATAGATTCATCTATTCTTATTCTGCTGGCAAGTTACATTAATAATTCTCTTAAAAATTGGTAATGATGACTGAGGCCCTAAAATATGACCCATCCAACAGCCCTGATCATGCATTTCTTTTAGACAGGACCTGCCTGCACCATGAGTGTATGGTCGAAAAAAGGGATGTACCAGTAACCACAGTGGGAAAACTAGTAAAGGAATGACTGAAGGACCTCGTTAATCACAACTTGAGTAATTTATCATAGCAGTAGACAGGTCAGGAAGTATAGTCCAGGACGACAACCTTGCACACAGCAATTGGAAGAAGAATAGCATGAAGGAATGTAGAATATTTTGGTGAAGAAAAATGTGTAAAAGAAAACGTCTTAAGTGTTGACTTAAGTCATGACGATGAATATATGAGATACTGAGGTCTAAACAAGGATGAACATGCATTGACTTTGCCTTAGATGATCAAGTGTTCTTAACCACTGTTTTTAGACTTAGGAAAAATTAGAAATTCTAGTATTATTTTTAAAAGTCCGCCTTTTTAACTATGAGATTTTTTTGCTTGCTTATTGACTGATTAAAAGGTAAGGCATTCACATGCCAAAAGTACACAGAATTCCAAAAGTACACAGAATACAGTAATAAGTTTTCTTTAACTCCTATCCTGCCACCTACTTCTCCTCCTCAGAGGCAACTAATAACAATATCATATACAATGCACAATGCATATATGAGCAAATATATTCATATAGTTGTTCCTTCCTTTTACACAAATAATAATATTCTATTTACCTGGAAGCTTATTTTTTCCCACTAAACTCTACCTTGGAACTTATCCCCTAACAGCAATAAATTTACTTTCTTTTTTCAGTAGATACTATTCTATTGAATGGATGTATCATAATTTATTTGACCATCTCTATGTTGATAGACATTTAGTTTGTTTTCAGTTTTTTGCTATTTCAAATAATGCTGCAGCGACTTGTATTATACATATGTCATTTTGCAGGTAGGCAAGTGATCTCTAAGATAAATTCCCAGAGGTAGAGTTATTAATGTTAAGGGTATGTGTGTTTGTAACTTTGATAAATGTTGCTAAATTACCCTGCATGGATTTTTTAAAATGCTTCTTTCACACACACTCACTAATGCACAGTATTATCAAGCTTTGTGATCTTTTCCAATTTAATGGGTCAAACATGATATTTCAGTATGACTTTCATTTGCATTTCTCATTATGAATGAGATTTGTACCTTTCCATATATATTTTAGAGCCATTTATATTTCCTTTCATGTAAACTGGTCATAATCTTTGCCCATGTATCTTTTGGATTACTGGTCTATCTAGAGTTTTTTATATAAGATTCTTCATATTAAAAAATCTTATTTATCTGTTCTTTACAGATACATAAAAGTTGGCACTTTGTGATATGAATTGCAAATATTTTCCTAGTATTTTCAGAGTTAATGAACATTAAAAATTATTTATTGCTTTTATATTTGAATGAAAATTTGGATGATATAAGATACTTGGGTCATACTTTCTTTTCTTGAAAATTTTAGAGTCATCTCTCCACTGTCCTCTAGAATTAAATACTACTGTGGAGAAGTCGGATGTCAGTCTGTTTTGTTTTTACCCTCTAGAGATGAATCATTGCTTTTGCCCGATTGTCCAAAGGAGTCTTTCTTCAAAGTTCAGCCGTTGTATTAGGATATGTCTCCGTGTTGATCATAACATGTTAATTTTTCCTAAGACCTGACATGCCATTTCAAAGTTCATATTTTCTTCAATCATATTTCAAGTATGTATTCTGATCTATTATATAGGAATTTTCAATAAGTGTATGCTAGATCTCCTTTGTCTGTCTCCCTAGATATCACTTTATATCTAATTATTTTTAAGTTATATTTATTTTCATTCATTTTGATTGTTTTTCTCATATTTAATCTCTGTATTCCTTTTTGCATTCTCATCACGATGAATCTTTTTAAATTGCCATAAGCACTCTCTTATCTATCTCTACACTCTCAATTATTTTCTAATATAGGACAAATCTAGGAAAATTTCAGCAAAAAGAGAGATAATGATATAATGGGTTTTAATTCAGGGAATAAAATAAGAATCTGCAAGTCCATAGAGATTTAAATAGAAAGATACTTATTTACAGTAAAATGCTAGATAATAAACATAGAAGGATTGCAGAAATAAGAAAATCACCTATGGCTTTCAAAGTTAATAGTAAAAGTTTGGTGAGGAAGAGTATATTTACATGATCTCAAAGTAATTTTGACTTAAAATCTCCTGACAAAGGGTTCTGGCTAAATTAGATTATATACTCATTTTTTCCTAAAGAAATTAGACCTAAGTGCCTTTACATCAAAGCAGAATGAGGTTTTCTTAGTTATTTCACTTTTCTTTTTTCCTTTCTATCTGTTTCCCCACCATCACCCTTTGCCTGCTTAAACCAATAGTCTTGATGGGATGAGAAAGTCAACTTGCTCCTTTTGCAATATAGTAGAATAAAAAACTAGTTCCTAAATACATTACTAAAGAATACATAGAGCTTTGAGAGTTTCCAAAGCAATGAATATGGCATGGGGGTTCTTTGTCTACAGCTGGAAACTTTTGAAGGGGCGTGCAATACAAAAAAGTTACAAGTATCAATTTTCTGAGTATCAAGAGTCTTTTGTACTTTTTGCAAACACTTGATAAGCCAAAGAACTTATCATGCTGGTTCTCCTGGCCCAGTTGCCTTTCTCCCACTTTACAAAAAAAAAAAGACACACATTTCCTACATCCAGAATCTTGTTGCAGTGAATTGCCCCAAGCTCTGAAAACCACCAAAGCAGCAAAGGGTAATTTCAATAGAGGGTGCTGAAAAGGCAAAAGGCATTAGTAACTGGGAAACAAATCCATTTCCAAGACAGGTAATTACCAATTATTTGCTTAAGACAAAATTGAAAAACAAAAATGGCCTAAAGCTATCAACTGGTAGAGATCAAACATAATTTTTGATGACAGTTCAGTCTGTGATTTTTAACAAATAAGGTAGGAGTTCAAAGTAACTTATTTATTTGTATCTATTTCTATGTGGTTTTCAGCACTTAATAAAAAAGAAAAATAGCATAGAACTAGTGCTGAATTATCTCATTCTCACATCAATACATCAATTTTTAAAATCATATAAACATAAATTTCAATTATTTAATTATCACAAATTTTAGGTTTCTGTTCTTATGGTAATTTTGAACTGATAATTATAATGATAACTCAATGAAGATGTCAACCACTTAGAACATTATTGATCACAAGAAATAACATTTTAATTTATATACATAGTTTCATTGAATAAAATATATAACTCTGATCTATCAAGCAAAAACATATTTTACATTAATGTAAAATTCTGTTGAGTAAGAGGAATAAATATAAGATCACAGGGAAAAATGAAGTAAAAATTTTTAACTGTTAAAGAATATTCATGTGTATTTTTTTAAACAGCTGATGATGAGTATCAAATTGCTCTGGCATTTATTTCTATTGAAAACTTTTAAAAAGGTAATTTGATGTTTTGTTTAAAAATATAAACATATGCAACATGATAAAAGTCACATCTTAAATGAAAGTTTAATAATCGACTCAAAAAGTATTAAGTTATTAAGTTGAAATTTGGAGAAACAGATTTTCCATTTAAAAATACATGATAACTGTTGCCTAGAGCTCATCTAAAGAAACTCTTGTGGAATTAACTATGAGAGTTTGCAAGTATTTGTGCTCACTTCTCATGTCAATATTAAAACTGCACAGCATTTTGAAGTCTGGCGTGACTTTTCAAGAGTTTAATAAAGACAGCACTACAACATTACAAAAAGTAGGATGGAAAAACCTTAATATCTATAACATTTAGGAAAATTGCTAAAGACTTACAAAGATGAGCAAGCAGCTTACCAGTAATCAATATAGACTAATTTGATATGTGCTGTACTATCTGCACAGTAGGAACGATGTCTTTATACCTTTATTCATCATGGACTGTGATCGCTGATTCTATAACCTTTCAATGGATTTATTAGAATTCCTGCTTTGAAAAAAAAAACAGGAGAGTAGAGGGGTGTCTAAATAATTTCACACTACTTTACTTTTCTGATCATCTTTACAAAAACAAGATATAGGATTATCCAGCCTTCCAGTCCCTTTAAGTGGAGAAGAGGTAAAAGCACAATCACTTAATAGTCTACTAGAACATTTTACAAAATATGCGAATAAAATGTACACATCATGAAGTCACAGAACTGGAGAGATATTTGTTCCAATTTTAAACTTTATATTCACGTAATTTCTTTTTTCAATTGCATGTATAATCAAACTCTAGCAAATTAATATTAAGTTGCAAATTAAATTGAAGAGTGGAATGGACTTTTTCCACCTAGTCAAAAATATTTATCTTACGATGTTCCAGTAGGCTATTTAAGAGTATTTTCCCTTGGCTTACCTTGTATCCTTTAATTTCACACTAGTAGTTTGAGAGTATCCATTTTTTTCTTTTAGTTTAAATAGTGTTCCAGAGAAATAATCCATATGGAAATAATGTTTTGAGCTCAAAGTTACTAATGTCCTCTGTAAAAAGTACATTACGAAAATTCAAGTTCCTTAAATTATTGTTAGCTATTAAGTTAGCTACTAAAACAAAAACTGCCGAATGCTGTGAAACCACCTTCACAGGTGCCATAGGGTTGAAGGACCAAAATTAACCTTTTTTTTTTTGAGACGGAGTCTCGCTCTGTCGCCCAGGCTGGAGTGCAGTGGCCGGATCTCAGCTCACGGCAAGCTCCGCCTCCCGGGTTCACGCCATTCTCCTGCCTCAGCCTCCCGAGAAGCTGGGACTACAGGCGCCCGCCACCTCGCCCGGCTAGTTTTTTTGTATTTTTTTAGTAGAGACGGGGTTTCACCGTGTTAGCCAGGATGGTCTGGATCTCCTGACCTCGTGATCCGCCCGTCTCGGCCTCCCAAAGCGCTGGGATTACAGGCTTCAGCCACTGCGCCCGGCCTTTTTTATTATTATTATTATTTTATTTATTTATCTATTTATTTATTTATTTATTTATCTATTTATTTATTTATTTTTTGAGACGGAGTTTTGTTCTCGTTGCCTAGGCTGGAGTGCAATGGCGCGATCTCGCCTCACTGAAACCTCCACCTCCCCGGTTCAAGCAATTCTTCTGCCTCAGGCTCCTGAGTAGCTGGAATTACAGGCACCCACCACCATGCCCAGCTAATTTTTGTATTTTTAGTAGAGACAGGGTTTCACTACGTTGGACAGGCTGGTCTCGAACTACTGACTTCAGGTGATCCACCAGCCTCGGCCTCCCAAAGTGCTGGGATTACAGGCGTAAGCCACCGTGCCCGGCCCAAAATTAACCTTTCTGAGAGAGAGAGAGAGATGGGGAGAAAGACAGAGAGATGTAATTTACATTGACAAGAAGATAAGTATTAACAGAAAAAAAAAAATTATTATGCATTTCAGGGAGATCAGAAGTTCAGCCTCTGATATTAATGTATTAATGAGGTTATTCTATCTTTGCCTTTATCAAAATTGTTTTGCTGGAAAACTAAATAGGGAAAATGTATAAACCCTTGGGAAATGAAGCATTTAGTTCTTAAAATTCAATTCTTTTTAAATAATATGTCAGTAACCTCAGATAGTAAGTTGAGGAATTTTTGTATTTACTTTTCCATACGATCCCCTTTTAGTCCTTCTCTTGGAGAAATTTAATACTGTCAGAGGTGATGTGCATCGAAGGCTAAAAGGATCTCTTCAGGGGGCAGAACGTATTTTAAAAGGCAAGCTCTTAACTGGACTGCCTTTACTAAACTAGGGATTCTTTTTCTCCTTTTAAAAACAAAAAAGTTAATAAATTATTGGCCAATATTAAAATAATAATACAAAAGTATATATAATAGAAATATTTTTAAAGAGAGAGAAACACTCTTTTAGAAATATACTTTATTGCAATAAAAGGTCAAAAGCTGTTAACAATTCATCAGGCAATGTAGAAATAAAGCTATAATGCCCTTAATTTTAACCATGTTTTGATTTCTTGCCCAAATTCAAGTGGATCTTTCCAAGCTTCGCAAGGACTCTCTCAGGAAGGAGCCTATTGGCTAATCTACTATATTTTTAGTAACTTTTTTTTCTTTTTTTACTGTTCTATTCTATCAGTGCTAACATTAATTTATTTCTACTAATTAAGATTGAGAAGAGTTCTTTCCACCATAGACCCAAATAAATATTTCAACATAAGTTATGTGAAAATGAATGGAAACCTGTGAAATTCTAATTTTAGTCAACAGATTTAAGCAGTTATCATTATGCCTTTATCTATTTCTTGAGAACTATAGTTAGAAGAGTTACACACCAATAATTTGTTCCTGGGTTATAGACCAGCAATGAAAGCTTCCATGAATGTTGATTTGCTCTAACCTAAAGGTAATGATATTTATTTTGCTTATCAGCAGAACCTTGAACTTTACTTCACGACTCTTCACCTGAAAACAGCTACCCACTTGTTCTACTTTGGAGATTCTCATCTTAACTCTATCTGAAATATTTCTTTTCTGTATTGAATCTCAGACTTACCATTAAAATCACATTTGGAGACATTTTGATCATTCAGTGTCCTAGCTCATTTTCTGTTGCTATAAGTGAATACCACAGACTGGGTAATTTATTAATATAAAGAATAGAGGTTTGTTGAGCTCACTGTTCTGGAGGCTGAGAAGTCCGACAGCATGGGACCAGCATCTGGTGAGAGCCTTAGCTGGTCCTAATTATCTTCCAAAGGCCCCATATCCAATCAACATATGAATTTTAGGATTAGATTTCTAACACATGAAATTTGGAGGACACATTCACACCATAGCACTCAGTATTACAGAAAGGGCAAAAAAGTTACAGCGATATTCTTATATAAACTGGTATTCAGATTGAGGTCACCTTTATGGGAGATTATTCCTTATAAGATTATTTCTTGTAAGTGAGCAAACAATATTCAATGAATTTAAGAGATATAAAAAAACAGCTCTGGAAATGATTAACTTCACTGCTTTCAATCAGGTGTGTGGATCAGTATGACAGAATATTGAACTGGTAGCTAATTCTTAAAATTGGATGAAAAGGGCAGACAAAACCTGGAGAATCTGAGAACAGCAAGTTGGTATAGGAAAACTTCCCCTGAAATGAGAACCATTGAGTAACTCAGAACAATTTCCAGGAGAAAAAAAAAAAAAGGAAGTAATCAGAGTACCTGGTTATATTTAAGAGTGAAAACCTAATGCAGAAACCTAACATTTTGAGTATGCCAATATAAGTTGTACTAGCAAAACGTTTGGCTGCAGATCACATATATTCCAACTACTAGAGGCGTAAACAAATAAGAGTTTCTTTTCCTCATATAAAAAGTCTAGAGATAGGCAGTTGCTGGAACTACTTTATCTGTTCATGGAAACTACTCTGCTCACTGCAGCCTCTACCTCCTGAGTTCAAGCAATTCTCCTGCTTCAGTCTCTCAAGTAGCTGGGATTACAGGTGCATGTGACCACACCCAGCTTTTGTGTATATATATATACACTTGTGTGTGTGTGTGTGTGTGTGTGTGTGTGTGTGTGTGTGTGTATTAGTAGAGATCCTCATCTCTGCTAAACATCTTCACCATGTTGGCCAGGCTGGTCTTGAACTCCTGACTTCAGGTGATTCACTTGCCTCCCAGTGAAACTACTCCTAACCTAGTGTGTTATTCTGTTCTGCCATCTTATGTGGGCTCCCATTTACCTGGGTATTACCCAGTGGTTGCAAGATGGCACTGCATCTATAGACAAGTCTATGTTCAAAGTCAGATTAGTGGTGTGGGTGGTTGTATCAGCTTCATACATCCCTTTGGAATGTAAAAACTTTCCCAAGAAATCCAGTAGAAATCAATTTACATATCAATGGACAGAACTGTCATATAGCCACTCCCTAACTATAAGATAAGCTAGAAATTCAGTACATTCTGATTTTCTCTGTGTGTGTTTCTTTTTTTCTTTTTGATTTAGTTTTTAAAAAGTGGCTATCTGGATTTCCGTTACATAAATTAACTAATATGTGATTGATAAATAAGGCAAAAATGTCATTATAAAACAATTAATATGTTATTTCCTGTGTAATTCTCTTATGCAAAAGGACCCAGAACATGAGGAGTAAATTCATGTTATATTGATTTTAAAATGTACATTTTTTTCACATTTTAACATTTTTGAAACCAATGGAGTTTATAATTGTTGTGGGCCAGATGTAATTCATTATAAATTGCCATTGTCTGTGCATGCATATGCAAACTTGGTCATAGTAGTATATATCATCATGCATTCAAATGAATTATGCACTGTTGGTACTGCATGCCAAGCAATGTACCTGAAGGCAAGAGAAAGTGAAAAATTCCTCAAAGTCAATGAAAGAAATTTCACAGCAACAAGAGACTGACTGATATATCTATTAATCACGTAAAACTATCATTAAGACAGAAAACATCAGTTTGTCAGAAATTTAATGCTGATTTTGAAGAGAAGCTGTTTAATATTCAGTGATGCATGATTCAGTAAGGTTAAATAAAGCTATAAATTAGTCAAATGTAAAAACATCAGCTTCAAAATTCATAAGTTAGTAACTTGGAAGAAAACTTCAAAATGCTTTTAAGAAATGCTATAATGCTCTTAATGGCATAGGTTATAATATCATGTGCAAAAATATGGATGACGTTGCTGAGTTGAAAAGTAATATAAAAGAGTTAGGCTCCAAATGTAAAGAAGTTTTAAAAATATTTAACCAATTCTCTTTATATGTAATTGCTAGTTTTAGGTATACACAAGAGTGATATCTATTTAATTCCATGAGCAAATTAGTCTAAAAAAACTATTTCAATGAGTAAACAACATAATTATAACTTTGAAAATAAAACACTGTGCCATTGCTTAATTAGCATGTATCACTCTTTCTTATTAGCTGATAAATTGAGTGTTTTATCCTACATTCAAGGCATCTTAATGAATTTGATATAATCAGCAAGAAAATGGGGGGAAGTCTTCAGATTAGCTACTCTACTGGAATCAAGAACCCCCTCTGAATAATTTTTAAAAAGATAAAAGTGAGGTCTTCATGAGTTGATCCCTCTCCAAAGATACTCACCAAGCCTTCAATGACTCATATTTGGCTCCACTACCCTCCCTCCTTGGTTTTGAAAACAGCAGCCCCACTAACCCAGAACTCTGTTTCCATCTCCATTGACTCAGTATCTACTACCTTTGTTTTAGTTAATGTTTTGCCATGATTTCCTGTTTTGATTTTTTGTTTTGAGGGGTGTTTTGGGGTAAATTTTAATATACCCAGTGGTAGCCTCTGTTTGCATCTCATATTCAAATATACAATTGATCACTAATCATCAGGGAAATGCAAATCAAAACCATAATAAGATATCATCTCACCCCAGTTAGAATGGCTCTAAGCAGAAGAACAAAAATAACAAATGCTGGTGAGGATGTGGAGAATAGGGAACATTCAGGCACAGCTGATAGGAATGTAAAGTAGTATAGCCATGACAGAAAACAACATGGAGCTTCCTCAGAAAATTAAAAATAGAACTACCAGATGATCCAGCAATCGACTGTTTAGAATATAGCCAATACTAGCTTTTCTTTGTAGTTTCTTGACCTTTAGTGACTTGGGTATATTTGACTCCCTTTTTTGGCACACTTTTTTTTTTTTTTTTTTTTGGATTGTGTAAGGCTGGTCTCTCCTGACTTTCTGCTAACATCACCGACTACACCTTTTCTGTCTCCTTTGCTGAATCTCAATTCACTTCTGATTGACTTCTAAATGTCAGTGCCCTATTCACAATCACAAAGATATAGAATCAACCTACGTGTCCAAGTGTCCATCAATGGATGATTGAGTAAACAAAATGTAGTATGTTTATATACCATGAAATACTACTTGGCCATTAAAAAGAATGAACTCGTGTCTTTTGTAGCAATTTGGATGGAACTAGGAGCCGTTATCCTAAGTGAAATAGCTCAGAAACAGAAAGTTAAATATGCATATTTTCACTAATAAGTGGGAGCTAAATAGCGTAAACACACAGACATCAAGTATGGAATAAGAGACATCAGAGACTTAGAAGGGTGGGTGGATGGGAGGGGATGAGTAACGAGAAATTACCTAAAGAGAGCAATGTATGTACACATTTGAGTGATGAATACACTGAAAGCCCAGGCTTCACCACCATGCAATAGATGCATGTAACACAACTGCACTTGTCCTCAAATTTGTACAAATGAGGAAAAAAGAAATCTGGGGTTATATATAAATAAAGACCAGTCAGGCAACCTGACTGGAAACCTTTGGTTTCAAGAAAATGAATGAATGAATGAATGAATGAATGAATGAATGAATGAACGAACGAACGAACTAACGAAGGGACAAACGAACGAACGTTGGTTCCCAATACTCTTTCTTAGACCCATTATTTCTGTTTTCTTTTTTAGTCTCATGGTTTGGAACACCATCTTGATCCTAATGAGTCTCACATTTTTATCTCCTATGATTCCATACTTATTTTATTCTAAAGTAGATATGTAATTGGCATGTCTCAGAAGCAAAATCTTGATTTCTTACCATCTGCATCCACCAAGCTTATTTCCCCCTCAACTTTTCCATTTCAGTAAATACTGCCAAAAGTCTCCCAAGTGTTCAAGCAAAATGTCCAGAAATTATCTTGTTCATCTCTTAACTCTATCCTTCCCGAAGTGTATGTATTCTCACATATGTAGGGACACACATACACACACATGCCATGTAATACATTGACAAATGCTATTAATTCAGCCTCAAATGCATATCCACAGCCTATATATATACTCCATGTTTCCCACAAACATCATTGTTCAGGCTGTTATTACCTATAGGGTGAACCATTAAAAGACCTCCTAACTGGTTTCTACATTTCGCTGCTTGCTTTCCTGTAATCCACCCACCAAAGAAGCGGAGTTATTTTTTAAATAACGTAATTCAAATTAATATTATTCTATGTAAAACACTCTAAGACATTCCCATTGCACCCGAATAAAATCCCAATTTCTTAATCTGGTTGGTAAGCCCTGTACAACCCTGCTCCCCACCTACCAGTCTGTCTCATCTTGCTCACGCTTCTCTCTCACCCACTGTGCTCCACCTTCTTGCTGTTTCTTGGACACAGCCAGTTTATTCCTTTTTTACTGCCTTGCACTAGCTGCTCCCTCTGCCTGGAATGCCTTCATTCAAGGTCTTTGTGTGGCTGGTTCCATATCTTCTTTCAGATCTTGATTTATGTCACCTATTCTGAAAAGGGTGATAACCTAATTCAGCCATACAGTTACTTTATCACATTGATTAATCATAATTCTGTGAAAAACATTTAACATCTACTTTTTTTTATATGCTTGTGTTTGCCTCTTCCAGAATTTAAGCATTTGAGAACAAATATTTCACCTATCTTTGTTCCTTCTTTATCCCCAGAATCTAGAAAAGTGCCTCTCACAAGATATGAATATATGAATTTTTAAACATGTATCCCCAAAACAAAATATACAAAACATTAAGATTATTCCCTAAAGCAGCTCAGAGACACAAAACACAGTGACATTGGAGGTGGCCTTCCTTAATAAAATACCCTGCTTACTTCCTTTTCCATCTGGCAGTAGTTGTTTTGGGGACAGGACTCAACAGGCCCAGTGAGAAGGCATAGCAGCGTTTGCTTAATCCATTCTGTTAATTGCAGAATGATTTGAAGGCTTAGAGAAGCAATTACAAAACCAAAACATATGACCTCTGACACAATCATCTTGTAGTAACCATATTTCTGAAAGAACTGCCACGGGCAATTTAAGGGATAACTCTCAACTAAGAGGTGGGCTCAGTCCTCATCAGGAAATATCAAGAAATGCCCCTTGCCTCCTCCTTCAATTCTTTTAAATCAGATAAGTAAGAACACTTAAGCTGTCTTTGTGGGATCAGTGGAAAATGGCCTAGCCAGGGACATTATTCTTTTCCCCCTTTCTAAAATCCTTTTGGTTTTGCTCTGATTTCACTTTTTCTCTCATTCTCTGATGACACTGTTCAATGGCTGATTTTATTTCTCTAAAAGGTTAAAGCTGGTGCTTGGACAGGGCAATCTGGGGGCATGAGGAGCATCTAGACCAGATACCAGGTGACTTCTGCCCTGAGCTGGCTAGGCAGTGAAAGTGCCATGACACCAGGTTTGACCCTAATGCACAGAGCAGCAGGTGGGGCTTAGAGGAGCTCTCGAAACTGCCTTTGGCCAAAATGCCTAGGGTGAGCTGGCCACTTGCAGTGCCAGGCAGTGGGAAGTGGAGAGGCCTGACCACTGTGACCACTGAAGGTTTGCTTTTCCCTTCCTTTGAAATGGAAATTTCAAGAAAACCTAAAAGTGCATAAAGGTTAAGAGTCAACTGAAAATATTGATTGTACAAACTTTTGTTCTACATTTTAGAACCAATCAAGTAAATTAGGACTAAGCAAAAGCTGCTGGTTGAGAAAGCAAAACCTTCTCACTGGGCCTGTTGAGTCCTGTCCCCAAAACAACTACTGCCAGATGGAAAAGGAAGTAAGCAGAGTATTTTATTAAGGAAGGCCACCTCCAATGTCACTGTGTTCTGAAGGAAGAATGCCTTAAGGTTTTTCAACAGAAGGAATAATAGAGCTATTATGACAATTACAATTATGCTCCACTGATTTTGAGGCCAGAAAATCTCTGATTAAACTGAATCTTCTCCGTTAGAATCAGGAATTTAAAGAATCATTCATACCTGAAGGTATAATGAATTCTTTACTCACAGAACTTAAGAACTAAAATTATTGACTGCTCTGGAAAGTCCATTATGCATCTTAAAATTCTGCCCTTGTTAAAATTCTCTCCTCTGTTAGTCTGTTTTTGCATTTCTATAATGAAATACCTGAGGCTGGGAAAGTTATAAAGAAAAGTGATTTATTTGGCTCCTGGTTCTATAGGCTGTACAGGAAGCATGGCACTGGCATCCGCTCCTGATGAGGGCCTCAGGAAGCTTTCAATCACGGCAGAAAGTGAAGACAGAGCAGGCATGTCACACAGTGAGAGTGGGAGCAAGACAGAGGGAGCAAGGGCGGGGCAGGTGCCGCAGTGTTTTCAACAACCAGATCTCACAGGAACTCAGAGCAAGAACACACTCATTATTTCAAAGACAGCACCGAGCCATGAGGGATCTGCCCCCATGACCCAAGTATCCCTCACCAGGCCCCATTTTCCACATTGGGGATCACATTTCAACATGAGATTTGGAAGAGAAACACAACCAAACCATATTCACCTTCTTCACAAGGTCAGGGCCTAAAGTGCGAATTACCTGCTACAATCTTCAGAGTGCCATCAATTATGAAAACTGCTTCATTTCCTGCTCTGTGGTCTTTAGGTAAGAAGTACTAGCTTATGCTTAAAAGTAGAAATTTGGTGTAATGGTATGGGATTTGATTACACAAGCTAAGGAGAGAACACATCTGATCCCCAGAAACAAACAGAAGCAGGAACTTAGGCTGGCTTTCACATCTGGATTCATTTTTTTCTTTTTTTTCTTTTTTTTTTGGCCTAATTCTTCCCTCCTCTTTCTTTAGAGTGGCCTCCTCTGCTTCTCTAGTCACCCAGGTAGAGAAAGTGATCCCAATAGTTATAAGTTTAGGTATTATATTTTCTCTGCTACATCAGAGAATGATCTCAGTTGTGATTACAAACTTCTAAGAAATAAGTGTGCTTTCACCATTGGTGGATGGGTATAATTCACAACCCCATCCCACCTCCCCTGCCCTTATAATTCTCCTCCAACCTTAGTGTAGCTCCTTGCTACATACCAGCTGATCCTTCTAAAGTTTCTCCCATCTTTAAAAGAAAGCCTACCATTTCTCTCACATCAAGAAATCAGTCAGCTATGATCACTTTAATCATAGCTTCAGACAATGTAATGTCTGAAGAAAGAAACCAATGGTTATTGAATATCTACTATGTGTTTGTTAATTTATGTGTAGTATCTCATTTAATATCCACAATAGATATGAGGATAGGTCTTAGACCTTTGTAATCAATGAAAAAAAAAAAACCATTTATACATAGAGAACTTAAGATAGCATGCTCAGTAACACGGTCAGCATGTGTCAAGGCTAAGCCTGTCTGTGAAATTCAGACATTTTTTCTTACATTCTACTCTCCCCAATTTTTTTAACTATGATAAAATTATTTTTTTTTTAAATACAAGGACACCTTATAATCTTTTCTTGAGATTATTGCTCTAAGAGATTTGGGTTTTCTCTATCTCACCAGACGGAGTACTTGTGATAGTGTAAAATGATTATTTGGTCTTCTTTCCCATTTTCTCACATACAACTCCTAAAATCCTTAGAATATCCAAAGTGATACCTTTTTATGTGCTAATGAATTGACGGATGGCTGGCAGCTCCTAAGTAGCTTCAGTATGGGGCCTGGCCACTGGAAAGACTAGGGCAGGATTAGAGGGTTGGGACTTTCAGCCCCTCCCCTCAACCTCCAAGGAATGGAGAAGGGTTAAAGGTTGAGTTGATTTCCAATGGTCAATGGTTTGATCAATCACTCTTGTGTAATGAAGTCTCCATAACAACCCAAAGGGACAGGGTTCACAGAACTTCCAGACAGTTGAACACATGGAGTTTCCTGAAAGGTGGCATGCCCAGAGAGGGCAGGGAGGCTCCATGCATCTTCCCCATACCTTGACCTCCCTATGTCTTTATCTACATCCTTTGTTACGTTCTTTGCAATAAACCTGTAAACCTACGTGTTTCCCTGAGTTTGTTACCAGTGGAAGTTATCCAAGTTGCCAGCAGTGACTCCATGTGGGTCCCTAACAACCTCAATTCTTGCCTCCTCAGAAAAAAATAATTCAATTGAGGGGCAAAGGCAGAAAAAGAGACCTAGGCAAGTTTCAGAGCAGGAGTGGAAGTTTATTTTAAAAAGCTTTAGAACAGAAAAGAAAGGAAAATATGGTTGGAGGAGACCCAAGCAGGTAACTTGAAGAACAAGTGTGGTCTGTTAACCTTGATCCTAGGACTTCATAGACTGGCCCCTTTCCCATGATTCTACCCTTAGGGTGGGCTGCCTGCATGCACAGTGCCCTCCTTATGCTTGGGAAGTGAGCACATGCAGTGTGTTTAGGAAGTTGTACACATGCCCATCTGAGGCTTTTCTTCCCTTTTCTGGTGGAGTGTGCCCAGAAGATCATACTCAGCCATTTTGTCTCTTAATGTGCATGCCCAGAAATTTGCTCCCAACTGGCATCTGCATTCAATTAACATTTTAGTGCAACAGGTATAGACCATGAGGAAATGGCCTTTCCCTGGCACCGGCTGCCAACCTATCACTTTTAGAGAGGCAATGTGATAATTGCCAAACCATCACCCAACATTCCTAGTAGGTGGGGGAGGACCCTCTCCTGTCCCACTCATGCCTGTCTAACTATCTGTAAAGTTCTGTGAGCCACTCTAGCAAACTAATTGAACAGAAGACAGGAATTGTGGGAACTTCTATTTACAGCCAGTCAGTCAGAAGCACAGATAAAACAACCTGGGGCTTGTGATTGGCATCCAAATTCGAGGACAGTCTTATGGGACTGAGCCCCCAACCTGCGGTATCTGCCGCTATCTCCAGGTAGATGGTGTCAGGATTGAAGTGGAGGATACCCAATGCTTGTGTCCACTGCAGAACTGATCTCTTGCTTGGTGTGTGGGGTGCAGGGGAGGACCCACATTTGGTCACAGAAGTCTTCTGTGTTCATTATTGTGGGATGACAGCAGAAGAAAATCTGTTTTCTCCATAGTTTGTTTTCCTCGTACAGTACTTATGTGCTTATATTAAGTTGAGCAATCCAGATTTCACTGGCTTCTTACCCCCTTCACTATTCAAATCCCATCAATGACTCTGGCCCACCTTCTCCCTAGTGGCCTCAAGGGCATCTCACCTGAGCTCACAGGCAGGCCTTCCTAGACTTGCCTCCTCCCATCCCCTGAGCCATGATCCATGGCCCAAGGAGCCATTTGAGAGGGCAGTCTCCAGATTTTCCTAATGCAGATGCTTATGCAAAAATGCAGCTCACTATGCCATGAGTCCTACAGCATGCTTTCTCCAAAGCTGCAAAATCTTGAGATGATCTAGAAGCTCTGTTTCATTTTCAAAGTTAAGGGCACTGAGATACCATTTTGTTCTATTTAGAAGTGGACAGAAGACTCCTCTCTCACTTTCTCCTGTTCTTTTTTTAATGTTTATGCAGGAAAGATGCTATGCTTCACTCATCTTTGAATCCTGTGAGATGGAGATAAACAAACCAAGTGAGCACTAAGTAAATGCTTGATGAATAAATAAAATCTGTGAGTGTTAAGTGCTTGATCTCAACTCAGTTGTTGTATTGTTTTGTTTTAATACACCTTCTAACTGCTGCATAAAACCGAAATACCAAAACTAGGAATGGTTCTGTTAGACCCTCATCCTCAGAAGGCGTGCCCTGGAAACATGATCCCTATGGACCAGCATTTCTCAAAGTATGTTTCATGGAACATTATTCTGATAAGATCTAAGCAGATAGCAACTCTGAAACCCAGTAAGAGTTGACTTTGTAAGATAAATGCATGCACATTCCTCCATCAGAGAGCAATGTGTAGAGTAGCCTATGAAGGACTGTTAAACTTTGAATAACAAGTTCTTTTCCAAATGCATGTGGCCATAGAAATACTTGTTCACTTAACACTTATTAACATTACTTCTAACTAAAGGCATATTAATAAGGAAATATTCCCCTAGTGTTCTTAAAGTGGAAAATATTTCATCAAAATAATATCTGGAGAGCCATGATGCAAGACTGTAGAGCTCAAGGAAAACTTCATTCCCATTCCCCAGTGCATGATCTCCTTTGGTAGTCACGTAATAGCTGGGCCTTTCCCAGATATTTTCTCCAGTGAAATTGACAATCCAATCAGACCGGAAAGAAATTGTGTGTCCATAAATTCCCACTTTCAGGCCTACTGCACCCTTGGCTCCCTGTCTCTGGGGCTGACTATTCATGTAAAACATGGTGCAACTAGAAGGTAAAGAAAGTAAAGATAAAGTGAATTCTAGTTTGCCTTCAGCACTTTTTAACGGTCCAAGATGGTTTCAAGTCTTTTGCTCAACTTTGGAAACATCTGTTATCAATGGATCACAGTAATCCTGATCATGTGAATAAAGTCAAAGCCAACAATTTTGGCAAAATTAACAATAATTGTACCCCACGAAGAGACAGTTACTTATTTTCTTTTTACATGTAAGTGGTCACATTTAAGTTTCTGTAACAGTCATCTTCTAGGAACAAAAGGAATGATTACACACCTGAGCTTAGCTATACAGTGATATCGAATACAAGTTTTGGTATCTCTCCAGATGATCTAAAATACTAACAGTCAAGCTAGTAGATTTAAGGCAGTGGCCTCTAAAATAAGACATATTTATGTAAGGGGTTTTTCAAGATGATGTACTGGGATACTGAGAAGAATTCTAACACTGGAGAAAAATAATAGAACTTTAACTTTTATTCTTTTCCTATTAATGCTTCTACTTTCTTTGTATTTTCTAAGGTACATAGCACCATTTCAATGAGTTCTTTTTTTTTTTTTTTTTTTTTTTTTTTTCAGGCTAAGGAGTTCTCTTTTTATGGCATCTACAGCTTTAATGAGAAAGAACTGGACATCGAACTAACATCTGGCCTGTCCCAAATCACACTGAATAAAGAATCAGGTTCTAAAAATAAAGTGCCAACAGTTAATTTTAAAGCAGATATTCAATGGAACACTGACTGCTAGTCCTATTATGGATTATTATGCAGAATGCTCAGTGTTCCAAATATCTTTAGAAACTTTGTTTTGCAATTTTTCAATCTGTTAATGATCTTCAGTTCCACATTGTTGAACAGGAGATGTTCAGTTCTATTGACTTTGAATATTGCCTGTTGTTCCTCTGACATTAAATGCAGGCCTGGGACCCCCAAGACATTTCCACAGAAGAGCTACTGATGGTAGTTAGCTATAACTTATCTATAAAGACAAAGACCTTTAAGAAGACAATAACTGCTGTTTATAAATCTCTCTATAATTTGTCCTCAAATTAAAGGTTGTTATGATTCAACATTAAGATGACAAATTCTGAGTGGGAAAATTGAGACTATTATTAATTTTTTGTAATGGAGAAGAAGGTTCATTTTCAAAATAGACTTAGAGTGGCTTTGTTGATTAGCATAATAATAAGATGGTACAGTCTCAAATATCATTATTAACCTTCTAAAATAAAATTTGAAACCAAAGCATTGTCAGTCTCTATAATTTCACTCGTGCAAGGAAAAAAGCTAAGCCATAGGTTTCATGAAATCAATGAATGAGTTATTGTTTCTACAAAACATTTATAATTTGTGTGCATGAGTCTGTGTTTTCTTTTTTCCCTCGTTATTTGACCATGCTGCATGTGAAACAGATCTGTGAGTACATCTGTAATGACATTGCTGGGGCTTTAATAAATATAAATAAGACAAATTAAATCAGGTAAAAACTTAATCGAAAAAATGGGATTTGTTCTGTATCTTGAAGGCTTAGCACCTTGTGGAAGCTCAATAAATATTAAATCAAGGTCACAACATTCAAGACCTGTTGAATCACAAGGAAAAACTAATTTCAAAGTCTTCAGCTATCTATAAAGGACCCCCTGCTTCCAGGCACTGAATTCCAATTTTAGGTTTCTAACAGGTATGCTTTAACAGATAACGCTTATAACACTCTGCATAGGGAAAGATATTATTTGTGATGCAAAGAAGAGTGAAAGCTTTTTGAATACAATGAATAAAACTCCTAGAAGCAAATAAGAGAAGACTGAAAACCCCAGGAAGAAAATGATTCATCAGGTCAATCACTGAATAATTTTCTCTACTCTCTAATTATAAAGATGCTTTGAGAATCTCAAAACCAAGTTTCAAATCTCAAGCCAAATTTCAATAATTTCATAGGTGAATTGAGAGCTGTGTGTGGACTAGAATAGCTTGAAGTAAAGCCAGTAAACACAGATTAGCTCTGGATAGTCTTACTCTGTAACTTTCTAGAGCCTCCTCTAGAAAAGTTAGATTTACTGAATAAACCTAGATTTCATAATTATTACTTTATATATAAACGTGCTCAACAACATCCTGTATACTCTGGAATTGCCTCTAGAAAAGTCCCATAAAGACTTTTAATAAGACCAGGTTCCTATTGTAGATCAGGTGCCTAATGTTCAGGTCAGGGTCCTGGTCTAGGCATTGAGTAGGTAGTTGTGTAACCTGAGCATTTCCTTTATAACCTGTCTGGTCCTCAGATCTATTGTAAGTAAAGTAGAGATGGTAACACTATGCAAAAGGTTTCTGTGCAGATTAAGAGAGAAAATATATGGAAAATAAACTGCATATAAGAAGCTTGGAATAAATAATTGTTAAATCTAAAAGAGATTCAAAAGAATCTAAAATCTAAGATTCTCCAGGTGGAGCAGATGAAAGCCTTTGGCTGCTATATTGGTTAACTACAGAATGCTGGAGAGTATCAGCAAGTAGCATCAGGCCGTAGGGTATCTACCACCAGTCCCCATCCATGGATGGGAAGATTGTGGAAAGACTCTGGGATGGTTTCAGAAAGTCCAGAGGGCACTGAACTGAGTCAACACACTCAGGTACACTTTAATGCCCCCTTTGGAAGTCAATACTGTATTCAGTTTCCCAACATAGAAAGGCTTTTGAAAGATGAACCGATTCTGCACCACCTACAAAGCTTCAGATTACTTGAAGTGTTCATTAATTCCAATGACATTTTTTGCCTGTTGAAATTGTTCAAGGCTGACCTCAAACTTGGCTTTTCCCAAATATTTCCCCATATCAAATGTATGCTTTCCCACCACTGAAAATCATATTGCATTTTGCATCTATAAACACATCTCAATTTATCTTAACTTACATTTATTTGTATACTTGTCTTACTGTCTATGCTAATCTGCTATTGCCATCATAATGCTGCATGAAAAAAACCCCAAATATTAATGGCTTACAACCATAACCACTGATTTTTCTCCTTTTACTGTGTTTATCATTTTCCTATGACTGGTGACTATCAGGTGAATGTTCTTTCCATGGTGGGTCACAGTAGTACTAGAAGATAAGCCAGACCACACAAACACATTTCAAGCCTCTTCTACATCATGCACACTGACATTCCAGGAGCCAAGGGAAGGCATGTGATCAAGCCTAACATCCATTGGGCAGGGGCATATATTTCATATACACTGGTGGAAGTCTTGTCAATGGCACAAAGCTGTAAAAAATTGAGAACAATCATCCAGTATATATAGTATATGGCAGGCTCTATTATGCCAAATATGTAATGCTCATTTATGGAGTCTAAATAGCTCTGTGCTTTAAAAGCATTTGCTCCCTCCATCAATTAATTCCCAGTTAAGTACTGAAAACCCAAAACAATCCCATTCCTAGCACAGTGTCTGACACTTAGGAGACACACAGCAAATATTTGCTGAATTAATTTCTTGAATGAAGAGAAGTTCCCTTAATCCATATCAGGCACCTAGGTGAACTTCCTTACATCGTTTTTGTGCTTCTTGAAGCCACAAAATATTTAACCTGAAAATCTAACCAATAGCACTTCAATAGCACTCCCATCAATAGCACTCCCAAAACTGTGGACTCTAAGAATCAGGCAGTGTCCTAAGTGATTAAAAAGAGGATTATCACCCTCATAGTCTCTATTAAATGTAAGGGAGCTGAGTCATTTCCGTGATTTATTACACAAAGGAGGGCACTGCATCAAGGAGGGAGACAAACATTTAGCTTTGCCTTTTTGTGAATGAGCCTTAGAATAAAGCCAGATCTGCTTTTCTGGAAGACACTTGTTTGCCATTATCATTTTTTATTTTATAACTTCCTTTAGGCATTTAAAGTCTATGAGAACTGAAGAGTTGAATTTGGTAAGTAGAAACAAAATTATTGAGTCTTCATTTGCTGATTGTATCCATGGAAAAAGAAATTTTACTGACTTTCTCAGAGCATTGAAGTTTTCACTCTTAGGCTATAGCAACAAAGGGGAAAACTTCTTCCTGTCTCTTCCCTTTACAATGACAGTCAAGTTTCAACTACAAAGATGCCTCGAGGCCCAATGATTATTTAATTATCTCCTGGAAAATAATTTCCGAATGTGACAAGGACATCAACAATCTCCTCGAGCCTGCTAAATTTACTTCTTCTGTCACCTTGTTGACTATCTCCTCATATTACTTCCCCTGCAGGGGCATATCTAAATTTTGTGGAGTCTCAGGTTTATATAATTGGGAAGAAGGCTCACAAAGAAAAGACTGGAAAATTACAAAGACAACATTAGATTTAAACAAAACCCTGCCAGTGAGTAGCCCTGAAAACTTAAGCTTCGTTAGCACCAAGATTAATCCACGTATGCCCCCCCATAACTAATGCTGCCAGATAAAATACAGGATGCCTAGTTAAATTTGAATTTTAGGTAAACAATAAATAACATTTTTTATTATAAGAATATAGTCTTGGGGACAGATATATACTAAAATATTAATCATTGCTTATCTGAAATTCATATTTAACTGGGCATCCTGTATTTATATTTACTAAATCTGACAACTCTACTTAAAACATGGAGAGAAAAGGCAGACACCTAAGTTCCTACAATAAATCTACAAAAGCCACGTGGGTCTCTTAGGCCTTCTTCGACTTTCCTAGATAATTAGGACCATGGTCTTTATATGAATAAATATTGCAGAATTGAGTTTTATTCACCCCTGGTTAAACGCTATAAATTTTAAATTAATTTTTATATCTAAAAATTCTATGTAGAAGAGATATGGCATGAATGAATGCTTTTCATTCAAAAATAACTTCAGTAGCAAAGAGACTATGATAATTAGAAATAAATGCCAATAGATTGTCATATGAAAGAAACTTTGTCACACTCCAATTCCCTCAGTAATATATTCTAACCTCTCCTAGCCTTTACAGTGAAAATGCCCTATCATGCTCAAAATTTGCAACCTAAACCATCCTGCTTGAATTCAACCTTCTTGTCCTCTCCTTAATTTAACGGGAAATATCATTAATTAATATATGGCTTTCCAGACTGGAACACTATTGTCTTTCTCAGGCTACTCTTCTCCAAGGAAAACGAACAAACAAAAATCCTCCATTGCATTTGTGTTTGCTCCAGGCAGTGTCTGCCAGCACTCTCACAGAGCCGACTCCTCCATACAGAGATACTCCCCACACCTCAAGATACTTTAGTTGTAAGGTTTGACCACAGGTAAGAATGCTAAGGAAAATTTTAAATGAATGTTGAATATAATTTGAAAATAATCTCATAGATACAAGTTTCTATACTATTTTTAAGATATTTTGGGAAACTTCATGTGTATTTTGAATTTGTCCTCATACTGACAATAAAATGGAAGTCCTTGTCAGATAAAAGAGAGCGGAAATGTGTTTCTATGAACCATATAGTAATCAAAGAATGAAATTGTCTATCGATGAGTCACCTGCTTAATAGTTTGGTTAGATACACATTCAGGTACACAGAGCAAATATTGAACTGAAAAAATGACCCTGAATGCAATCCAAAAATGTTCACAAGACTGATATTATTGAAATATTAAAATAAATATAAAATTCAGTATATTCCGTCTGGGAATGGTGGCTCACGTCTGTAATCCCAGCACTTTGGGAGGCCGAGGCAGGTGAATCACGAGGTCAGGAGATCGAGACCATCCTGGCTAACACTGTGAAACCCCGTCTCTATTAAAAATACAAAAAATTAGCCGGACGCGGTGGCGGGCGCCTGTAGTCCCAGCTACTCGGGAGGCTGAGGCAGGAGAATGGCGTAAACCCGGGAGGCGGAGCTTGCAGTGAGCTGAGATCCGGCCACTGCACTCCAGCCTGGAGGACAGAGCAAGACTCCGTCTCAAAAACAAACAAACAAACAAACAAAAAACAAACCTGAATTGCTTGATATGTATCATAGACTGAGGTCTGCAGCTGTAGTTACCCGCTATTTCAGAGATTCATCTTGTAAACAAATGACTAAACTTGTGGTATCAATAAATGCAATACAATACTACAATATATTTCCACTTATGATTCTCTTCATAACATTTTCTTTAGCTTTCTTTATGGCAAGAATATACTATATAATACATATAAATTGCAAAATATGTGTTAATTGATTTTTTTGTGTAATTGGTAAGGTTTTTGGGCAACATGGTCTATTAATAGTTAAGTTTGTGGGGAGTCAAAAGTTCTATGTGGATTTTCAACAGTGTTGGGGATCAGTGCCCCTAATCCCCATTTTGTTAAAGAGACAATTTTATTTACAATTCTATTATAAAATACACTCATTTCAATGCTAATCAAGGTGATTTCAAGGATTATTGGTGCTAAATAAGTATAAATATACTATTAAATTTTGACCTTAAAATAAGGTGAAATCTATGCCTCCATAACTTTTATTCATTGCTATTAGCTCTGCCCTCTGAAGAAGCATTCTTTCTTTCATTGAGTAATCCAATACGATCTTCCTTTGGCAACTCTTCAAGTACCATCAGAAAATGTCTCCTTAGTAGCTGCCCGTCGTTTTTTAATTCAGTTTAGTTTACTTTATCTTATAAAAACATTGAGAGTCTACAGTACACTAGGAGTTGAGTTATTCTGCACACTAAAAACGAAACGAACGAAACACAATCTCTGACTGCAAAAAGATAAATTTAATAGGAAGGCAGATGAAGACAGAGAAACTTAATACAAAATAAAATTGAGTTGGGACAGTTCTAGGAATGAGACACACCTACCCTTATTATTCTTCATGATTATCTTTCTCAGCCTTTTACTTTCCTTTTACCTTCCTTTGTATACCATGCAGCACAGGCACTCTCAACCAGGGTAATTTTGCCTTCCGGAAGATGTTTGGCAATATCTGGACATTTTTGTTGGCTTTCTGGGTGGGAAAATGGAAGTTCTAGTGGCATCTAATGGATAAAGGCAGGAATGTGCTAAAAATGCACAGGAGACTGCCCATGCCACCCTCAACAAAGAATTATCTGATCAAAATGTTCCATAGCTTGAGAAACCCTATCTAGCTTTTTTTGTTTTGTTTTGTTTTTTGAGACAGGGTCTTGCTCTGCCACCCAGGCTGGACTGCACGGTCATGGATCATGGCAGTTCAGCCTCCTGTGCTCAAGCAATCCTTTCTCCTGGGCATCCCAAAGTGCTGGAATTACAGGCGTGAGCTACCACACCTGGCCCCCACCTCACTTTTCAGTGTCCTTTGTAAAGTGTGGAATTTAGCTTTAAAAAAAGGACACATAATTCTAGCTGTCATCTGACCAATCTGAATACAGAACAACCTTTATATTGCTGAATCTATGCTTTGCACTTGAATTAATTAGCCTAAAATGGAATTTAAAAAATTGAATAGTCATTCACAGTATTGGCTCACAAGGAGCTTATAAAACTACTATATTGCTCAATTTTTTTCCATATAAATTGTTTTGTTCATTTTAACTATAGTTCTAGCCTGCTGAGAACTTCTGAACCTAATTTAGCTATTGTCAAGTTTGATATGTTCGACCTTTACATCTTTATCCAAATACTGGCAAAAACATCAAGAAGACTAACCCCTATATTATTAAACTGCAAAAGTAACTTGAAAGCTCGAAATTGGTCAAGAAAACAAGACTCCTAGGAGCAGATTTTCAATAATGAGTCTGCTACACGAACATTATTACTTGCCCCCAAAAACAATGCTGTGAAAGTATGGGTTAGTCAGGGCTCTCCAGAGAAACAGAACCAATAAGTACATATATATGTGTGTGTATATGTGTGTGTGTGTGTGTGTGTGTGTATACTCATACATACATATATATACACACACACATACATACATATATACACATACACACGCACACATATATATATATTTATTTATTTATTCATGGGAATTGGCTTCTATGTTGGAGGGAATGATATAAGTCCCAGAGTCTGATGACCCCATAACAAGAACCTCTTATCCAAGGGCAGAAGAATTTGAATGTCTCAGCTCAAGAAGACAGACTTTGCTCTCCTTCTGTTTAAGCAGATTGACTAACGTTGAACCACATTAATGAGAGCAATCTTCTTTACTTAGTCTATTGATTCAAATGTTAATCTTTTCCAGAAATGCTCTCAAAGATACACCTAGGAGGAATGTATACCAGTTACGTGAGCATCCCTTAGTTTAGTCAGGTTGACACATAAAACTAACCATCATGGAGTAAATAGTGTTAGACTCATTTCCCAGCTAAGGACACAGAGGTTCTGTGAGACTGGGGGACACGCCCAAGGACACACAGCAAGTAAGTGAGCAGGAGGGATTGTTACATCACCTACATATAATTTCAAACACCATGAATGGTCTTTTTAGTACACTGTTTCAAAAAACAACAACAACCAGATGCCAATATTGAGTATGTACAACAGTTTTACCTGTGTAGCTAATCTTCACAACACGTTTGCAAAGCAGGCATTATTGCATTCATGTTACAGATGTGGAAACACTGAAGGTTTAGAGCGGCTGTGATTTGACCATAGGCATGTGACTGCTAAAAATCAGACCTACAATTCATGCCTCATTCACGTGGCCCTAACACTGCCACATTGCCTCCCACCAGAGGCCGTATATCCACTTACTACACAGCCAGCCAGTTCTCACTTCCCTTTTGTACAAAGAGTTGTCCTGGAGTCTCTTTGCCAAATGCTTTCTAGAATAACAGCACACTTTGCTTTTGCTCATTGAGACTCTTATCACATTCATGTGTTTTGGAAGAATGTAAGTTTATGGGTAGTTGATTTTTAAAAATTCCAGAGAAAACCATAGAAGCAGTCTAGTTCTTTACTCATCATTAAAACACACAAAAAGAAGCTATCAATTTTCCCATATGCTAGAAAAAAAATGTAAAATTTTTCTGCCTTTAAATGTTCCACACTTGTAGCATTTTACTTGGAAAAGTTAAGATTTCTTTTTTATCTATTTAAAATGATGCCTTGGCCAAGCACAGCGGCTCACCCGTGTAATCCCAGCACTTTGGGAGGCTGAGGCAAATGGATCACCTGAACTCAGGATTTCGAGACAGCCTAACTTGGTGAAACCCCGTCTCCACTAAAAATACAAAAATTAGCTGGGCGTGGTGGCACACGCCTGTAATCCCAGCTAGCCAGGAGCCTAAGACAGGAGAATCACTTGAACCCAAGAGCTGGAGGTTGCAGTGAGCCAAGATCGTGCCACTGCACTGGCACGTGCCAACCTGGGCGACAGAGTGACAGTGAGACTCTGTCTCAAAAAAAAAAAAAAAAATTAAAATTAAATAATCCTTATAAACACAGACAGAGGGTGAGTTTAAAATTGAAGTTCAAAAGAGATGAGGCAAATATTATAAAATATTAATACATTTTAATATAAGTGATGGATATATGGGTGTAATGTTATTTTTTCTACCCTGAGAATGGTTGCAATTTTTTATAATAAAAAGTAAAACAAAATATAATGTTCATGATTTGATAATCCTTGTCTTCTCTTTAGAAAGTAATTTTTCTTTAAATTATTTTTATCATCCATTAATTCAGTTCAATATAATTTACTCCAAAATATTTTTCTCAAATGTAATTTTTAAAAGTCATTAGATATCAACCTTTAAAACATAATCAGAATCCCAATAAAACCCTCACTACAGTGAAATCATAAAATCTGCCATTTTTACTTTCAGGACTTACTAAATATGCTGTCTTTAAGTACAACATTAAATTCATATTTGATTTACTATCAAATGCAGGATACTTCAATTGCATTTTAGATCTCTCACATTTAAACCACATTTAACAGGGTTGAAAGCTTTTGCTGAGGTTGACAAGTGTTGGCATAACAAGTAAATGAGACAACTGTCATTTTTACATGTATGAATTATTCGACAGTATTATGAGTCAGGCATACCCTGAAATGATAGTTACTCATTGAGCCCACTGTAAGTAAAGTGAACTACTCCTGCAGTGAATTCAAAGGAGAGGTATAAAAAAATCTACCTTTCGGTTTTTCCAAAACATTTCCAATTTTTGTAATATTTTCTTTAAAAAGGAAACACTGCCAAAAAATAATAAAAGACCCTTCATGAGTATTTCATCACTATAGGCTGCTCCAGATGGTAGCAAGGTGTCTGTAGGCAATTCCCTTGTGTCAAACATGGGAGGCAGAGAGCAAATTTTCACGGAGTTTTGAAATAGGCATTAGCAGAGAAATAACTTAGCTACGTAAGTATAACTGCTTCCCAAGACGAAACATCACACAGAGTCTCACACTAGTAAAGGACCAAAACTACTGTGTCAATATTGGAGAGCTCTGATTCTATTCCTAATACTGAAGAGGGGTTTGAAAAAATACTTCATGCAAATAATAGCTATCTTTTCTTAAGAGCTCACTATGCTAAGCCCTTTATGTGCAATAACTCCTAAGATCCTCATCACTATTTGTGATGGTTAATTTTATGTGTGAAATCAACTGGGTGATGGGGTGCTGAGATATTTGATCAATCATTATTTTGAGTGTTTTTATGGCGGTGTTTCTGGATGAGATTAACAGTTGAATGAGTTGACTGCATAAAGCAGATGGCCCTCCGTAAGGACAGTGAACCCCATCTATCCCTTGAAGATCTGAATAGAACAAAAAGACTGACCCTTCCCAAGAGTGCAGGAGTAATAAGGAATTCCTCCTGCTTGACCACCTTCAAATGTGAACATCGGTCTTTTTCTGACTTAGGACTCAAACAGCATTGGCTCTTGCTGCGTCTTGAGCTTGCTATTTTTCAGGCTGGAATTACATCATTGGCTCTCCTGGGTCTCTGGTTTGCCAACCTACCACGAAGATCTCAGGACTTAGCCTTTATAATGATATGAGTTCATTCCTTATAATAAATATCTTTATTTATTATAACACACACATTCTTTTGGTTCTCTAGAGAACCCTGTTAAACAAACTATATTATAAAGTAATATATTTATTCCTATTTTTCCAGTTAAGAAAATTAAGGAATGTAGAGCATATATTTCTTTTCAAAGGTTTCTTTTCCTGCTAGACTGTAAGCGCCTCTAGGATAAGTATTTTTGTCTGTTTCATTCACTGATGAGTCTTAAGCACCTAGGATAATGTGTTTCACAGTAGCAGTTCGGTTTGTTAACCAAATGAATAAAACCACCTGGAAAGTGACAAAGCTAGGGCTGGATATGAGGTGTGGTTGCTGCCCAGATCTGTTCTTTTAACCTTCATTATGAACTGTCTCTTAGATTTCCTTCATATTTTCAGAAGGCAATCTTCAAAAGAATAGTCCTTTTTAGAAAATTACTGGCCTAGTGAGTTCAGTCTTAAAGCTATTAATTCCTGAAAGATGATAAAATCAGGATCCCAAAATATCCCAATGGGTGGAACACTGGACTTATAAGATGAAATTTAATTAGGAAAAAAAAAAAAAAGTAAAGTCTTTTCTTTTATTCCAAACAGCAACTAAACTTATAAAGATGTCAAAGGCATAGCTTAGCAAGAGAATAAATAAAAAAGTCCCTGGAGGATTAATTGACAGGGAGCTTGATATAAATCAGCACTGAAGAGTGGTTGCCAAAAAAGCTAATGCAATTCTTGGCTACATTAATAGAATATTTTGTCCAGACCAAGGGAAATAATAATTCCATTCAATTATGCCTCTATATCAAACCACATCTGAACCACACACTTCAAGAAGAGAGGTAAACTGGAGTACATTCAAAGGAGAGTCACCAAAAAGATGAAGAGAATCAAAGTTATGTTATACAAAGATTAGCTAAAGGATCAGAAGATGATTGCCAGAAAAGTTAGCAAACATCTGAGATGTCTTCAACATTTGCAAGGCTGTTATGTCTAAAAGATATTATTTTTTCCTAACTGGCCCCAGAATGCACTTTGGTCTAAGTAATGAAAAGTTAATGCTATAGTATACTGTCTCAGTTTTCCAAAAGTGACATTAACAACATCATGAAAATAGTTAAGATCTCACTCTCTTGTTGTTCAAAACTGACAAAGCTACAATTTGTACTTACTTGGTAGGTAAGCTTCAGATCAACTGGCTAGAGTAGAAGACCTTTATGGTTCCTTCTAGACATAAATATTGTGATGCTCTAACAGGATATTAAAGCTAAAGGTAAAGTGTTTAGAATGAGAAAAAAAAATACACTGAAATTTATTGTATGGTTAATAGCATCAGCACTGTGTAGAAAGCATCCACTTACATTATGTTACTGAAATTGCATTGTCACAGAATTAGTGAGTAAGAAAACTAGAGATTCCTAGGATTCCAAACATCTTTCCTCCAAAAGGGAAGACTTCTTGTTTGATGACTGCTGACACTTTTCAGTTGTGCTTATCAAATCATGAGTGATCCTTTCTACAGGGGCTGTTCGTGCCAATATACATATACCCAGGAAAGAAAATGTGCCTCTACCTGAGACTGTAAGGATCACCTGCATCAGAAATACAGCCTGTCTCTTTCCACCAGGGTCCTCTATATTTTCATCTTCACTATGACTGTTAAAAGAAAGTAACATTAATATTATAAAATTATCTGAATATGACAATCTTTTAAAATTTTATTGCACCTAAGGTTTGCATAAAATATCGTATTTTGTATAATCTATTTCTAATAGTAATGCCAAGGGAAGTTTATAATAAAGCATCATTTCAAAGAATTTAGGATATTAGTCTAAACATACATTCTTTCTTTACTAACTGTGATTTATTTAATAAGCCACTGTGTTTAGTTATTCTAAATTCTGTATAAGTTACAGTGTTTAGTTAGTCTAAGTTCATTCAGCCTATGTAACAACATTCAAAATCCTTCTGGGGCTTTCCACCTCATTTGGAGTAGGAAAAAAAAAAAAAAAATTCTTGAAATGGCCAGGACAGTTTTATACAATGGGCCTCCTCCTTGACCTCGCCTTGGTCTGCTCTCCTCTGTCTTGCTCAGCTCCAGCTACACTAGCCTCTTGGCTGGTTGTTGACTAACTTCTACCTCCGATCACTTGCTGTTCTACTCTGTGGGATGCTCATCCCCCCAGAGGACTGAATCCTAAGCTCTCCAGGTCTTGAGTAAAATGTCACCTTCGCAGTAAAGCCTTCTTTGCTCATCCTGTTTAAAATTAAAGCCCCTCTATGTGAAGCTTCCTATATCCCTTACCTGGTTTTATTTTTTTCCCCAGAAATTAACAAGATTTACATTGTACGTATTTTATTTTGCAGAAGTACTTTTATTCACTGCTACGTTCCAGAGTCTAGAATGAATGCTTGGTGAATGAATGAGCTAACAAACAAATGGTACTCTTTACTTTTGGAAAAAACCTCATGTAACTTCACTCTTAAAGATGGTGTGATACACTGTGTTTACTGCCCCTGTATAAAACTTCTCACCTAACATTATGTAGACCCCTCTGAAAAATGTCTTGGAGACAGTAAAGAAAAACGAATAATATGTAATAATATCTCTAAGATTAAAACTAAATAAAATAATCTGGCTCTTTTCTACATACTCTAACAACATAATTACAGAGCTATATGGTGGCTTTCTGTTAAAAACATTGCTAAGAGATAGACATATTAAATTAGGTAATGCATATTTTAGTCTTATGATCATAGTCTTTCCAAAGAGAGAAAAAAAAGGTCTTATTCATTCCCTCACTTAGAAAATGTGTCCTCAGAAATATTTCCACCCTTATTATTAAACGCATTTTCCAATTCCTGTATATAGAGCCCAGTGCCAGGTGGTAGGAATGTAGGCTGAACAAGTGAACAAGAAAGTCCTGCCCTGAAAGGGCTTCAGATTCTAGTTGGGAAGACGAAAAAAAGAAGATATTCTTATTAAACAACTGTCCCCTTAGAATACGCAGAAACACCACCAACATTCTTACAGATGAATGATACACAAGAGGATCTGAAAGGTTTTAGTGGAAATAGCTCCTTGAATAATTGAGAAGGGATTATGAGTGGATGAAACACATCCGTCTTAGTTATAACTTGTTCTTAGTTGTTAGCTACTTCCTCTAATGCCTCTGAAGGATTAATAAGGTTATCAAGACAAAGTGTCACAACTGCTAAGTGTTTTAACCCTTATTGTGACCTGGCTGACAGCAAGTGTGAAACCTTAATAGTATCAAATTGTTTAGTGCTGTAGCATGCTACACTATTTCATTCTTTCATTCCCCATGACTAAAGAACTTGACGATATTTTATATTGGTGTCACGATGGTGATAATATGTGATGCTATGACATTATGAAGGTTTATTTTACATAATGTTCAGCTCTCCACTTTTAAATCTCTCACTTAGTCATACTTTTATATCTTCATCTAAAATTCTCACCTTCTCAAGTTCATTTCCTAGTCAATCCAGTTATAGAAAGCAAATGCCTAAAGCACCATTCAGTAAAGCCAAGATAGGCATATTGGTTGTAAGTTACATCCTCTTCTCCAAGGAAATACCAGAATCGCAATTTAGAATCAACACACATTATTTTTTTCATAAATTTAGGTATGTATTTTGCTTGATTGGATCATGCCAACAGGTCGACATTATTTTAGGCTGCTTTAAAACACCAATGATCTGAGAAAAAAAAATTATCATTATTTTACCCTTTCATGATGTGGAATAAGAATCAATGGTTTAATTTTGTTTGGCCTATCCTTTTACACATCCTGTAGGTAGCAAACCGTAGTTCCAGGATTTTATAAGATTCACTGAAGGCTGTGGAGAGAGTAAAGCCAGCCGTTGCTGCTTAACAGCACCTGTCAGGGAACGTTATGCTGCCAGCATACATGCACCTTCCCTGCATTAACGAAGCTTGCAGAGATGAATACAACATGAGCTTCAAAGGTAATAGATGCTGCATTTTGATAAGGTTTTAATGGACATGGACATTTCAACGAAGCTATAATGGGTGACAGCTTAAATTCAGGATCTGAGAAAGCCTTTAATTAAGATTTATAAGGCCAGCTACTGGAAGCAAATATAAAATGATGGTTAGACGTGGTGAAAAAGGAAGATGACTAATGGTCCCAGCGCTTCGTAACTAACCCTCATTCTAACTTAGATGATTTAATAACATTTCCAAATCTGGAGAGTTTTGTAGCTCTGTGTCACAGGAGATAGAGAGGAACAACTCTGAAACTGCCCAGCCCAGACCAGAGTATTAACAAGTGACAGGCTCTTTGTGTGGGTGATGAATACCAATACCACAGTGTCCCACTGGCTTCTGACGACCAGAAACCATTATTCCCAGCAGTAGCAATGCCCAATAGAGTTTTAGGTTCATTCACTATAATGTCAAATAGGCCTCCAAGCCTCTTCCCTATCCTCTCTTGTCCAAAAGCAAGTTCAAAACTCCCTGTGCAATCACCAGTGGAAATAACACTTCTACAGATCCAGTTTAGTATCAGTGCTGTCACTTTTCTTCAGAGACAGCTCAAAAGAGGTGACCACAGCCTCACTGAAAGAGCATTTAGAGTGTAGTGTTAGCAACATTCACTATACAAAGAGTCCACATGTTTCTTTCTACAGTTGGGAGATCATAGGGAAAAGGCATAATGTGTATACTTTTGATAGGATCGTGTTGAATGGGTGACCTTTATTTCAACCCAAAAGAAGCCAGTGCCAAGAAGACAAAATGACTGTAAAAACTGAGAAATATAAGTGGGAGCTAAATGCTGAGTATACATGGTCATAAACATGGAAACAAAGGCACTAGGGAGGACTAAGGGGAAGGGAGGGGAACATAGGCTGAAAAACTACCTCTTGGGTATAATGCTCACCACCTGGATGACAGGATCATCCATACCCCAAAACCTAGCATCACACAATGTGCCCATGTAACAAACCTGTACCTGTACCCTCTGAATCTAAAACAAAAGTTGAAATTATAATTTGTTTTAAATACTGAAAAAAATTCTGTGCACTAATTTCCACTATCCTCAAGCTGGAGTAAAAGTTTCTTTGTGTATCTTAGAATCACAGAATCTCAAACTGGGAAGGACACTAACATATCTTGTGCAAAGACATTTTTGGGTCTTAAATACTTCTACAAACTAAAATTAAGTACAATGTCTTAAACCCACAATATGTTCAATACAGTAGCTTTTTCGGCCAAGATATGGTTTATGTTTGTAAGCAAAATTTTGGCTGTGGAGAGGACAGTATAACCACATAAAACAGATGTTAAATATTTGTTAATTTCATTTTGAATAATTAAGATAAAAGAGTTAGATATCAGAATTATAGTGCTTAAACTTGGGCAGAAGTTAGAATTAGTAAATCTAAAGATGAGCATACAGCTACTCAATATATTTTCATAGGTAAAATGAAGATAATAGAATACATACTTTTATTGCTGTACAAATCAGTTGATAATGAAGACAAAATATTTAGCAAATATGATTTACTTTTTTACTCAATAAGCACAAATTCAACACCCTTCCTACATTGCAGTGTCATACACAACCTTCTCTCAGAACATTTTATTGTACTTATTTGCCTACAGACTAATTCTTCAATTAGTCTACAACTTTGCTGCTATGGTCTGAATGTTTCTCCCAAAATTCATATGTTAGGAAATTTATCCCACTGCAACAGCGTTGGAAGGTGGGGCCTTTGGGGAGGCGTTCAGGTCATGAAGGTTCCACTCTCACTAATGTATTCATGCTGTAATCAAAGAGTTTGATGGAAGGCGTCTGTCTCTCTTTCCCTTCTGCCATGTGAGGACACAGTGTACCTCCCTTCTGGAGGGTATCGCATTCAAGGCATCACCTTGGAAGTCGACTGCAGTCCTCACCAGATGCTGGTACCCTGATCTTGGACTTTCAAGGCTCCAGAAGAATAAGAAATAAATTTCTGTTCTTTGTAACTTACTCTATAGTATTCCTTTACAGCAGTATAAATGGACTAACACAAAAATTAGTACCAGAGAAGTGGGGTGTTGCAAATACCTAAAAATGTAGAAGTGACTAACTAATGAGCAGAAGCTGGAACTCTTTTGAAGTGAATGCTGGAAAAAGCCTATGTTTTCATGAACAGAGCAGTAAAAGTGATTCTGGTAAGAGCTCAGAAGAGGAAAGCTGCAGTCCCAATCTTCTTAAAGATTACCTACATGGTTGTGAACACAATGCTGGTAGAAATATGAAAAGTAAAGGATACGCTAATGAGGTGTTAGATAGAAATAAATAATGTCTTACTGAAAACTGTGAGAAAGGCTAGCCTTGATACAAAATGAAAAAGAAGTTGGCTGAACAATGTCAATGTCCCACAACTTTGTGGAAGGCAGAACTTAAGAGCAATGAGCTAGAATATTTAGAAAGAGAAATCTCTAACCAGCAGTGTTTACTGCTTATAGTAAAATGTGAGAACAGAGAATGATTCAAAGACAGAATTTATAATTAAAAGAGAAACAGAATGAAAAGATTTAGAAAATTCACAGCCTGGCTTTGTGGAGAATTAAAAAGTATGCTTAGGAGAGAAAACCAGGGTGTGATCCAATGACCATTTATTTAGGAGATTAGTGTGGACAGAAGGAAGCCAGTGCTACTCATCAAGACAATGAGAAATTGACCCCTAAAGCATTTCAGATATCTAGAGCCTCGAGGGCAGAACAGTTTCATAGGAGGGGCCCAGGGTACACATGGGTCCTTGGAGCTCGCTGCACATGGCCACCACACATCTCTGTTCCCTACCTTCCAGCACAGCTCACCTCAGACACCAAGCTGTGACTCAAGCAGGACCAGTACAGCTCAGGTTGTCTTTCCAAAGGACACAAACTACAAACCTTGGCAGCATCCAGACGGTGCTAATCCTGTAGGCACACAAAGTGCACAAACTGTGCAGGCATGGTGTTCTGCACGAATATTTCAAAGGATATTATAGAGAGCCTCAGAGTTCCAAGCAGAGACCTGCCACAGAGGCAGAGACACTGCAGAAAGACTGCACTAAGACAATGTTTAGTGGACCTGTGCAGCAGGGCTGTCCTTGAGATCCCAAAACCGTAGAGTCTATGCCATGCTGTACCAGCCTGGGAAAGCTGCAAGCATGTGACTCCAATGTATAAGAGCTGATACATGGGCTATGTCCCGCAAAACCATAGGGATGGAGCTTTCTGGGGCCTGGGAACCTCAACCTCCCCATACCCCAGTATGTCCAGAAGGCAGGACATGAAGATAAGATTATTCTCTAGCCTTAAGATTTAATCTTCTTTCTCCTGTTAGGCTTTGGGCTTACCTGGGACCTGTTACCTCATTTTTCTTTACTATTGCTCCCTTTTGGAATAAAACTGTCTATCCTATTCCTGTCTCACTATTACATTTTGGAAGTACATAACTAGTTTGATTTCACAGACTCACAGCTGGAGAGCAATTTGCCTCAGGGTGAATTATACCTTGAGTCTCACCCTCATATTTAGATGTTAGTTTGGACTTAGACTTTTGGGTTCATGTTGGAACAAGTTAAGACTTTTGGGAATATTGAGATGGAATGAATGGATTTTTCATGTGAGAATAATATAAATATGGGGGCCAAGGGTGAAATTCTATGATCTAAATGTGTTTCCCCAAATTTTTGTGTTGGAAACTTAATCCCAAAGCAACAGTATTGGAAAATGGGTTTTGGGGGGAAGTGTTTATGTTATGAGGGTTCCACACTTGTGAATTGATCAATGCCATTATAAATGGGCCTGATGGAGGGAGGCTAGTCCTTTTTTGCCCTCTGCCTTCTGCCATGTGAGGACACAGTGCTCCTTCCCTCTTCCCTGAGGCAAGGTTCAAGGTGCCATCTTGGAAGTGGAGATCACACCCTCACCAGACACCAAACCTGATGGTGCCTTGATCTTGAATTTTCCAGTCTCTAGAACTGTGAGAAATACATTTCTGGTTTTTACAAATTATTCAGTCTATAATATTCTGTTATAGAAGCAGAAATGGACTAAGATACTTGGCAAAAGCAGAGGTTTTTTTTTTTTTTAACAATTTTTGAATTTTAGTGTCTAAAGCAGTGCCTGGAGCATAACAAACAGATAATAAATGTTTTTTGGATGAAGAAGAGATAAAAGAAGGAAAAACACCAGAATCTGAGCTAGGTTTCCAGGACAATAAGATGAACTAATCTGTAATTGATGTACTGCCTTTATATGTTTGTTGGGAAAATGGAAATGTAAAACTATATATGCAATTTATATAGTGAGAAAAAATATTTTAATAAATGTATAAGAAATATAATCAGAGCACCAAGATCAGCAAATAATCAAGTCCAGAGAAAATTTTGTATGTTCTTTTTAAATTTATTCAACATATATTTATCAGGTATACATATATACTAGCATTATTTAAGATACTGTAAATGTCATGCTGAACAAAAAAAATGTAGTTTCTGCCCTTAGTGAAGAAGTAGTTGAGATATTGTAAAACGTCACCTGTGCCTACTTGAGGTGATCACTCCCCCTCCATGTCCCTTGCCTTCCCAGCAGTAGAGATTGGAGGAAAATTTGAGAAAGAGACCTAAGATAGATTGTGAGGAAGAGACCCACATTTAACTTGTTTGTGCCATAGTATAAATTTGGAGGAGATTTTGGAGACATCAATATTTACTCCATATCTATGCCAAGATTTTCAATCAGCTTTAGCCATAGTAAAGGTGTTTTTATCTCCATGTGATTCTCTCTTACATCTTCTGTTTCAATTGGTTCTAAGTTCTAGACCCTTAAACAATTGGTAGCCATGACAATGGGGAGAAATAGAAATGTTTAGATTATTTTCTCAAAGTAGTTCTTATTGGTTAGCTGAACTGAGGAAAGAAGAGAAGGGATGCTGCCATCATTCCTGGCTCTAGCAGCTTGGTGGATGATGATGTCGCAGTGAGACAGGGAAGGCTGGGAAGTGGGTTAAGAGCATGACAGCTCTATTGACAATGATAAGGAACAAGGAGGAGAAGCAGATTTGGGTGAAAGAAGCCATTTTACTTTTCGGCATGTTAAGGTTGAGACATATTAAGTAGCATTTGCATGTGAAATGTTTGAGTATACAATCAGAAATTATGAGCTCTCTGGAGCCCATAATACTGACTTGAATTTTTTTTAATGTATAGGCTATATTTGAAATCACCAGGGCAGGTAAGATTGTCCAGGTAAAATATATAATGTGAGAATTGAAATTTAGAACTTAAGAGGTCAGCACTAAGAAATGAAGAGAGAGAGAAAGAAACAAACGAAAGAAACTGAAGAGGTTTATTCAGAGGTAAATGGAAAGTCATTGAAGAAATGTCGAGGAAATTAAGTGAAGACAAACTTTTAAGAAAACAAGGTTGGTTGGCATCAAGGAATGTTGGGACCAGTCACTCAGTGTGAGATCCCTAAGTATCACTTTGAGTTTTTAATTAGGGAAATGCCAGAGGCCTTAACAAGGGGAGAGATGAGAGTTGAGTAGTGAATGGTGTTAAAGGAATAGTTGAGGAAATTTGGACTCAATCAGGAGAAAATAAGGACCAGACAGGAGCACTTAATATCAAATGTTTTTAAAAACACACATTTTAAAGACAATTGTCAGTTACAATGAATATTTTCAATTCCTTAAATAATTAATATTTTTCAAGTTACTTTTATAATTAAATATATTTTGTAAAATTTCATTTTATATAAAAGGGTTTTCTTTTTTTTCCTTTGTCAATTTATCACAACATATATTTTGGAAACCCATCAAACCCACAGAAAAGTTAAGGCAGAATAACCGATGTCAACCATGAAAAAAAAATATATGTAAGAATAATAAAACTGCAAAATATCAGTTGTAGAGTGATATATATTTGTAATTAACATTAATATGGCATTTATGTGAGTGTTTTGGTTCAAAATAGTTGCCATTGTGGTAGGGAAAATTGTTTAGTGTGAAGAATGTTCTTTTTTGAAGATAATATTACAAATAGACTAGAAACAGTTTCAAAATTATTTCCCTCAGTCTCTATGCAAAAATTCCCATCAGAAGATTAGCCAATTTTCTCCCATAAGTAACTGGCTCTGTGCTGCTAATTAATTTGAATTACCTTTTCATTTGCAAAAGTGTTTCATTTTGTTCTAATTAAAAACCTTCTTTATCAATTCATTGTCTATTTTGCCTAAGTATATACACTTCTACCTTCATCCTACTGGGCTTTTAGTTACTACACAGTTTTTGTTAGAGATTACTTACTGTTCAATTTCAAAGGAAAATTAGAATGAAAGTTAGCAATAACAACAATGAATTCACGAACCATGAAATTGGTGCATTGAAATAAATTGCACTAATTTGGTTTAAGGGTTGAACATTGCCAAATGAATCTTCTTAACATGAACTATAATAAAAGCCCTCATTTTTGACACTGCTCAAAAACATAAGGATTCAGTCTTTGGAAATAAAGTGACATAATAAAATAGAATACAAATTGTAGATAGGGAAGTGAGATTTGGTGTTTGGGCAAACCTCTAGTAGAACCAGTGCTCTCTACGGCATTTCAGGACCTTATAGTTTGTGATCAAAGTGACCCCATGAGAAGAGATTTGTACATTTCCAAGTAAATCTTCAAAAGACACTCTCATCACATGCATGAGAGAGAGAAAGAGAGCACTTCCTAACCCTGGTTCTTGCTGACCACTCTAAAAGTGAAGTTTGACTTCAATTGTCACAAAAGTGAAATGCCCTTCGCCTACTTTGAGTTTGTTTTGAAGAACGTCAACGTGGCCTCAGGGAAATTTAACTTGTGGCGGGGGACCTGAATTTCTCCCACAGATAAATAACTAATTTCATTCCTAAAGAATTAATATGACTCTGCTGTTCTGGAATATACGTCATTATTGTAAGAAGTAGCTCTGCATTTTGAAAAGAGAATAAAAATGTCTTGTGAAGATATAGAACATGTTTTCCCTTTAAATAAAAAAATGCGAGGCTGAAGCCATCTGTCCCTGCTCCCTTTACCGATTTTAAATCAGCTCTAACCCATTCACTCTCCTCACATGCTAAATTACCAGCAACTCCTCTATTTCTCCATCTTTAAACCTGGAGTCATATAGCTGATTCTTTTCTCAAGCCTGAATTGGTATTTTAAAAATTGAGGCATATGAAGAATATATTTTCCTTTTTTAAAATGTTATAATGTGCATACATGAGGGTCTGCGATAAACTGATTTCACATAACTCTCCAGATCATTCTCTACAGCCATATCAGTGAAGAAAAGCTACTCTGACATCATTCAGGTCTGACAAATACAGAGCAGCACACAATCTGTAACAATTCAGGTTCTTCCCAAATACGGCTGTGTCTCACACTCATCTGTAGAACTATCTTGAAATGATGACTTTGAGGCCCCACTCCACATCCACGGCTTAAAAATTTTCAGAATTCTGTTTTTTAAAAAAGATTTGCTAAAGATTCTAATGCCACGAACCCAGCAACACATCTCTAACTAGTCTGGGCTAAGGGGAGGCAACTCTGGGAAATTCTCAAGAAGGAAGAGTATCCATATAATGTGAGATCTTGAGGCCATTTTAAAGAACTTTTGAACTACAATAAGAGAATATCATTATACAGAAGAGGAAACCAAAGCAAAGAGAAGCTGAATGACTTTCTCACTGCAATCAACCTAGCAAACAACCAAATGTATGATCAGAACTCAACTCTAGTTGCCTAACCCAACCATCAAATGACAATAAGTTAGTTGAGATAGCAGAGATAATCAGAAAGTCCTTATAGGTTTTGTTGCTGTTGTTGTTATCTTTCAGTTCATGGAATTCATTGCTTAATATCCAACTGTCAAGATAATTTTAATGTGAACTGTACATTAAATGCTTTGGTAGGTGCTCTTCAAGTTAAAGGGCAAGATTTTTAAAGGATAAGATGATATTGACAAAGTAGTGTTCTTTTCAATGCAACTAAAACTGGGTGCTGTGGGAACATATTGCTGTCTGAGTCCTGTGATCAAATCAAGAAATAATGCCAGATGCACCCTACCCCTCAACGCTATGTGGCATAGAGAAGCTCTGGCTGATACCTGTTTCACCTTCTAACCCATTACTCGACATACTCTTTCCCCAACTCTACCTTATGTCATTCAACTCAGGGATAAGACAGAGATAAGAGAATTACCCACCCTCGAAAGGCGTGTAAGTACAGTGACGATCAGAATGAAACTTTTTTCCCAGAGAGAAGTGAAAATATATGAGAATAATGACTATACTACTCCCGGCATATCCTTAAAAATTTATTTTGACCCAAACAAAAATATATTAGCCCTAGGTCATACAATAGTCTTAGAATAAAGGGGCTTTGTATGGTCTGTAATGATGCCAAGATTTAGGGTGGGATGAGGTGAGTGTCGGGTTCTACTGTTTCCCCTATTTCATATTGTAAAAAATATGCAAATTATTCACATACACTTTTAAGTAGGCCACCATTAAAGTGCTATACAACTATTAATAGCAAGATCAATAACTATAACATGAACATCTTTAACTAAAGAGTAATTCTGATGATTTTGCTATTAGAATCAAGGACAATTATATACAGCCAGGTGTGCTTTATTTTCTTCCTTTTAAAATTTGAATGCATAACAAGGGACTTTAATAATGACACATTTTAATGAGGTAAGAAGTTCTAAAATAAGTGATTTTCATTTGTAATAGCATGGTGTGCTGAACCTACACCCAAAAACATTCATTGCAAATTCTATTTCTACGGAAATCTTATACTTTAAATCACAATAATGTAGCTTCTTATTTTAAAAAATTGCCTTAGGCATTAAATAAGTTAATTTTCAAATGACTCCCTTTACTCGCCTACTTAGAATTCACCCAATAAACATAAGCTGGATTGCAGATAAGACATAATACTGTAGTTTAGACATGTCAAATTGTGTATGATCAAATATGAAAGCGCTCAAGATGGTTTTCACCTATTTAATCAGATTTTATGTCATTTAAAATTTTCATTACTAGTTTCTACATTCTAATTTTTCTTTCTTTATCTCAAATACATCTGCTGGCCCCAAATCACAGTGTTGCTCTTACTAATGTTTTTATAGTCAATTAACCAAATGTGGATTTAAAAGTAAAAAACAAAGTACAAAAGGTATAGTAACTGTAAAGAGATTGTGTCTCACTCATAATTCGAATACTCTATTTGCAATTATTGTTGCAACGTCTTGCAAATAGTAGGTGCTCAGTATAGATTTGTTGAGTAAATTCCCAAACCTTCTAAGAAAGCTCAGCAAGCATTTCAGGAAGAAATTATCTCACCAGGTTGCAAAATATATTACAGCAGTCAAAGACTAAAATTCTAATTCTCACAGTGTAGAGTCAGGGTCTACCCATTTCCAAAGCCCATATGCTTTATGGCTATTCTGCTTTGCCTTTAGGAGACATTCCTAGTGAATCTAAAATGTAAAACATAAAACCTTATTCTCTTTTTGACTCTCCTATGCTTTGTTGTGACACTGCCCTCTGTAGTGTAATGTTGTATAACAGATCAAACTGAGAGTCAGCTAAGCTGAAGTTGGCCATGAAATGGCTGTGCATCTTTGAATAAGTCACTTTATCTAAGCCAGGTTTGTTTCTATGCTATCATCTGTAAAATGTGATGCTTAAAGTAAATGGTCCAGTTTTAAAATTCTATAAATTAAGTAGATAGGCCAATGATATAACTAGATTAAAAATAATTTATACCAGAACAAGTTAATGAAGCTATTTCCATAACATGTTCAGAAATTGGGTCATGTTTCTTATGAGACAGTTTTAATCACTAAACAGTTCAATTAGTATTACGTTTCTCCTAATACAGTAAGTAATTTCTCTCTCCTCCAGATTTCAACAGGAAGGAGTTGTCTTTAGCTAACTAACACAGGGTTTAGAAGGTTGCATACTACATGGACTTGTTAATATCTTGTTATATATAAAATCTTTTCAAAGAAATTTATTTAAAAACAAAAAATAGAAATGAGGGGGTGAAAATAACTTGTCACTGGATACAAACATAAATGTAATTCCATTAAATCAGTGCCCCTCCATGAATAACTTTGTAGCACGCATAGATTAATTTTGTTTTCATTGTCAAAATCCAAAAATTTAACAAAATCTCATGTCTCCAACACTGGTGCTGACGAATAATCACTGGTGTGTATTTTGTCTCTGAGCATGATTAATCCAACTATGTAAAATGTTTCAACACAATAAGAAAAAGAAAAGTGATAATGGTATTTTCCCCTCAGAGTCTTCCAAAAAGAAGGACTTCCTGAAAACCTCATCTTTCTAAAATTGCTTCCTATCACCTCTGGTTATTAACTTCAAACTGTTAACTAACAGAGAATTTATCTTTTCAAGGAATATAGCTTTCCAACTCATGACTAAAATGACAGAAAAGGTTACAGCCTTGTTCAGAGGCATGTTTGCCTAAAGGGGAGAAATGCCTGATTGTTTATGTTGTTCTTTATATATTTTATAATGCAAACTGAACACATGATGAAAGTCAACATAGAAAAAGATGTAACCTTAACTGGAGATGTTCTGACAGACAAAGGTTAACAGGAGAGCCATGGCCCTACAACTTGATGGGTCAAACTAAAACTATGAACACTGTCAGACACCACAGTATCTCTGGAATAGGTGGCAAGAAGCCAGGATCTTGATTCAGCTGGTTAACTTGATTTCTTAACTTGTAGCATTTAGTAAGAGATACTACGCTGCAACCTCATTCACTTATTTGTTTTCAACAAATATTAACTGAGCATGTTCTACATGCCAGCAAATGTGCCAAAATTTATTTTGGGAGAAGCATTAGCCTATAAGTCCCCTTTTAGGTATGGGCGATTTCATGTTTTCAGAAATATTGTATATAAAGCATCCCTGAAAATGTACATGAAAACCCAACTATCAGTTTCTATGCTAAAAGAAAGATTCCAATCCCAAATAGCTAAAACATTTTCTGAAATCCTTAACATTTTTTTATCCACAGTATTTGACAATATATTTCTAGCATTTTGTTTTGTTCATGTTTTTACATCAGTCTCTTCTTTCTCAATTTAATTCCAGTGAGCTTTTAGCGAAGCTAAAGATTCCTTGCTCTCAATATGGATGATGACTTCCTAACGTCTTTCATTTACACTACATGTATGAGACACCTTTTTTTTGCTTTTCTTTTTTTTTTTTTTTTTTTTTTTTTGAGACAGAGTCTCACTGCTGCTGGAGTGCAGTGGCGCAATCTCGGCTCACTGCAAGCTCCACCTACTGGGTTCACACCATTCTCCTGCCTCAACCTCCCGAATAGCTGGGACTACAGGCGCCTGCCACCACGCCCAGCTAATTTTTTGTGTTTTTAGTAGAGACGGGGTCTCGCCATGTTAGCCAGGGTGGTCTCAATCTCCTGACCTCATGATCTGCCAGCCTCGGCCTCCCAAAGTGCTGGGATTACAGGTGTGAGCCACTGCGCCCGGCCAGCCCCTTCTTAAAATAACTGCTATTATCAATTTCATTTTTCCCCTTTTTGTCTCTAAAGTAAGGTAAATGCAATTTAAAAATTCAAGCACATGTGCAAACACTACTATTTGGACAAAGATAACAATGGCCTTAAATACTACACTGTTGACAAGCAAGCAGTGCCATCATTCCCAGTAATTTCAGCTACATATTCATTGTAACTCTGTGATTCAGCTCTGAGGCCCATATAGCCATATTGCTGCTTTTTTATTCTTTCTGAAATTGTCAACTGAATCTTTTTTTTCCCCCCAACTCCTCTCCATTTATTTAGCCCCTTAGAAATCCATTATCTGCAATTAGGACTCCTCTGTTTCATCTCCTTAGCATCTTTGGATAGGCACTAGACACAGATGTCTCTCCACACCCTCCATACTCCATCATCTATTTCCATCCCACATTCTTCACCAGGAAACAAAACTAATCAGAAAGAGAAGAGGGGCAAATGTGTGAGCATTAATGCTTTATCAGACTTCAAAGTAAAAAATATCTCCTCCCTAAATTGTAGGAAATTTTGAATTCTCTGTATATTTAATATCCCTACTTTGCTAGCTTTATTGTATGGGATAGTTATCACTGGAGTATCTGCTACTAATATGGCATGATCTTGGAGATTAAAGGGTTGCTATTCGTTCCTATACATTAAGATTCCAGTGACACTGAAATCATTATCAAAGGTTGAATAACCTTGATATTTAACTCATGAGGTGCATGTAAAACACTATTGCTGAAATTCCTAATTTCATTACTCCTCCTTCATTGTATGACAGATGGCCATAATAAAATGCAACTTCCTTCCCCAAGAGGAAAAGCATCCATATAGCAGAAAGTTTAAGTGGACATGCTATGAAAACAATAGGGTATGGTAACAAGTTAAATTGAAAAGATCAAAGAAACCCATACCATAGAGATACTTTTTTAAGCTCTGTCACTAAAAGTGGTTCAATCATAGGTAGCAGCAGCATTACTTTTGTTCTCACTCTCACGTGTACTCTTATTTGGTGGATTTGATCTCAAGTAGTATTCTCCACAAAAAGAAACTAGAATTCAGAGGAGGATAACTGCTTCCATGACAAGTTTAGAATATCCTAGTGATGCTAGCAAATAAGTGGGAGTCATGGTCAAAAGGGAAATGGAGTCAAATTAAAAGTGATTCTTCTGGCCAAGTAATGGTCATTTATATATCAAAATATATCCTGGGACCAGATGAATCTGTAAAAGTGCATTAGCACATGGCAACGTTCACACACAAAAGACGTTAATATAAATGACCCAGATAAATGGTTGTGGGAAAAAAAGACACATGAATAAGTTAAAATAAATTTCATTATTTATTTTTAAATAGAGGATGGTCGCGCGTGTGTGTGTGTGTGTGTGTGTGTGTGTGTGTGTGTGATATATTTCTTCCATTAATTATACATTACTGTAATATAGACTTGGACTCACTCCACTTTGCAGAATAAGGAACAAAACAGTAAGGATAAACAAGCCAAATAGTCTTGGAAAGAGTAGAAATTTACCAAGAACAGAAAACATTGATCAGTTCCATTGATCACAAATGAAAAAAAGGAAACATTCAACACAATCAGTTCTGTGACAAAGTAGAGCTTTGACAGTGTGTTCCAAGGTGATTAATAAAATAAATGTACTCATGTATTAGCAAGGACTAAGTCAATCAAGTTAATCCTTAATCTCTATGAAATATAACAAAAACTGTGCGAAACAATTAAGACACATATATGTTTTTAAAAATAAAGTCAGAAGATCATTTTGATGAAACAGGACTAAAACCTATGTCAAAGTGATGAACTTTGAAACAAAAACAAATACTTTATTGACTTAAGAGTGAAAATTTAACAATAAAAAAAGATCAGTTTGAAAACCAATGACTCAATTTTAGGTTTTTGGGTTTTTTTAATTCTATTTTTTAATTTTATTGTAAATTGACAAATTATATATATTTATGGGGTATGAAGTGATGTTATGATTTATATATACAATTGAATGATTAAATCTATCTGATTAACATATCCATCACCTTAAATGCTTTTTGTGGTAAGAACATTTGAAATTTTTCTATTGGCAATTTTGAAATATGTAATACATCATTATTAACTATAGTCATCATGCTATGCAATTGATCTCAAAAGACTTATTCCTCCTATCTAACTGAAACTCTGTACCCTTTGACCAACATTTCCCCACTTCTTTGGATTCCACATATTAGTGAGAGCATGCAGTATTGGTTTTTCAGTGCTTGGCTTATTTTACTTACCATAATATCTTCCAAGATCATCCATGTTGTCACAAATTACAAAATTTCCTTCTTTTTAAAGGCTGAGTAGAATCCCATTGTGTAGATATTTAATGGATCAATTTTGAATCACCTTGGAAGCAGCAAGGAAAATCCACATTCCAACCAACAACCCACTGGCTAATAAATCAGGCCCTTAAAACTGTTTGGCATGCCCTTTATTCTTCTGGGTCAAGTAAGACAACTATACTTCTGAAAATGTATCAAAGTATATCTGAAATCTTTGAAAACTATCAAAATAACCGAAGCTATGACACTTGAAACATACTCAGAGAACTTATGCAGAAGTGATTAAATCCCAGAAATGGTTTGACTATAAATGAAGTAACTAGTTAAGTGATAACTGTGTGTGTCCTTTACTTTCTGCTTAAGGTACGTGAATCAGTCTTAATAATTTCATTAGCTTAATTTCTAATGAAATTGAAAATATGTAATCCATTTTTAAAAGCTAAACATAGTTTTAAATGTTTTATTACATTTGTGTGGTTAATTTACTGAGCACTAAACAAATAACAAATAATTATGAATATTTCTTTCCATGTACAAAAGCCTCTCAGACATAAAACCTTTTTGTCAGGAAGTGAGGTGTGCACATTAGCATCTATTTTCACATTAGCAGAGATCATATTCTTGACAAGAGCAGAGAGGAAAATTCTCAGAAATGCAATTCTTAGAAAGGTTTTAATGAAAAGTGAGAGTTAAGAGCCAGAAGTATTATCCAAAGAGGGCAGCACTGAATAGAACAAAGTCACCTAAATACTGTTTTTGTCATTGTTTTTATAGACAATCACGTTTGTGATTTCTTTTTAAAATTATACTTAAGTTCTGGGATACACAGTATGTGTGTAGCTTATACATAGCTATACATAGCTATGCGTAGCTTATACATAGCTAATACATAGCTATGCATAGCTTATACATAGCTAATACATAGCTATGCATAACTTATACATAGCTACCATGGTGGTTTGCTGTGCCCATCAACCTGTCACCTACATTAGATACTTCTCCTAATGTTATCCCTTCCCTTGCCCCCACCCCCCAACAGGCCCCAGTGTGTGATGTTACCCATATGTTCTCATTGTTCAGTTCCCACTTATGAGTGAGAACATGTGGTGTTTTGTTTTTTGATCCTGTTAGTTTGCTGAGAATGATGGTTTCCAGCTTCATCCATGTCACTGCAAAGGACATGAACTCATTGTTTTTATGGCTGCATAGTATTCCATGGTGTATATGCGTCACATTTTCTTTAGTCTATCCTTGATGGGCATTTGGGTTGGTTACAAGTCTTTGCTATTGTGAATAGTGCTGCAATAAACATACATGTACATGTGTCTTTATAGAATGATTTATAATCCTTTAGGTGTATACCCAGTAATGGTACTGCTGAGTCAAATGGTATTTCTAGTTCTAGGTCCTTGAGGAATCGCCACGCTGCCTTCCACAATGGTTGAACTAATTTACACTCCCATCAACAGTGTAAAAGCATTCCTATTTCTCCACATCCCCACCAGCATCTGTTGTTTCCTGACTTTTTAATGATTGTCATTCTAACTGGTGTGAGATGGTATCTTATTGTGGTTTTAATTTGCATTTCTCTAACGACCAGTGATGATGAGTTTTTTTTCATATGTTTGTTGGCTGCATGTCTTCTTTGGAAAATATCTGTTCATATCCTTTGTCCACTTTTTGATGGGATTGTTTATTTCTTGTAACTCGTTTAAGTTCTTTGTAGATTCTGAATATTAGCCCTTTGTCGGATGGATAGATTGCAAAAATTTTCTCCCATTCTTTAGGTTGCCTGGTTGCTCTGCTGATAGTTTCTTTTGCTGTGCAGAGGCTCTTTAGTTTAATTGGGTCCTATTTGTCAATTTTGGCTTCTGTTGCCATTGCTTTTGGTGTTTTAGTCATGAAGTCTTTGCCCATGCCTATGTCCTGAACGGTATTGCCTAGGATTTCTTCTAGGGTTTTTATGGTTTTATGTCTTACATTTAAATCTTTAATCCCTCTTAATTTTTGTATAAAGTGTAAGGAAGGGATCCAGTTGCAACTTTATGCATATGGCTAGCCAGTTTTCCCATCACCATTTATTAAATAGGGAATCCTTTCCTCATTGCTTGTTTTCATCAGGTTTATCAAAAATCAGATGGTCATAGATGTGTAGTGTTATTTCTGAGGCCTCTGTTCTGTTCTGTTGGTCTATATATCCGTTGTGGTACCAGTATCAAGCTGTTTTGGTTACTGTAGCCTTGTAGTATAGTTTGAATTCAGGTGGTGTGATGCCTCCAGCTTTGTTCGTTTTGCTTAGGATTGTCTTGGCTATACGGGCTCCTTTTTGTTTCCACATGAAATTTAGTTTTTTTTTCTAATTCTATGAAGAAAGTCAATGGTGGCTTGATTGGAATAGCATTGAATCTATAAATTACTTTGGGCAGTATGGCCATTTTCACAATATTGATTCTTCCTACTCATGAGGATGGAAAGATTTTCCATTTGTTTGTATCCTCTCTTATTTCCTTGAGCAGTGGTTTGTAGTTCTCCTTGAAGAGGTCCTTCACATCCCTTGTAAGTTGGATTCCTAGGTATTTTATTCTCTTTGTAGTAATTGTGAATGGGAGTTTATGCATTATGTGGCTGTTTGTCTATTATTGGTGTATAGGAATGCTTGTGATTTTTGCACATTGATTTTGTATCATGAGACTTTGCTATCAGATTGTAGCTTATCAGATTAAGGAGACTTAGGGCTGAGACAATGGTGTTTTCTAAATACACAATTTTGTCATATGCAAACAGACAATTTGACTTCCTCTCTTCCTATTTGAATATACTTACACTTTATTTTATTTCTTTTTTTTTTGATTGCCCTGGCCAGAACTTCCAATACTATGTTGAATAGGAGTGGTGAGAGAGGGCATCCTTGTCTTTACTGTGTTGAATAGGAGTGGTGAGAGAGGGAATCCTTGTCTTGTGCCCGTTTTCAAAGGGAATGCTTCCAGCTTTTGTCCATTCAGTATGATGTTGGCTGTGAGTTTGTCACAAATAGCTGTTATTATTTTGAGATACGTTCCATCAATATCTAGTTTATTGAGAGTTTTTAGCAGGAAGGAGTGTTGAATTTTATTGAAGGCCTTTTCTGCATCTATTGAGATAATCATATGGTTTTTGTCATTGGTTCTGTTTATGTTATGGGTTACATTTATTGATCTGCACATGATGAACCAGCCTTGCATCTCAGAGATGAGGCCAACTTGATCATGGTGGATAAGCTTTTTGATGTGCTGCTGGATTCGGTTTGCCAGTATTTTATTGAGGATTTCACACTGATGTTCATCAAGGATATTGGCCTGAAATTTTCTTTTTTTGTTGTGTCTCTGCCAGGTTTAGGTATCAGGATGATGCTGGCCTCATAAAATGAGTTAGGGAGGAGTTCCTCTTTTTCTATGGTTTGGAATAGTTTCAGAAAGAATGGTACCAGTTCCTCTTTGTACCTCTGGTAGAATTAGGCTGTGAATCCATCTGGTCCTGGGCTTTTTTTGGTTGGTAAGCTATTAATTACTGCCTCAACATCAGAACTTGTTATTGGTCTGTTCAGGGATTCAACTTCTTCCTGGTTTAGTCTTGGGAGGGGGTACGTGTCCAGGAATTTATCAATTTGTTCTAGATTTTCTAGTTTTACTTGCATAGAGGTGTTTACAGTATTCTCTGATGGTAGTTTGTATTTCTGTGGATGGAAATTCTTCCTGATGGAAGAATTGTATGGTAACGAATGTTTCCAAGAAAATTTGAGACAGATTTCTGGATATTTTGCCTCCTTGAGATTCTACCTTAGTGTTTGTCTTTCTTCCACTTTTACCAAGTTTCTTGTAAAATAAAAACACCACTCTTACTAGAAGTGATTAATTGATACAGGCATATGCATATTCCTTGCTCCTTAATGTGTCATGGGTCTGTCATATGGTAAAGCAGAAGCTGGGTGTATTAGAAACTTTACATATTACTGTTTTGTGAAGTTAAATTTTAAAAACCCTGATTACATCTATTTTATAATTGTTTAAAAAAAATTTTTATAGGTTTAGTTGGCTAATTTGGGGTACAGACCTCCACTATTATTCCATACTCTTTTTGCTTTCACTATGCCAGGAATGGGAGGCGGAGGGTAGAGATGAACTCACTAAGTAGCCAGAGCCAAAAGTAGTTGGTACAAAGCTTAGACACCTGCTTGAGGATTTTCCTTAGTGTTTGTCTTCATGGGCATTACAAAGAAATCACTCTTCAGGCAATTTCAGCAGACAGCTGGTGAATCCAAATAATGGGTTTCCACATCTCTCCACTGAGGAGGACATGAAAGCGAAACACTGGGAATAAGTTGTGATACCCTTTATCATTTTTTATAGTATCTATTTGATTCTTCTCTCTTTTCTTCTTTATTAGTCTGGCTAGCAATCTATCTATTTTGTTAATCTTTTCAAAAAACCATATCCTAGATTCATTGATTTTTGGAAGTGTTTCTGTGTCTCTATATCCTTCAGTTCTGCTCTTAGTTATTTCTTGCCTTCTGCTAGCTCTTGAATTTGTTTACTCTTCCTTCTCTAGTTCTTCTAATTGTAATGTTAGGGTGTTGATTTTAGATCCTTCCTGCTTTCTCCTGTGGGCATTTAATGCTATAAATTTCCCTCTAAACACTGCTTTAGCTTTGTCCCACAGATTCTGATATATTTTGTCTTTGTTCTCATTGGTTTCAAATAACTTATTTATTTCTGCCTTAATGTCATTATTAAGTGAGTAGTCATTCAGGAGCAGGTTGTTCAGTTTCCATGGAGTTGTGCGACTTTGAGTGAGTTTCTTAATCCTGAGTTCTAATTTGATTGCACTGTGGTCTGAGAGACTATTATGATTTCTCTTCTTTCACATTTGCTGAGGATTGTTTTACTTTCAATTATGTGGTCAATTTTAGAATAAGTGCAATGTGGTGCAGAAAATAATGTATATTCTGTTGATTCGGGGTGGAGAGTTCTGTAGATGTCTTTTAGGTCCACTTGGTCCAGAGCTGAGTTCAAGTCCTAAATTTCTTTGTTAATTTTCTGTCTCATTGATCTAATATTGACAGTGGGGTGTTGAAGTCTCCCACTATTACTGTGTGGGAGTCTAAGTCTCTTTGTAGGTCTCTAAGAACTTGCTTTATGATTCTGGGTGCTCCTATGTAGGGTGCATACATATTTAGGAATTAGCTCTTCTTGTTGCATTGATCCCTTTACCATTATGTAATGCTCTTCTTTGCTTTTTTTAATCTTTCTTGGTTTAAAGTCTGTTTTATCAAAGGCTAAGATTGCAACCCCTACTTTTTTTTTTGCTTTCCATTTCCTTGGTAGATCTTCCTCCATCCCTTTATTTTGAGCATATGCATGTCTTTGAACGTGAGATGTGTCTCCTGAATACAGAACACTGACAGGTCTTGACTCTATCCAATTTGCCAGTCTGTGTCTTTCAATTGGGGCATTTAGCCTGTTTACATTTAAGGCTAATATTGTTATGTGTGAATTTGATCCTGCCATTATGATGCCAGCTGGTTATTTTGCCCATTAATTGATGCAGTTTCTTCATAGTGTCAATGTTCTTTACAATTTGGTATATTTTTGTAGTGGCTGGTACCGGTTTTTTCTTTCCATATCTAGTGCTTCCTTCAGGAGCTCTTGTAAGGCAGGCCTGGTGGTGACAACATCCCTCAGCATTTGCTTGTCTGTAGAGGATTTTATTTCTCCTTCACTTATGAAGCTTAGTTTGGCTAGATATGAAACTCTTTTCTTTAAGAATGTTGAATATTGGCCCCCACTCTCTTCTGGCTTGTAGGGTTTCTACAGAGAGATCTGCTGTTAGTCTGATGGGCTTCCATTTGTGGATAACCCAGCCTTTCTCTCTGGCTGCCTTTAACATTTTTCTTTCATTTCAACATTGGTGAATCTGATGATTATGTGTCTTGGGGTTGTTCTTCTCAAGGAATATTTTTGTGACATTCTTCTCTGTATTTCCTGAATTTGAATGTTGGCCTGTCTTGCTAGGTTGGGGAAGTTCTCCTGTATAATATCCTGAAGTGTATTTTCAAACTTGGTTCCATCCTCCCAGTCACTTTCAGGTACACCAATCAAACATAGCTTTGGTCTCTTCACATAGTCCCTTATTTCTTGGAGGCTTTGTGCATTCTTTTTCATTCTTTTTACTCTAATCTTATCTTCAAGTTTTATTTCATTAAGTAGACATTCAACCTCTGACATCTTTTCTTTTGCTTCATCAGTTCAGGTATGGATACTTGTGTATGCTTCACGAAGTTCTCGTGCTGTGTTTTTCAGCTCCATCAGGTCATTTATGTTCTTCTCTAAACTGGTTATTCTAGTTAGCAGTTCCTGTAACCTTTTATCAAGGTTCTTAACTTCCTTGCATTGGATTAGAACATATTCCTTTAGTTTGGAGGAGTTTGTTATTATGAAGCCTACTTATGAAGCCTACTTCTGTCAGTTCATCAAACTCATTCTCCATCCAGTTTTCTTCTCATGCTGTCAAGGAGTTGTGATCCTTTGGAGGCAAAGAGGCATTATGTTTTGTTTGTTTGTTTGTTTGTTTCCAGCAGTTTTGCTGTTTTTTCCATCTTTGTGGATTTATCTACCTTTATCTTTGATGTTGGTGACCTTCAGATAGGGTGTTTGTGTATGCATCCTTTCTGTTGAGGTTTATATTATTGCCTTCTGTTTGTTAGTTTTCCTTCTAATAGTCAGGCCCCCCTTCTGCAGGTCTGCTGGAATTTGCTGGAGGTCCACTCCAGACCCTGTTTGCCTGGGTATCACCAGCGGAGGCTGAAGAGCAGCAAATATTGTTGCCTGCTTCTTCCGGTTGAAACTTTGTCCCAGAGGGTCACCCACCTGATGCCACCAGGAGCTCTCCTGTATGAGGTATCTGTCGACCCCTGCTGGGAAGTGTCTCCCAGTAAGGAGGCATGGGGGTCAGGGACCCACTTGAGGAGGCAGTCTGTCCCTTATCAGAGCTTGAATGCTGTGTTGGGAGATCCACTGCTCTCTTCAGAGCTGGCAGGCATGAACATTTAAGTCTGCTGCAGCTGTGCCCATAGCTTCACCTTTTGCCAGATGCTCTGTCCCAGGGAGATGGGAGTTTTATCTATAAGCTCCTCACTGGAGCTGCTGCCTTTCTTTCAGAGATACCCTTCCCAGAGAGGAGGAATCTAGAGATGCAATCTGGCTACAGTGGTTTTGTGGCTCTATGGTGGGCTCTGCCCAGTCCAAACTTCTCAGCAGCTTTGTTTACACTGTGAGGGAAAAATTGCCTACTCAAACCTCAGTAATGGCAGATGCCCCTCACCCTACCAAGCTGGAGCATCCCAGGTTGACTTCAGACTGCTGTTCTGGCAGTGAGAATTTTAAGCCAGTGAATCTTACCTTGTTGGGCTCCATTGGGGTGGGATCTGCTGAGCTAGACCACTGGGCTCCCTGGATTCAACGTCCTTTCCAAGGGATTGAACGGTTCTGTCTCACTGGTGTTCCAGGCACCACTGGGGTATGAAAAAAAATCCTGCAGTTAGCTGGGTGTCTGCCCAAATGGCCACCCAGCTTTATGCTTGAAACTCAGGGCCCTGGTGGCATAGGCATCCAAGGTAAACCTGGTCTGTGTGTTGAGAAGACAGTGGGAAAAGCACAGTATCTGGGCCGGAATGCTCTGTCCCTCACAGCAAGTCCCTTATTGCTTCCATTGGCTAGGGGAGGGAGTTCTCCCACTCCTTATGTGCTTCCCAGATGAGGCAACACCTCACCCTTCTTCTGCTTGCCCTCCATGGGCTGCACCCACTGTCTAACCAGTCCCAGTGAGATGAGCCATGTATCTCAATTGGAAATGCAGAAATCATACGCCTTCTGCATTGGTCTCTCTGGGAGCTGCAGACCGGAGCTGTTCCTATTCAGCCTTCTCTTCTGGGAATCCCTGTGTCTGTGATTTCTGACCTGTCATTTGACTTTCCTACATCTCAGCACCCCTTCAAATGTTATCTGGGCAGGATAACTTTATAGCAAAAGTTGTTCATTTGGGATCCAAAAATATTTAGATTTTAATCCCCTTCTCATTATTAACTATGTGTTCTGGCCACATTATTTAATAACCCTGTCTCTATATTCTTATCATTAGTATAGGCATATTAAAAGTTCACTTAAAAGTGAATAAGGGTTAAATAAGGATTAAATATATAAAGGTCTATGCTACAGTGATTAATAAATATTACCAATTTCTATTACATAATAATGAGATGAAAATAGACATAAATAATAAATCTAATCCTCCCTGGCAATAGATTTTTGACTTTCGGGGATGGTGGTGGCCATGAAAACCAGCCTTTCAGATATTCCATGATGAGGAGTATAGTGAACCCACAGCCTCAGCTGCTGTGCTCTGAAATCCATCACCACTTTTGCACTGGGGTCCCATTTCCCAGCAATGCTCCCAACCAGTGATGGAGCAAGGCAAGGATACTAAAGTGGGGGACTCCTCCAATAGAAGTTTTGGCTTGTAGACTCCCCATCAGGGAGTCCTGCACCCAACCTTCCTTACTTCGCTCCTTCATGAGGGTCAAATCTACATCATAATCTAATGGTTCTCCCAGCTTCTAGAGTTTGCTCCCCATTTTCCCTCACAAGCATTGCCCCTAGGAAATCTTGTGCATGTCTAGTCCTGTCTCGCTATCTGCTTCTCAAAAGATCTGGAGTAACAGAGATCTAGGTTCTTACATTAAGGCAAATTTCATAACATTCTAAAGCTCTTAGTGAGCTAAGGAGTTAATTCTCTTCCAAAAGACCTTCACTCACAGGTGGAAGCAGAGCTAAAAGATTTAAGGACTTTAAAGTACTAACATTACAAGACTATATTAAATCTATTAAAATAACCCATTTACAAAGGCTAATGCTACCATTAGTGAAAATAATGACAAATGTATGTTAGGAATTCAAAAATAATCCTTGGTCAAGGCCATTTGGCCCATGTCTTAGAATCAATCATAGAATGTACTTTCTGAAGTGTTTCTTTATTATAGCAAATGCCCAAAAGACAATAGTACAAATCAATAAAGCTAGAATAGGGTTAAGACTACATGTTCTGAATAGGCATAATCTTTAAGAGTGCATTATCATGATGAAATAAGTATCAGGACCCTAAACTGACACTGAAAAAAAAAAAAATTCAAATTCTCATCAGATCCATGGTCCAAAACCTCAAAATTTCTATTACTGAAGAGGGTTCCCACCATACCTTCATTAAATGTTGTCTTAGACTCTTTGAAGGCTGCCAATATAGAACATTATCTGTTCTTTCCATATCTCCTCCATTTTCATTTTGAATTTTAAAGGATATATTTGTAATTCTGTGTCCATCTTTCCACTGGATGTAGCTCTTTTATAAAAATGTTTAGCTCTCAAGTGTCATTTTTAACTATTAGTCTAGTCATTCCTATACTCAATTTTGCTGGAATATCTGGATTCCTACCACTCAATGACATGTTTCTGGAATGAAATTTGCTAACAAAAATTAAGTATATTCATAAGACATATATTTACACGGGCTCTATACTACAGGGAACAAAATCTATCACCTTATCTTCCGGATGTTATTTTCAGTACAAAAGTAGCTATCTTCAAGAAGTCATGACTCTTAAAGAGGTCTTAGAAGTTAGAACTGCTAATCGTCTTTTGCAACACTTATTCAAAACTTATTTTGAGAAATACTTTTTAATAGTTACAAGTATTAATTCATTAAACTCCCTCAGCAATCCTGTACGATAGGTGTATTTCCAATGTTGCAGGTGAAGTTATGTGATCTCTGCAAGGTCACAAAGCTTGTAAATCACAAGGCTAGATTTAAACCCTGGTAGACTGGGCTCCGAGTCAGTTCTTTTAGTGCAGCCTGTGATGCCATAGTGTGAGACTGGTTACTGAAAACTGTGAACATAATTCAGTACTATAGGAAAGAAATAATTAGCTTCTTCATGATTTTTTTGGATGACAGAAGTGTTTTCCCTTATTTTCTGCTGGAGAATAATCACTGGTAGCTGCTTGGAGATCTATTATAATAAATTATGAATATGAGTCCGTGCTAAACAGGAAAGAGAACTGAGATTAACCAGGGAATGTCTGACAAGGGCAAAGTTGGGGTAGCTTGTGCTCTCTGTATACGTACTAGCCATACCTGAATTAGACCTTCTCAATTTAAGCCTACAGCATGTGTCACTCCTTAGACTTTAAGATGCATGAGATTTGTAAAGTAAAGAGCCATGAGACTGAGGAGTCAAGCTACTAGAAACTTTAAAGGGAGTCCAGAAATGAAAATATTTTAGACTCATTAAATACTTTCTCAAATGCAGGAATGACTTTGGAACCATCCACACTAGTTTTTCATTGCAATTGTAGCATAATGAGCTTAAGGTAGGTAAAGATCCTTTAAGACAATTACTTAAAGAAATAATCAGTTTTGCATATTAAAGTCCATGAAAGAACATGAACATCTGCTTTGGTATTTTCCAGCAACAGGGACTTTCTTCCTAGGTAACTGGATTCTGTTATACTTTCTGAAATAACAGTTACCCTTGCTGAGGTGAGCATGGTATGTTGACATTTACTTACTTAATTGGCATTCAGATAAAGACTAACTGAATAATTTTGAACAAACAATCTTCTAGAAAGGAAAGAATACAGAACTTTAAAACAATAATTTTCACCTATTCTGAGCAAATATATCCTTCTTTTGAAATAGAGAATTTTCAAAGATTTTCTCTAGTTAGGAATCTGATAATTTTTTTTCAATATTTCTAGGATTAAAAAAACTATGTTATCAACAGAAATGGTTAGTTCCCTAACCAGAAACAAACCACCTACATGAAATGACAATCTGATGTGCACACTATAGTCATGTGTCCATTTATTCACTCATTCATTAAATGACTGAGAACATACTATATGTATGATATTATATAGGTGCTGCTGAAACAAAAAATGTAACAATGGCCTTTCTCTCTCAATACCCAGAGTTCAGCAAGGAAGCAGATAATAACATGTTTTTGGTATAAAATACTAGGTGATAAGTTGAGCTATGTGTGCGGCATTACAATGAGCATAGATGAATTTAACTTTTTGCCTAGGTCAAGACTGGGTTAAGTAAGTCTTCAATAAAATAATGACCTTTTGCTGAATATTAGAAGGTAATTAGGATTTGTCAACTGACAAAGTGTCAAGTAGAGAATGGTGAAAGTGGGGCTGAAAATGTCGGCAGGCAGAATTGAGCTCATGTGTACTGCATGAAATAGATAATTTGGATTTTAGCCATTGGGTAGTGAGAATAAATTGGGCAGAAAACATTTACTATTGATATGACATAGTTACAACTTTATATTTTTATTGTATGTTTTAAAGACATCTATCTGAAAGTTTAATGGAGGATAGAACATGGAAGAACAAGGCTGAGAATAAAGACATCGGTTAATTGGTTAATTGTTCTAACAGTAAAGAAGATGTGATGAAGCCTAAGCTTCAACATAAAATCAGATTCAGCAATATCCACATAGATGATATTACTAATAACAGACTTCAGTGAGGTCTAATAGGGTTTTTGCATTAGTCATTTTTTGATTCTACTTAATATCAATGTATTTGTATATTCACATTTTCTATACAATGATTTTATGGTATTAGTATTACTACTCCAATTTTACTGATAAGAAAAACAAGGTGAGCGCCGTGGCTCACAACTGTAATCCCAGCACTTTGGGAGGCTGAGACAGGCAGATAATTTGAGGTCATGAGTTTGAGACCAGCCTGTTTCAACATGGTGAAACCCCATCTCTACTAAAAATACAAAATTAGCTGGGGGTGGTTGCGCATGCCTGTAATCTCAGCTACTCGGAGGCTGAGGCAGAACTGCTTAAACCTGGAAGGCAGAGGTTGCAGTGAGCTGAGATTGCACCATCGCACTCCAGCCTAGGCAATAAGAGTGAAACTCTATAAAAACAAAAAACAAAAAAACAAAAACAAGGTGTAGAGAAGCCAGTGGCTCACCTGGTGATTTACTCTTAGTAAATAATGAAGTCAAAGGTTAAACCCAAAACTTCAGTTCTAAACTCTGTTCTTCTCACTGATCCATAATATCATAATGGAAAACTATTCATTAAAGTGAAAAAAGTTGACTTTTGTTGTTGTGAGTGTACTTGATATTTCAATATCCGTTTCCATCAAGCTAAAGTTCAAAATCAATGATATTCCCGATAGTTAGATTTACTATAATCCTTGCAAATATTTTAAATGCCAATCAAGAAGTTAGAATTAATAGAATTGTAGAATATATAATGTCCTTCATTCCCAAGTAAAAGGAAAGTTTCTTATGTAATTCAACAAATTATCCTCTTGAACCATTAGATGGAAACATCACTATTATTTCCTTTCTTGGAATAGATAAAGCTTTCTGCTATCTAGCTACTTTTTTGTTGAAATAAAATGTGCACATGCCAAAATACATAGATCTCAAGTGCACAGTTTCACATAGGGCTACTGCATAGATTTGTCCATTCCAACATTCTACCTCTTAGCAGTGCATTAATTATAGTGGTCACCTTTTTCTGCCTTTTATTAGCAGAAAAATATTATTTTTCTTTTTCCCTCACTGATAGAACTACTCTTGTAAAACATTGGACCTGGCTTTCATTAGGTTTGTCCAGGGTTAAAGCCTGGGGACAAGGTAGAGGTGGAGGGGGGGAACACGCTTATTATTTATTGTTGAGTAATTAATAAGAACTATGTCTCTGGTCCAGAATACCTTGTGTGCACATTTAAGACAAAGTTAATAAAGATGAATATGTAAAACCCAAGAATATATATAGAAGTCCTATAATGCATTATTATTTATGCTGTTAACTGTCAATTATCTTTTAATGCTATGTTTATAATAATGCCAAAGTCTCTTATTTATCTACATATTACCTACCATTTCTATTCTCTTCATGCGTTTATATAGATTAACTTTCTCTCTGGCATTATTTTCCTTCTGGTTGAAGAACTTTTTTTTTTTTTCTTTTCAACATTTCCTGTAGCATTCATCCGCTGCCAGTGAATTCTCTTGATTTTACAATTTTTGTGAGTTTTTTTGGTCTGAAAACATGTTTATATTTTACTTATATTTTTGAAAAATATTGATCTGGGTATAGAATTCTAGGTTGGCAGTTTTATTCACTGATCTTTTCATATATCGAATTTAATCTACCCTTATCCACTCAGTGAAACTGATTAGTTTATACTCCTTCTTCCCTCAGAAATCATTCTTCCTTTGGAATTTATTTTTTTGTTTGTTTGTTTTCCCCATCCTATGGGGTTTTTGCTTAGGCATGCATATATTCAGTCAAAAACTTAAGGGGATACCTCTAAAGACTTCTAGACTATCTGTGATTACCTTCTATCCAGTATTTTACCTATAAATTTTAGCCAAATTTTGTTCTCTACAAATTCTGACGCTCATATTCTCAACTCAGCAAAATGCCAAATTCATCCCTCTACCACAGAATGAAAATTTCCTCCAGGCAGAAAGCCAAGTCCATTTGAAGAGATTACCTCTTTCAAATCTGTCTCCCAGAGATCATAGTTCTTTGCTACAATAATGGAAAACAACTGTTTCTAGCTTGCAGCGAGAAGGTAATTCTGGAGCTTCTTGCTCCCTCATGGATGGAAGCAAACATCCCTCACATTGTTCTTGAGATTCATTCATGTTTTTATATGCATTCTTTATTGTTGAGTAGTATTCCATTGTTTCAATATACCAAATTTATTCAGTCATTCTCAGTTGATAAATGTTTTAGTTACATACAGATTTTAACTACAAGTAGACCTGCTGCATTATAGAACAGATGTAGAATTAACTTCTTAAGAAATGACCCCAGCTGTTCTCTGTATCGTTTTACCATTTTAATTCCTACCAGCAATATATCCAGCAATGTATGAGTGATCCACTTTGCTTCAAATCCTTGCCAAGATTTGAATTTTCAGTCATTTCAATTTTAGACATTCTATCTGGTTTAAAGTGGAATTTCATTGTAATTTTATTTTGCATTTCCCTGATGACAAATTATATTTAGTAGATTTTAAGTGTTGTTTGGTTATTCAAGTACATTCTTTTGTAAAGTGTCTGTTTATGTCTTTTTTCAGTTGAGTGTGCCTTTGAATTTTCTAAGCAGGTCAAGGCATTTTTTTATTATACTGGACATTGCTGGATCTATAATCCATTATGTGAATTATGTTGACTCCTTTAAAGTCTGTTGAGAATGTTCTTGGTGGCCATTAAATGACTGGTGGCTCTCTTAGATCAGGAGAGGTTTGGTTTTATTCTTTGAAGCTATCTTGGGTTTATCCTTAGTCATATGATGCGATCCATATTTAGTGTGTTTTCCTTACACCAAAGTCATGGCATTTCTGGGATCTCAACTGAATGCCTGGGGAGCTCTGAATGGTCTCTTTGCTCTGACTGGTTTGCAATTCCAACCACCCCTGGCATTTCTGTTTCATTTTCAGGCAACCAGCAGCCACTCTTGGTTAGAACACATGGAGTCTTACCCTGTATAAATGGACCCTAGTTTTTGGCCAAGAGTATGTAGTATACCCCACACAGACTTCTGATGCTTCCCTCTGTACAGCTTCTTCCTTTCCAGTACCCTGCCTTAAACCATTAGCCACTTCAACAGCCCCAAACTATAATATCTGCCTCCTTAGCTCAATGAGGGCACCATGCTTTGCTTGGGCCTCATCTTCCTATATTGTAGTCGAGAGTATGCCCTAACCAGAGTCTTTGAAAACATCATCTCATATTGTTATTCCTATATCTCACTGATATTTAAAAAATAGTCGACAGACATTTTGCCTAGTCTTATTGTTACTGACAGGCAGAGGAGCAAGCCTGGTACAAGTTGCACCATTATGGACATAGTGGAGGTCTTCTACTTATATTTAACCCTAACAAAGTGTCAAAAAGTTGTATCCTAATACTACTTATCCAACTTTTTGGATAGATTGCACTTTTCAAAGCTTCCTGTAATAATTTTGATAATTTTCATTTCTCTTTTTATGGCTTTGTAAAATCTCTGCAAAGAGGCATTAGCTAAAATTTGCCTCCGAGATCTCAGATCCAAGATAAAACACAAAGTGAAACTGCAAAGCATATTAATCAAATGTTTAAATTACATGCAAACAGAAGTCCTTAGTTAATACCCAAAAAAACTTGTGAAGAATATTAAAACTAGATGTAAAACTATTCATTTAATCCAAGACTTTTAAAATGTATGAATATAGTGATTAAACAATCTCAAATCAGTTACAAATCTTTCATGTCAATCAAAAGCAATGTTATAAATGGATCTGATATAAAATCTGTGTATAACAAGGCATCTGACAGATGTTTGAAGAACTACAAAAGATATTAAAGTGATATTTTTACCAAATCCCAATGTAGTTATTAAAATGCATATTATAATTCAGAACATCAATATGTAATAATAAAATCAAAGAATAAGTATTACATCCTTTTCTGAACTAGAATGGGTGAGAAAGGTGAGAAGAGAGACAACAGGAAGCATATACTTATTATATAAATATTACTTTATTAGCATGTTTCTTGATCTAAAGCGATATCATATCATTATTTTTGGCAAACAAAAGATATTAGTGTTATACATACTGAAACCAGAAAATCATATGAGAATAATTATTTTGTTTATGCCTAAGTATGCTGAATAAATTATGATGTTTTATAGTTTCTTGCCCACTTTCTGATACAGTTTATATTTACATAATACCAAACTATCTGTGGATATTTACAGTTCCTTCTTTTAATTATCCCTTCAGGGTTCTTGGAAAATTGAGAACAGAGCAGTGCTGAGGAAGATGTCAGTCACCACATTTCTAGATATTCATAATGTAACTTTGGTCATTTGTGTGTTAGCTGGAAAATTTTGTGTGGACTGTAACATGTTAATGGGCACATTCTATGAGTATTGGTAAAGACGAGAATATAATTCGAAGACAAGTCACTCAAAACCCCTTGTATCCACTGCTATGCATTAAGACATTTATTTTTAAAAACTACCTGAGTTCCTGACTTCTCCACCAATAATTATGATGCCATGTAAATAAGAATCAGAAACTAGAGGGAAAAACTTGACTGAATGAGTTTGTAGAGATGAGCTCTCAGGTCCTTTCTGTTTCAATAATCCTTTTGTTCCAGGAATTAAAAAATAATAATTTTTTTGAAATCATTTTGGTCCGTGGAAGCACTCTTTAAAAAGGAGTAAAGCTCCCCAACATGATTGCTTCATAGGTTATAATATGAATTTGAAGATGAATATTGCAGTATGTTAAAATACTAGTGACAATAATTTTTATTAACATTTTGTACTTAGTATTCATATATTATAATTAGAAATTGACCAGGAATTTCCTTGAGTTATTCATACTCACTGTCTCCAATTCATCTCCTCCCTCTTTCTCTTAAATCTACTCCAGTTATACTTCTGCCTTCCATCACTCTACCACAATGATTTTCTCATCCTAATTCCAATGGTTGCTTTGCAGGCTTCATCTTACTTGACTTAGCAGCACTTTACTTCACCTTGCAACATCCTTAAATATTTGATTCTCCAATTAGTTTCCAGGACACTCCATTCTTCTGGCCACTTGTCCTCATTCTCTTGTGTTGGTTCCTTTTTATTTTCTTTAATTCTCAAAGTTGGAGGGCACCAGAAGGAAGTCTTTGAAGTTTTTCTCTTTTCTAAAATGTTCACTCCTTTGGTGATCCTATCCAATCCTATTCATGTTCACTCCTTTGGTGTTCCTTCGGTGATCCTATCCAATCCTATCCATGGCTTTAAGTATCATCACTATGCTGGCAACTTGCAATTTTGTATCACCAGTCTATAGTTTCCAAAAGTTTATTTAACTCCATCTGAGTTAGTCTGAGGGACATCTCAAAATCAGTATGTCGGCCGGGCGCGGTGGCTCAAGCCTGTAATCCCAGCACTTTGGGAGGCCGAGACGGGCGGATCACGAGGTCAGGAGATCAAGACCATCCTGGCTAACCCGGTGAAACCCCGTCTCTACTAAAAAATACAAAAATCTAGCCGGGCGAGGTGGCGGGCGCCTGTAGTCCCAGCTACTCGGGAGGCTGAGGCAGGAGAATGGCGTGAACCCGGGAGGCGGAGCTTGCAGTGAGCTGAGATCCGGCCACTGCACTCCAGCCTGGGCGACAGAGCGAAACTCCGCCTCAAAAAAAAAAAAAAAAAAAAAAAAAAAAAAAATCAGTATGTCTAGAAATGAGCTCTCGGTCTTCCCTCCAAAACTGCTTCTCTCTGTATCTTCCCACCTCCTAAGTGGCAGCACTATTTTTCCAGTTGTTTGGGACAAAACTCTTGGAGTCATCTCTTTTCTTTTTCTGTTGTACTTCACTGAGTCCACCAAATCTAACTGGCTTCACCTTCAAAATCAATCCAGATTTTACTTCTCACTACCTCCACTGCTACAAACACCTTCTCGTCGAGTTCACTGCATGTGTCTCCTACTGTGTCCCTACTTCTTCCCTTACTCCTGCGCTTTCCTTTTTCAACAAGGAAGTCACAACAATCCTAGTAAATATCAAATCAGATCATGTCATTGCCATGCTCAATACTATACAATAGCTTCCAATTTCATTTCAAATTAAAAACATTTTTTTAAAAAATGGATGTTTCCACATGGCTCACTGTCCCACAGGTTTTTGTTTGTTTGTTTGTTTTTTGTTTTTTTTGAAACGGAGTCTCACTCTATTGCCCAGACTGGAGTGCAGTGGCACAATCTCGGCTCACTGCAAGCTCCACCTCCCAGGTTCACACCATTCACCTGCCTCAGCCTCCCAAGTATCTGGGACTACAGGTGCCCGCCACCATGCCCGGCTAATTTCCCATGGTTCTTTTTAAAATTATTTTCTTACTACACTTCCAAACGGCTCTCCATGTTTTTCCTGGAGCATACTAGGTGTGTTTCTGCCCAAGGATTGTTGCCTCTGCTGAGGTTTATGCTTCAAACGTTCTTTTGCCAAATATGCAGACTTCACTCCATTTGGAGATTTATGCTTCAAATATTCTTTTGCCAGATATGCAGACTTCACTCCATTTGCCTCTTTTCACCTTGTTAAAGATGCTTTTCATAACCACCCTACTTAAAATTTTAATAATATCCTGTTCCTATTTTCTCAATGTACTTTTCACTAACTTTCAAACTATTTTATTTTTTTTTTATTTTTTTTTTACTGTCTTCTCACTGAAATGTAAGCACTAGAAGAGCACAGACTTTTCTGTTATCTACAGACTTAGAAAAATGCAGAGTAGGTACCTAATAAATAGTTCTGGGCGAATGAACATTATTTACCAGAAGATAAACACTATCCCTAAACTAATAAGTTGTTTAACATCAGAGATAAAGCAGCTTGACAAAAACGCAAAGTTCATCTTCAGGTTTTTCGGTATTGTGGAAGAATTTTAAAAGAGACTAGTCTAATAGTCTTTTAATAATTGACTTAAAATGTAGAAAGATTTAAGAAAGAAAAAAGAAAATGCCACATTCCTACATATTGGATGATATATACAACAAAATATTAACTGTAACTACATCACTGTGGGAGAACAAAAACCATGAATCTTATATACTTCAGACAGTGAAAAATTTAAAGATATTTGCCAAACTTTCTTTAATAATATTTTCTTTTGTGAGTAACCCAAATTTTAAATATGTTAAAAATATAAATACTTCTTCATAAATTGATAATGATCGATATTTACTATTAAGAAAATATGCATTTTTCATGGGCTACATAATGAAATTTTTTAATATCCCTCTGAAAACAAACAACATGATGAGGTACACATCTACTCAGAAACTTCAGACTGAGAGAGAATAAAAGTAGGCTGCTCCAGGTTTAAAAAAAAACAAAAAAACAAAAGAAAAACAGTTAATGACAAATCTAGTATCTCTCATACTTCTTACTAAAGCCAACAATATTATCCCTAAAATCTGTAATATTTGGTTTTTGTTAATCATAGTACATTTTATTTTAGCAATCTACTTCAGAGACCAGAGTTCTCAAATTATTTTAGCAACATAAATGTCATACACACTGGGATTTAACACAGAGTACTTTAAATTCCTTGATACAACAGCTGTTTTACTCATTTTTAGTTGAAGCTCAGGTAAATTAAATGCTTATTATATAAGGATTCAAGGAAAGGGATATGACTTTTTAAAAACCTTCATGTCTAAATTTAAATACTTAAATATTAAGAGAATTTGAGTTTCTTTCTTAGTTCATCATTCCACATCTAACTCTCACTAGTGTTTCCTAGAATGTAAAAATTCAGCCTGTTGGGGGCCACAACTAAATTTTCCAGATACCCCAGAAATAAATGACCAGAGTGATCTTTGAAAATCGAGAAATGTGGCGGCAACCATCATCATCTACGTTTCTCCATTCTGAGATTTCATAGATCCCTGAAGAGAACAATAAAATAAACAACCTTAAAGCTTCCTCTCACTTCACTTTAAATCTAGTATTTTATCTAATGCTGGAACAGTGTCACACAGGTTATATAAAAAAAAGAAGTTAGAAAGCTATTCCACCATGGTAGAGCACTCTAGAACTAACTTCCCAAGCAGCAAATATCTAGGTCTTAGACTACTAATTATTGCAAAGAAAAGAAGAAGCAGCTCATTCATTAAACTTTTTATAGTTATCAACTTAAATCAACCACATGCCAAACGTCCTGCTAAGAACTAGATTTTTTTTTTTTTTTTTTTTTTTTTTTTTTTTTTTTTGCCTTTATACTCAAGGAACCCGATGTAGTAAAAGAAACAGGTGTGGACAAATAATGTGATATAGTGTGATGAGTGTTATGACATTGGCCTGCAAAGGAAACCAAGAAATTGTGTAAGAGGGACACTAAATCCAGACAGGAAACAGGAGGAGACTTGTGAACTAAGCTTTTAGAAAAAGCAAGAGAAAGTCAAGGGAGGAAACACTGACCAAATCGTCCAAGCAGAAGGGAAAGACAATTTGAGAAATGATATTAACAAAAGGAAGAGTGAAGCCATCATTTCCTCATCACCCAACATGTAAACTTGTAGGAATATTTTGCTTCTTTCTCTCCCTCTTACTTCATATCTTCTGGTTAAACTATATTAATTCATTCTTCCTTTTCACGCCACTACTTCTGCATTACCTTGTTCAGTTTTTAATAGATGCATCTTACATGACTGTAAAAGCCCTCCAAATCATTAATTTGTTCAGGAATTGCTCCCCCTCAAGTCTATCTTAGAAAATATTTGATGATAAAAAGAGAAAAATAAATTGTACACACACACACACACACACACAGAGTTTATATATAAATTTATTTATTTATAAATTTCTAAAAGAGAAGATCAAGGCTTTCCAAGAGGTTGGTTTCACTCAACCTACTCAGCTTTATTTCTTTAACTCCCAAAAGGATGTTGCAGTGATGCATGGCTATTATGTTCTTTATCCACCGCACGTCCACCCTGCCACTTTCTCAGGTTGTTTCTACATACATGTGTCAGCACACATATACTCACATTCATATACACCTATACACATCCCACTCCCTTTTATTTTATCCAAGTCCTATCCATTCTCCAAGATAACCTTACTTTTCAGTTTTTTTCTGGCTGCTTTTATCAAATATTCCAGTTTAGATTTCAATCCTCCTCCGAACACCTGGAATCTCTTCATCCTAATTTTGCCTCTCATTTGTCCATTCCAGAAATATTTATTAAATGCCTACAATACCTAAGGAAATATGTAAGGTGCTGTGTATATAGCAGTAAACAAGGTAAACATGATTTTTGCTTTCATGGAATTAACATTCTCAATTTCAGATTAGTGACTTAAAATAAACCATTGACTATTTAAAATACAGTTGTCCCTGCAGTATTTTCCTAAACAGGGTATTATGCATATGTAGCCACTTCATATATACAAGAGAGTCCTATATTTAGGGATTATGTCAGTTGTTTTGTATTCTCTATACTTCCTAGTCCATAGGCAGTATTCATAAAAGGCAGGTGAGTTAAAAAGAAAAAAGTATACATGGAGCTAAATTTAAGATGAAATATCTTTTTCTTTATTCCCATCTCTTTATACTTCAAGAAAGATTAACAATATAAAAGATTGTATTTGAATTCCAGGATTCAAAACAGTATTTCTCATAGATCTTTATTTAAACTTAAAAATAAAATGACTTTAAAGGCTAATATGTCCAATAGATCGTCATATCTCTCTAGAGAATATAATCCTTCAGAGGTTTTCTGATACTTTATTAATATGCTTCTTCTGGGAACTTGCCTGTGATCTTCTTTTTTCTGGAGTCTTAGCAAAATACTTTTCAATGAATTATCCTTTGCAATAGAACTATCTTTAAAATAATGCAGAGCTAACCAAACTAACAAAATAAACTTTGTGTGCAAAAGACATCTTTGAATAAATCATGATTTAAATGTCTGCAGTGTTATTGTTAAATAACCTAATCACAGTTGGGAACTGTGATTAGGATCAACATAAACATGTTTTATACCATGGGTTAGGGGTGTAAAAAATGTTTGATAATCTTAACCAATACTCTAGCTCATTAATCAAATAAAACTAGTCTTCAGTCATTGTTCTGAGTTTAGTTTTGTCCTGCTTTGACCCTACATTTTCAGAGCTGCCTTCTCCCAAGTCACTGTTGAAATGGAGAATATAATGCTCATGGCCTTGGGCAAATACTTCAAAATAATATCATTTGGTTCAATAAATTAATTCCTTGTCAATTGTATAGAAAAGGAAGGAAAGTTAAGAGTGTTGGAGTATGACCAATGATAGCTTCAGAGTGTTGAAACACACACACACACACAGTCACATTCACATACACACATTCCCATTCTCAAAGGAGAAAATAAACATTGGAAACAAACATGAAAAACAATGTATAGAGTGTTACCCCAGTAGCACCCCTCATACATAAGTTCATTATTTCTCAAATGATTGTTTCAGTGCTCTTATTTTGTAAGCCATGATAAATTTAAAATATACTTTTTAAAAAAGAATAACTCTCTCATTCTTAGTGTTCACATATTACTGAAAAGAGACATGCACCTTCCTTTTCTCCCCCTCTTTTGTTATCAGATTCATGGCATTATCTCCGGGCCTGTTGCTCTCTGACATCTCCAGCACTTTGCAGGGCCCAGTTTTTTGAGTTTGCCCTTCTCTTTGTCTCAAATAAGCCCACTTCTAAAGCCAACAGGCAAATATTAATTCATTTTGGCCCCCTTGTAACTAGGACTCAAATAATATTTTTTCCCTAGCCAGCATGACTTTTCATGCATGGCTATCTTTTCTCCCCTGTGTTATCCATCTAGGCTTCTTAATGATTATTCTAAAGCACAGAAGCTAAAGTATTTCAAAAGGCTCCAGAATGTAATAAAAAATATATTATAAAATAATATATAAATATATATTATATATTCAAAAGGCTCTAGAATGTAATAAAAAATATATTATAAAATATATTTAAAAATATAAAAAATAACAGTAATCTTAGAGCAGAAAAAGTATTGAAAGAATATGGGATCAACAAATCATCAATTCAATATTATTCCTAATGTAGAGGTTTTCAGTTGTATTCTCATATTAGAATCACTTAAGAATATTTTTTAAAACCCATGCCCAGGTCACACCCCAGAATGATTACATAAGTTTCCTAGAGGGTTCCAACATGCAGGCAGGGTAGACAATCACTGCAATAACCCAACAAGCAGATAACAACTCATACGAAAAGCTAAAGGAAACCTCTAGTCTCTTATTGGAAGGAGAGAGGTGCCAAATGCAAAAGCCAGGTGATCTGCCAACCTATTCTCAGTTAGGATGAAGTCCTGGGGAGGAACAGGAAAAGGATCTCACTTTTAGAGATTTACAGGTAAAATTCCAATGTTTGCTGTTATGGGTGGAATTGTGTCAACCCACTAAAAAGATATGTTCAAGTCATAACGCTCGGTACCTCAGAATGTGACCTCATTTGGAAACAAAGTGTCCAGAGAGGGAATCAAATTAAAATGAAATCATTAGGGTAGGCCCTAATTCAATGTGACTGATGTCCTTATACAAAGGGGAAATTTGTATATGCAAAGACAGACAAACTCACAGAAGGAAAATGATGTGAAGACATTTAAGAAAAAGATGGCCAGGGGACTAAAATGATGCATTTACAAGCAAAAAAAAATGGCAATGATTGCAGCACACACTAGAAGCTAGAAGAGGCAAGGAAGGATTCTGCCCTAGAGCCATCAGAGAGAACATGGTCCTGCCAAAACTTCGATTTTAGACTTCAAGCCTTCAGAACTGTGATATGATACATTTCTGTTGTTTTAATCTGCCCAGTATTTGTTATTTTTATTATAGCAGCCCCAGGAAACTAATATAGTTAAAAATGGGGATTATTGTGTTCTGACAAAGTTCACAGTGGTTGAAGGAAGACTATGCAAGGAGTAAGAGACACACAAAGCAACTTTAAAGTCTGCACTCTCTAAATCGTTGAGATTGCTTGGCACAGTGTTTATTGGTAGCAGTCAATTAGTGATAATAGTTTTCTTTCCTTTGAAACGAGTTGTCTAGTTATTGCTAATTTATGACAATGTGCAACAATCAGCCCAGCTATTTTTTCTTTTAAAAATGTTTTTTGCACTGCTAATTAGATCAGCATGCCTCTCATCTAAGACAGCTCAAAACACCAAAACAACTGGTTTTGATCTGATGTTTTTCATTGTAGACACACACTTCATCCAGCATAAGTGTCTTCAACATTTCTTCAGCAAACATGAACATTTCTCTTTTATTGTAGATGGAAAATAACTATTTTAGAAACAATCAAAAACAAAATCTAAGCACTGACAGTATTGATGTAACTGATAAAGATAAAATCCAGCAATAGTTTGATTCTTGGCTTGATTACTGAACTTTATTTCCATTATTGTAATATAAATATATGGGAGTATATATGTAAGTGAATACTTATGTATGTATTTCGGAAACAATTTTGCTTAATTTCCTATATAAAATACTAAAATTTACTATCTTAGAGAAATTATGCTATAATGACAAACTTAAAAATTAATCAACAGCCTCTGCTTTATTTGCTAAATTACTAACTTATTCTAACTTCTTATGATGGTTCAAAGTAATAGGCTCATTACTCTCAGCTAAGACACTTATTAATTTTATTGGCCCTGTAGCAGGGACGAAAATACCTGTTGATAACCTTCTCTTCACTCCTATAAGATTTATAACTGATATTTTAGTATTTAATCCTGATATTTACAGTATTCTGTATCTTGGCTGTAAGGTCTGTGAGAACAAGAATCTAATAGAAGGCTGTGCGCAGAAGAGAAATTTAACAGTGTGTATTAGGAAAAGGATGAATTGAGCATGAGCCAAGAGGCCTGTGTTGGAAGACGACATCTACCACCCATGAGCTTCTGTGTTTCAGAAATATTACAACCTTCCTGAAATTTTGCTGTTTATTAAGAGAAAAAGTAGTAGTAATCAATAACAATAATGCAAAAAGAACAAAGTCATCTATTAAAAAGTTGTCCATTAACGCTTTCTCTTTCTTTGCCTATGGTGGTGGTGGGGGTGGTGGTGGTGGTGGTGGTTGTTATTATTATTATTTTCCTGGGCTCAAGTAACCCTCCGGCCTTAGGCTTCCAAGTAGCTTGGACTACAGGCATGTGACTACCATGCCCAGTATTAAAACTAATATAAAACCCATTATAAAAACTAATATTTTTAGTTTTTGTTGTAGATATGGGGTCTTTGTTATGTTGCCCAAGTTAGTCTTGAATTCCTGGTGTCAAGTAATCCTCCTGCCTCAGCCTCCGAAAGCACTAGGATTAAAAGAATGAACCACTGCACCCTCTGTCCTTTGCCTATTCTTTAAATGACAGTGATTCCAGTGTGTCTGTCTGGTGTGCCTAGTGTGGTCCCATTCTGTTTTTCATCTAAAACATTCTTCCTGTGCAATTACATCAACTGCCAAAGTTCCCATTGTTCCCTCTAAGCTTCAGTATCCACATTTGTTGATTAAATGTATCAGTAAACAAAAATCTTCTACACTGTCATGAGTCACCTAACAACAGGCCTACCTTCTGAGAAATGCTTTCTTAGATGATTTTGTCATCATGCAAACCTCACACAAAACTAGATGGGATAGCCTACTACACATCTAGGCTATATGGTCTGGCCTACTGCTTCTAGGCTACAAACCTGCATAGCATGTTACTGTGCTGAATGCTGTAGGCAACTGTAACGTAATGGTATTTGTCTATGTAAACATGTCTAAACATACAAAAGGGCATGTGTTATGCTACAATATTATAACAGCTATGATATCACTAGGTGACAGAAATTTTTCATCTCCACTATACTCTTGGGAGACCACAGTCATCTCTGCATTTAGTCATTGACTAAAATGTCATTATGCAGTGTGTAACTGTGTTTCTCTCTCTTGAAAGCCATACCTGTGCATTGGACTTCCAGTCACATATCCTCACTCAGCTCTCTCAGAGACAGTCAAAACTCAAAAAGTCCAAAACAGGTGTTTTTTCCCCAATCATGCTTCTCTGCTCATGTCCTCTGTCTTTGTGACTGGCCCTTCTAAAAAGTAATCCCTCAATTAGCCAGGTCCATAGCTGAACTCATTCTGTGTATCTGTATATGATTAACTGGGCTCTGCTGGAGACAACTGCCTGAACTGAGATCACAATAATCATCCCCAACCTCAGTTAGCCCATCAGCTCTCTCTAGCATATGCCTCCTGAGAGGCATCAGTGGGTGCCAAGGTCAAATATGTATAAGAAATGCTGCATTACACGAGGTTAAACAGGTTTCTTTACTGAAGGAGTTTTTGATGTTTAATAAACTAATGAGCACTGTGAATCTACAGATTCACCCCCCAAAGTGTGGGGGAGATGTAATGTGCAGCATTTCCCAAACTTATTTGCCCATGCAACCCTTTCCATGGAGCATCTCATAAAGAAAATGGTCATTAGCTCTGCTGTAGCAGAGCCAAGATATGCCCAGACTGCTGAAGCCAGCCCTGTAACCTTGGGCAGAGCTTCAGGGTCCTTGCTTCATCTTCCCCACAAGGAGCAATTTGGACTTCAGAAAGGTAACTTGCTTTACATTAAAATAGCTCTTAATAGCTTTTTGTCAAGCCAATTGAACCCAACTATTTTCTTTTCAATACTATGAGGTATTGCTATCCCTATTTTACAAAGAGGCAGAGTCCAGAGAGATCAAATACTGGTTCAGAAACCACAGCTATGAACTGACAAAGTTAAGGATTTAATTTTGTCGTGTAATAAGCAGGTCAATATTCTTACCCACTCCCCGCCATTTAAAAATCTTGCAATTTAGGATGGTTAGCATGAAAGAAAAATGGGTAAATAAGAAACTATGGGGAAGATTATTCATTGGTACTGAGATAAAGTTAGTTTAAATCAGTGAGGAATCAGAAACAACAGACACTTTCAAATAAATCCAGTTTGCTTTCTACCATTTTAAGTATAACACATACTTGTTTAAAAACAAGTTTTTAAATTATTCTTGTATGGTTACATTAGAAAATTTATTATAAAAATATTGACTATTTTATGCAGCCCTCCAAAGTTTATGAAAATTAAAAACTCTTCCCTTAGAATTAATGTATGCTAATTTTTTACAGAAAGTTTTATCATGAAGTAAACTTCAACCCTGACTATATCTGTGCAACAGTAATAATAACAACTAACATTTATCTAGTAAAAATACACTAAGATTATATTATTTATCTCTCAGAGCCAACACCTGAGGTAAGCTGTTATTATTACCCCATGTGACAGAATAGAACACAGAGTCTTAGAGAATCTATATAATCTTACAAAGCCACAAGTTAGTAAGCAGAGCTAGACTCAAACTTCTGACTCTCTAGCTTCAGAAACCAATTCTTAACTATCAAACTCCAGTGCTTCCTAAGTAAAAAAGACATAATAAATTTAAGACATAGCATTAGTAATTTAAGAAGAATACCTGAGGGTGGAATCTGTTACATAAGGTAAATATATAGCTATTCTGGCAAGAAATAATGAAATCAAATAGATTGGTGCATCTTAGAGATGGGTTGAACAAAACCCTCTGAAAGTGTAAGTGCTTCCCATAAAAAAGGTCAGGATTGTACCATCTGTCTGTTTGACATAACAGAAGACATCACAAACTCCACTCATCTAATAAAACAATGTTTTATTAAGACTTGTCAGCTTCTATCTAGAATTGATCTGGAATTTGTTTCCTGGTTAGAAAACGGAAGCGAGGGAATTTAAGATGATCCCAAGACTATGCAGGGGCTGCTGCTAGGGTTGAAACTGCCCTATCCCTAATATGCCTGTCTTTCCTGCGCTCCTCTGGCCAAGACCTGTATATTTCACTGCTCAAAATTCCTTCAAACTCTGCTATTCTATGATATCCCTGGGAAAGTAAACTACCCCCTAGGTGTGAGGTAACAACTCTTCTAAGAGATAGATTACAGCTTCAGGCTCCCAAATTGCCAATTAGTGTACTAGAGATGAAATGTAATGTCCTGAAAGAGTTAGTGTTCCAAAGAGCCAACAAGGTGTTTCTTATTCACCTTGAGGGCTGGCTGGTAGAAGTTACCTGTCTAAGAGCCTGCATACCATTTTAAAATATGTATCCTGCAAGTAAAGCCAGGTTCATTCACCTTTGTCTAAATCATCAGCAAAACTACATATGAAAACTGAAATCAACTACAGTGTGTTTATGGGGAAAAGTGACATTATCTCAACGAAACTAATTGGAAAACTTTTATTTTGTCTGAAAATTCCCTGAAGATATCATGTATCAAAGAATTTGTGTCCTGAGCTGTTATATATGATACTCTCCAAACAGTGAGCTGTTAATTCACTGCCTTATCTCCCTAAATCCACTAATCTTTTTTCTCATATTTTACTTTCTCCCGAATTGTGTAGTGAAATATGAGGCTAAAGGGGTTTCATGTACAGCAAAACACCCAGTGCTCTAGGAATATCCACTGATAAATTTAAGGAACCCTCTAAACAATACCACTGTCATTCCCCGTTCAAGTGAAACCTTCTCCCTCGGTTCATTTCCTTGACGCTACTCAGTCCTTGACTTCACCTCTGCTGATCTCATCCCTACTTCATGCCACCCCTTGTCACACACATAGGTAAAAGGTATATTTAAACCTGACTTCAAGGTGAGATAATTCAAAGTATAATTAATTCCCACTAACAGAGATGGTTGCTGTAATGTCCGAGTTTTCAGCTGGGTTTATAATTTTTAAGGCTCCCAATTACCTACTGAAAGGTTGTTAGAGTCACGCCATAAAAGTATCAAATGACTTCACCCGGTTGTGCTTACTAATCATTCGGCAAATATTTGTTGAGGAATTTCTGTGTCCTGATATTAGAGATACAGTGGTGCTAAGAGGACAATGGGCTTCCTCTCCCAGATCTTCAGGAGAAAATGGAGATACATACTACTAAACACACAATTTCAATATGGTGTTTTTAGTATCATGATGAGGAAGATAAGAGCGTCAAGCATGCACCTTCTCTTTCCTGGATCTGAACAACTAAGTATCAGGACTGACTGAGTACTTAACATATATTACTTCATTTAATCATTCCAACAACACAATGAAGGTGTTATTATTACTATTTTCTTTAACAAATGAGAGCGCTGAGTCAAGAAAGCTTATACAACTTGTCCCGGAACTCACAGTTAGTAAATGGTAGAGACAGAATTTCATGCCAGGCAGTTAGGTTCCATAGCCCACATACTTAAGGACTCTACGAACCTGCCTATTCTTGTATTAGTTCATTCTCAAGGACTAATAAAGACCTACCCGAAACAGGGTAAATTATAAAGGAAAGAGGTTTAATGGACTCACAGTTCCCCTTGCCTTGGGAGGCCTCATAATCATGACAAAAGACAAAGGAAGAGCAAAGGGATGTCTTACATGGTGGCCAGCAAAGAGAGAATGAGAGCCAAACAAAAGGAGAAACCCCACATAAAACCATCTGGTCTTGTGAGACGTATTCACTACTATGACAACAGTATGGGGGAACCATCCCCATGATTCAATTATCTCCCACCAGATCCCTCCCACAACACGTGGGAATTATGGGAGTTACAATTCAAGATGAGATTTGGGTGGAGACAGCCAAATCATGTCAGTTCTACACTTTTATAATTGGAGTATTCTCAGAACTATTTCATTCATCCACAAAATGCATCCATCTGTTTAGCCAACAAATACTTATTGAGTGCTTACTGTAAAGTCATAATGGTAAAGCAGTAAAGGAAATACTGCCCCTGCCCTCTAGGGAATGTGAAGTCAATTTTGAGAAACACTAACTTAGGAGGCAAAGTCAACATGATTTCTTCAGAGACAACATCTAACTACCCCCAACCTTGGGGGAAGACAAGAACATTTTCTCAGTATTTAATCTCTTCCACATCTGAAGGGCAACCAGGAGTTAGCCAGTGAAGTGTCTTTGAGTCAGAGAGAAGAACGAGTCCATGAGCATGAATGGAGAGAGAGCTTAGCATATTCCAGAAAAGCAATGAGCTGGTGGTTTTTGGAGCCTCAGTCTATTGGGATGGAGTGGGAATGACAGGAGGCAGCAGTGAAGAGAAAAGCGTCATGTTTCATGTCATGAAGGGCTTTGTATGCATGCCTTTTATCCTGAAGGACTGAAGATGTTTAATCAAAAGAGTGACAACACCAGAACTGTCTTAGTAAGGGAACTTTGACTATATGTCACTTTCTATCTTTATAATATCACATCTAACCAAGTTCTCTATTTGAACATAGAAAATAGCAAACCTCTCTCCTTCTTTCCCTTATTATGTTGGTAGAACTTCACCAACAATTCAGAATAACTGCTCTTGAGAAGGCTGCTTTCTCAAAACTCTGCAATAATATAAGTTTGATTCTTGCCACCAAATTCCTTTCCTCCTCTTTTTCCCTTTGGTTTCACAAAACAGAATGAAACAAAAATGAGAAGAATGAGAAAAATGTTGTTTTGGATGTGATGAATGAAAATATCACATTAGTGTTGTTCTCTTGGAACATTTTTCTCGTTAGGAAAATATTATCAAATAGCTAACAAAACATGCCAAAAGGCAAAACCTATTAACTCAGTTTCATCACCTAATGCCTGTATACAGCTCAAGCTTTTAATCGCGTTACAACTTCACTCTTTCTACCCTGTTTCAAAACACAATATATCTATGCCTTCTCTGGTTTTTAGTAGAGATGGAGTTTCACCACATTGGTCAGGCTCGTCTCAAACTCCTGAACTCAGTTGATCCTCCTGCCTCGGCCTCTCAAAGTGCTGGGGTTACAGGCATGAGCCACCACACCTGGCCAGTTTTGCTTTTTTGTATAAACCATGTGGACAAAGGAGTACATAATGTACATACATATATATTTCTTTAAATTTTAATAAAAACTATGAAATAAACATCAGTGTATCCATCATCCATTATAACATATGAAAGATTAAAAATAAGTTTGAAGCCCTTCTTATGGTTCTCTCCACATCCCTCTCCCTCTTCCCAGGAGTAGTTAGGATTCTGATATTCTTGTAAATTTGCTCCTTTGTTTTCTGTGCAGTTATGATATTTAAGTGGGAATCTCTAAATAATATGGCTGAGTTTTGACTCTTTGGGACTTTGTATAAATAAAATAAAAATAGATTGTCTGCCATGCAGCTTCTATAAGTCAAACAAAAGGATTTCTGTGAAGCTTAAGGACACTGCCCCTCAGTTGTCTAACAGGAGCCCAAGGTAGAGAAGGGGTATTCTTGAAGAGACTTGTGGTGTAGCTTTGCTAATGAATATATAGAAAAGTCCAACAAAATTCTCAGAAGGGTTACATTTGCAGCATCACTGCCAGGTTGGCCTGAGGAGAAGAATAATAGTATGGAATGAAGAAAGGCCATTGAACCCCCAGAGTGTTACCAGTAAGAAGAAGACAGAGAACTGCTCAACTACACACATGTGCTCCCTGTTAGTAAAAATAAAATTACGGCTCAGGGGGTGGAAATAAGAACCCAAAGAGTGGAGCTGGGAGCCACAGTGAATTCTTCCCATGCTTTGAGAGCTAATGGAGCACCTTCCAATTTGCCTGGCTGGGATTTCAGAATTTTCAAGGACTCCTTAGAGGCTCCTATTTTATCCCTTTTGAACATGAATGTTTATAGTAGCTATACTATGCCTTCCCCCCATCATATTAATATGTTAGGGGTGAGGGTGGAAGACAACCTCTCAGTTTTGTTTCACATATCTGTAGATCAGGAGGAACTGTATTTGGGGAGCTGTACCAAGGAATCATATCAATGAGCCTTATCTACTCCTGGTCCAGGTTTAGATGACAAGATCCCGGGTTGTAAGGCAATGGTGTAACAGGATGAAATATGACCTGTGGAGTGTGGTGAATGTTGTTCATGTCCTGGGAGCCACAGGACAGTCTGTGGTAGGCAGCTGCCAAAAAGATCTCTGATGAGACTTGCTTTTTGGTTCTCATACCCTTGTGTAATCACATTGAGTATGAGATGGACTTAGTGACTTTCTTCTTATCAATATGGTAGACATAATGGACTGTCATTGTCAAGATTAGGTTATAAAATAATTGTAATTTCCATCTAAAGTTGGTATGCTCGCTCTCGCGTGCTCTCTCTCGTCATTTGCCCTGTGGGAAGACAAATTGCCTGTGGAGAGGCCCACATGCTGAGGAACCAAAGCCTGACAATAACCAGGTAAGTGAGCATGGAAGTAGATTGCCTCCCTCCAGTTTGAGATGAGACCGCCGTCCCAACCAACAACTTGAATGCAGCCTCATGAAAGACCTTGCACCAGAAGCATTCAGCTAAACTTCTCCCATGTTCCTGATCCACATAAAGTGAAAGATACTAAATGTTTGTTATCTTAAGTTGCTAAGTTTGGAGTTAATTTGTACTGTATCAATAAATAACTAATGCAGACTTTGTTGAAAGCAATACAAAACAAATATATATTTACCTCAGGTCCTCAGACAATGATGTCCTTGGTCACCTGATTTCTTAGTCTGCATAGTTTATAAACCAAGACTAATAATTCTGTCAAAAATAATCCCAAAGCTTCTGAACCAGTAGGTCTGAATAGCCAGACTATACAAAATGTATATCCTCAGGGATAACTTCTTAAAGGGAGTCTAGCAGTAATAACAAAGTGATTATAATACCTTATATTTAGGTTTTAGAGTTTACAGATCAGTTTCACATAAATGACCCATTTTTATTCTCAGAAATAAGTCTATGAACTTAGCTATTATAATTTCAGTTTTAAAGATGAATAAAGTAGATAGCAGAAAAGTTAGAGACAAGCCCATACTCATTTTCTAATAAATAACAAAACAGGCCTTAAATGTTTGCCTTGTAACTCCACCATCTACCCTCACCACTTTTTGTGGAGTTGTTCTGATTTGATGGAAGTCTGAAGTTGTATAGACCTAGAAGAATAATTTTTAAATGCCAGACACTGCTTGGCATCTTATAAATTACAACTTAAACAGTTCTAAGAATATACTGGCTTACTCAGGTTAAAAAAGCTGATAATTAAATGGTTCTATTACATAAAAACAAAATAAGCAGGATTTACTAATAGACCTAATCATTATTAGATGAAAACTATTTTTCACTATCAATAGCCTTGATATAAAAGAAAGAAAGCAACTCAAATTCAGAGACATATTTTGCCTCTGACTATAAAATTGGAGGTTCTTAAATATATGATTAAAAAACCTGATCACACCTTCTCTCATTTTTTTTACCACTACAGTCATTCTAAAATACTCAGGGCTCCAATTTTCCTCAACTTTGCAGAAAGCATTGAAAGTAATTTTGTACAAAGAATGAAAAATGTGGCAGGTTATCTCTATTACATACATCAAAATAATACAGCATTCTATTCTCAAGTTAAAATATACCAAAGAGTCCCTGAGGTTTTTGTGTAGGAAGGGATTGAAAGAAAATCAACTGAACATACCTCAGGAAAAAAAAAAAAAAAAAGGGGCGGTGGGGGCTTGTCAACACTGCTTTCTAAATACACTGTTAAGTTTTTAGACTCCCAATGGTTTCAGAAGGCAGGTAAACAAAAACTTTTTATATTTAATTTACATTTTCCATCCATCAAAGACTCCTTTTTAAATTTGCTTTCTATGGTTTTGTTAGCAGCAATTATTCAATAGAGGTGTAAATGTAACTTGAATTTTTAATGATAAAATGATAAAAGTCACTTTCATAAAACAAAAATCACTATCTCAAATATTTTAAGGTATCTTTTTAAGTTTTTTTAATTAGAGTTTACATTTACAAAAGGTTTCAGATGCCTAATGGAAACTTGAAAATTCATTCAGTAATGTGATTTATGCTTCTATGGCACTTTTAATGAACTAATGTATGCATTTCTTTTTGAGTATTTTACAAAGAAAGACATTTGCATAAAATGGAATTTGCATTTTTAAGAGATCATCTGTTCCTTATTCTTCTTTACTCAAAATCATAATGTTATCTTTACAACATCATAATCCTTTCCACAGGGACAAAATCTGATGTCATAAATGACCATTATGATTTCAAGTGTGCAATAAGCAGACAGAAAATACACGTTTTATTTTTGTAAATGAAAAAAAGAAAAACATTTACAAAAACAAAATTCACAGCATTTGACAAAACAGTCAACATTTTATACCTGTTGTTTTTTTTCAGCAGATCTGCAACACATTTTACACTTCTAAAGGCAATCTGTAATGTCTACTTAAATGGATAACTTGATTTTAGCGTCTTACAAGAAAGAGTCTTAATTCTCGGTGTTCTAACAAAATTATCTTTATCATTCAGAGCAAAAAAGAGGAATTTAATTCCTAGGAAAAAAAATCTGAAATTGTAAAGGTTCATACAGTCACTTAATTACAATGTTGAGCCATATGCACTCGATGAGATTTTTCTACACAGCTTTGTAAAACACGTATCAAATCACATCAGTACCTTTTTTAAAACTCTTCAATACCTTTCCCACCACCCTCAAGACCAAGTCTGAATTTTTCTGCACGACAGGCACATATGTACCTTCATATCTTGGTCTCTGAGTGTCTAGTATTATCTCACCTCTGTCCTCCTTCCCCCTCCAACCTCTTTCCCTATCCACACACTGACCCACAGTTTTTTAACACCACAAACTCTCTCATATTTTCAATAGCTTGTACAACATTTATTATTTCATAAATCGTTCTTTCCATAGCTTTACTTTGTTCACCTTGTAAATACCTTCTAAAACTTTGTGAGAATGTCATCTTTCCCCTGAAGCATTTCCTGATCCCCAGGCAGAATGTGTTATTCCATCCTCCAGAGTCCCAGAATTTTGTTGTCACAGTACTTAAGGAACAATGTTTTAATTATGAAATGGTTTGGCTCTGTGTCCCCACCCAAATCTCATCTTGAACTGTAATCCCCATGTGTTGAGGGAGGGGCCTGCTAGGAAGTGATTGGATTGTGAGGGCAGTTTCCCCCATGATATTCTCACGATAGTCAGTGAGTTCTCAGGGGATCTGATGGTGTTAAGTGGTGGTTTCCCCTGCACTTCTCTCTCACCTGCCATCATGTAAGAGTTGCCTGCCTCCCCTTTGCCTTCCACCATGATAATGTTTACTGAGGCCTCCCCAGCCGTGCAGAACTATGAGTCAAACCTCTTTTGTTTATAAATTACCCAGTCTCAGGTAGTGTTTTTATAGCAGTGTGTAAATGGACTAATACAAATTACTTGTTTTTCTACTTACCTCTGCCAACTAGAAAGTGAGTTCCTTAAGGTCTGTGTCATCAGGACATAGCAAATGGAAGATAATACAGATTTTTATCAACTGAGTAGATAAAGGAAGACAGGGAGAAAAGATGGAATTTTCTTCCATCAGGAGAAAAGATGTCAAGATGGAATATATCTAATTATTTCTAATTGGAGATCGAACCTGACCTATACTCCAAATTTTGATACAGAGTTAAGGAAGAAATTATGCTTGATAATTTTGTATTTTTTTCTTACATAAGCATTAAAATGATGACTTTACATGTCTTGTAAAAGAGAAAGAGTACGTAAAGTTTCTTAACAGGAAAGAAAACATTATCGTAGCTAACATATAACAAACTCATTTTATGTGCCAGATATAATCAGTATTAACTCATTTAATTGTCACAGAGATAAATTATCACAAGTCCTATTTCCCAGGTAATAAATCGATGCACAGAAAAGCACCATAGCTAATAATTAGAAAGAAACTGGAACTAGAACCTAGGTCTGTCTTGAGTCCAAGTTCTCAAAGTTACCTTAGAAGCCCCAGATGAGTTAAAAAATAAAAAGCATAATCTATAGTTTATAAATAGAAATGATTGCATGAATATTGCATTATAAAAGTGAAAAAATAAAAGTTTCCCAAACATAGGCCATCTAAGCCACATATTTCTTTGACAAATTGAAAAGACCTACAGAAGGTGGCAGGCAGCAAAATAAGACCTCACTTATACCTTTGATTATAGTGGTATCTAAAACAAGTCTTTCAGTATTCTAAATATTTCAGTGAAAAAAAAAAAGTGCATCATATTATTTGCTACCTAACCAATCTCATAGAAATATTGTGTAAAATACTGAGCTCATTTTCATAAAACTTTTTAGATATTCAGATTAAATACTTACATTCAGATATATATAAACTATTATTAGCAATAATACTATTTTGCCTTGCAAAAAATAAACATTTGCTACTTTAATAGGGGATTAAATCCTACGGATTACTCCCCTACAATTCCATTCAGGTGAATATATCTTCTAAATGACTTGCACGTAGACAAACCTTCTAAAGTTCAACTCAAATTTATGCATCTGTGACATATATAAACAGACACAATAGCTGTCATTAGATGACAGCCTTAAACACGACTCAGAAATGTCCTGCACATAAATATCCACCAGGTGGATAAATAGCTTATGCAAAATTTCTTTTTTTTAGCAGGAAAACTACAGAGCTTATTTTGCCTTGTTGTGCTTCTAGTGTGCAAGTGTGAAGGAAACTATAAACATCCTCTATCCCAGTGGTCTCAAAGAGTGCTCTCCATATTACCAGCATCAGCATGACCTGGGAACCTGGTAGAAATGCAACTTCTTGGGCCTCCTCAAACCTTCTGAGTCAGAAACTAAGGAGTGAGACCTATCAATCTGTGTTTTAACAAGCTCTCCAGGTGGTTCTGATCGCCTCCACAGTTCGGGAACTGTTGGCCTACCACCATTCTTGTTTCACTGGTGAGAAAATTGAAGAACTAAGTCAAATAATTATTCAAATTATTCAAGTCTAAACAAAATAATTTTGTGTACAGAAGCCAGTAGGTTCTCTCTTTCCTCATTTTCCCCTCACTGATAACCACTGAAATCACATTTCTAGGGTCACAATACGAAAATGCCATTGTTGGCCTTCTGAATCCAATGTTTTCAAGACTTAAGGTCTAGATATACAGATGGAAAACAATACCTTTAAGCACTTTATTCTGCAATTAAGACTAGAGCTTTTCTGAGACTGGTGTAAGCGCATCCTTGAGTAGAGAGGCAGCAGGCTTGCTCAGTTGCTCACTTTGTGGAGCTTATCTTTTCAAGCAGGTATTTTTAAACGTGGAGAGAACAAGTGATGCATAACAACTCTGAACAATTAGAAGACATGAGAGAGGGCAAAATGGCCAACTTAATGCAGCCAGGTGGAACAGTTGCCAACAGGGTACCAAGAGGGCTAGCACACTCCTAATATTTTCAGAGGGAAGGCACAGAGAGTACACAGAGTGAACACACAGAAGCTGAGGTGAAGGGAGAAGAAGCTGGGAATCCTGCACAGGGCTACTGCACACCAGGACTCATTCTTAGCCCCCAAAGACTCTAGGGTAAGTGGTGAGTTGAACTAGCAAGGAACAACCTGCTCTTGCCACAGGCCTCTGGAACTACAGGAGGAGGAGACCCCTCAATCACCACAGACACTTGACTTGGCAGGGAGAGCTGCTTAAAGAAGTGGTTGGGGCAGTAAGCCAGCTGATATGGTGCCCAGAGGGTTTGGTGTGAGAGCATCTGTAGTGAAGCATAGCCAGGAACAGTCATCTCCCTCAGCTCAACTTGCACCCATAGGAGACTTTAGCCCTGTGGGAACTGTCAGACATAAATTCTGCAGGGCAGTCTTGCCCATCAGACCTGCTGGTCTAACTTGAGCATCCCTTTGTCTGATGGCCTTTTCTAGGGCCTCGGCCTGGCCATGCCTGCCTGTAGGACAGCCTCAGGTGCCTTGGGGACCTGCATTATAGCTCCTGTGCTGGAAGACGGTGCCTAACTGGTGGAGAGCTCTAGTGGGGCAGCCCCCACAGTCACACACTAGCCTGCCTGCTCCCTCTCCACACTGAAACTTCCCCCAGCCCACAGCAACATCCCCACATCCCTTTGCCAGAATGCATGTGCACCAGCAGCTTTTGCCTCCCTTGCCCCTCCAGTAGGCAAGTGTGAGTGCACTTTGTTATGCCTGCACTGCAGCAGGAGTGCAATCTGTCCCCTTCCCTGTGCCAACTGCCATTGCAATTTGAGCCTTGGGTACAGAGCAAGCCAGTCTTGCCCCCAGCAGCAGCCACCTTGCACAAACACTGCCAGGGGAGTGAAATTAGGCACAGAGAATAGTGGACCCTCCCCTACCCTGAGCAATCACCCCACGGAATGCAGGGCACAGAAAGCGCACACACAGACCTGAACCCACCAGCTCCCCAACCCTGTTCCAACACCACCAACAGGAAGACTGGGTGCACAGTTGCCAGCAAGGGCCCTGAACCCACCCCGCTTCCCTGTCACACCATGTTTCCTTTGGTAAACACTAGCACAAATGCAGACAGCCCACTAGCAGCTAGCATTTTGCCCTAACCAACGAGTATGCACCCCATTGTGCTGCCACTGCCACTGCTATTGGCACATGCAAACTAGGACAGACCTACTGTCACTGCATTACAAAATGCTTTGGCTGACACAACCCATCAGAGTATAGTGACCAACAGTCTGGGAGCACCTCGGCACCAACAATGCAGTGTATTTCTAAGCTCAGGGAGCCAGAGAACAGTCAGAGCCCGTTACAAGTCCTCCATAGTTACAGCGCTCAGTCCAGGAGTTGTGAGCTGAACATTGGCACTCTAAAATCTTCCAGAAATGAAACCAGTTGGCAGAATTCACCTTATATCACCATCAAACCCTCAATGTCACCAAATAGGGTAAAAGAAAAAAAAATCAAAAGGTTAGCAACATCAAAGACTGAAGAAACATTAGCCCACAAAGATAAAAGAAAAAAAAAAAAAAGTCCAAGAACCATGACAACTCAAAAAGCCAGAGCACCTTCTTTCCTCCAAGCACCACCTCTCCAGCAAGCATTCTAAACCAAGTTGAGATGGCCAAAATGACAGAAATATAATTCAGAATACAGACAGAAACAAAGATTATTGACATACAGGAGTATGTTGAAATCCAATGCAAGGAAGCTAAGAATCACAATAAAATGACGCAGGAACTGACAGACAAAATAGCCAGTACAGAAAAGAACATAATTGACCTGATAGAATTGGAAAACACACTGCAAGAATCTCATAATGCAATCATTCATAGCAGAATAGACCAAGCAGAGAAAATAATCTTAGAGCTGAAAACCTGGCTTTCTGAAACAAGATAGATAAGAACAAAGAAAAAGAATGAAAAAGGAATAAACAAAACCTCTAAGAAATACAGGATTATGTAAAAAGACCAAATCTACAACCCACTGGTGTCCCTGAAAGAGATGAAGAGAGTGTAAGCAACTTGGAAAACATATTTCAGGATATCATCAATGAGAACTTCCCCAACCTAGCTAGAGAGGCCAACATCCAAATTCAGGACATGCAGAGAACAGCAGTAAGACACTTCACAAGAAGATCATCCCCAAGACACATAATCATCAGATTCTCCAAGGTTGAAATAAAAGAAAAAATCTTAAAGGCAGCTAGACAGAAAGGTCAGATCACCTACAAAGGGAAGCCCACCAGACTAACAGCAGACTTCCCAGCAGAAACCCTACATGCTAGAAGAGATTGGGGACCAATAGTCAACATTCTTAAAGAAAAGAAATTCCAATCCAGAATTTCATATCCTGCCAAACTAAGCTTCATAAGCAAGGGAGAAATAAGATCCTTTTCGGGCAAGCAAATGCTGAGGGAATTCATTACCACTGGACTTGCCTTACAAGAGTTCCTGAAGGAAGTATTAAATATGGAAAAGAAAGACCATTACCAACCACTACAAAAACACACTTAAGTACATAAGCCAGTGACACTATAAAGCAACCACACAAACAACTCTGCATAATAACCAGCTAACATCATGATGACAGGATCAAATCCACACATGTTAAAACTAACCTTGAATGTAAATAGGCTAAATGTCCCAATTAATAGGCACAGAGTGGCAAGCTGGATAGAGAACCAAGACCTATGGGTATGCTGTCTCCAAGACATCCATCTCACATGTAGTGACGTGAATAGGCTCAAAACAAATGCATGAAAAAAAATCTCCCCCAGCAAATGAAAAAATAGAAAAAAAAAAAAAAAAAAAAAAAAAAAAAACCAGGATTGCAATTCTAGTTTCAGACAAAACAGACTTTAAACCAATGAAGATCAAAAAAGACAAGGAAGGGCATTACATAATGGTAAAGGGTTCAACTCAACAAGACCTACCTATTCTAAATATAGATGCACCCAACAAAGGAGTACCCAGATTGATAAAGTTCTTAGAGACCTCCAAAGACACACTCCCACAAAAATGACAGTGAGAGACTTTAATGCCACACTGAAAATATTTGACAGATCATTAAGACAGAAAATTAATAAAGATATTCAGGACCTGAATTCAGCAGTGGATCAAATGGACCTAACAGACATCTACAGAACTCTCCACCCAAAAATCTCCATTCAAAAGCAACAGAATATACATTCTTCTCATCACCATATGGCACACACACTAAAATCAATCACATAATCTGACAAAACACTCTTGAGCAAATGCAAAAGAACTAAAAAAATAACAACCACTCCATCAGACCACAGTGCAACAAAATTAGAGTTCAAGACTAAGAAAATCACTCAAAATCATATAATTACATGGAAATTAAATAACCTGCTTCTGAATGACTTTTGGGTAAGAAGTGAAATTAAGGCAGAAATCAATAAGTTCTTTGACACTAATGAGAACAAAGATAAAACATACAAGGATCTTTGGAATATGGCTAAGACAGTATTAGGGAAATTTACAGCACTAACTGCCCACATAAAAAGCTACAAAGATCTCAATTTAACAACCTAACATCACAACTGAAAGAACTAGAGAACCAAGAGAAAACCAATCCCAAAGCTAGAAGAAGACAAGAAAAAAAAAAACAAAATCAGAGCTGAACTGAAGGAGACCGAAACATGAAAAATCACTTAAAAAAAAAAAAATCAATGAGTCCAGTAGTTCATTTTTTGAAAAAAAGTTAATAAAACAGATAGGCTGCTAGCTAGACTAATAAGGAAGAAAAGAAAGAAGAACCAAATAAACACAAAGGAGATATTACGATTTATCCCACAGAAATACAAATAACCATCAGAGAATATTATGAACACCTCTATGAACACAAACTAGAAAATCTAAAGAAATGAATAAATTCCTGGATACATACACCCTCCCAAGGCTGAACCAGGAGGAAATTGAATCCCTGAAGAGATCAATAACGGGCTCCAAAATTAAATCAGTAATAAATAACCTACCAACCAAAAAAAGCCCACGACCAGATGGATTCACAGTCGAATTCTACCAGATATGCAAAGAGCTTGTACCGCTCCTGCAGAAACTATTCCAAAAAATTGAGGAGGAGGGACTCCTCCCTACCTCATTCTATGAGGCCAGCATCATCCTGATTCCAAAGACTGCAGAGACACAACAAAAAAAGAAAACTTCAGGCCAACATCTGAATGTCATTGCAAAAGTTATCAACAGAATACTGGCAAACGTATTTCCGCAGCACATCAAGAAGCTTATCCGCTACAATAAAGCAGGCTTTATCCTTGGGATGCAAGGTTGGTTCAACATTCAACACATCTTCATGTTAAAAACTCTAAATAAACTAAGTATTGAAGGAAGATACCTTAAAATAATAAGAGCCATCTATGACAAACCCACAGCCTACATCATCTGAATAGGCAAAAGCTAGAAGCATTCCCCTTGAAAACTGGGACAAGACAAGAATGTCCCCTCTCACCACTCCTATTCAACATAGTATTGAAAGTCCTGGCCAGGGCAATCGGGCAAGAGAAAGAAATAAAGGGGCCCCAAATAGGAAGAGAGGAAGTCAAACTTTTTCTGTTTGCAGATGACATGATCCTATAATCTAGAAAATCCCACAGTCTTGGCCCAAAATCTGCTTCAGCTGATAACTTTGGCAAAGTCTCAGGATACAAACCCTCTGTACAAAAATCACTAGCATTCCTATACAACAGCAACAGCCAAGCTGACAGTGAAATCAGAAATGCAACCCCATTCACAATTGCCACAAAAAGAATAAAATACCTAGGAATACAGCTAGCCAGGGAGGTGAAAGATCTCTAAAAGGAAAACTACAAACCACTGCTCAAAAAAATCAGAGATGACACAAATGGAAAAACATTCCGTGCTCATGCATACGAAGGATCACTATCATTAAAATGGCCAATTGTCCAAAGCAATTTATAGATTCAATGCTATTCCCATTAAACTACCAATGACATTCTTCACAGAACTGGAAAAATATATTTTAAAATTCATATGAAACCAAAAAGAGCTTGAATAGTCAAGGCAATCCTAAGCAAAAAGAACAAAGCTGGCAGCATCACGCTACTTGACTTTAAACTATACTACAGGGCTGCAGTAACCAAAATAGCATACTACTGGTACAGAAACAGACACACAGACCAATGGAACAGAATAGAGAGCCCAGAAATAAGGCTGCATGCCTACAACTATCAGATATTTGACATAGCTGACCAAAACAAGCAATGAGGAAAGGATTTCCTATTCAATAAACGGTGCTGGGACAACTAGCTAGCCATATGCAGAAGACTAAATCTGGACCCCTTCCTTACACCATACACAAAAATTAACTTAAGATGGATTAAAGACAAATGTGAAACACAAAACTTTAATAAACCTGAAAGACAACCTAGTCAGTATCATTCTGGACATAGGAACGGGAAAAGACTTCATGACAAAGATACCAAAAGCAATTACAACAAAAGCAAAAAATGACAAATGGGATCTAATCAAACTAAAGAGCTCTGCACAGCAAAAAAACACACAAATAAACAAAAAACATTATCAACAGAATAAAGAGACAACCTACAGAATGGGAGAAAATTTTTGCAAACTATGTATCCAATAAAGGTCTAATATCAGCATCTATAAGGAACTTAAACAAATTTACAAGAAAAACACAAACAACCCCATTAAAAATGTGGGCAAAGGACATGAACAGACACTTCTCAAAATGAGACATACATGCAGCCAACAAACATATGAAAAAAACTCCACATCACTGATCATTAGAGAAATGCGAATCAAAACCATGAGATTCCATCTCACACCAGTCAGAATGGTTATTAAAAAGTCAAAAAGTAAAAGATGCTGGTGAAGTTGTGAAGAAAATAGAACACTTGTACACTGCTAGAGGGAGAGTAAATTAGTTCAACTATTGGGGAAAACAGTGTGGTGATTCCTCAAAGACCTTTAAACAGAAATACCATTCAACCCAGTAATCCCATTACTGGTTATATACCCAAAGGAAAGCAAATTATTCTACCATAAAGACACATGCATACATATGTTCATTGCAGCAATATTCACAATAGAAAAGACATGGAATGAACCTAAATGCCCGTCAATGGTGGATTAAATAAAATATGGTACATATACGCCATGGAATACTATGCAGCCATAAAAAAGAACAAGATGATGTCCTTTACAAGAACATGGATGGACCTGGAGGCCATTATCCTTAGCAAACTAATGAAGGAACAAAAAACCAAATACTGTATGTTCTCACTTATAAGTGGGAGCTAAATGATGAAAATACATGGATGCATAGAAGATAACAACACACACCAGGGCCTGTCAGAGAGTGGATGGTGAGAGGAGGGAGAGGATCAGTAAAAATAACTAATGGGTACTAGGCTTAATGCCTGTGTGATGAAATAATCTGTGCAGCAAACCCCTGAGACACAAGTTCACCTATATAACAAACCTGCACATGTACCCCTGAATTCAAAAGTTTATAAAAGTATGTGAAATTAAATGTTGTTGTATTATTACATTTTTTAAAAAAGGACTAGATATCTGGTTTACTAAGAATTCACAATTCCAACAGTTGCCCAAGACATCATCTATTACTGATTTATTCAAAATAAGTCTATTATAACTTCCCTCTAGAATCAAGTAGTAAGAACAATTTTCTTTCATTCTTGTCTTTTCTTTCTTAAAACAATTCTTAAATTTGGACATTTCTACTTGACATGACCCTCTAGAAGACCCATCTACAACAGATACACAAAAGTCAGAACCTTGGCACATGTGGGGATTTCAATGTGTTAGAGCAATTGGAACATCAGGATCTTTGGGTGTTCTGGATTGAGCCTTGCCCCATATTGATTCCCAATTCCAGCATGGTCATGACCCTGTTGTTCTCTCTGGGTTCTCTTCTAATCTAAAATCATTTGCTTCTTCATGTTTCTCATTGAATATCAGCATGCTAAGAGTTTCTCTAATGTCCATTAAGAGTTCCCACAGAGGCCAAGGAATACATCTCCAAGGCAGATCTCAAAGGAAGCATAAGTTCTATGTATATAGTAATTTTACTTAAGAACAAAGAGGACATATCCTTTCACTCATTAATTAGTAATTATAGCTCAGGTCAAAAGTATGCATGAAAAGGGCAGGCATAAGAATTTCCACGTGTCTGTATCTCTTTACCTATTGCTATCTTCTTCTCTAGGATCCTGAAATTCCTGCTTCTGTGTCCAGGTATCTTCATTCTCATCAACGCTGGGTAAGCATCTGTATTTCAAAGACAGTACCCCTTATTCTTGAAAAAGATGTCATGTACTATTATAAGTAGGATAGGCTTAGTGTTCTGAGAAGATATCACTGCTTCCTGAGGGCTGATCTTTGTCTTCTAATTTCAACCACCTGGTGTATCAATATATTAACCAAATTATTGCTAAGTCTCCTAAGGCTAATAAACATTTCTCATCCCCAGGATTTATTTGTTTACAGTATCTTAAATTACTAGAGATCATAAAGGAAAACCCTTCATCTCCCTTATTGCCGTGACCTTTCAGAATGAAGAGAGCTATTAAAAAAAAAAAAAACCTGCTGCAGCATTTCAAATTCTTTATGACAGCGTCTGCCTCCCAGTTTTTTCAACAGCGTGATGCTTTTTTAATTACTTCTTTTTTCTTTTATTTCCTCAAAACTACTCATTTTCAGATCTGCAAGGGTATATACTCTTTCTGTCTCTCTGGATACAACATACCTGCTTCTAGAAGTTAAATAAAATCTAATAATAAGTTGAAAGAAATAATTTAGAAAAGGACTGCCTGTCGCTAGGCTCTCCACCTACAATTCTACCCTCATATGCCTCAGAAAGTCAAGTGTAGTGCTTTTCCTCCCTAGGCTGATGGTCAGATACAGGCACACTTAATGGAAATAGCACATGATCCTTTTGTTCCTATAACAGTGACGGGTTACTACGCTTTTTACACAATTTTAAAAACTAATAATGGCAGCCTATATAATAATCATGCTCAGTGAATCACTTATATGACATGGGTTGTCATTTCTTACTTCAAAATGTTAAAAGTTATTGATATCATGGAAAGGCAAGCTACCAAGAGGAAAAACCGTAGACCAATGGGACACTAAGATAACCTTTAAAACTACACCATCCCGTAAATATATGTGGGCTTTTGCATTGTGCTTGTTTGCTTATTGAAATTATCCCCTGATCGATAAGTTTCCTGTTTTAGACTTCCCTAAAGTTTTCCACTATATTTCCAGTGTCTCCTATTTCTGCCAGGTGGCTCTGCAGTCTTTTCCATATGTTTCCACATTAGGAGCAAACTCAAGACATGCTTTAGGAGGTCATGTCACTCACAAACACAGTAAATTATTCGAATTTCCAAAATGAGATACTCATTATTCTAGAGACTCTCACCATGGATACGATTCTCTTTCCACATTTATAAATATTTTTGAGGGCTTATATGTCATGTACTGGACTAAGCATGGGGAAACAGAGATGAATTAATCATAGAATCTATTCCATCAGCTACATTTTAAAGAGGCTCATTTAAGATATTTCCATGCTAATCAACTTGAGATGTTTGTTTTATTACCTAGTAATATTTTTCTAAAGGAAATCTATTTCTAGAAATATGAGAACTGCCCATTCATTATCAGAAATAAATGACCCTTCAAAATTTTTCATTTCCAAAATAATCCCCAAAAGTTAATCATCTGCACTTCTCTTAAAGGAATAAATAATTAGTATGTTTTATTAAAAGAAGATATGGGTAAGAGAAACAGTTCTTTGCAGGAAAGTACCCATCTTTGCAATCCCAAATCTCCTGTACTTTCCTGGGCCTTCTTGGTAGCCCCACTGTGTTCACTAAAGTGAAGGCTCATCAGGAAAGCTCTGAAAGGCCTCCCCAGCTCTGACTCTTCACAGAAATTTTCACCTTTCCCATCTCAAGTCAGAGTACTGCAGACCAGTTTGAAGCAGGCTGCTTAGGTTAGAAGGTACCATCTGTGCTAATGAGGCAATAACTTTTAATGTGCAAATTAGTCACTCTCTCAAAGAATTTATGTGAAATTTAAAGACACAATTCCTTAAGTGAAAGAACTGATGTAGGTAGAAATTTAAGCCTTCTGTCATATCAGCAAATGAGATATTTGGATATGAGGGGAGATCTGTATATAGATTAGATCAGCCTTCAGGGACCTGAGGATATCTTTCCCCTCCCTCTTCCTTCACCTCTCCAATGCCAAGGTCCTTAAACATCATCTCAAGTCCAGTCTCTTCCTTGGGCCTTCCCCAACCACTTTAGCCCTATAATTATATAGCATATTTTGAACCCTGCACTCTAAGCTACATAGAAGCTACATTTCATGTCATTCATTCATTCATTCATTCATTCATTCAACAGACACTTATTAAACCCCTGCTATGTGGTAGGTGCTATAATACGTACTGGAGATACAGGCACTGTAATAGGTGGTAGAGATTTAATGTGTTAATATATGACTTTGTGAGCTCTCCATCAATTAAAACCAATTATCATTAAGTTTGTACAAAATCACAGAATAAGGTTCTGTAATTCCAAGATTTGATAATTGTACTTCATCTAAAAACTCATGTTATAATGCCACGATAGAATTAAATAGTCTTGCTAATGTTTTTACTCAGAAATTAAAACATTGTGTAAGTAGTTGAAAATTGGCCCAAGCCACTTCTAACTTAAATAATGCAAGAAACAATGAATTCAGACTGCTTAGTCCAGTGCCTGATACAAAGTAATCTATCATAACTTTAAGTGCTGTTTTTATTGTTGAGTTGATTCTCAAATTCCGTAATGCTATAGAAATTCCTGATAATCACTGCTAACTTGATAGATGATCATCACACTCCATACCACAGCAGAACTTTATTTCTAAAGGGGGATAATCAGGATAAAATTTAAATGTTTTAATTTATTTATTCATTTATTTGACAAACATTGAAACCATGTGCAGGTATTGGGAATATAAAAGTGATTACATCCCTGCCCTAGAGGATATCACAGCCTATCTGGGAAAACATACAAAGGAACAGATCATTTCAAAATTGTTACGTTGTTAAACTGGTTATCTTCTGTGAGCACGTAGAAGAGAGACTGCCTATCGCTTTTCAGTAAATAGATAATGTATGAGTTGGTCTCAAAAGCATTTTTAGACAGATGGACTAATAAAGGGGTATAAGAATAAAAAGATAAGCTAAGAATGAACATGACTTATTCAGGCAAATGCTAACAGTAAATCTGGAACTCAGGTTACAAGTGACTAAGTCGCCAATAAAAATATACGACCTCTGAAGGCTGGGCAGGTGGGAGAGTGTCAGATCATGAAGGGCCCATATGCTATGCTCAGGTACTTATCTTATAAGAATAAAATACAATTGATAAACCTGCTTCTAATATAAAGATATTTCATCCCTTTCCTTCTCAAAAATCAATAACAAGAAACAAATAACAAGAAACAAAAATGCGACTGTCTTCAATAAAACTAGAAACATTTGTAGTGCTGAACTACAGTATATAAAGACAACTCAGAGAGGATTGGCAAATAAATGTGCACAGCGGAGGATGGTCAAATCTAAGTGCTGGCAGGGGAGAATATTGATAACAGGCAGTCTGGTTCACTCTGAGGAGCTCAAGAGATGCCAAGGAATTGAGGAAACCAGGTGCTGCAAAAGACAGAAGGGAAGGAGCAGAGCTGAGGATAGATCATTTAAAGATGTATAAAAAGCTTCCACATTCCCACAAGGTTTAGCCACTAGCCCTCAACCACAGGAAAAAGGAGAAATATACAATTTGAACCGAAGACACTCCCGACTCTGGGACACCACACATACAGATACAGCAAAAATGCAGCAAAACCATCATGTGATAATAAACAATATGAATGGTGGGCCATTCCAGCTCCCTTTTGCTTCCCAGCTACAGAACAAACTTATAAACACTCAAACAATCTGAAGGACATGACTGGGACAGATGGTTGAAGGGTGCTTTTCTGAATAACTTAGCCTCCTTGGAGAAAAGGGTTACAGCTCTTCTTATGGAAGTCTCCAGTGAAAAATCCACATACCCAATCAGCCTAGAGCAAAGCCAACCTTTCAAAAAGTCTTGCCAAAATACTCAGAACCTAAAATCATGTTTTCAGTGTTCTTTCTTAAATAGGTATAGACACCAATGATAACCAGGCATTTTAGGAAAGCCTGCAACAGAAAATATAAGGACAAATATACAAAGTAACTTGAAGGCAGGGAGTGGTAGCTCATGCCTGTAATCCCAGCACTTTGAGAGGCTGAGGCAGGCAGACTGCTTGAGCCCAGGAGTTTGAGACCAGGCTGGACAATGTGGCAAAACCCTGCCTCTACAAAAAAATACAAAAATTAGCTGGGGGTGGTGGCATGTACCTGTTGTCCCTGCTACTCGGGAGGCTAAGGCGGAAGGATTGCTTGAGCCCAGGAGGTCAAGGCTGCTGTAAGCCATGATTGCACCACTGCACTCTAGCCTGGGTAATAGAGTGAGACCCTATCTCAAAGAAAAAAGAAAAGTGAATTGAAAAAAAATAAAGGTAAAGTAAGAATGAGAAGAAATAATAAACATGCTACAATTAATACCTCAGAAAAGTAACAGAAGATCAGATATTACATCCAAATAAATGAAAACAGGATTTTGTGAAAAAAAGGAAGAAAAGCCCTCAGAAAAATTAAAAATAAGACAGCAAAAATTACAAAGATGAACAAAAATTGGAATATCAGTTCTAATACCCAGAATATCAGCTAGAAGGATTGAAAGAAATATTTTAGAAAACAGAAATGAAAAAACAGAAGATTGGAGAATCTAGGAGTTCTAACTCACAACAAATAGGCATTTCAGAAAAAGAAAAGAGAAAGGAAGAAATAATGACAACAATTTTCCATAATTGAAAGGCACCAGACTCCAGGTGATGAAGTTATGTGAGCAAATAAATATTGTTGTTTAAAGCCAATAAGTTTTCAGGAGATTTGTTATGTCCCAGTGGATACCTAGTACACCCAGCCTAGGTCATGGTCTATACTCCAGCTGCCAGCAGTGGTAAGTGCCAGCCTTCCATCAAGAGTCATGTAGTATACAGTTTTCCAGCTATAAGAAAAGGGTTTGCAGCCGGGCACAGTGGCTCATGCCTGTAATCCTAGAACTTTGGGAGGCCAAGGTGGGCGGATCACTTGAGGTCAAAAGTTGGAGACCAGCCTGACCAACATGGTGAAACCCTGTCTCTACTAAAAATACAAAAAGTAGCCTGGCATGGTGGCACATGCCTGTAGTCCCAGCTACTCGGGAGGCTGAGGCAGGAGAATCACTTGAACCTGGGAGGCAGAGGTTGCAGCAAGCCGAGATCAGGCCATTGCACTCCAGTCTGGAAGACAGAGGGAGACTCCGTCTAAAAGAGAGAAAAAAAAAAAAAGAAGCCAATACTACCTACTGTAAAAACAAGAAGGAAAACAAACAAGAAAGAAAAGGCTTTGCTTGTAATTCTGTGAGTCAGTAACTCGGACTGGCATCACACATGCAGATGAAATCATCTTGCTACTTGACTAGGGCTGGACAGTATATGATAGCCCATTCACCTGTCTGGCATTAGCTCTGGCTCACAGCTAGGCATGTGTGAGCAGGCCAGCTCTAGCTTCTTTACATACAGCAGAAAAATTTCTAGCAGCAAAAAAGGGATAAGCTTTAATGCAAAATAACTTGTCAAGCTTCAGCTTGTTGTATCCCACTGGCCAAAGCAAGTCTCATGGTCAAGCTAAGAGTCAAAGTGGGAAGGACTACACAAATATAAAATGAGAGAAAGAGTGATTCTTTGAGGACATTAGTGTAACAGTCTATAATATTAAACCAACCAGATAGGGCTACCCAGAACTTTGGATCCATACTGAGCAGCTTAAAGGAGGAAGCACAGTGGAGAATACTTTTTATGTTGGGTTGGCTTTCATAAACACCTTCATCTTAGCATTTATAATGTTTTTCAATCACATATTTATTTACGCATTTATTTTTAAATGTCTGTTTCCTGCTCTAGATTGTAAGCCACATGAAGATGAAGACAAAGACCATGCCTCTTTTCAACCTACCTCTTTTAGCCTAGGAAGCGGCAAAGTGCATACCCCTTACTATTAAACGAAGGAATGAAGGGAGCAACAAATGTGCCCTCAGAAACAGGCAAGAGTCTAGGGTTCTGATAGCACCAAAGACAGGGAGACCAGACTGACAAGCTATGGCTTGATGTGAGGAGTAAATCAGGTAATTCCTGTATCTCACACATAGAAGTTTATTACACATGAATATTACAAAATAAAATTGCAAGCCCTGATTTTAGATAGCACTTTGCCGTCTACCCTGTTTGGAAGCCTCTGTAACTATATGAATGTCCCTGCACCCACAGTTGTTTGATTATAAGAGCAGTTTTCAAAAATTCTTGGTCCAGGACCTCTTTACACTTTTAAAAATTACTGAGAATTCCAAAGAGCTTTTGCTTGTGTGTATTGTATCTGTCATTATTTCTCATATTTTATATCTCAACAGAGAAATTTTTAAGTACTTAATTCTTTTTTAAAATAACAATAACAAATTTGTACAATGCAGATAGCATATTTTTATTTTCAAAAAACTTTACATTTTCCAAAATAAAAAAAAAATTACTGAGAAGAATGGCATTGAGATTTTCCAAATCTCTTTAATATATGGCTTAATAAGAAAGGCACTAGATTCTCCATCTCCTACTGCACTTACTTCATTAAAATATTATGTATCATGCAGCCTCTGGAAATTTTCATTGAACGGTTGTGAGTGAGAGAAAGTAAAAAAAAAAAAAAAAAAAAAAAAAAAAAAAAAGGCAAATAACACCATAGAATTATTATGAAAATACTTTTGACTCTGTGAACCTTCTAAAAGAGTCTCAGGCATTTGTTAGACATTTGTCAAGCAAAAGTGATAAAACATTTTTCCTTAAAGTTGGTAACTTCTTTAAGGTAATGCATCCCCAGAGTATTTTCTATTTAGAATTCAAGGAAACAAATTGAACTATTAGGATTTCTTAGTACCAAACAAAATATCACTCTAAAAGATCTGTTAATATTAATAAGTCCATTAGTTGGCAAAGTAAAATTGGACTTTCTTAATACATTCCCCATATAGAATATGAGCTGTTTTTCTGTTCTTTGAGCAACTCTATTAGCTCAGTGATTGTTTACATTCTCTCCCTTCAGCTCCTCTAAAAACTGAAAACAGCTCTACAGACAGCTCTCTTTCCTTTAAATACAATAATAATTGTATATTAATTATAAAAGAATAACTAAAATGTCTTCAGTGTTTCATATTACAGTGTGCTTTATGGCATCATTTCATTGAATCCTCAAAACATATTTGAGGTAGGTATTATTCTCCTTATTTATAGACAAGAAAACTAAAACCTAGAGGGGTTAGGTAACATGCCCAAAGTCATATGCCCAGTAAAAAACGATGACGACAACAGAAAAACCCTCAAAGTTTTTTAATACTGTTCCACTCAGTTTCCTTTCTCATGAGTATGGTAATAGTAATATTTTCTACTATTTTTCAGTTTAACTGCACAAGTTTTCAATTTAGTTTTAAAAGCTTTTTGCGTTCTAGTCTGAGAAAGTAGCCTTGTTTTCAGAATCTTACCAGTGTAAAAGTGTGTACCCAGTGCAAACAGACACTTGGACCACAATACATCCCTGCACTTCTCTGATTCCTTCCAAACGATCCCTTTTAGATCATGCCTGAAGGCACACCATCTCCACTTTCCCTCTGTCATTTATTTGATTATCCTTCTCTCTCCTGTTTGAATTGTTCAACATCACTGCATATAGATTGAAAACCAGACTGACAGTGATGGTGACGAATCTTCCAATAGCCTGATTGCCAAATTATCAAAGATCTGGGACAATCCTGTAGCATATATGTCACACCTTTAATCATCTTTTCAAAACTCCTGTCAGCAACAACTTTCTCCAGACCCCTGTGACTTAGAAAATCACCGTTCTATAAACTGTACAGAAATGAATACCAGATGTGTGCTAGCCGCCCTGGGAAATTCAGAAGTGTCAGTTTAATATCCTGGGTGTTGCTGCCCAATCCTGAAAAGTCAATTCCAGTTATAAAACTTTCAGTAGACTGCCACAAATCCCAGAATGTTCTCTTCAGTTCAAGTAGAGCAAAGGTAATGGGCCACTGGAGAAAAGCAGGGGAAAAATAATGGATCCCATCTCACTAATTGAGAGCTGGTTCTTGAAAAGGATAATGATACTAAAAACTATTTCCCCCTCCTCATAACCCCTAATTTTAGGGTAGCAAAAATATACATGGGCAGTCACACACTGTAATGTCATCATAGGCAAGTCAGATGGGAATCACAGAAATGTTATGATATCTTCTTCTATTATAGCCTTATTTATGTCAGATAAAGCCTATAATCTTTACCTGTTAGTTTAAAACTTGGTTGCCAAGCATTTTAACCATCAACAACCTTACTACAAATGGGATTATCACTGATCAACTATTGAAAAAATTATAATGGCAACAAAATTTAAATAATGGAACAATGTACTTTTTTTCCCCCAGAAACTTTTCTTTAGCTTACTCCACAGAAATTATACATTGCTTTTTTCAGTTGACTCCTTTGCTCTGTTAACATGATTCCATAGAAAACAGATTGATTTATCACCAAAAATAATAACCATGTTATTTTAGCATGAACGCCCCTATAGAACCTAGCTTTCCCAAAGAATTTTTTTAATGAGAATATCCAAAGTATTTCTCACTTCAGTTAAGTATGATTAATCAAACATGCAATCACTGAACCATATTCATAGCTTTCCAGTATAATGCTGTGTTTCAAATAATGCCTACATTGAGTACTTAAAATTAGTGTATTCATTTATAATACAATCATTTAATAAGCACCTACTCTTAGCAGACAGTGTGTCATGCTGTAGCTATGAAGACTGATTAACTGATTAGTCTTGCTCCTTTATCTCAAAGAGTTTGCAGTCATATCTGGTAGACTTACATTTGAATAAATTAAATACAACATAGAGTCATATATTTTATACTAAAAGATATAAAAATATACTAAATATTTTATACTAAAAGAATGTATGGATCATGTATAGGAACACTGGGAAAGAATCTATGCATAGAGAGATTAGGAGAAGTTTAAAAAAAATTAATGTTCTTTTAACCAACTGGTTTGTTTTTACACAAAATTTCTTCAACCATATCATTTGACTACTATCCACAAATACATGGAACAGCAATTAGAGTAGCATGCCCACTTGAAGAGTCTATCCTATAAATAATAATATTGTTGTTGTGTTTATTGTTGTTTCTCCCTTCTTAATAAGCAGCTACTATGAGGTGGGCATTCATGTTTTATCAAACTTAATCCTCACAACACTCTGTGAGGAGAATAGAAATTTCTCCATTTTACAGATGGGCAAACAACAAGGTAATAAAACTGATATGGTTTGGCTGTGTCCCCACCCAAATCTCATCTTGAATTCTAGCTCCCATAATTCCCATGTCTTGTGGGAGAGACCTAGTGGAAGATAACTGAACCACAGAGGCAGTTTCTCCCATACTGTTCTCATGGTAATAAGTCTCACAAGATCTGATGGTTTTATAAGGGGAAACCCCTTTCGCTTGGTTCTCATTCTCCCTGCTGCCATGTAAGACATGCCTTTCACCTTCCTCCATGATTGTGAGGCCTCCCGAGCCACGTGGAACTGTGAGTCCATTAAACCTCTTTTTCTTTATAAATTTATAAATTTATAAAGACATTCCAGTCTCAGGTATGACTTTATCAACAGTGTGAAAACAGACTAATACAGTAAATTGGTATGGAGAGTAGGATGCTGCTGTAAAGATACAATGTGAAGAAAATGTGAAAGCAACTATGGAACTGGGTACCACGCAGAAGTTGGAATAGTTTGGAGGAGTCAGAGGAAGACAGGAAAATGTGGGAAAGTTTGGAACTTCCTAGAGACTTGTGAATGGCTTTGACCAAAATGCTGATAGTGATATGGACAATGAAATCCAGGCAGAAGTGGTCTCAGATGGAGATGAGGAACTTTTTGGGAACAGGAGTAAAAGTCACTCTTGCTATGCAAAGAAACTGGCAGCATTTTTGCCCCTGCCCTAGAGATTTGAGGAACTTTGAACTTGAGGGAGATGATTTAGGGTATCTGGTGGAAGAAATTTTTAACCAGTGAAGCATTCAAGAGGTGTCTTGGGTGCTGTTAAAAGCATTCACTTTTAAAAGGGAAACACAGCATAAAAGTTTGGAAAATTTGCAGCCTGATAATGCTACAGAAAAGAAAAATTCATTTTCGGAGGAGAAATTCAAGCCAGCTGCAGAAATTTGCATAAGTAACAAGGAGCCAAATGTAAATCACCTAAGACAATGGGGAAAATGTCTTTACGGCATGTCAGAGATCTTTAAGGCAGCTTGTCCCATCACAGGCCCAGAGGCCTAGGAGGAAAAAATGGTTTTGTGGGCTGGGCCCAGAGACCCCTGTTGTGTGCAGTCTAGGGACTTAGCACCCTGTGTCCCAGCTGTGGTAGTCACAGCTAAAAGGTGCCAAGGTACAGCTCAGGCTGTGGCTTCAGAGGTGCTAGCCCCAAGTCTTGGAAGCTTCCATGTGGCTTTGAGCCTGTGAGTGCACAGATGTCAAGAACTGAGGTTTGGGAACCTCTACCTAGATTTCAGATAATGTATGGCAATGCCTGGATGTCCAGGCAAAAGTTAGCTGCAGGGGCAGGGCCCTCATGGAGAACCTCTGCTAGGGCAGTGTGGAAAGGAAATGTGGGGTTGAAGCCCCCACACAGAGTCCTTACTGGGACGTTGCCTAGTGGAGCTATGAGGGGAAGGCCACTATCCTCCAAACCCCAGAATGGAAGATCCAACAGCAGCTTGCACCTTGCAACTGGAAAAGCCACAGACACTCAAGGCCAGCCCATGAATGAAACCCAGAGGGAGGCTGTACCTGACAATGACACAGATGCAGAGCTGCCCAAGATCATGGGAACCCACCTCTTGCATCTGTGTGACCTAGATGTGAGACAAGGAGTCAAAAGAGATCATTTTGAAGCTTTAAGATTTGACTGCTCCGCTGGATTTTGGACTTGCATGGGGCCTGTGGTCCCCTTGTTTTGGCCAATTTCTTCCATTTGGAATGGCTGTATTTACACAATGTCTAAACCCTCATTGTATCTAGGAAGTAACTTGCCTTTGATTTTACAGGCTTATAGGCAGAAGGGACTTGCCTTGTCTCAGATGATAGTTTGGACTATGGACTTTTGAGTTAATGCTGAAACGAGTTAAGACTTTTGGAGACTGTTGGGAAGGCATGATTGTTTTTCAAATGTGAAGACATGAGATTTGGGAGGGGCCACGGTGGAATGATATGGTTTGCCTGTGTCCTCACCCAAATATTATCTTGTAGTTCCCATAATTCCCATGTGTTGTGGGAGGGACCCTGTGGAAGACAACTGAATCATGGGGCAGTTTCCCCCATACTGTTTTCATGGTAGCGAGTGAGTCCCACCAGATGTGACAATTTTATAAGGGGTTTATCCGTTCACATGGTTCTCATTCCCTCTTGTCTGCCTTTCACCTTCTGCCTTGATTATGAGGCCTTCCCAGCCACATGGAACTGTGAGTCCATTAAACCTCTTTTTTTTAATAAATTACCCAGTCTCAGTTATGTCTGTATCAGCAGCATGAAAACAGACTAATACAGAAACTAAATAATTGCCAAATATTGCTAGTAAGTGCTGTAACTAGGATGGAAATGGATTCCTGAGCTCAAGATTTTCTTACTCAGCTAGACTGCCCAAGTAATCTGCCCAAGAAAGCTAGCAGACATGTGTTCTCTATATATATCCACACACATGTATTTCAGTGACTTCACTGGAAGCATAACTGCAATGTCTAAACACCACATTTGAGTATCTGAAAGATAATATTGTCTTAGTGAAGAGATTGACAACATAGTCTGGAAGCTAATAGTTATGAGATTCAGAAATGCAGCAATTATGTGTGTTGCATTTGAAACCCTACATAATTGTTGGCAAAACTGCTTGTTTCCTGGTATGTTCCAGCTATATTTCCTATATGTACATTTTATTATGTTATAATTTGAAATGAATTTATCCCCCAGGCAGGAAAAATAATAGAATAAGCAGTACTGCAATCACAATTAACTAATTATAAATGGGAAATCCACTGATCAAGAAATCCATTACAATAGAAAAAGGAATGTTATAAGCTAGATACAGGTAATGTGTGTCCAGAGAGGCAGAAGGGCATGGAAGAGACTAGGTTCTGGAATCAAACTGCTCATGCTAAATCCTGGCCTCTAGTACATAATTGCTGTGTAATTTGGAGCAACCTTAACTTCTCTGTGCTTAGTTTTTATCTTTTATACAAGAGGAATGATAATCATAACAAAGGGTTGTTACAAGGATTAAATGAGTTAATACATATTAAGGCTTAGAACAGTGCCTGGCTAAAAGTAGAGTTTCATAAACATATGCTATTATACTAAAGTACTTTTATAAATACTGCAGCATTATTATGTGGTCTAGCTATCCTGTTCAGAAAGTATATGTAATATCAATATAGCCCTTAAAATAGTTATGTACATTTGAACTAATTTTCAAGAAAGCACTGCCAATTCTATTTGGCATTCTATTTAAAGGGAAAGAAAGAACCTATTTTAGTCAGGATGGACCTTACAGATTACTGTCTTCCATAATAAAAAGTAATAAATGGCTACACTCTATCCACTTTCAATCTGGAAAGGTTCTAAAACACTCCACTTGGGTGTGCTGGACTGGATCCAGTTTTTCAATCATTTCTAATTCTCCCACATCTTCAAATTTAGGATAAACATGAAAAGATTCTGCAATGTGATTGAAGCATGCTCAGTTAAGAAAGATTCTCATTTTAGTATCAGAAATGGACAGGAACAGAGAGAGGAGGGAGCATGCAGCGTGGCAAGAAGATTTCATTTTACCCCTCCTTTTATTTCTTCCTCCATTCAAATAAAAGCATGATTTCCAAGGCTCTCTGCTTCTCTGTTCTTATTAATGTTCTTTCTGTCAGTGTCCTCAAAGAGGTAATTAACCTCATGCTAATACAAAATATTCTCTAAAAGCATGTTTTGCTAGCCCTTTTATAGCCATTATGTCCTGGACAGGGACCATGTTCCCCTCCATTCCCCCTTCAGTACCTATCAAGACTTTGCAAGTATTATTAGGTAAAAACGTCTCATTAACATTTCCTTTGGCTTCATGATGCTAAATTTAATTTTGCCATGATGTCAATGCACCAAATCAAGACATCATTTGCCAGGTCCAAAGTTCCTTATGGTTTTAATAGATTTTATTTCTGTATTTTCTCAACATTCCTAGGCAACTTCCAGGATAACCTGTATGGTTGTTGTTTATTCCTACAAGTGTGGAGAATGGGATACTATAGGAAGGCCCAGTAACAAGATTAAGCCCTGGGACAGTGTGGCATTTTCTTCTAAGCCCCTCACATGCCATCATAACATCAATTATCAGTCACAGGAAGCATTTTAGGGCAATATGGTAGGAACAACAGTCAATTATCAGGAAAATTTGCCACATAGAAACTTGGTCACATTCTTGACCTCCAAATTTGGCTTCTACAATTGTTTTCTCTCCATTTCTACCAGCTGCTTTAATGATCTGTTAATATGTTAGTTATTGGACTCTTGATATTTGCAATCCTTCCAAATCTGTAGATGAGATTCTGATTATTTTAATAATAAATTAGTTCTTTAGGGAGTAAAGTTCTTTAGGTCTTTAGGGAGTAAAGAACAAGAATGGCATTTTATGAAAGAGAACATCGATTTCATTTTTGGCTTTACTAACTATGCACTGTGCATCCTTGGATAAGTTATCAACTGCTCTAAGTTTCAAATTTTTCATTTGCAAAATGTGAATAATAATATCTATCTCACAGGACTGGTATAATAGAATGGACAATGTCCATAGGTAATTGTTTATAAATGTTAAAGACTTCTCCAAAAGGGAAGAATCCTGGCAATTCCCTAATCTTTCTGTGGGAACATTTTAAAAGATACGAGTGATGAGCCAAACACAGTGACCTAAAGGCCTGGGATGCAATGACCCAGAACAAAATTGCATGAATGTACACTATGTGTTTCTCTTATTTCTCCCACTCTATTCCACTAAGGAGAAGAAGGACTGTCTGCAAAAATTATGTTATCAAAGTCAAAAAGCATTATTCAAAACAATGTTGGAGAAAAATATCTAATGACAAGAATACATATATTATTGAATGACAAATCACTTTCATAAACATTCATGTGTCATCATTTTCTCTTTTACATCTCTTCCCAATCTCCTAGCATTCACTTTTACTTTCCTGGCCTTTGAGTCTCTATGATCCCAGAAGGCCTACTGATCAATTAGGACATTGTATATGACTTTCATCCTTCCCTCCTCACTACCTCGTTTGATGTTACTGTGAGTCCTCAAACCCTTCTTTCTTCACTGCTATTTTTCTCATCCCATTCTCCATGACCTAGACCCACATCTTACCTAGACATGTGCACTACCCCCAATTTCAAACCCATTAAGAACAAGCCCATATCACTCCCACATTTCCTTCCTCCTGTACCCTTCAAAAGTATTCACATTATTATGGATGGGGGCAGTAAATAGCATGTTTTTTAACATATTTATAACCTGTCCACTCTGTCACCTGCCATTCCAGTGACCTGACAACCTGCTGTAAGCTTCCCCAACTGTGCTTACCCCAATCTCACCAATTCCCTCTAGCAGAAAAGGGAATACATTTTGTTCCTTTCATTCTTTTTCTATATCTTTGTGTTATCCAGATCTAATCTCTCAAACCCAGAATCCCATGTGGCTTCAAAATGTGTCTTCTGTCTCCAGTCTCCCTTCTTCCACAAAGGACAAAAGAATGTAACTCAAAATTAATTTCACCACAGAATTTGTCCTTTACAAGAATCCATTTTTTTGCTCTTCCCATAGCAAGTACTACTCTACTAGCTTTCAGCTCCAGTACCACCTTGCATCATAATGTGGGGCTCTGAAAAGAATATTTTAGTATTTCTACAGTTAATGCTTTCTGACCTGAGGAAATTTTACTAAAACTTAATTGGGCTAAAAGACAGAGTTAAAGTATAACTAAATAGAAATCTTTTTGTGAAAAATTATGAATTAAGATGACAAATAGCAGATCTCTTCAGTTTTTGAAAATGGTTCAAGGAAACAAGACTCAGGAAAATGCCTCTCACATGAAAATCAGTCAAATACAAGGTACCTGTTGTAGGCAGAATAATGCCCCCACCCAAATATGTCCATGTCTTTCCGAATCCCTGTGGGCATATATTACCTTTGCGAAATTAAATTATAAAATTAGACTCCAAGCTCTCTGGGATTTCTGTGATAATATAGAACCTCTAAATTTAAAAACAGAGACAGATGGTCACAGCATGGTGGTCACACACCCTGGGTTCTCAGGATACACAGCTTTTGACAAACATCCTACTTTATACTCCTGAACCAGAACAGCTCCTATAACCAGAGCCAAGATAAACTGTGACCAATAATCCCCACCAGTCATTTGAAAGAAATATATGACAGAGCTTCTAACTTTGGGCTTGGAAATCACCCAATCAGAGCTTGACTATTTCAACCAATGAGAACAGAACAAGCCGAATTCTTCATTTGCATAAACAAAGCTGACTGAGAGCCTAGGCAAGAACTTTTCTTATTGAAGCCAGAACATCCCTTTCTTCTTCAGAGTACACACCAGAGGCTGCAACCTCCCAATCTGCAGATTGTTTTCCATAAAAAATATTTTCTTTTCTCCCTACAGATCTCATGGTCTCTTGCTAACACCTTACATGACAATGTTATTAAGAATTTTGAACTGGGGAGATTACCCTGAATTATCTGAGTAGGCCTAATATAATCACAAAGTTCTTATAAGTGAAAAAGGGTGGCAGGAGAAGAGTCAGAGAAGGAAATGTGATGAGGGAAGCAGAGGTTAGAGTGATGGGATTGCTGGCTTTGAAGATAGATTGGGCCATGAGCCAAGGAATAAAATGATCCTTTAAAATCTGGAAAAGAAAAATAACAGATTTTCACCTAGAGCCTCAAAAGGAACACAGCCTTGCCAACACTTTCAGTTTTAGCCTATGAGACGCATTTTGGACTTCTAGGGCTTAGGCTAGGTTGACCTTCTCACTGTTCTGAAAGTGATCAGGTCAGCTTTTCAGGTGGGCCACGACATTAACTGATATTTCCAATATGGCATCAAAGCTGGCAGGAGCATAGAAGTATCACCAAGATCTGCATGCCAATCACTATAACCTCCAGAACTGTACAATAATAAATTCATATTGATTTAAAACCATTATTAACTATTGTCAAGAATTTAATACTATGCTTGTGGTGATTTATTATAGTATAGTAATAGAAAACAAGTACTGTAGCCATAACTAGGAGAGACCAGAATTTTTCAAAAGGAATTGTGGGTATGACTATAGATAAATATTAATTTTATCATTCTAATTGTTTAAAAATGGACTCAGTTATTCAGAGAGTTGTGATATCAAAAGAGACTAAGGCAGACTGCGACTATTTGAAAACCGAAATGTCCCTTTGATTCAATAAGCAGGAAACAGATTGAAAAAGCTGCTTAGGTCAGCAAGATGGCAGCATAGAAAGTTTCAAGCTCCACTTGCCTCCACAGAAAGTTCAATTAGCAACTACCCACAGCCCAGAATATCTTTTTAAAACCCTCAGTACTTGAAAACAAGCCTGAGTCACCAAAGTGGGCCACAGAACTAAATAAAAATAAAAATTAGAAAGATAAGAAAAATAGTCTCACTTTGACTTGACTGTGTCTCCTCTTCTCCCAAGTTGGCACAATGCCCAGTGGAGAGGATTTCTGCTGTGGAAGCTCTCTATTAAAATTTTCAGTTCGGTCATTTTACTCTTTATCTCTAGAATTTTGATTTACTTATCTATTATCTATATCTTTATCAAACTTCTCATTTTATCTGTGTATTGTTTTCTACATTTTATATACTTTTTTATCTGTATATTCTTATAGTTCACTGAACTTTATTTAGAAGATTATTCTAAATTCTTTGTCAGCCACTTCATAGTAAAACTAGGCCCATAATTTTTATAGGGGAAAAAGAATTGGAGGCAGTCATCCAGCTTTCCTGGCATTTGGAGACATTTTCCAGAAAACCCAGCCAGTCTCACCTCACTGGGAACACTGAAGATATTGACATGTCTAGACCACCCAAGGTCAGGCAGAAACAACAAAAAAGGAAGCAGAGGTTATAGCGATCAGCAGGCAGATCTTGGTGATACTTCTATGCTCCACCCAGCTTTGGTGCCACATCAGAGATATCAGTCAATGTCATGGTCCACCTGCAAAGCTGAGCTGGTCACCTTCAGAACAGTGAGAAGTTCAACCTAGCTCAAGTACCTAGACAGCTAGCCTCTATGCACAGCCTCAAGGCTTACCTCAACAACCCAATATAGGCAGTGAGACTTCCACCTCTGTGAATTTCAGAAAAGCAGGAGGGCTAGACCTCCTTGATCTGAAAAGTCAAACTAGGCCAAAAAGCCCCCTCAATGACCCTACCTAAGCAGGGAGACTCCTACCTCTCTGCATTTTCAATAAGTATAGGGGCCAGAGCTGCTATATTTACTCAAACTTTTGACTGCTTGACTCAGCCAAAAGTCCACCCCACAGCTCTACCCTGACAGGGAGGCAATTCTCAATTGCATATTTCTTAAGAGCATAGACTCTGGTCATTTCCATCCCAAGTGGTGACTCCCGCTAACCTCAGTACAAAGCCTGTAAGCCTCGTCCAAGTGCAGATACCAAATAGCAGAATTTGGTTGCCAGGGAACACATTTTATGACCAGCCTGACCAGATACCATCACAGTATATAGTCAGTGACTTTGCCTGATAGCAGAGCCAAGCAAGTGATCTTGCTGGAAATCACAGCCTAGTCTGAGGCCCCACTCAACATCAGAGCAAAGGCAGCAGCCCAGTCACCTAAAGAATTCAAAATAATCTCTGCATGCCCAGGGTTATCAGCAGGTGGCCTTTCCAGAATCACAGGTAAAACTATATAGTAAAGGTCTATCCCTGCCAAAGAACACATGTAAAGGCCAGAAGAGTAAACTATCTCCTCAAGTGCATAGACAACAAAAAGATACAGGATTACAAAGACTTAGAGAATCATAATGCCTTCAAAAGAAATTAATAAAGCTCCAGTAATGGACTCTAAATAAGAAGATCTATGAAGTCATTGACAAAGAATTCAGAATAATCCTCTTAATGAAGTTCAGTATACTACAAGAATATACAGAGAGAAAACTATAAAATTTAGAAAACCATACACGAAGTGATAAGTTTGACAATTATAAACAATAAAAAAGAACTAAGAAGAAATAATAGAGATGAAGAGTACAATTACAATGACTGAACTAAAAAATTTAATAGAAAGCTTCAACAGCAGATTTAATTAAGCAGAAGAAAGAATCAGTGAACTGGAGACAGAACATTTGAAATTACCTAGTCACAGGAACAAAAAGACAAAAGAACGAAAAAGAATTAAGAAACCCTACAAGAATTATGGGACATATCAAGAGATCAAACATTTTCATAACAGGAGTTGCTGAAGTAAAAGAAAGAAAAAAAGACCAGAAAGCATATTTAAAGAAATAATGACTGGAGACTTTTCTAATCTAGGGATGATGGCAACATTCAGGTACAGGAAGCTCAGCAGTCTCCAATCAAATTCAATCCAAAGAGGAGTTCACCAAAATATAATAATCAAACTATCACAAATTAAAGACAAAGATAAAAATTCTGAGAGCAGCAAAAGATAAACACATCACCAATAAAGAAGTACCCATACAACTATCAGGATATTTCTCAGCAGAAACCCTGCAGATCAGGAGAGAGTGAGATGATATATTTAAAGTGCTGATGGGCAAAAAACTGCCAGAAAAACACATTACCAGTCAAAGTTAGCTTTCAGAAATGTAAGAGAAATAAAAATCTCCCAAACAGTTAAGGAAGTTCATTACCACTAGACCTGCCTTACAGGAATTGCTATGGTGTGTAAAACAATGTTATCCCTAGTAGAAGAGCCAAAAGACAAAAATATTAATAAAAACTATAGCTAAAATAGTCAGGGAATACACAATACAAAATAATATAAATTCTAACATCAAAACACAAAATATGGGAAGAGGGGAATAAAAATGTAGAGTCATTGTATTGAATCAAACTTAAGTTGTTATCAGCTTGAAATAGTTTGTGACACCTAAAAGTTGTTCTGTGTAAGCCTCATGGTAATCTTAAAGCAAAAATACCTAGTGGAAGCACAAAACAGAAAGAAAAAGATCCAAAGCATAAAACTATGCAAAATCGTCAAACCACCAAGGAAGACATCAAAAAAGAAACAAACAACATACCTATAAAACAACCAGAAAACAATAGCAAAATGGCAATGGTAAGTCTTTATCTATAACAATTACTTTGAAGATAAATGAATTAAATTATTCAATTAAAAACATATTGACTGAATAAAAAACAAGAACTCTCTATATGTTGTCTGTAAGAAACTCTCCTCATTTTAAGGACAAACAGACTAACCTTGATGGGATGGGAAAAGATGTTTTATGCAAATAGAAACTAAATGAGAGCAGGAATAGCTATACTTATATAAGACAAAATAAACTTTAGTCCAAAACTGCAAAAAGAGACAAAGAAGTACATTACATAATGAAAAAGTGGTTGATTTATCAAGAGGATATAACAATTAAAATGAAGATATACACCATATAAGAGCACCTAAATAATAAAACAAATATTTCAAAATCTGAAAGGAAAGATAGATTGCAATACAATGATAGTAGGAGACTTCAATATCCCACCTTTAACAGTGGACATATCACTCACATAGAAAATTAATAAGTAAACATGGAATGAAAAACTTCAGACCAAGTGGACCTAACATACGTATACAAAACATTATATCCAATGCCAATGGATTCTTCTCATATGCAAACAAAAATTCTCAGGACAAATCATATGTAAGAGCACAAAACAAGCCTTAGCCAATGTAATAACATTGAAATCATATCAAGTATCTCTTCTGACCACAATAGTATGAAGCTAGAAATCAACAATAGGAATAATTGCAGATAATACACAAATACATGGAAATAAAACAAGTTTATGAATGACCAACAGGACAATGAAGAAATTAAAGGGAAATTTTAAAAAATATCTTAACAAACAAAAATGGAAACACAATATACCAAAACTTACGGGATACAGCAAAAGCAGTTCTAAGAGAAAAGTTTATGGCCATGAATGCCTATATCAAAAAAGTAGAAGGATCTCAAATATTCAAAATCTTACTCCTCAAGGAACTAGAAAAAGAAGAACAAATTAAGTTCAACGTTAGCAGAAGGAAGAAAATACTAAAGATCCACCAGAAATAGGTGAAATATAGACTAGAAAAACAATATGAAAGATTAGAAATATTAAAAGCTGTTTTTTGAAAAGATGAACCAAATTGACAAATCTTTAGCTAGACTTAAAATGAAAGAAGACTCAAATAAATGCAATCAGAAATAAAAGAGAAGACATTACAACTAATAACAGAAATTCAAAGAATTATAGGATACTACTATGAAAAAATATACACCAACAAATTTAACAACCTGGAAATAAATGGATAAATTTCTAGATGCATATAATCTACTAAGACTGAATTATGAAGAAATAATATCTTATCACAGTAATTAGAAGGAGATTGAATCAGTAATAAAAAGTCTCCCATCAAATGGAATCCCAGAGTCTGATTACTTTACTGCTGAATTCTACTAAACATTAAATAAGAATTAACATCAATCTTAAGCTCTTCAAAATACTCAAAATGGAATACTTCCAAACTCTTTTCACAAGGCCAATATAACCCTAATACCAAAGCCAAACAAGGACATTATAAAAAATAAAATTATAGGCCAATATCCTTAATTAACATAAACTCAAAAATTCTCAACAAAATACTAGCAAGCAGAATTCAACATCACATTAAAAGGATCATCCACCATGAAGAAGTGGAATTTATCCCTGGAAACTAAGGGTGGATCAACATATGCAAATCAATAAATGTGATACATCATATTAATTGAATGAAAAATGAAAACATCTGATCATCTCAATTGATGCAAAAAATTTTTGACAAAAGTCAACAGTCTTTCATAATAAAAACTCTCACCAAATTAGGTAGAAGAAATGTACCTCCATGTAATAAAGGCCATACATAAGAAACTCACAGTTAGCATTATACAAAATGGTGAAATACTGAAAGCCTTTTCTCTATGGTCTGAAATGAGACATAGTATTAGAAAATTTTCCCAGAGCACTCAGGCAAGAAAAAGACACAAAAGGCAACCAAATGGGAAACAAAGAAGCAAAATTACCAATGTTTACTAATGATATGATATGATCTTATATATAGAAAACCTTAAAGATGCCACCAAAAAAATATTAGAACTAATAAAAAAAGTTGCAGGATACAAAGTCAACTCACAAAAATCAGTAGCATTTCTGTACATCAACAAGCTAACCAAAAAGAAATTAATAAAACAATTATATTGTGATAGCTACAATAAATGAATAAAATACATAAGAATAAATTTAACCAAGAAGGTGAAAAATGTATACATGAAAACTATGAAAAGCTGATGAGATAACATGAAGAGGACCCAAATAAATAGAAAGATAACCTGTGTTCATGAATTGGAAAAATTAATATTATTAAAATGTTCACACTACCCAAAATGATCTACAAATTCAAAGCAAACACTATCAAAACTCCAAAGTTAATTTTCATAGAAATAGAAAAAACAGTACTAAAATTCATATGGAACCACAAAAAATCCTGAATAGCTAAATAAATAAGCAAAACAAACAAAGCTGGAAGCATCACACTATTTGTTCACACTTCACTAAAAAGTGTTAGTAATTAAAACAATATGGTACTCGCAAAAATATATATACACATCGACTAATGTAACAGAATAGTAAGCCCAGAAATGGGCCTATGCATGTACAGTCAACTGATTTTCAACACAGATACCAAAAATACACAATGGAAAAAGGATTGTCTGCAACAAATGGTGTTGGAAAACTGGATGCCCACAAGCAAAATAATCAAACTGCATCCTTATCATGGGTCCGAATAACTTTGGACCCATGGAATTGGACCCTAATCATGGGTTCCTCATGCCATATACAAAAGTCAACTGAAAATGGGTTAAAGACTTAAGCATAAGACCAGCCACTATAAAACTACTAGAAGAAAACATAGGGGGAAAACTACACAACATTTGTCTGAGCAATTTTTTTTTTATTTGACCCACAAGCACAGGCAACAAAAACAAAAATAGACAAATGGAATTACATTAACCAAAAAGCTTCTGCAGAGGAAAAGAAATAATACTGTGAAGAAACAATCTATACATTGAGAGAAAATATTTGCCAGCAATACATCTGAAAAGAGGTTAATATCGAAAATATATAAGGAACTACAACAACTCAATGGGAATAAAAAATGAAGAAGAAAGTTGAATGGACTTTTTTTTCAAGATAACAAATACAAATGACCAACAGATACATGAAAAAATGTTCAACATCACTATTCATTAGGGAAATGCAAATTAAAACCATATGAGGTATCATCTCACACCCGTCATAATGGTTACTATAAAAAGAAACGATAACAAGTGTTGGCAAAGATGTGGAGAAAAAGGAATGCTTGTACACTATTGTGGAAATGTAAATTAGTACAGCTATTATGATTTGGAGCTTCCTCAAAAACTAAAAATAGAACTACCATGTGATTCAGCAATCCCACTTCTAGGGTTTTTCCAAAAGATTTGACATCAGTTTGTCAAAGAGATGTCTGCAATCCAATGTCACTGCAACACTATGCACAATGTCCAAGTCATTTAACATTTCTAAATGTTCACCAGCAGGTGAATGATTAAAGAAAATGTGGAATACAAACACAATAGAATATTATTTAGCCTTTTTTTAAAAAGGAAATTCTGTCATTTGTGACAACACAGATGAACCTAGAGAACATTATGCTAAATGAAATAAGGCACAGAAAGAGGGCTACTATATGCATGTTTTCACAGATATGTGCACCCTAAAAACATTGATCTTATAGAAGCAGATAACAGAATGATAGTTACAGAGGCTGGCAGTGGGGAGAATGACAATCAAAGGACAGTTAGACAGCATAAAAAGTGTGATTTTTTAGCTTGAGTTTACAGTGTGGTACATATGGTTATTAATATTTTACTGTACATTTTAAAATTGCTAAGAGTAAATTTCAAATGATCTCACCACAAAAAAGTGAGAAATATTTAAGGGAAGGGATTTGTGGCTTCACTTGGTTTAATTATTTCACATTGTATTCATAAATCATATCACTCTTTACCCCATAAGTACATATAGTTATAGATTTTCAACTTAGAATGAACTAAAAAATCAAAAAAGTAAACTGCTCAGTCTTCAGATAGAGTATATTGTCCAATTTTTTTCTTTAAATATTGCAGAAGAAGGTAAATGGAAATGGAAGAACTTCCCACGGAGTGAAACCAAGAGTCATAAAGACCCATAGAGGCTGGGGTACAGTTGAGGAGTATCTCCCACCTTCGTGTTAGAGGCCCTCACAATACATCCTAATGTGATTTCAGAATTGTTGTGATCAATGTTCCCAGCTAGTGCCTCACTTTCCTCTCTTTCTCAAATGTACTTTAATAGCTTTTCATGGTTATCCTGTCATTATTCTTCTAAAGAGTAGAGCATTTAGAGTAGAACATGGGGGTTAAAGGATTGACTTGGTGCTTTTTGTTGTGTTTTTTGTTGTTGTTGTTTTGAGACGTTGTTTTGCTCTTGTTGCCCAGGATGGAGTGCAATGGCATGATCTCGGTTCATTGTAACCTCTGCCTCCCAGGTTCAAGTGACTCTCCTGCTTCAGCCTCCTGAGTAGCTGGTATTATAGGCATGCACCACCACACTCAGCCAATTGTGTATTTTTTGTAGAAATGGGGTTTCTCCATGTTGGTCAGGATGCTCTCGAACTCTCGACTTCAGGTGATCCGCCTGCCTCAACCTCCAAAAGTGCTGGGATTATAGGCATGAGCCACCGTGCCCAGCCAACTTGGTGTTTTTTGGGGGTTTTTTTGTTTTTATTTTGTTTTAGTTTTTATTTTTATTATACTTTAAGTTCTAGGGTACATGTGTATAATGTGCAGGTTTGTTACAAATGTATACTTGTGCCATGTTGGTGTGCTGCACCCATCAACTCGTCAGCACCCATCAACTCGTCATTTACATCAGGTAAAACTGTTTTTTATATAAGTCTCCAGCTCAAGTGGCCCCACACTCAGACCTGATTTGGAGACTGTTGTGCAATCCTGGACATTGAGCCTGACAGGGTGATGACACTGTTGGATTGTTTCTTTTAGAAGAGTGAGTATATTTTGGGTGCAGAAAAGAGATAAGTGAATTTTTTTTTAATTTATTTATTATTATTATACTTTAAGTTGTAGGGTACATGTGCATAACGTGCAGGTTTGTTACATATGTATACTTGTGCCATGTTGCTCTGCTGCACCCATCAACTTGTCATTTACATCAGATATAACTCCCAATGCAATCCCTCCCCCCTCCCCCCTCCCCATGATAGGCCCCGGTGTGTGATGTTCCCCTTCCCGAGTCCAAGTGATCTCATTGTTCAGTTCCCACCTATGAGTGAGAACATGCGGTGTTTGGTTTTCTGTTCCTGTGATAGTTTGCTAAGAATGATGGTTTCCAGCTGCATCCATGTCCCTACAAAGGACACAAACTCATCCTTTCTTATGGCTGCATAGTATTCCATGGTGTATATGTGCCACATTTTCTTAATCCAATCTGTCACTGATGGACATTTGGGTTGATTCCAAGTCTTTGCTATTGTGAATAGTGCTGCAATAAACATACATGTGCATGTGTCTTTATGGCAGCATAATTTATAATCCTTTGGGTATATACCTAGTAATGGGATGGCTGGGTCATATGGTACATCTAGTTCCAGATCCTTGAGGAATCGTCATACTGTTTTCCATAATGGTTGAACTAGTTTACAATCCCACCAACAGTGTAAAAGTGTTCCTATTTCTCCACATCCTCTCCAGCACCTGTTGTTTCCTGACTTTTTAATGATCGCCATTCTAACTGGTGTGAGATGGTATCTCATTGTGGTTTTGATTTGCATTTCTCTGATGACCAGTGATGATGAGCATTTTTTCATGTGTCTGTTGGCTGTATGAATGTCTTCTTTTGAGAAATGTCTGTTCATATCCTTTGCCCACTTTTTGATGGGGTTGTTTGTTTTTTTCTCGTAAATTTGTTTGAGTTCTTTGTAGGTTCTGGATATTAGCCCTTTGTCAGATGAGTAGATTGCAAAAATTTTCTCCCATTCTGTAGGTTGCCTGTTCACTCTGATGGTAGTTTCTTTTGCTGTGCAGAAGCTCTTTAGTTTAATGAGATCCCATTTGTCAATTTTGGCTTTTGCTGCTGTTGCTTTTGGTGTTTTAGACATGAAGTCTTTGCCCATGCCTATGTCCTGAATGGTACTACCTAGGTTTTCTTCTAGGATTTTTATGGTATTAGGTCTAACATTTAAGTCTCTAATCCATCTTGAATTAATTTTCGTATAAGGAGTAAGGAAAGGATCCAGTTTCAGCTTTCTACTTATGGCTAGCCAATTTTCCCAGCACCATTTATTAAATAGGGAATCCTTTCCCCATTTCTTGTTTCTCTCCGGTTTGTCAAAGATCAGATGGCTGTAGATGTGCGGTATTATTTCTGAGGACTCTGTTCTGTTCCATTGGTCTATATCTCTGTTTTGGTACCAGTACCATGCTGTTTTGGTTACTGTAGCTTTGTAGTATAGTTTGAAGTCAGGTAGCGTGATGCCTCCAGCTTTGTTCTTTTGACTTAGGATTGCCTTGGAGATGCGGGCTCTTTTTTGATTTCATATGAACTTTAAAGCAGTTTTTTCCAATTCTGTGAAGAAACTCATTGGTAGCTTGATGGGGATGGCATTGAATCTATAAATTACCTTGGGCAGTATGGCCATTTTCACGATATTGATTCTTCCTATCCATGAGCATGGTATGTTCTTCCATTTGTTTGTGTCCTCTTTTATTTCACTGAGCAGTGGTTTGTAGTTCTCCTTGAAGAGGTCCTTTACATCCCTTGTAAGTTGGATTCCTAGGTATTTTATTCTATTTGAAGCAATTGTGAATGGAAGTTCATTCCCGATTTGGCTCTCTGTTTGTCTGTTACTGGTGTATAAGAATGCTTGTGATTTCAGACTAACAGCAGATCTCTCGGCAGAAACTCTCCAAGCCAGAAGAGAGTGGGGGCCAATATTCAACATTCTTAAAGAAAAGAATTTTAAACCCAGAATTTTATATCCAGCCAGACTAAGTTTCATCAGTGAAGGAGAAATAAAATCCTTCACAGATAAGCAAATGCTTAGAGATTTTGTCACCACCAGGCCTGCCTTACAAGAGACCCTGAAGGAAGCACTAAACATGGAAAGGAACAACCGGTACCAGCCATTGCAAAAACATGCCAAAATGTAAAGACCATCAAGGCTAGGAAGAAACTGCATCAACTAACGAGCAAAATAACCAGTTAATATCATCATGGCAGGATCAAGTTCACACATAACAATCTTAACCTTAAATGTAAATGGACTAAATGCTCCAATTAAAAGACACAGACTGGCAAACTGGATAAAGAGTCAAGACCCATCAGTCTGCTGTATTCAGGAGACCCATCTCACACGCAGAGACACACATAGGCTCAAAATAAAGGGATGGAGGAAGATTTACCAAGCAAATGGAGAACAAAAAAAAGCGGGGGTTGCAATACTAGTCTCTGATAAAACAGACTTTAAACCATCAAAGATCAAAAGAGACAAAGAAGGCCATTACATAATGGTAAAGGGATCAATTCAACAGGAAGAGCTAACTATCCTAAATATATATGCACCCAATACAGGAGCACCCAGATTCATAAAGCAAGTCCTTAGAGATTTACAAAGAGACTTAGACTCCCATACAATAATAATGGGAGACTTCAACACTCCACTGTCAACATTAGACAGATCAACAAGACAGAAAGTTAACAAGGATATCCAGGAATTGAACTCATCTCTGCAGCAAGCAGACCTAATAGACATCTATAGAACTCTCCAACCCAAATCAACAGAATATACATTCTTCTCAGCACCACATCGTACTTACTCCAAAATTGACCACGTAATTGGAAGTAAAACACTCCTCAGCAAATGTACAAGAACAGAAATTATAACAAACTGTCTCTCAGACCACAGTGCAATCAAACTAGAACTCAGGACTAAGAAACTCAATCAAAACCGCTCAACTACATGGAAACTGAACAACCTGCTCCTGAATGACTACTGGGTACATAACGAAATGAAGGCAGAAATAAAGATGTTCTTTGAAACCAATGAGAACAAAGATACAACATACCAGAATCTCTGGGACACATTTAAAGCAGTGTGTAGAGGGAAATTTATAGCACTAAATGCCCACAAGAGAAAGCCGGAAAGATCTAAAATTGACACTCTAACATCGCAATTAAAACAACTAGAGAAGCAAGAGCAAACACATTCGAAAGCTAGCAGAAGGCAAGAAATAACTAAGATCAGAGCAGAACTGAAGGAGATAGAGACACAAAAAACCCTCCAAAAAATCAATGAATCCAGGAGTTGGTTTCTTGAAAAGATCAACAAAATTGACAGACCACTAGCAAGACTAATAAAGAAGAAAAGAGAGAAGAATCAAATCGACGCAATTAAAAATGATAAAGGGGATATCACCACCGACCCCACAGAAATACAAACTACCATCAGAGAATACTATAAACACCTCTACGCAAATAAACTGGAAAATCTAGAAGAAATGGATAATTTCCTGGACACTTACACTCTTCCAAGACTAAACCAGGAAGAAGTTGAATCCCTGAATAGACCAATAGCAGGCTCTGAAATTGAGGCAATAATTAATAACCTACCAACCAAAAAAAGTCCAGGACCAGATGGATTCACAGCTGAATTCTACCAGAGGTACAAGGAGGAGTTGGTACCATTCCTTCTGAAACTATTCCAATCAATAGAAAAAGAGGGAATCCTCCCTAACTCATTTTATGAGGCCAACATCATCCTGATACCAAAGCCTGGCAGAGACACAACAAACAAAGAGAATTTTAGACCAATATCCCTGATGAACATCGATGCAAAAATCCTCAATAAAATACTGGCAAACCGGATTCAGCAACACATCAAAAAGCTTATCCACCATGATCAAGTGGGCTTCATCCCTGGGATGCAAGGCTGGTTCAACATTCGCAAATCAATAAACATAATCCAGCATATAAACAGAACCAAAGACAAGAACCACATGATTATCTCAATAGATGCAGAAAAGGCTTTTGACAAAATTCAACAGCCCTTCATGCTAAAAACGCTCAATAAATTCGGTATTGATGGAACGTACCTCAAAATAATAAGAGCTATTTATGACAAACCCACAGCCAATATCATACTGAATGGGCAAAAACTGGAAAAATTCCCTTTGAAAACTGGCACAAGACAGGGATGCCCTCTCTCACCACTCCTATTCAACATAGTGTTGGAAGTTCTGGCTAGGGCAATCAGGCAAGAGAAAGAAATCAAGGGGATTCAGTTAGGAAAAGAAGAAGTCAAATTGTCCCTGTTTGCAGATGACATGATTGTATATTTAGAAAACCCCATTGTCTCAGCCCAAAATCTCCTTAAGCTGATAAGCGACTTCAGCAAAGTCTCAGGAGATAAGTGAATTTTTGTGATTAAACAGAAGGCTAAGGTTGAATTTATTACTGTTTCCAAATATTTTATGCCCCATCTTTTGAAAGAATTGTACTTCCCTGCTCTGTTGATGTCAGGCTTGGTCATATGACTTGCTTGGGCAGTAAAATGTGAGTGTAAATAACATGCACCATTGCTGAGAAGAAGCTTTATGAGGCATGTCAAATTTAACTTCCCTCTTTCTTCCTGTCTGCAATAAGCCCAATGATTCTCCAGTTAGGGGCTGCTTTGTCAGTTTAGTTCCCAGAGTAAAAACATCATGAAACTGAGCTGTAAGCAATGACCCACAACTGACATGTAACATGAGCAAGCAGTGAAGCTTTGTTGTTGTAAACCACCATAATTGGGATTGTGAGGTTGAATGTTACTGTAGTATAGCAGCCTAAGCTGACGGATAGAGGTGAGATCAAAGAATAATAACCATTGACCACTGTTCCTGATGCAATGACCCAAGGGACAGCACTATCAGATACATTTTTACTACTTTCATTCAATAAAAAATTTTAATCATAGAATATGCAAAAATTATTCTGTGTTCCTGTGTGATTTAGAATAAATGTGATGGGTACTGAATTTTCTATTTGAGAACAGTTGTAAGAAAAAGAATTCCACATGGTACTAGATGAGCCCAGAAGAGAATTCTGGACAAGCAATTATTCACTTGGGGGAAAAAAGTCCATTTAATGACAAAAGGGTGAGACATAATCTGTGCTCCAATCTGGTGAAATGTTAAAGTTACAATTCTTCCATAACAAATGATAGAATTCCACTGTGACACAAAGAAGAAAATAAATGAGCCTTTGACATCATGATTATATATTTAACAATCTTATTGTCTAAAGGGCAAGCATCCATGAACCAACATGACTTACTTGGAATAGCTACATTGCATCAGCACATATTTCCAAAGTGCAACCACAAAACTAATCCTTGCAACCCATTCCCAGAGTAGAAGTCTGAACTTGCAATAAACAAGACCCATATATGTGCGTGTCAAAAACATGTAGTGAATATCTGGCCCAGAGGAGGCAGGGCTGTGGGTTAAATCACAAGGAATGCTTGCTCCCCCACTGTAATGTTCTAGTAAAAATAGAAATATGACTGCATGAATTTCAAGTCTGTCCTAAAAAGAAAAAAAAAATTCCTAAATTCCCCACATACACACAGTTCTAGAGTCCAGAAAGACAGTCCCATCCCCTTCCTTGTTAGTGCTGAGAGGGGAAAGGGTTGACAAGAGGCTGAGCTTGTGCTGCCGCTGCTGCTGCTATGGATGTGGTGATTGTTGTTGCTGCTGCTGCTGCTGTTATTTTAAACCCAGGTCTTTTTCGTCTACTCATTGTTTCATTGAGTCCAGAGGCTTTTTGCTGTGACTGGACAAAGGCTAAGCTTTGAAGACAGTGAATAAGAATCAAAGCATGGGGCCAGGTGCAATGGCTCATGCCTGTAATCTCAGCACTTTGGGAGGCCAAGGCTGGTGGATCACCTGAAGTCAGGAGTTTGAGACAAGCCCGACCAACATGGTGAAACCCCATCTCTACTAAAAATACAAAATTAGCCAGGTCTGGTGGCGCATGCCTGTAATCCCAGCTACTTGGGAGGCTGAGGCAGGAGAATGGTTTGAATCCAGGAGGTGGAGGTTGCAGTGAGCTGAGATCATGCCATTGCACTCTGGCCTGGGCAACAAGAGCAAAACTCCATCTCAAAAATAATAATAAAATAAAAAAGAATCAAAGCACGACTTTTAGACTTGAGATTTTATGCCCCCTAAAACTCAACAACATGTCTTGAGAGTTGTGCACTGTGGCTAGAAGGCATGCTTTTGCATATGCAAAATGAAATCAATATTGCTCATGTAAAACACCTGAGGAGGGGTAGGTGTTAAAGCTTGTCTCTTGATCCAAACGTTCTTCTACAGCGAAGAAAGTGACACTGAGAAATACAAAAACTGCCAAAAATAGTAAGCACAAAATTGAACAGCTTTTTATAAATGATGCATAACCTTAATTAGAGTTTTCCTTCCAGCTTAATATGACTAAGAATACTACGTTTAACCTATAATATGCAATGGGAATCCCAAATACTACACCCAATTATAATATACATTTTCATATAAAATGATATGTTGTGAAGTCAGAAAATATTTTAAAGCATTGTGGTAGGAACAATTCCAATTGTTTTAGCTGGTAAAATAGTAGTCACAGACTTAAATAAATAACTATAAGACGGAAAACTTCAGAGGTAGGAGGCAATACAAACGTTAGAGACTATGGAAAATCAGAAAAAGCACACACCCCAGGTAAAAGGGGCAGCTACTATCAGACTCCCACAGAGTGTTGCCTTTTAGAAAAGTCAGCCCAGGGCAGTCATCTGATTTTTCAAGAGAAACCATAAATTTAGAATTATATGTGAAACTGATTTTCAAGTGCTACCCACTAATTAAAAAAACAAACCCTGTGAATGACAACAATTTGTTGGCCCAAGAAAAGACATCTGCTGGGCAGATTGGCCAAAAGACCCAAGTGTCCAGTTTCTGGGCTACTATGCTTGATCCTCTCCTTCTCGAGGTATAGCCCTTTCTTAAATACCAAAGGGAAACAGCAATGAAAAGAGGGTTTCTTTTTGTGTGACTTAAAATTCAATTTTAGATCAAAGAAAAAGTATACATTTTATCTTCTAGTATCATGTCCATAATGATTCCCCTTTGACAGGTAACATGTTTGTAGTGGGCTGATCTTTGGGGGTTATTCTTAAATTTCAACCAGGAACCAAATGTTAGTTCACAGATGTATCTTCCTGAGATCCCCGATGTGGTAGAAAGTACAAAACACATAACTAGGATTTAACAGACAGAGATTCTAGGCCTGACTTGATTGTGCTGCTGTCCAGAGCGAACAGGTGAGGTTTAACCCTCTATGCCAAAATGAAAAAAGGAAATGATTGATTCTCTATTATTTCAGGTTTTCTGTATATTTACTGGGTAATTGCTAATTGGAGATTTGTTGCTAGAGAGTAAACTTGCATGGGCTGGGAAAGGCCAGAGCATAAGATGTCAAAGGATCAACTCAGATTCAACAGTTTCAGAGTCTTGTCAAACTCCTGAGGAAGTTACAAACCTTGTTGCCATTGAGATTCAGTTGAATAAAGGGTGTAAATACCTTAGAGAATAGGATCATGGGACTGATGTGGCTCTTTGTAAACAGTTGAATGACTTGCAGGAAATGAAGATTTTAACCCTACTTTTGTAGTCCCAAGAGATAGAATAAGAAGCCACGGATAGACTTCAAAGGAAGATGGAATTGTCCAAACATTGACTCAAGTAGTTAGTTACCCTGAATTCAGTTCGTTTTCTTCCACTGAAAAATTACAGTCAATCCTCATTATTTGAAGATTTTGTATTTGTAATTTCAGCTACTTGTTATAACTTATTTGCAATCCTCAAATCAATATTCCTGATGCTTTCATGGTCAGGGTCAATTGTGAACAAAAAAAAAAAATCAAAATCAAGTAATCTGCTATGAACATTTCCAGCGGAGGTCAAATAAGGCAGCCCAGCCCACTGCCTTCTTGTTTAATCTTTCATGTTGTAAAGAAGTACCCTTTTACCAGACTACTTTGCATTTTTGTGCCTTTCCTTGGTGATTTCACCACAAATGGCTCCAATCATAATGCTGAAGTGCTGTCTAGTGTTCTTAAGGACAAGAAGACTGTGAAGTGCATTATGGAGACAATACACATCCAATAAGCTTCATTGAGACATGGATTATAGTACTTTTGGCCATGAATATGATATTCACAAATCAACAATATATATGAAATAAGGTGTCTTTAAACAGAAACACACATAAAACAAAGCTATATATTGATAAAAATGTTGTGACCAGAAGCTCAAGGAACCTCACCCTGTATCTTCCCTAGAGACGACGATTCAATTTTCACTAATTCACTGTTCAGTGAAACTTTGTAGAACATAACTACCCTAAATAATGAGAATTGACTATAAGTAGTAATTTGATCATCTCTTAAGAATGAGATCAGGGAAATGCTGTACACATCAAAAGACAGCAACGAATCCACAGTGTCCTTTCCAGTCTCAAACTCTAGTATTCAATGAAAAACTGACTCAAACCCCAGAAAGGTGATTAGATAATCGTTTAAGTCCTTTGAGCCCCTCAAATGCTATGATTCTATTGTGTAGTCAGGGAGTCAATTGTGTCTCAGTTTTCCATTTGTATAGCAGAAGAATTTTAGGGAAAAAATAGTATTAGGTTTCTTCCTGGCTCTAAAATTCTATTACTCAAGAAAAAAAGGATTTCATCACACTCTTTTGTTCACTTCTAACATTAAATTCTCTTCCAATTCTTTTTACTGTCCATTCAGTATCTCATCTGTAGAAATTCCCACTTACTCTTCCTCATTCATAACTTTCCTCTTTTTTCAACAAATTATGGTCTTTAATTTGTTGTGTTTGAGGATAAAAGGAAGACACCCAAAATTCTCCATATATCAAACGTCCCATGCTTTTAGAGAAAAAGGCCCTGAATATTTTGGGCCGCCTCCTGTCACCTTGGCTTTTTTTAAAAATTAATATTTTTTGAGACAGAGTCTCGCTCTGTTGCCCAAGTTAGGTACTGTGGCGTGATCTCAGCTCACTGCAACCTCTGTCTCCAGGGTGCAAATGATTCTCATGTCTCAGCCTTCCAAGTAGCTGGGATCACAGGATTTTGTATTTTTAGTAGAACTGGGGTTTCACCATGTTGACCAGGCTGGGCCACAGGTGATCCTACCTACCTCGGCATCCCAAACTGTTGGGATTACAAGTGTGAGCTACCCATACCCCACCACCTTTGCTTATTCTAAAGAACTGGATCCAAAATGTTGTAATGGTCGATATGCCATGCACTTGTTGTCTTAAACCTAATGGATAATAAGTTTATAAATATCCTACAGAGGTCAGGCATGGTGGCTTACACCTGTAATCCTAGCACTTTGTGAGGCCAAGGTAGATAGATCACTTGGGCCTAGGAGTTCAAGATCAACCTAAACAACATAGTGAGACTCCTTCTCTTAAAAAAAAAAAAAAAAAAAAAATTCATTAGCTGGGCATGGGCATGATGATGAATGCCTGTGGTCCTAGTTGCTCAGTAGGTTGAGGTAGCAGGATCACTTGAACCCATAACTTCAGGCTGCAGTGAGCCACGATTGGACCACTGCCCAGTGAGCCTGGGCAACAGAGTGAGACTCTCCCTCAAATAAATAAATAAACTTCAGAGTGTCTCCACCAACAGGAAAAAAGCTTAAGGTAACAGTCTTGTCTTTATATAATCCTATTTTTAGGAGTCTCCCAGCCTCCTGGGTGGTTTCTTGCAAAAAAAAAAAGAACCTCAAAATTACATCTGAGACAATTGCGGTCACTTTTGAATCAATTCATGGCTGGGCTGGCAGCAGTGAGCCATGAATCTGCCTGAACTGGGTAAGCACACAGTCCATCAAGTGATAACATCTGGGAATTGACCAGCTTAGCCATTCTTCCTAATCCTATGAAAGGCAAAAAGAAAAAAAAAAAAGCACTAGATTCAAAACCATATGATTATCTGCATAATTTAATATCACATATCTCATTTTAAAAAAACTGGGTTCGTAGGTATAAGTCTAAAGAAGATAAACAACAGACAATAAAGAGACCTAAACTAGAGTAGAAGGAAAAATACAACCAGAAAGGTAATACTGTATCAGAAATAAAATAAGACAAAATAATACAGAATTGATATTGTAATTAAAATAAACCATCTCAAATTGTTGCTGCCATGTTTTTCCACTCCATTAAGATCTGAGTATCTTGAGGAGAGAGAATATGATTAAATCATCCGTGAATTCCCAAAGGCAGTTGCCAGAATGTAGGTACCTGGTAAGATTAACTGAATTTTAAAATGTTATTATTTTGGTTACTCACATTAGTATTTTTCAGAAAATTATGACACTCTCAAAAGAAGCAGAAGAGTCTCTTGGATTCGAGCATATGAGTGGTACATCTTCAATGTGTGATGTCTTGCTAACCTACAGTGGTAGAAAGGGTTAAAAACAAAGGCCAAAACTAGTAGTGGCAAGGTAAATAAAAGTGTATCACCCTTTGTTCTCTAAACTAAAATTTATGGATTTATCTTTAAGTGTGCCCAAGTATATGTGCCTTCACTAAGAAATGTGAACAAATTATTAAGAATATTGATAATATTAATGCTATTCAGAGTAAAATCTAGGACTTAAAGCTATAATTATTTCATCATGAAGTCAAACATGATAGGAAACCTTTATGTTATGCTAATAGAGATGAGTGGAATCCAAAAGTATTCGTCTCCCATTTCCTTCATGTGATCCAAAATTAGGTTGCCTTGCAGCATTAACAAATTATAAAGAAATCTTATCATCATTTTGGCCAATTGATTTTATTTTAAAAATTGAAAATAGGATGCATACATTGCTATTTACATCACAGATTCACCTCATTATGCAAGAAAACAAATATGGCAAGTTTTTGCAGCTCAGGTGACAGGAAAAACAGCAGTAGCCAGGCAGTCCAGCTTCACAAAGGCTCTCGGGGTGCTGCAGCTCCTAGGCATCCCTGCTGCCAAGATGCCCAAGAGGAAAGTCAGCTCAACAGAAGGGGCAGTGAAGGAAAAGCTCAAGAAAGGATAGATGCCCTCTTCAGCTAAGCCTGCTCAGGCAAAGGTAGAAACGAAGACAAAAAAAGGCAGCAGGAAAGGATAAATCTTTAGACACAGAAGTGCAAACAAAGGGAAAAGGGGCCAGGTGCAGTGGCTCGTGCTTGAAATCCCAGCACTTTGGGAGGCCAAAGCTGGAGGATCTCTTGTGCCCAGGAGTTAACGACCAGCCTGGGCAACATAGTGAGGCCCTGCCTCTATAATTTTTTTTTTTTCTTTTCTTTTTTTTTTTTTTTGGTAATTAGTCAACATGATGGCTCCTGCCTGTCATCCCAGCTACTTAAGAGGCTGAGGCAGCAGGATCAATTGAGCCTGGGAGGTTTAGGCTACCGTGAACACTGATTGCGCCACTGCACTCCAGAGCCTGGACAATAGCATGAGACCCTGTCTCCAAAAAAAAAAAAAAAAAGGGGGGGGGGAAAGGGGGCCAATGTGGGAGGGAAGCTGGGGGAAGGATAGCAAAGGGAAAACAGGCTGAAGTGGTTACCCAAGAAGTGTCTGTGTACTGATCGTCAACACAATCAATAAAATCTCAATTATGAAAAAAATTCAAATATTTATCAAATAGCTACCATACACTAGATAAGGGAATAGAAAAACTAGCACATCACAATCCCTACCCTCAGAGAAATTACATTTTTGTCAGAAATAGAAACAGTTGAATGGTGTGGTACAATATTAGGACTAAGTACTAAGTCAGAGGTAAGCATGACATGGTAGGGCAGGAAGGGTTTAGTGGGTTCACTTGAGGGAGCATTACCCAGGCTGAGCCAGGACTAGGAATGATTATAAATGTTTCCTACAGACTGCTGAGCTAAATATACTAAGACTTCTGTGTTTCAATTCTGAAAATTTGACAATGTCGTGAATGAAGGAGGCTGTGTTGCCATCTAAGTAGGCACCATAGCAACGTTATCTTATAAGACAACTCTTTCAATGCCCCTTGGCTAAACCAAATTTGACCACTTATGGTCTAGGCAATGAGAGAATATTTCCAAAACAAACGTTTAAATCTTGAAACATATAACTGATCTTCCATCTAGACTGACAATAAACTCACATCCATTAGGTAAGCTGAAGATACCACCCCCATCAAGACTGCTGACCTTTTCCACTGTAAAAGTTTCATCTGTGTTCTGCTTGTAGGTCAAGAAAACACATTGCAGATTATGCAAGAGAAGCATCACCTGGAGAAAGAATGAGCTAAAAATTCAATGGGGGAGGGAAGTAGGGGGAAGGATAGCAAAGGGAAAACAGGCTGAAGCGGCTAACCAAGAAATGTCTGTGTACTGATGCAGATAAATAATTTCAGAAGCTGTCATAGAGGTTGACATTACCTGATATCTTGTGCCTTAAATGTGATCATATTTAAAAGATCCAGAAATAAAATGCCTGTAGTTCATCTATTTGTAGATATCAATGGCCACAAGTGTACAAAGTTTCTTCTATTTGTCATCTATCCATAATTGGTAAAGATGTTTTCCTTAGAGTTTTTAGTCAAGATTATGTAGACTGACATGTATTATTCGTATATATAGTGACAACATTGTTTATGTTACTGGAAGTTATTGTAAATGTGTGCTACTGGCACATTCCAGAGATAGGTCCACAGCGCAATACATGACCGTAATATCAATGACTCTTGTAAAAGAGTCTTGTAAAAGACATAGTTTAAGGCTTCAGAAATGTCTCCAATGCATATGTGATCCTGCAACAATAGTTCTCAAATTTTGATGTGACTCAAAATTACTTGGAAGGCTAACTAAAACACGAGTTGCTGGGCTCTACATTCCCAGGTTTTCTGAATCCGTAGATGTGGAGTGAGGCCTGAGGAGTTGCAGTTCTTATAAAGTTCTCAGCTGAGGGTAATGCTGTTGGTGTGGAGACCATACTTTGAGATCAGAGGCACTAAAATATCCCAATTATAAGATGTTACTAACAAATTTAAAATGTAGTCTCCAGAGCTTATAGCTGGCCCAACAATTATTTGTAAATTATTAAGTAAATAACAAATTTATTATAGTATAAAAATAAAGGCATTCTCAGGGCTCCTTGGGAAGGTAGAGGAGTCAACTAAATTACAATGGAAAAGGACGTCAGAAAATGTTCTTCAGGAAAGGTAATTCCTGGGTTGTGTTTTGAAAACGATGATTAGTCAGGGGGATTTGGGTTTGGACTTACTCTCTTCCACTTATTTTAAATATTCCTCATCAAGTTTCTTAGCCCTCTGAGCCCTCAGTAAGATGGATCTAATAGTACCTTTACCTCAAGGATCTGTTGTCACAATTACACAAGATAATACATGTTGAGGAGAAAAGCACAGTGCCAGGTGCAGAGTATGTGATTCACAAATGCTGGCTACTATTATTATTGCTGTTGCTTTTGTTTTTATAAAATTATAAAATTTCGTGACCCATGCCAAACACTGTATGTATAATAGGACGCATGACTAAGGTGAAGAGAAGGTGTGGGGAAGTTAAAGTGAAGATAAATAGTTATGGACTCTTGAGATTGTGCCACTGCACTCCAGCCTGGGCAACAGAGTGACTGTGTCTAAAAAAAGAGAGAGAGAGAGAGAGAGAGCATTATGGGCTCTATTTCACATAGACTTTCATGTGTGCTAAACTAACGGGTTTGCAAATTATTGAGAACCTTGTAAATTTCCATTGAAGGATTTTAAGTTGCTGCAGGATCAGACTTACATTTCAGAAAAACTACTTATGTATACGTATGATAGATGGATTCATAGGGGCTAGACCAGCCCCAAGAAAACTATGGAAGATGGGTAAGATGGAGTGAGAGAAGATAATTTGCAAGTTTTCCTTTAATCTAGGAAAAAAATGCTTTCAGAGTTTTGATCAAACATATATTTAAATTTACTTATACATACTTAGTTGCTCACACCAATCGTGTCAATACACAAAGCTACAATAGGAATGCAGAAGGCTGAGTAAAATAAATCAAACAAATAGAAGTTATTACAAGTTCATGATCTGCATAGAAATATCAGTATTTCTGTCTCAGAAATAAATCTTTGAAATAAATTGTCTCAAAATTGCTAGCAATAAATGAAGTATGTCAAGAATTGCTGTCAATGAATGTGAGTAACTGTACTTAAGCCAAAAAACTGCACAAATGTAACAGATGCCAGCCTGAACCCACCCACCTACCCATCCTTTTTGTATTGCCCCAACCAGCCCCACTCCCACCATCACAATGGATGTCCTTGACTTATGATTTTGTGTGTTTAAATAGCTTTGCCTTTTCCAATTTATATTGGCCACTGAAAACTGCAAAACGTTTAGATGACATTCCTTTGCAAAGCTTAATCACTTTTGGGTCATAGGAACCTTTGATAATCTGATAAAAGTTATATATAGGTAGACTCTCTCTCCAGAGAGAGATTAAGATGCAAAATTTGCATTAATATACAAAATTTCAGGGGATTCACAGTTCCTAAAGGTATATAAATCCCCAGATCTGGGACTGCTGCTACAGAAAATAGAACAGGTACTCCTTACAGGATAAACCCATGCCCACTGGATAAGGCAACATAAAAAAAGAAAAACTTTTCTTAAGTAGCTATACCAAAATCCTCTAGGGCAAAGTTATGTAAGGTCCTAAGAATAAATATAAGGGAAATAAAGTTAGAAAATAAACTTTCCAAATGTGTTTTTTTAAACAACAAAATGGATTATACACGTCAGTCAAGACACCAAGGAAATACCCTGCAAAAAATATGTACGACAAAGCTAAATAGCATGAGGCTAACAGGAATTAGCCTGTGAATGTTTAATTCTTCCAATTTTTAGAAGGGATGGATGCTACAAAATAAGAGAACCATAATTACAATCTTCCATAAAGGTTAAATTCTAAAGACTTTAATTATTAAGGACTCATTTCAAGTTATAGCCAAAGTAAGAAGACTATTAGAAAAGAAATTATCATTAGAGGTGATTCTTTTAGGATAAAATAGAATCACATTTTCTTAGTATAACCAGAACCATTTCTATCTAACAAGTAGAGCACCATTGGAAAAAGCAAGGTAAGTGCTTATCCAACTGTTCATTAATATTTATTTAGCTGTGTAGCCCACATCATACATCCCATCCCACCTCCAAAACAACTTCTAGATTACCCAGAAGTTATTATTCCTATAGAGAAATGTGTGTGTGTATATATACACATATATATAAGTGTGTGTGTGTGTATATATATACACAACATACACAAACACACAGGCATTTGAGAGTTAGTCCTCATCCTCTCCCTCCTCCACCTGCAACTTTGCAAACTACTCCCATGAACATTAAATGAGTGCCAGGATTGCCCTCATGTTCCTCCTAGTCTTCATAGATTAGTGAAATTATATTGGGTCATGACAAGGAAAGAAAAGAGAATTTGATTTTCCAATCAATTTTAAATTAAAGAAAAACATAAAACAGAAGCTAAGAGGTTAATTCTTTTCATGGATAAAAATAATAAAGAAACACAAGTTACTTAATAGTTACTAGAAATTAGTATTTTAATATAAATAGTCCTGAAGGTAAGCCATTCAATTTGTAGGGATGTCACATGTACAGAAAAATTAAATTACTTTCCCAATCAACAAATGACTAAATATAAACTTGCAAGTATGTAAACGAAAAGGATATTAATAAAAATATTGTCCGTAATCACTATAAAAGCTCTGAAATGTCTTTTTATATAAGCAGTTATCTCCCAAAATATAAAAATTCCAAACTAGTAACTGTGCTCTTTAATTTTACTACCTTATAATTCACAATTCTCATATTTCATTGAAGGAAAAAATAAAGATTCCAATAAATTTCACATAAATTCTAACTCTTTGGCATAAATACTCCAGACACCATGGAAAATAATCATGAAATAACCAAAATAAAAAAATAATCTGTAATTGAATCTTCATGAGAAACATTTAGCCATCTTGACACTGTATAAGGAAAAATATTTGTGTTAATTTCTAGCTTTTAAACACTAATTATTAAAAACTAGTTTATCCCACATAAAGATACTCATTCCTATATTTAGAAATTTTAATAGCTTGACTTTTCATTACTTTTAGCTTAAAACTATAATGATGGCAACAGAATATATTAACATATTTCTAATTAAGCAATGCTGTCCTGAAATCCTCACCAAAAGGAGGAAAAGAATAGCTCAATGTATAATATAATCATTTTATTTCAAAGCAAAGCTCAACTCCTGTCTTTTCTAAAGCCAGTGGGTGAAACAGACATGCAATCTCTGGTGTAGTTAGATTCTCATTTGTAGTTAGTTATGCCTTTGAACTCTACCGTTGCCAGAACAGTTAGTTACATGGGGAAATTGCTGAATGATTTGCCAAGTGGATAACCAGCAAATGTTTAAGGGGCCAGAGGTAAATTGAACGCTGACAAAATGAGCACTTGAAAGGGATTTGTCAATTTGATCCCAGAAATACATAAGTAAAAGGAAAGCTGTTAATTCAGAGAAGGAGCTGAAAAAAGAAAAAGTGGTTTAAATTGCTTCTAAACAAGAAATTCCTCAATGAAAGACAGGTAATGAACATTAACAAATCTGAATGACTTCACTTCCACTGGTATAAAATTATTAGACTAAATGTTACAGGGATGGAAAAGGCCAGTCCTGGAGAGATGTATTTAGGCCTCACTGTCCTGAGAGGGTGTGGGTTATGTGTGTGCTAATCCCAGTTCCTCTAAATGCGAGATGAGCCGTTACATTGAGACATCAGATAAAGTTTTATTAGTTTACACTAATTGTGAAAAGAAGTGCTACTTAATTGTCCTAAAATCACTGAAGTTTCAAAGGCTCTCTCTTATCCAAGTCTTTGGGGACATATTGAATAAATTTGTATCCACATTAACCAAGCTGCAATTATGTGGGCTATCTTTCCTAGGAGTTTTCTGGTACTGACACATCACTCAAGGGTGGTACACCAGCTTCTGCTGCACACACTGTACAGGCAATTTTGTTATAAACAGAGGTAGATCAAAGATTCATTTTCTAATATTGTTCTTGATCATGTTCAAAGCATTGTTGGCATTTTGAACTTCTACTAAAACATGAAACATGCAATTAAGGTCTTTAAAAACTTATTAGAAAATCTCAGTATTCCTTTTCAGGTTAATAATCAGAGCTCAAAGTCATCATTATATAGTCATACAATCTGGATACTAGAATCTTTGACTTTAATACTTTTTACTTTTTGCAATGTCCACAATAATACTCACCTAACAGAAATAATAGTTCCACTATTACCATTGTTATTTATCTGGAAATTCCATGCAATATGAAATTAAAATAGGAAAAAAACAGTATAAAGAAAAATAAAAAGTCATTACATTAAGATAATATATTAATAGGCCTAGAAATACCAAAAATTTCAACCAAAATATATGTTAGAATTAATAGAAAAGGTCATAAAATGGCAAGATAAAAGTGAATATAAAATAGCATTTCTATATAATAACAATTAGTTAAAATATTGTGAAAATTACACTAAAATTATCACTGTGTGCCACACTGAATGTTAAAATCACTTTGCATGCATTATCTCACACCTATGAGTAGATGTTATTACTATCCAACATATAGGTGAGGAAATTGAAATTTAAGGCAATTAGTTACTCATCATGATCAGTTAGCTGGTAAATAATGCCCCTAAACTATCTGGCTTAGTCACTTTACAACTAAACTAACCATGCTGCTTCCTATTCATAAGAGCAAAGGTAGATAATAGATAGAAAGACAGACAAATAGATTCTTATAGGAGTAACCACAATAAGAAATGTGTATGCCCAATATGAAGCAAATGCAAAATTTATTTAATCAAAAAAAAAGTTATTTAAGGAGATATACATCATTTGTAGTTGGGAAAAATATAAAATACTATATTATTTCAAAATTCATTTTTAAGTATGGTAAGCCCCATAAAAATCATTATAAAATTTATTCTATAATGTCTATAAAGTTCATCAGGAAGTTGAAAGGGATTCATCTAACTAGGTATTAAAATATATTATAAAACTAGACTAATTAAATGTCACAAAATTTAAAAATTGTAGTTTTATTAAAACAGTATGAAATATCATAGCACAGAACTAGTGGAAACTGTCATGTATTAGACATTAATATATAATAAAGAGAGCATTAAAAATCATCAAGAGATTTCTGCTCCCAGAAAAAGATAGAGTTGACATACTTTTATTATTCCTCCTACTAAATAAAACTTAAAGACTTGGACACTATATATTAAACAAACATACAAACTTTGAAAGATTGAGGGAAAAGAGTACCATGGTACCCACTAGCTAGGTACCATGACCCAAAGAACAATATTGCAGTGAGTCCCCTGGGTTTTCTTTTTGCCTTGTATACCCCACACTTAGAGATAAACAAGCTATCAACTTAGAAATACAATTGGCTAAAGACAAAAAAAAAAAAAAAAAAAAAAAAAGGCAACCAAAATATGTTCTCTCTAGACAAAGGATGAAGAAAGAAGAAGTCTAGTAAGACAGAAAATATTTAGATAATAAGGGCTCTATTTCAACAAACAAAAGAAAAAGTATGGCCTTACTCATGCCAACAAGGCCCAGTGGGGAGCCTAGACATCCCCCCTCACCGGGCTATAAAGAGACATTACATTTTCACCGTTACAGAATGGTATTAGCAAAGGTTGGGTACAAAGCCAGGACACTTACCCCAACAAGCTTCCCCTTTTCCTTCTCCTACAGTTTCAGTGGAGACTACATGGGAAATAGACTTCTTTCTACTCCCACCTGACAGAAACAAGGGTCCCTTAAGCTCCCCACTCTAATATTGTCACAGGACACCTAGTGATCTTTTATTACCTCCTAGCCATAAAGAGGACATACACCCCATGTAGGGAGCAGTAACGAGGCACACCTATTCCTCCTAGTTGAGAAGGTCATGTCGGCGACCTAGTGAAGAGCTGAAACTCCCACCCAACCCAGCAGTAATGAGCAGCCCTCCTCCACCAGCCATAAAGTATGAACAGAAACCAGAGGTGGAACCTGGACTTTTACCCATACCTAGGAGTAACGGGAGTGTAAGTTGCCTGTTCCAATGACAGATCATAGTTAGAGGAAAGCAAGGAAAAAAGAGGTTTAACTAAGATCCAGTGTTTCATAATATATAACACTTAAAATGCCCAGTTTTCAATTGAAAGTCAGTCATTATCTCAAGAAGCAGGAAGATCTCAAACTGAATGAAAGAATGTAACCAACAAATGTTAATACTGAGGCGACAGAGCTGTTAGAAAGATCTAGCAAAGGTTTTAAAGCATCCATGAAAATTACTCAACGAGCAATTACAAGCATGCTTGAAATGAACAAAAAATATAAAGTCTAAGCTAATATATACTCAACACTTTGGGAGACCAAAGCGGGAGGATCACTTGAGCCCAGGAGTTTAAGACCAGCCTGGGCAACATAAACCCGCACCCACCCACAAATATTTTTTTAAATAGTCAAGCAGAGTGATGCTGCCTGTTGTCGTAACTACTCAGCAGGCTGACGCAGGAGGCTCACCTGAGCCCAGAGTTCTTGGCTGCAGTGAGCTGAAATTGCACCACAGCATTCCAGCCTGGGCTACAGAGTGACACCCTGCTTCTAAAAGTAAAAATAAAAATAAAAACATTTTACCTAGTAAAATGCCAACAGCAGTAGACTGTGAAAACTTTATGTATACACAAATATTTAAAGCAACCACTAAAAAACTTTTACCAAGAGACACACCCAAAAATACTCTAGATAAATCAAAACAAAATTCTAGGCTGGGCATGGTGGCTCACGCCTGTAATCCCAACACTTTGGGAGGCCAAGGCGGGAGGATCACTTGAGCCCAGGAGTTCGAGACCAGCCTGGGCCACATGGTGAAATCCCATCTCTACAAAAAATGGAAAAATTAGCTGGCGTGGTAGCATATGACTGCAGTTCCAGCTACTCTGGAGGCTGAGATACAAGGATTGTTTGAGCCCAGGAGTTCGAGCCTGCAGTGAACCAAGATCAGGCCACTGCACTCTAGCCTGAATGAAAAAGTGAGACCCTGTCTCAAAAAACCAAAAAAAAAAAAAAAATCTAAAAAAAGTTTAAGCCACACGAAAGTAGAAAAAAAATAGAAAAGCAACAAATAAAACGGCAGATTTAGCTCTGACATGTCAATGACTACATCAAAAATAAATGGTCTAAATATATCAATTAAAAGACTGTCAGCATGGAATAAAATACAAAAACTATATATTCTCTTTAAGAAACTCATTTTGAAAATATGCATATAGGTAGGTTAAAAGTAAAAGTATTAAAAACATGTATCATGCAAAGCTTAAAATAAAGCAAGATAGGTTATATTAATATGGGAAAAGTAGACTTTTGAAATAAAGAAAATTATAAGCGACAGAGAGGGGCATTATGTAATGATAGAAGGATAAACATATCAAGCTCCATATATCAAAACATTACACTGTACCCCAGAAATATATACAAATATTATTTGCCCACTGAAAATAAATTTAGAAAAGGGTATCAAGGAAATATTATGAATAATTCTTCACACATCAATACATTATCTCAAATGACATAGACCAGTTCTACAAAAAACACAAGCTACTACATTCGCACAAATATGAACACATAATTTGAATAGCCCTATAGCTATTAAGAAAATTGAATTTATAATTTTAAAGTTTCTGAAAAAGAAATATGTTGCCTCAGATTATTTCACTAGAAAAATCAAACATTTAAAGAAGAATTAGGCTGGTCCTATGGTAATGAGTTATCAGAATTTATTAACATTAATGTCATTAAAGTTGGTATACAACCCCCACTGCTAAATTTGACTGAAAAAAAGAAAAAGAAGAAGGAAGAAGAAAGAAGAAGGAAGAAGGAAGAGGAAGAAGGAAGGGAAGGAAAGAAAGGAAGGGATGGAGGAAAGAAAGGAGGGACAGAGGAAAGAAAGGAAGGGATGGAGGAAGGAAGGAAGGGACAAAGGAAGGAAGGGAGGGAGGGAGAGACGGAAGGCGGGAGGAAGGGAGAGGGAGAGGGGGAGCAATTCATACAATCTGTTCCAGAAAATTGAAGATGGAAGAGTTTCCAACTCATTTTATGAAACTAGTGTAGTATTGCCCTGATATGAAAACCAGAAAAAGACAGTATAAAGAAAACTATAGACTCTTATTCCTCATGAATATAGACAGAAATATCCTTAACAAAATACTAACAAATAAAGCCCAGCAATACGTAAAAAGAATCAGACAACATGACAAAGCAAGATTTATCCCAGATATGCAGGCTGGTTTAAGATTTGAAACTCAGTTTATGTAATCCTTCCCATCAACAGGCTAAAGAAGAAAAGTCACATGATTATATTGCTGCCTAAAACGCATTTGACAAACTTAAATGTTTCCATCACAAAAACTCTTAGAAAAATACTAATAGAAGAGAATTTCTTAAATTTGATAATGAGCATCTACAGAAAGTCTTCAGCTAACATACTTAATGGTGAAAGACGGAATGCTTTCTACTTAAGAACAAGAGCAACGCAAGAAAGGATGTCTGTCCTCTCTGTTCTTAATCAGTATAGTGCTGGAGGTTCTAGCTAGTACTATAGGGCAAATAAAGGAAATAAAAGGCATACAGATTGAAAAGTAAAAACTAAAACGCCCTATTTGCAGATGATATTATTGGCTGTGTAAAACACCCCAAGATATCTACAGAAACCTCCCAGAAGTAAAAAGTGAATGACCAAGATCTCAGGATAAAAGATAAGCACACAAAATCAATTGTATTTCCATATACTCACAATTAGTATGTGAACACCAACATTGAAAATACATTACTATTTACAGCTGCTAAAAATGTAATATAAAGTGTAAATATGACAAAACATATACAGGATTTGCATGCTGAAAACTATGAAATACTGATGAAAGAAATTAAAGACTTAAATAGGAGAGAGATCCCATGTTTTCCCTAAATTGATTTATTGGCTTAATGTAACTCCTGTCAAAATCCCAGTAAGATTTTTTGTAGATACAGACAGATTACTTCAATATTTATATGGAAAGGTAAAGGAACTAGGATAGCTAAAAACTATTTTGAAAAAGAAGAATAAAGTGAGAGGAATCTGTCTACCCAATTTCAAGACTTAGATAGCTAGAGTAATCAATACTGAGTGGTATTGGCAGAGGAAGAGACACATGGATCAATGGAACAGGATAGAGAATCCAGAAATAAACCCACACATGTCACATATTTCCAACTGATTTTTTACAAAGGTACAAAAGCAATTAAATAGAGGAAATACAGCTTTTTCAAAAAGCAGTACTGAAGAAATTGGACATCTATAAGTGGGGAAAAAGAACTTTGGCCTAAGTCTCACATTTGATTTGAAAAATTAATGTAAAATGGATCACAGGCTTAAATGCACAAAAGTACAAATGTTTTGGGAAACAACATAAGAAAAAATATTTGGATCTAGAACTATGGAAAAAGTTCTTAGATTTGACACTAAAAACCCAGTCTGTTTAAGAAAAGACTACTAAATTAATTTCACAATAAAAAATTTGCTCTGTGAAAGACTTTGTTGAAAGGATGGAAAGACAAATTATAGACTGAGAAAATATGTGAAAACCATGTACTTCACAAAGCACTAGCATGAAGAATATATAAAGAACTCTCAAAACTCAACAGTGAAATTGTCAACAGTCCAATTTGAAATGAATAAAAGATATGAACAGACATTTCACTAAGAGGGTATATAAAAGGCAAAGAATCACATGAAAAAAATGTTTAACATCATTAGCCATTGAGGAAATACAAATTAAAGCCACAAATATATATCACCAGATACCTAGCACAACAAAAATTAAAAATAGTGCCAACACCAAATGCTGATGACATTAAAGAGAAACCTGCTCATTTATAAATTGTTTGTGAAAATGCAAAATGGTACAGCCCCTCCGGAATACAATTTGGCAGTTTATTTGAATTAACATGTAAATACCATACAACCCAGCAATTATACTCTTAGGCATTTATCCCAGATAAATGAAAAATTCTGTTTACATAAAAACCTGTACATGAATATTTACAGCTTTATTCATCATAGCCAAAAAGTAAACAACCCACATGGTCTCCAGGGTGAATGGTTAAGCAAACGGTGGTCCATCCATACCATGGAATACTATTCAGCAATACTGATTACATTGTGTACCAAAACTAGTACTTGACTGTGGGAAATATTGGTTAGAGATGGAGAATTATGTGCTGTTCTAAAGGAGAAAAAAAGGGTGAGAGATGGCAGCAACAACAAAAAGCCATCACCTTACTGTCATTGGAATGAGTTTGATTCTCAGACCTGGCATGCACAATGGAGAGTTGGCAAGAAATAGCAATCAACCAGGTGTGATGATTACACTGTGTACCCAGAATCCAGAGCTCCACCAAAGACAGAAAGAGGGCAGAGAAACTCAAGCCAGGAAAAGGGCTGGGCAAGCTGCTACTCCAGCAGTATGGCAAAAGCATGCTATTTGGAAGTGTGTGAGAATAAAGAAACCAAGTGTAAAGAGGATATGTGTATACCACCCAGTGTAGACGTGTTTCCCAAACTTGTGCCAGCTTTCTGTAGTTTCTGTCCACTGCTCATATCTCCCCTACTGCCATCTGCCTCTGGTAGAATACAGGTGCAGTAATGAAAAAAACATGGTTCTTAGGAGACAATGAAATGGTCTGGGGGAGATTATGGTATGTTAAGGAAGTACCAAGAATAAGCAGCACAGTAACCTGAGAGCTAGTAGTCTTGTATCTTAGGAAGAGTAAGCCTTCTTACCAGGGAGAGGAAACTAGAAGGACCACAGTTCCAGCTGTTGGAGGGCTGATGAGAAAATAATAGTGGTGCTTATAATTTGCATTTGGAGCATGAGTATAGCTGACATGGCCTTAAAAAAATCGTTTTTACATAGGTTGACTTACTTTTAAAATGGAGGAAAGAATTGTCTGCTAGTGCTAGGATTAGGATGAGGTTAAGTGATGTCAAATTATACAAGTATAAAGTCGGATGGTCTCTTTATTTAAAATTTGATAATTTTGTTCATCACCTATCTTTTTTGCCTTAGTTTTTAAGTTATTAGGACAAGACATTAAAAACTTGTTTCTCTTGATTGCTGGGTTTTGGGGGACTCCTGTGCCTAAAGTAACTGCCTCCCTTGCCTCATCCTATCCACTAGCCCAGATCCTGTCGGCTGCTGCAAGAGGACCCAGTTGATACGACGGGTCAGGTCACAGGGCAAAGCCAATGGGAATTGTCAAAATAAAGAAAATGAGAAAAGGAAATGGAAGAAAGCCAACGAAGTTGACCTTAATCCTTGAGAAAGAAAGATAATGGGAATATATCAACTAGGTGTGGGATTCCTACCCACAAAGGCAAAGTTTGACTCACATTTCCCTTTGTTCAGGCTTTGGAAAACAACAGTAAGAATTACCATTTAATGAGTGCTTATATAATGTGGAGGATTAGGTTAATCATTATATTTACATCATCATAATTGTCACATTTGCTTTATTAAATATGCATTCATAGCTCTCAGTTATACACATTAGAAAACTTAGACTTCCTCAGTTAAGTACATCACCCAAGGTCATGATGTTGCTAAGTGGAGGGACGTGGTTGGAACTCATGCCTACTTGAATGCAAAACTCCACAGCCTTAATCACTGCCCCATACCTACCTACTGATAGAGTCAAGAGAGGATAAGCATCAACAGAAGTTGCAGAGAAAGAAAGAGTCAGGGCTGATATATAAAAATTCAGTGTTTGCCTTCTAAAAATGTTTTTCCATGTTCTTAAATAGTATACACATAGCACAAGTTCCCAAATTGGAAAGAACAAAAGCTTTTCTGAATTTCAATAATTCACAGGCCATGTGTGTTCTTAAAGTTGGAGGACCATCCAGTTACCCAACCACATAGGGAAACACATGCAGAACATAGGCAGAAATAAGTAGAAAGTACTAATGCCCATTCTTACCCAACCCCAATCAGAGGAGACTTAAAATGTTCAGTGTAACATCAACCAGAGAGAACATTCCCCAGCCCGTCAAAGGCCTCTGAGTATAGAGACCTGACTGTGCTGGCTGGAGCACCTGTTACTGTGCCAAGCCTAGCAAGAAGAATACAGTACTAGAAAGTGAGATTATAAGACAGTTAAAGCATGCTTTTTACTCTTTGTATATCTCATATATCTGGACACGATGGTATAGCACATTGGAAACCAAATGAGATCCCCTGAGGCTGACCAAATGAGGTCAATAATTCATCTTAGTCCCCAAAGACATTTGTTTTTTGCTCTTCTATCTGTAACATAAAGGAAATGCATCACAGAAGTGTGAATAATCCTGAAGAAAGCTATCAGAGTTGCATATCCCCATAGTGCCACAGGGAATTATTCAAAAGTATTTGTCAGAAATAGCAAGATAACAATAACAGAGTGTTTTGGTCCCAAAGCACTATGGTTTGTAGGGAAGGACATTAACTCACATCAGAATTTAGATTAACCATAATGTTAATATGATATTGTTAATTGTTAATATAAAAAGGCTTAGATATTCCACAATGAAAAGACAAGAACACAACCTTTACATTGTTTCATTTTGAAAGTTTTATTTTTACAATAATCCTACTAAGAGGTTAACCATTAATAATTGTTTTAGTAGTGAATTATAAGAGCTTAGTAAACGTCATTATCATAACAATACCAATCTTTGAATTTCCAAAAACCAAATATACTTCTAAATTAAAAGCTAGATGGGGTTCTATATATTTTGCCTAAATCTTACTAAAAGATTAGTATCAATTCCTGACAAGGTACTTCTCTTTTCAAGAAGATTACACTTAAAGAAGGATTTTCTTCTTACTCTTGGGCAAAGGAATTGGAAAAAGATAAGCAAAAAGACAAGGCACAGTGCACTGTGGGGTAGTACTTAACTCAGCCTTATCTCAGCCCCTCCTCAAAGAAATCTGAAGTGGCAGGGATATCAATAAAATTAAAATAGACATTTTAAGGTTGTGTTCTATACACAAAATTCAAATTTTAGTAAATATTCAGAATAAGCCATTGTTTATGAAGGCCTAGTTACAATCTGCCATACCTACAGTTCATAGACATGACTAACAATGGACCCTACATAGGGAAGTAATAACCTGGGCAGCTGAAGTGTGTTGACCCCAAGGGGTACTGTTCCCATTGCAGTCACTGCAAACAGCAACCCTTGGAGTGGGTGGTGAGCATCCTGCACAGCTGTCTGCCGTGACCCTGGACACCCTGATATCAGAAAATCAAACTACATGTAACAAGCATAGCATTTTTAAATCAAATTAGTTCTATTTTAGAAATCGCTTGAGCCACATATTCCAAGCCTGGCAGGCAGAACAAAAAAAGCAGACTCACTTAGTTCAAATCAGTGTAGGAACATTTAGCTTCTTTCAGATCTATCAATAGTACTTACCTTAAAACTGTGCATTCAGGCAGCTTGATGGCTGAGGTCTGTCCAGTTTGTTTTCTATTGATCTTTCATCTCTGCTTCAGCCCCCACTTGTACATATCCACCCCGTCACCTGGTATCATGCTCAGCCCAGTCTAACAACTGCCTTAGCCTCAGAACCCAGCCCAAACCAGGCCCCATTCTGAACAGCCCGAGACAAGCAAAAGTCAGAGGAAGAGAAAGGAGACAAAGATTAAATATTAAATTCATTCTTTAGAGGTGGTTGAGATACAAAGTAAAAATGGCCTTTTACATCTGTTATTCAATAGATGCCAATTTTTTTGGTTTTTATTTAAATACTTGTATTTTAAGGAAAGGGAGACAGAAATTACCAATGCATTTTCTTATCCAAGAGTGCAGATGTGGGCAGGCAATAATAGTGAGAAAGCTTCAAAAGGAAATCAAATTCCAGAGGAATTCTTGTAACTGATGCTACACAGGATTATTTTGGAGAGCCTAAAGCAAGGGTACTATAAGGAGGATGAACAGTACAAGGTAAAGCTGGAAGTAAACATTTAGGCAGAACTCACCAGAAATTCCTTGAGCTTAATCTTGTTTTCCTCTCAACACTGACACTTGTCTTTCCAACCCCCCCAAACCAAGTTCCACCCTGAAAATTTCCCAACCAAGCTTTAATCCTTGAACTTCATATCTGCTCATCTTGGGGTGGTCTGTAGGATCTGCTTGTATGATAATCCATCAGCAGATGCACTGGTCCACAGCGCAGCCTTTGCTCAGGATCGAATCACAATAAACCTGAAAGGCCCTCAGATTCTGAATACTGAATACTGTCATGTGTTTCTCTTCCTTGTGGTATTTCTCAAATAACAGCCCCTGATTCCTGATGGAATTGCTGTACTCATACCAATACGAGGTTCTTCCCCGCACCACCACTAGACAATATTTAAGATAAATTGTTCTCCTTCAACTGCTGCCAAAGTTAGTAGTTTCCTTGTTTCCTGGAGCTCCCTGAAGAAGTTGGAGCCGCTGAAACTCAGAGGATTTGAAAAGCATTAACATGTATTTTTTTCTTTCTCACTTAGTTCAAATGTACTGAAAGAAAAAGAACATTTATTTCCATGACTACTTCAGGTAAAACCTCAAATCCTCTGGTTTCTCTAAAGTTTTCAGTTCTGTGTGAGAAAGCACACTGTCTTTCATCAATAAACCCGTAAGGGCTTTAGAGCTCTTCAGTCCTTATAAGCAACCCCAATATGATTTAATGCCATTTTCTGGTTTTGTTCTTCACCTCTATAGCAATTCAGGATGGATTATAAAGAATCTATTTTTATTTCTAGGCTTCCAATTGCTTCACAATATGCATTTAAAACAAATCAGAATTATCCTAATGCTACACAATTGTTTTTATATTTCTCTATAGGCCTGGAAGAAATCTCCAGGATCCATAACAGGCAATTTCCTGGCCACAAAGTGAAACCACAGTATAACCATCCCAGAGAAATAATTATTTCACCTTCTTATAGAGACTCACAAAAGTGGAGATTCCACAACGTCCTTCAGTTACTTCAAATGTTAACATCCCTTAATGTTGGCAAATGTGTTCTGATCTGTAGAGTCTCATGTTCTCATTAAACCTGTTCTGTTTGTTCCTCAATGAAGAGATGTATCAGGTAGATATTCACTTTTAATTCAACGCAGTAATCATTTGTTAAGCAACTCCTATGTGTAAGCACTCTACTAAGCACCAGAGATAATGAAATGAAAGACATAACTCAAACCCTCAAGAAATTTGAAATCTAGTGAGAAAAATAGACATGTAAACATTATAATAATGTTTTTTACAACAGAGGCTGGGTAAATTCAAAATATTTAAACATTACAATCTGGGCACAAACCTATTAAAATGGAGACCTATGGTAGGACCAGGAGAAGGTTCTGAAGGATGTTCTGTAAATGCTGCAATTAAGCATCATGGGAAAATGTAAGGAGTGTGGGTGACAGCAGTGATGACCTGCAAACAGAGGATGTAGCTCTGTAGGTCAAAGCACTGAATATTTTGCAACTGATATTTTAAAATTTCAATATTTTGCAACTAGTTTGGTCATTCTGGTGCACAAGAACTGAATACTAGCTTCACATAAAAAGAATCATTCTTTTTTATTATTATTATTATACTTTAAGTTCTAGGGTACATGTGCATAGCGTGCAGTTTTGTTACATATGTATACTTGTGCCATGTTGGCGTGCTGCACCCATCAACTCGTCAGCACCCATCAACTCGTCATTTACATCAGGTATAACTCCCAATGCAATCCCTCCCCCCTCCCCCCTCCCCATGATAGGCCCCGGCATGTGATGGTCCCCTTCCCGAGTCCAAGTGATCTCATTGTTCAGTTCCCACCTATGAGTGAGAACATGCGGTGTTTGGTTTTCTGTTCTTGCGATAGTTTGCTGAGAATGATGGTTTCCAGCTGCATCCATGTCCCTACAAAGGACATGAACTCATCCTTTTTTTATGGCTGCATAGTGTTCCATGGTGTATATGTGCCACATTTTCTTAATCCAGTCTGTCACTGATGGACATTTTGGTTGATTCCAAGTCTTTGCTATTGTGAATAGTGCCGCAATAAACATACGTGTGCGGGAGGGTAAAATCTTAACTTCCATAAGTACTGATTAGCAAACACAGATGGCCTAACCACATTGACTAACTTCCTCCTAACATACTCTAGTACTTTTTGACTAGCAAGCACTCTTATATATAAACTCTTATAAGTGCTAGTAAATTTCCTGCCTTTTGTTTTAGCTGAGTTCAATCTATCTCCTCAAGACTATGGCAATAGTCTCGAATAAAATCTTCCTTGCCTGTTTAACTTGTCTGATGCAATTTTTTTTAATAGTAACAATACAAGTAAGGAGGTAATCCAGCAATCCAGATAACCAATACATTAACATGACCTGATAACTGGTCAGAAACAGAGACAGTAATCATTGAGGTGGCTCTACATGTCTTGGGATAATGCTGTCTTTTGAGACGGGGAATCCGTGAAGGAATGCTGCTAAGGCAAATCAACTGTGATGCCATCAGAATTTCAGCTTCAGGGCTCCTCACTTCTTCATTCCCTCTCAAGACTCAAGTAGGGACCAAGCAAAATGTTACTTTTTTAAATCTCTGTAAAAATAAGCTATTTTAAGTGTATTTGGTAAGAATACATTCCAGTTTCTTTCTGCTATAACTTTTCCTATGTGATTTTTTTTCCTTGTGTCAGATTGTATTGACGTGAGTATCTGTGGGACGCTGGTGAAAGGAAGCTGGGTTGGGGAGATGCTCATATTTTCAGCTTATAAAAAAATTTGGAGCTTTTCCATAAGTGAAGAATAACAGACAGAGCAAGACTCTGTCTCAAAATAAATAAATAAAGATTAATCACTGCATAAAGCAACTTGAAATGTTCTGAAATCTTAAAATGCACACATAAGTTTGAGAGTGGTTTTCAGAATGTGTCAACCATGTTCAAAATTCACAATATTTCCAGTAACAATTTCAAAAATGAAAAGACTAAATTATGTTTGTTCTTTATTGAAAAAGACATAACAAAATCATTCTTATTTGAAAAGGTGCCAATACTTATGCACCTAAAAAATAATAAGTATTTAGAGGTCTATAAAGCAGTTATTAAAAATTGATATTTTCTAAATTTTGGGGTGTTTGTGGGTGTTTTCAACTTTTAAGTTGTTGACATTTCTTATTTTATATAAATATTCAATTTCATAGTGCCTTTTTCAGAAATGGAAGGAACAGCACAGCTTCTCTCAATAGGATACATAGGATAGAAATCAAAACCCATGTACCTCTGGCTCAGTAAATAATCACTTTATGTAAGAATTAAATTTCAGTAACAATGTCATAAGTGAATAAACACTGCTTAGCAATACACAGGCATAGTCATCGTTTGTAGTCTCTTTTTAAAACAAATTTTTTCCAAGCCATCTTTAAGAATCTTGCTTTCTCACAATTTTCCTCTTTTCTCTTGCTGGACTGATAGAGAAGCAAGTTAAAGAAAATTCTCCTACACAGTTTCCACTATTGGCTTAATGACTAACACTCTTCTCAAAATCTGGCTAAGTGCTTGAGTGTGCTGCACTATGTGTTTGCTCATGTGTAAAGTGGCATGCTTACAACTGGCCTGTTTTCCCTTTTGATGATAAGAACTCACATTTCCAAACACAAGTGTCAGAGAAGTTAGAGGCCACGGAATCCCCTGATGTCATTGGCCTGCCCTCTGCCATGGTCTGACTGGGGTGGCATGTCTTGACAGAGTGGTGCCATAATGACAGTGTTGAGATAGCACAGTTTCATTATTTTTTGGGTGGGGTTTTTCATGCAAAGTGTACGGTGAAGTACAACTGAATGAAACAGTGACATAAACAGGAATTTTTTTTACATAATTTAAAATGTTAAAGTGTTCTAGAAAGAAACGACACTCTCATATCAGTGATCTTAGTGTCTTAATCTCATTTGTAAAATGAGGATAATAGTATCTATGACATCAAGCTTTTTTTGTTTTGTTTTTTATAATTTACAATATTTTATTTTTCAAACTGTTAAGTGGTTACATTAAGAGACAGAGGAGAGGGCAGCTAGCTATTGATAGATTTTATTTCTACAAGAATCTCACAAATAACTCTTGAATATTGCAGCCAGATCAGAGGCTTCCATGAAGCTGCTGACTTACAACCTTCTCTATGCCTCCTGCATGCCTACGTCATTTTGTTGATCTCTAAATCTTAAACAGAGGGCTTCCTCTGCTGGAGCAGATAGTGGGCTCATCAAACCCATTTTATCTTCTTCCTAGACACGCATTTAGATTACCTTTCCTGGACTACCTGGCTGTTAGGTTTGACAGCGACTGAGTTTTAAGTAAATTTAAAGGACTTTCTAAGTAATCTTATAGGACTAGTCTATGAAAAATTTCCAGGCATAATTCTCCATATTTCTTCAGCTGCTACAAGCCTAATAAAGATAACCATGGTAATTATAGAAGCCACTGCTAAGGAAGATATAGGCATTGAGGAAAAAAAATCAGGTCCCTGAATTATTGCTTCGGAAAAAGTTACCAATCGGGAGTACCAGTTTTGTAAGTAAACAAGAAGTGATTTTCCTATCATGGTTGAGCAACGACACATTTAGGGTTTTTTGTTTTTTGTTGTTTTTTTTTTTTTAACAGCAGTTGCCTTAAATGAAATACCTCCTAATTGATATTAATGTGATTGCTATGAGAGAAACGTGATTAGACTTTGAAAATGTATTTTCCCTTCTCCTTATATAGAAAGGTTACAATATGCAATTTTTGTGAAGATTAAAATAATTGCTTCAGTGATGTTGCTTAATTATACATGTTATAGATAAAACTACTATTATCAAGTCAACAGATGTTTATGAGCATTTACTAAGTGAAAGTTGCTATGGTATATCTGACAGTACAATAGTTGACAAGAACTCTCATCTCATGAAGCTTATGTGTCACCATACCACTTTGAAAATTCGCCTGTTGCTTTTAGCACAATGACATAATGATTTTTTTCCTGTGTTCCTATTTTAATTCTCTGCTCCTAATGTGAACCCTGAAAACAAGATCAGAGTGCCTTCCATATAGCAGATCAATAAATTTTTTCAAATGAACAGATATTGCAGTCACAGTGTGAATTTTTAAAAGCCAGAAATTACAATGGCTAACTGCGTGAGGGATGACAGAAGTACTTATTAATATAGATCTCTATGAATGTATGAAGAGAGCTCCAAACAATTACATAAGCTGTAAGCCTCAAAGAACTTGGATCTACCCTTGAATAACAAGTTTGTAGGTATAATAGTTAAGTTTATGTGTCAGCTTGACTGGACCAGAGGATACCCCGGTATTTGGTCAAACATTATTCTGGGTGTGTCTGTGAGGGCCATTTTGGGTGAGATTAACATTTAAACCAGTACACTAGTAAAGTAGATCACCTCTCATATGTGGGTGGCCCTCATCCAATCAGCTGAACTTCTTAATAGAACAAAAGGCTGACCTTCCCCCAGATAAGACAGAATTCTCCTACCTGACAGCCTGCAAACTAGGACATCAACTCTGTGGATTTAGGACTTGCAGCCACCATATGCCTGAGCTAATTCCTTATAATAAATAAATAACCAACACGTGTGTACATGTGCATGTGTGTGTATATATATACATACACACACACAGAATAATGCATAAGGAGAGGTGTGTGTATATTCTAACAGAACAAATTATATATATTAATATGTGTATATATATGTGTTATATATTGAGGGATGTATATATATGTGTGTTGTGTGTGTGTATATATATATGTTCTGTTTCTCTAGAGAACCTTAATACATTAAAGAGGTTAAGTTAAATTTCAGACTTTTTGAATCTGTGATTCCTGTGAGATATTTTATATACTAAAAACATGGCTTGGATAACTGAGAGCATTTTTTGGCCTAAAAAATCATATATCAAAGGTAAAATCCCAAAAGAGTTGTTCTGATGACCATTCACCACTCTTTATTGGAATGGACATAATACTATAAAACCACAGTATTTACCTTGGATTGGGTGATGAACTCAGTTTGAATATCTGATAGAAGCCATATCCTCCACTAGAATGCAAACTCCATCATGGAAGGAGGTGTAATCTTGTTTACTGCTGTGTTCCCAGTGCCTGGGACAGTACTTGGTATATAATAGAGATTTGGTAAATATTGTGAAATGAAAGAATACATAAGTACACCCTCTATAAGAAACATGCATAGATACAGCCCCATAAACTCAAATCCAGTGCAACTTTGCACACAATATCCAAATCCCCATGAAGTCTCATCTGTGGCCCTTAGCTAAGAAGACCTATTCTGAAAAGTTTCAATAAGAGTCAAATGTAAGAAGAGCATTACTTTACAATTTCTATATTTTTCTATCTGTAGATTTTTACATTATACTTAAGAAATAGAGAAAAACAGAGAGAATCAGAGACAAGAAAGATATAGAAATAGACAACCAACCTCCAGAAACCCATGCACTAAAGCCCACAGTTTCAGTCTGGTGAGCTTGCTTGACAGCACCAGATTGCACACAATATTTTTTCCAGAGAGATATGTAGATTTAACATATCTTTTTGACTTCCCCTTTTCCAATAGTGAGTATAATATAATGGATTTGTGTTTCATGAATTGGTTCCTAAGTTATTCCATAGAAAACTAAGGGAGGAAAGAATGTAATAAATGTCCGACTTTGATATCTCCATAAAAGTTCTTTAAAGTCCAGCTTATCAGAGGCCATGAATATAATCTTTTGAAGCGCCATAAAATATAGTAAAAGCCATAGGGGTTTAGGTTCAGTGGAACTGCAAAGATCCTAACCCACTGCTACTTAACGGAGGCTCTGAAAGGAATAGTCTTAACAGTGCTCTATTGAATTCAGATAGCCGGAAACTCAGCTCTCAAGATCAATTTGAAAGAAGGTCACTCAAGTCCAAAGGAACATATGGTGAAAATAAATGAAAACTAAATAAAAATCAAGGCAATTTAAGAGTCTTCACAGGAGCAGCAATAAATAACATTTTAATGCACTTAATAGAATGTTCAAATTGCATGGAAATCCAATAACATGAAAATAATTTTAATTTGAGATAAATGCAGCTCTGAGATGCTAAGTAACGAGTCAGTGACAGAGCAGGGTCTTGTATGCACAATCCTTAGACCACAGTTTTAAAGCTCCAGTAATGCCACCAGGAGACTTTATGAAGTGACACAGGTAGACCAGTCTCCAATTGGAGTGGCTAATGGAAAAGGAAACCCGCTCAATAGCACAAAGCAATTCACTCAAATGACAAAGTGGTTTTGTGAATCCCAAATGTCTGTGACCTAAAAAGAACAGGTTGCCTTTCTCACTATTAAGACAATTTGTCCACATTTAGTTCTCATACAGAAAGCAAAATAAATGTGGGGATGACAAGATATAACTGATCTTAATACTCTTTGTCTATTTTAATCTGCTCAAATCAGTTTCTTCCTTGCCAATAAGTGTCCTCTGGCTGAGAAAATTAAATAATGGTGTGGTTGCCTGCTATTCTTATATATTGTGAACCAGGTGAGCAGTACCAACTAATTCTAGGATATACAGACTTTATTTTTCTTTGTCATAACTAAGAGGGAATATTTCAGGAAATCTGTACTTCAGCAAAACACATAAGATATTTTGACATTTAAGAATCACCGTTTTCCCATACAGGAATATAGATAGTATACCCACAGCTGTTTTGGTAGTTATATAATCTTAGTATTTATTTCCAAACTATTTATCAGAAAATGAAACATATTGTTACTTGGACACTTTTACTAGTTGTCATAGGCTTTTTAAAAATAAAGTTGAATATAGCTTGTTTCTCTCTTCTGATCGCTTTAGAAAAATATTGCTTCTCTTCTTAAGAAACAATCTAATATTTTTGACCCTATCCCAGATTGCAAATCATTACAGAGAATTATGTTTTATAATACATTAAATAGGATATTGTTCTTATAAGAGTAAACTCATAGCCCAAATTCCATTTCCCAAGTTTTAGACCTAGAAGCCCATAGGGTCTTGTCTTCTGCTTTGTCTAGTTTTCTATTTACAACTGCCCACCACCAGATGTTATTACTTGACATGGTATTGTATATCACTGCCATGGAGGTGGCATAAAGATTTATGTCCTATTCATGAATAGTTGACAAATTCTATTTTCATTTCACAATGGATGAATGCAAATCACTTGGCCTTAATGTTTCAAAAACATAGTTATTACTTGTTGGCATTCTTTTTGGCTTGAAAAAATGTTTGGCCTTCTGAACACACACAAACACATACATATATATGCTACATATATATATACACAAGCATGCACATGCATTTTTTCAGGTTGCTTATATATTCTGAAACCTGTCTTTATATAACTTTCACCTTCTATTTTCTTATTTTTAGATCAGCATATTAGGCAAATATGCATGGCTTTATTTTTCATTTGCATTGCTCATCCCCAATGTTTGTGTTTTCTTTCGTATTTTTATTCTAGAATAATAAGTTACCAGGGCCTCTGATTGATGTACTTGCTATCCTGCATATTGATTTGAAACTGACTCTCTCATTTGTCTTCACAATTCCATCTTTCATAGACCAGAGTCTCATTTTAGAGATCAGATATTTCACTCTTCTCACCCTCAGGCCTCTCTATACGTGAACTATTCTGCTTTGTCTAATCTGTCTACTTTTATGCTTAAAGTGTATTTTTGTTCTTACTTTAAATATTGCATGGGACTGGCAATATGCTCTTACACAGTTTGATTTTACAATATTAGCCTAGGCTCTGACATCTAAGAAGCACCATAAGAGGCTATAGGATCTTCACTTCCTCCATTATCCCAGCAGTATCCACAGCGAGTGCTCGCAAATGCTTTTTGACTGACAGCTACTTCTGGAAGATATGGAAAATAAGCATCTTCACCAGATACTGAGTTTGACTTTGAAAAGACAGGAATCTGAGGGTAACACATTTCATAGCTTAGAAATCTTCTTTTATTCTGAATCTCAATTAAAATGTAATAAACCAAAAGCTGGTATTATCCCAAGCAGGTGAAGAGATCCAGTCTTGATTTTCAAAATACTAGAGTCTTGATTTCAAGTTCAAAAGCCACAACACAAGTGCTAGGTGAAAATACTGAGGAAAACTTGTGATTAGGCCAAACCAGTTCTCAAGGCCCTTTTAACTGAACTAAGGGATCCATCCAGGAAAGGAGGAAGAGAGATTAGAAAGGAAGAGAGTTGAAACTGAGAGGCTGTGTCTGGGAAATTTATTATCTTGAATGGACTCATACATGAGGTAGAACCACTGCACATTCTTTAATGCTGAGATTCTGATGGTAACCTCTATGTTGCTTCCTAGGTCAATCCCAGGGAGACTATGTATTTCCTGTGGAAACTCCTCAAGCCCTCTTAGTAGGCATAAACAGAGTAAAAATGGTAGCATGGCTGGTTGGTCTAAGCAGTGGAGAGCTAGAATCAATCCCCTGAGATTTCTGTGGGCCCAGAGTGAAATGGGAGAGCATCTCAAAGTCCACTGGGACTTTCCAAAGGGAAAAGAGCTCTGCTGTCCACAGGGGGTTTCACAGACTGTACTGTAGAATGAGGTCTGGACCCTCATGTCAGAGGTCAGATGAGGAAGACATTATATATAATGCCATAATGGAAAAGGACCACACACAATGAACTCCATCCCACCATAGGACTGAGATCAGGATCTAAAAGATACTCTTTCCTCCCTAAGATGAATTTCCATACTCTCCTTCCCTACTTTAATTGAGTTTAAACTTAAATAATTGATGAGATTGTTCTACTGAAGTTTACCTGAAATTGATTAAATGAAGTTTTCCTAACTGTGGTGCGTGTGCTGTCGAATACTGTTAACAGTATTCACTCCGGAACCAGATCAACTGGGTTCCAATTTCAGCTTTGTCTAGGATTTACATCATCAGGTGAGTCACATTACTGTCTGTGCCTCAGTTTCCCCATACATGAACTGGGTAAAATAATAGTGATGTACTTACGCTACTGTGTGAATTAAGTGACTTAACATATATATGTGCTTAGAAAAGTGCCTATGGCAAGTACAATATAATAGTACTATTCTGCATCAGGTAGAATGGGTGCTCAAGATAGAAATTAATATTAAATAGTATACTTTTCCGCACCTAAGTTTGGGGCATATTAAATGCCTAAATGTTACAGTAATATATTACTATTAAAGAATTTTAGAGATAAAACTTAAAGATAATTTAGTTCAAGATTTATTTGTAGAGATAAGGAGAATGATATTTTAAAAGGTCAAATAATTTGCCCGTGGTCACGTAGCTAATAAATTTCAGAACTGAAATATAAACTCCATAGAGCATTTCCTCATTCAGTGTGCCAGGTACTGTGCTACATGTTGGAGCCACCTACAGGCCCCAATCTCACAGAGCTTACAATATACCAGGAAAGAAAGTGACATGTTATGATGGAAGAAATACATGATGCTATATTTCTAGGAGTCAAGCAAAGCTCTTTAAAATAGTAACTTGAAGCCAAAATCTAAATGAAGAGTGGGATTTATACAGATGAAGGGATGGGGTTAGAATACTCAAGGGCAAGGGAGAGCTATAAAGGTGGCCCCAGAGTTGAGAAACAATATGACTTGTTTAAGGAGGCGATATAAATTCAGTATGTTTTAGCGAAGACTGCAAAAGGAAGGAGTGAACAGGAAGCAGTAATAGAACAAGACTCTTAGGTAGTTTTGTAAATGATGATGAGGAATTTGGACTTAATGTTAAAGACAGTAAAAAAAAATCTGTTTAAACAGATAATTAAAGATAGGAAATTTACATTTTTAAAAGTTCTTTCTAAATATAGTAGGTAAAGAGACTGTTCAGGGAAGATTAGAGTCAGGGAGACCATTTAAATAAGTTGTTGTATCCAAGAAAAAAAACAGGTCTTCTGTCTTAATATTCTTTGTTCTTCTAAATGTCATCTTTGTTGGAAAACAAATAAAGCAAAGCTGGGAAAATAAACATAAAGACTAAAAATGATTCTTGCTATCCTTAAGTCATCTTAAACCCTTTTCATATCGATCATAGATTGTTAGAGCAAGAAGTGACCTTAAGGAAACCAAGCTCGGATTTCATAGAGTGGCCCTGTGTCTTGTTCACGGCCTACCAAATGGCAGAGTGAGAACTAAATCTCAGATCTGACCTGCTGACCCCATGCCTTCCGCTGCATGATCCTGGAATAATCCTTCTGGAACGAAGGTCAGAGCCACAGAAACTAAGAGGCTGAGAGGCCTGGAATCCTCAGCGGACTGTCTTGAGGAGAGAGACTCCAACCAGACCTCAGTGTCCCAGCAGTCTGGGTCAGTGGGAGCCCTGTCATCAAATAAGAACATGCTGCTCTGGCGGTGTGTGCTGTGTTTTGAAATACATTGTTTTTCCCCTCTCAGAAAAATTATCGGCTAAAATTAAAGATTCAAACCCAGTGAATAACGTAGTTCAATTCAGTATGGAAAATAGTCTAACAGTACATTATTAGAAAATTGTAATAAGTAACTAATTGCTTTTGGCAATCTAATTGTTAGGCTACCCTGATGGTTAGAAAAAACATTTTATATTAGGCTGAAACCTTCCTGCAATTTCTACAGACTGGTCTGATGGTTCCCAAACTGCTTCAGATGCATCTTGCCAATAAATAGGAGAGAAATAATAAAGCCTTACCCTCTGGAGCTTCAGAAAGCAAGCCATGAAGTATTTTCCAGTTAAATAAAAAAATACTTGGGGTCAAGCCTGGGCTTGGGGAAAGAACTCAGTTAATTCAAGTTCTCCTTAGGATTCAAATCTTAGATTTAAAATAATTCAGTTCTCTAGTAGAAACAATGTGTAAGAGATAGATGCAAAGGGATTAAGTGCCCTAGAATTCAAGAAAACAGACTCAGAGTCAAGGCCCAGAGGCACAAAGCATTAACACCACCCAGTGCCTGCTCCATTGTAACCCTGGATTCTCTGCAGTTTAGGGGTTTGATGTTTTGTTTTGTTTTGTTTTGCAATGAGCAAGTCTCTAGCAGTCAGGGTCTGTTGGCCAATTGTCCTAAGAATGGTTTTGGCATCCTGGTGACTCAGTGACACAAACAATTCTGATGTACTCTAGAGCTTCATTAAATTCGAAGCTTGGAAATTCACTAACTCCCACGACTTTCACTCTGCTCCCAGCTCCTACCCCAGCTCCTGCTCATCACTGCAGCTGGTAAGTCTCATTTAGGTCTGAATGTCAAGGAAATAGATCCAAATCTAGGAATTGCATCTACTCCCTCCTTTCCAGACCATGCAGGCTTGAGAGTCCTATGAGGAGAGTATCAAAATCTAAAATAATCCCAACCACCTGTCATATAAACAGGAAGAGATTATCCTTAAACAAATGATTATTTTTTCCATTTACTTTTTAAAACAAGTTTTTTAAGGCTGGTCAAGTTAAGCAGTGGGAGTGGAGAAGGAACAAGAAAATCTGTAACTGATTGGGACCAATGAGTTATAAACACCACTGCACTCAGACCAGCCAAACAAAGGACTATCTATTATAGCCGAATACTAAATGTGCCAAAACAGGTAGGTCTCACCTTGTGGTGGCTCTGGACTGTAAACATCAGTAAAAAGTTTTAATTCAAAAAATAAAATCATTTGTTTGTAATAATTACTGGGCTCAGCATCCAATCTTAAGGATTCAGCTAAGATAAAGGATTTCAGAGACTGGTGCTTTATTGGTGAAATAACAAGGCATCTCTAATCCCCGACCATAGCTTCAAGAGCTCAGTTGGTCAGTTTTATAGATTGTACAGAAATAAAATAGTGACCCTCAAAATAATCACAGGCTATTTATTGGTTGGCCTAAATATGTGACATAAGTACTTCTCCAACCAAGAGCAAACTGGAGGAGTTGACCAAGTTCGCTACTGGCCGAGTCTCTCTAGGACAGGCTATTACCATTTGTCATATCTCCCAGAATCACAATTGAGCATGAGAGAGAAATTAAGATAATCTGAGAGAAGTTAGGAAAACTAAAGGTAGACACATTCGGGAGTAACAGAGCATCTCTGTTGTTTGTATTTTGCTAAGGTATTCCCCTCGAATCTCTTTTGACTGAGAACCAAGGCTGTTTTCATAATTTTAAAATCAGAGTATTAGCATTTAAAATAGCCCATGCTAGACTTTGTGTACGTGTGCACACATGTGTGTTGCATGCACACGTGCACATACATGTTCATACATTTACACACTGTGCTTCAGAAACAGGCTTTGTGATAGCTACAAGGTATTTCTTACTTCTGGGGGAAAGAACATCAAGTTCCTTCTCAGTCCACCCCAGGAAATGCCATTTCAGATCAATTCAGTGAAAACACTATGATTAGGTTTAGCTGACAGCTCCTCAGGGAGCAACTGCATCCATCATCTTCTAGCCAAATAGTTGTAGAGGATTATTGTTTCCAATTTTTCACTCTCTCTTTGCTATTGAATAATACTTAACACTCTCTTTGCCATGTGATTTTGCTGAAGCTCCCATTAGAGTAAGCCAACATGACTTGGTTATGAGATTTGCTTTAGCTAATCAAACATTAATGGCTATAATACGAGCAGAGGCTTTAAACATGCTTACATAACTTGGCTTGGCTCCTATCATGTCTGCCATCATGATGAGAAAAGCATGTCCCTGATAGTAGCTCATTCCAGAATGACACATTTGGAATAGAACTGAGCCAAACCAACAATCTACAGTCAAGCCCCACAGAAGCCCAGCCAACTCACAGACTCATGAGCCACAAAAATAAATGTCTATTGTTGTGAACTTGTAATAGCCTGTAAGCTGTTTTAAAGTTATTTGTTATATCCATTTATTGCTGCAATAGCTGACTAATATATGAGATAATTCAGAATGAAAACGAACAGTATCGATAAAGCAGGCTAAGAAATACAAGTTCAAAAGATATATATGTCCACACAAACAAGTAAATTAGATAGAAATGATCCTCATATTTTCTAACTAGACTACCTAAGAGCCCAAATAGTCCATTAAATTGTTTGCGTCTTTTTATTTTACCTATTTCTCTAATTAAGAGATGTGGGATAAAATGTGAAAGAAAACCAAATTAGTTAAAAAAAAAAATTCTAGGTTCTTCAGTCTGGCCACAAATAAATGTTGGCTGAAATTACGAGATTCAATCCTGTTCCAAAACCTCTTATTAAAAAGTAAATTGTTTTCTCAAAACTAGTCAATCTTTGATGAAAATATGACAGGTTATTAGAGAAAATGTACTTTTAATTGTTTCTATAATAGTTGTGATGATAGGTGGTTTAATGGAAGGGTAAAGACAGAAAGCAGTCCTTACCTCTGTCTAATAACTCATTGAGTCCTTTCTCATCTCAAGAAAATCTAATAAGTTACTGAGTTGATACATCTAAAATGACCAGTTTAATCATTTTAGACAATTCAGTAATCAATGAGAAATTTTCCAAGATAAATTCAGTGGCAGAAAACAGTATTGAATGTTAAGGCAATTGAAATGTCCAGATCATAGATTGTTTACAACCTCTTGGGGCCAGAAAAAGAAAAATTAAAGAGACCCCTCTGTCTTTTACCATGTCTTGAGGCCTCTCAAGCACCGAAATCCAGGACTCTCTCCTGGGACACTGCATATGAGCTCACCCAATATTTAATCAGAGACAAAGCCAAGTATTGGGCAACTAATGGGCACCACCCAGTGCTTCTCAGATTACAAGTACCTACCTCCTCAGACCACTTTCCCAGCATCAAACTACAGAACTCTTATAGAATCTAGCAACCTATGTTTTTTCTCATTCTCCACTTCTCTGGCCCCTTTTTGTCTCCAGAAAAATCTACCCATTCTCTAGAGTCACTTATTTTCTAGCTTATTTTAGAAATCTACTTAGCTTTGAGTTCTTTTGACAATAGATCTTAATGGTCCATTAGAACCCAGTGCAGGAATAAAGCCTACAATAATCCTGCCAGTGCTGCAAAGAAAAAAAGATACATTTAAGTTTCTACATTAAAATAGTCTGACTCTCCATATCCTGCCAAAGGTATTTGAGTTCATTTAAAATATATAACAAACATAAGTGGTAGGTACTTTCATATATATTTTTTCATCAAAGAAATTGATATTCAGAGAGGTTAAATAACTTACCCAAGTAAATGATGATCCTGGAATTTGAACTAGATTTTTTTTTTAATAAAAGCTTATATAAAATCAGTCCATTCTTTGGGAGGCCGAGGTGGGCGGATCACGAGGTCAGCAGATCGAGACCACGGTGAAACTCCATCTCTACTAAAATACAAAAAATTAGCCGGGCATGGTGGCGGTCGCCTGCAGTCCCAGGTACTCGAGAGGCTGAGGCAGGAGAATGGCCTAAACCCGGGAGGCGGAGCTTGCAGTGAGCTGAGATTGCGCCCCTGCACTCCAGCCCAGGAGACAGAGCGAGATTCCATCTCAAAAAAAAGGAAACAAAAAAAAATCAGTCCATTATTTTATGTAAAGAAAACTAGGCTGGAAGTAAAAAGTCAACAGCTGATTTGTAATCTTTCTTCTAACCTCAAGAACACCTAGGGGTTTGATCTTTGATTGAATTTTCCTGTTGGGGAAACCCCAGATCTGGGACTTCTCTGAACTGAGATGGTCTACACTCACCCACCCATCTTTTGAGACCACATGCATCCAAAGTGACGGGTACCTGGAACATTCGTTAGTTGTGCCTTTAAGGTACAAGACCTCTGCTATGTTGTGGCCATATATACTGCATTGCTGCCTATCCTATATCCTTTCTAAAGCTAAGCAAACTTAGTTTTAGATAAATTCTATGGTATCTTGTGAGTTTGTTAATCTGAGCTCAATACCTTGCTGCTGGTTGGGTGCAGTGAATCTGGCAGAGGCCACAGGCTGATTTTTTACACAGCTAGCTCACTGCATAATTTTGATGAAAACACAGCCTCATGCCTTCTAATTCAATGTGCTCTTCACTGCAGTGTCATTATTCAGTGACTTAACCTCCATTAACTTCACAGTAGCAAAAGCATGCATTTTTACCAGATAAAGTTATGTGTATATCTACTTCCTATTCAACTTTCAAGACCTATGTCAAGGCATGCTCTTTTTCAAGAGGATTTCACAAAATATCCCGTAATGTATACACCATTCCCCTCTTCCTGACCTCCCATATCATGTGTCTTCTATTTGAGGCATTTGAACATCTAGTTATCTTTGGCCTTAACATTGTTCTCTTCTTGTTCTATGTGTTGTTCCTTCTTCTTCCACCAATTAAAGAGTGAAGTCTTCAAGGGCAAGAAATATAACGTATTTATTAAACCATTTTGAAAAAAACCCAGCCCAGTACTCAACATTTAACAAGTACTCAACAGGGACTTCTTAAATGAATGAACCAGAAACAAGATTTTTAAACTTGTGATGAAATATATTCAGACATCTATAATTTAAGTACGTTTTCAATTTAAATCCAATTATATAAAAGGCCTAATTAAATTGAATTCTTGTTAGACGTGTTCTCAAGTAGAAACATTTAACCCTAAGAAGAAAGGTCCAGGCACTTCCATTAGACAAATTATTAGATAAATAATAGAGTCAAAAACTAGATTTCTTATCGCCAATTTACAAAGCATTTTAATTTCTTTTCTATTGTTTTTAAATTTTTTATTTTTAATTTTCATGGGTACATACTAGGTGTATATATTTATGGGGTACTGCATATTAATTTCTACTTGGCTACATCCTATCATATGATGAAGTTAAGAAATCTGTTTTTCTCCAAAAGCAAAAAAAAAATTTATGATTTTCTTCCCTTTTTTTTTAATGGAGCTAAATTCAATATGTTTATTTATTGTTAACCACTTACAATACACACTTTTGCAGGACAAACCGTCTTTACTTACAACCAGCATCTCTGATGTCATCACATCTCTGAAGTGGGTGCATGTTAAAACAATGAACTTCTGCAAAACACGCTCCAAGAACACTGATTTTTCCTGAACTAAAAGGTTGTTTTTGTTTGTTTGTTTGTTTGTTTTTTAATGGAGCAGCTTTTTTCCCCTAAATAAGCTATTATTTAGTGCTAGGCTAAACTTTTAGCTAAGAAAAATGTTTACTTTTTTTTTTTTTTTTTTTTGAGACAGAGTTTCCCTGTTGCCCAGGCTGGAGTTCAGTGGCGCGATCTTGGGTCACTGAAGCCTCTGCCTTCTGGGTTCAAGAGATTCACCTGCCTCAGCCCCCCAAGTAGCTGGGATTACAGGTGTGCACCACGGCACCCAGCTAATTTTTGTATTTTTAGTGGAGAGGAGGTATTACCATGTTGGCCAAGCTGGTCTTGAACTCCTGACCTCAGATGATCCGCCTGCCTTGGCCTCCCAAAGTGCTGGGATTACAGGTGTGAGCCACCATGCCAGGCTGCTTCTTTATAATTTCTAACACCAAGTCTATAGAATCTACTTGTAACCTATACAGAAAGTGGCTAGGAAAGAAAAATAGCTGTATATTTTTAGTGTTCAATGTATAAAGTCACACGGAAACAACAATGTAATTTCATTGCCATTACAGAAAATTACTAAAACTGTCTCTATTTGCTACTTGAGAAGTACTGGAAGAGATGTTACTTGCATAGTATATCTGTAACCTAGGTTTTCTTATGCATTAACTTGGAAATGCTCACTTCTTAGAAATGGTATTTATATCAATCACTTGAATGAATACTAAGGGATTCTTCTGGGAAAATTAATTAAATAAATATGGGTAAATCTTTTGCTAATATAAGGATGTTAAACAAAATTAAAGTACAATAAAATCAAAATTGAAAGGGATAAACTCCTAACACTCTTAACGACCTAAAAAGGTATCCTTCAAAAGTATTTCAAGATACACTTGTACCTTAATCATGTGATATGGTAATTAAAAATTAATAGTGTGATACCTGTCAAGCAAAAGAGAGGAAGCTAAATGTTTAAAAGTAAACAGTGATAAAAGCAAGAAACAATCTTATTTGTAATAGCACTAAAGAGAATAAGATACATAGAAATACACTTAACTAAGAAGGTGAAATACTTGTATACTGAAAACTAGACAACATTGATGAAAGAAATCAAGGCCAGGAGCAGTGGCTCATGCCTGTAATCCCAGCACTTTGGGAGGCCAAGGCAGGCAGATCACCAGAGGTCAGGAGTTTGAGACCAGCCTTGCCAACGTGGCACAACCCCATCTCTACTAAAAATATAAAAATTAGCCAGGCATGGTGGCAGATGCCTGTAATCCCAGCTACTCAGGAGGCTGAGGCTGAAGAATCACTTGAACCCGGAAGCCAGAGGTTGCAGTGAGCTGATATTATACCGCTGCAGCTTGCACGACATAGCAAGACTTCATCTCAAAAAAAAAAAAAAGAAAGAAAAGAAATCAAACAAGACAAAAGCAAATGGAAAGACCTCCTGTGTTCCATATATATATATATATGTGTGTGTGTGTATGTGTGTGTATATATGTGTGTGTGTATGTGTATATATATGTGTGTGTGTGTGTGTATATATGTATATAAATGGTCAACTGATCTCTGACAAGGGTGCCAAGAACACAAAACAGAGAAAGAATCATCTGTTTAACAAATGGTAGTGGGAAACTGGATATCACCATGCAAAATAGATTAAATACTTAAATATAAGACTCAAAACTGTAAAACTTCTAAAAAATATTAGAGAAAATTCTTTATAACATTAACCTGGACAATGATTTTTTTGGATATGACACCAAAAGCAGAGGCAACAAAAGTAAAAATAGACAAATAGGATTACAAACAACTAAAAAGCTTCTACACAGCAAAGGAAACACTCAATGAAGTTAAAAGGAAACCTATAGAATAGGAAAATATATTTGCAAGCAATATATCTGATAAGTGGTTAATATCTAAAATACATAAGAAACTCCTATAGCTCAATAGCAAAAAAAACAAACAAACAAACAAACCTAATAACCAATTTAAAAATGGGCTAAAGACTTCAGTAGACATTTCTCCAAACAAGACATACAAATGGCCAACAAATATATGAAAAAAATGCTCAACATTGCTAATCATCAGGTAATACAAATCAGAATCACAATGAAGTATCACCTCACATCTGTCAGCATGGCTGTTGTCAAGAAAACAAAAGATATCAAGTGTTGGGGAGGCTTTAGAAAAATTGAAACCTTTATGCATGATTGGTATGAATGCAAAATAATGCAACTACTTTAGAAAACTGTATAAAGATTTCTCAAAAAATCAAAAATAGATCTACCACATAACCCAGCAATCCCACTTCTGGGTATTTATCCAAAGGAATTGAAATCAGGATCTTATAGCGATATTAGCACCTCTATATTCATGTCAGCCCTATTGACAATACCCAAGATGTGGAAACAACATAAATATCCATCATCAGATAAATAAAGAATACATGCTATCTATACAGTGGAATATTAGTCAGCCTTATAAAAGAAGCAAATTCTGCAAGAAGTGACAATATGAAAAAACTTTGACAACATTATGGTAAGTTAAATATTCCAGTCACAGTAAGAAAGCCAAATACCACATAATTTCATTTATAGGAGGTATCTAAAATAGCCAAAGACTGTAAATGCCTTATCTATACCTTCAGCAAGCTGCAGTGACCCAAGGAGAGAAGGTTAGAACCTTGTCTTCCAGACAGGCAACCCCTGGCTTGGACTCACAGCACAGACCCTCCATCCTGGGCTGAATCCACTAAGTGATTGCTGACCTACATTTCTCAGGGAAGAAGACCCCCAAAAGACGAGCGAAAGACCCTTGGCCACAACAACTACTGATGTTCCTTCCTCTGTTGCCTTCAATTTAGGGAAGGAACATAAAAACTGATATCACCTTAGAGCTTCAGTGGGCAACCCAGGAGCACCAGGGCACGATCTACAGCCAACTCTTAAGGGAAAGAGGAACCTACACTTTCAGAACATTGAGAGGGAACACGACTGCAACTGTGAGTAAATACAGGAGAGCCACACAACCGAGCAAGAGTCCACCAACTGGCTAATATGCCTATCAACTACTGGATTACATCGCAAAGCCTCAACACCAAAAATACCTGACTCACATACCCACTTTGAAATCAAAGACAAGAAGTCAGCTTAAAATAAAAACCCTGTAAAATGCCTCAGCCTGTGGAAAAATCCAGAAAAGAAGCCTACTGACTGTACTCAATCTACACTGCAATTAAAGGAACATCCGCACACACAGTTGAGAAAGAACCAATACAAGAACTCCAGTAATTCAAATGGTCAGAGTGCCATATGTCCTGCAAACAATCACATCAGTTCTCCAGCAAGACTTCTTAACCACACTGAACTGGCTGAAACAACAGAAATAGAGTCCAGAATATGGACATGAACAAAGATTATTGAGATTCAGGACAGACAAATTCCATCCAAGGAAAATAAGAATAACAATAAAATGATACAGGAGCTGAAGGACAAAATAGCCAGTATAAAAAAGAATTTAACAAATCCGACAGAGCTGAATAATATAAGACAAAAATCTCACAATATAAGAATTTCAAATTCAGGATACACAGAGAACTACTGCAAGATTCTACACAAAAAGATCATCCCAAAGACACACAGTCATCAGATTTTCCAAGGTCAAAAGGAAAGAAAGAATGTTAAACACAGCCAATGAGAAAGGGCAAGTCACCTACACAGGGAACTCCATCAGGCTAACAGCAGATCTCTGCTGAAACCCTATAAGCCAGAATAGATTGGATGGCCAATATTCAACATTCTTAAAGAAAAAAAAAAAAAAAAAAAAAAACTTCAACCAAGGATTTTATATCCAGCTATAATAAGCTTCCTAGGTGAAGGAGAAAAAGATCCTTTTCAGATAAGTAAATGTTGAAGGAATTTGTTATCACTAGACCTGCCTTACAAGAGATCTTGAAACGAATGCTAAATATAGAAAGGACAGACCACTACCAGCTAATACAAAACCACAATTAAAGACACAGACCAGTGACACTATAAAGCAACCAACCAACCAAAGAAATCTTCAACTAAGAATTTCATATCCAGCCAAACTTAACTCCCTAACTGAAGAAAAAAATCAGATCTTTTTCAGATAAGCAAATATTGAGCATATTTATTCCCACCAGACCTGCCTTAAAAGAGATCTTGGGCCAGGCACAGTGGCTCACACCTGTAATCCCAGCACTTTGAGAGGCCAAGGCAGGTGGACCACAAGTTCAGGAGTTTGAGATCAGCCTGGCCAATATGGTAAAATCGTGTCTGTACTAAAAATACAAAAAATTAGCTGGGCCTGGTGGCAGCTACCTGTAATCCCAGCTACTCAGGAAGTTCAGACAGGAGAATCATTTGAACCTGGGAGGTAGAGATTGCAGTGAGCTGACACTGCGCCACTGCACTCCAGCCTGGACAACAGAGCAAGTCTCCATCTCAAAAAAAAAAAAAAAAAAAAAGGGATCTTGAAAAGATCACTAAGTGTAGAAAGAAGAGACCGCTACCAGCTAATACAAAAACACACTTAAACACACAGATCAGTGTCACTGTAAGGCAACCACATAAACAAGCCAACATAATAACCAGCTGACAACACAATGACAGAATCAAATGCGCATGTATTAATACTAACATTGAATGTAATCAGGCTAAATGCCACATTTAAAAGGCACAGAGTGGCCAGGTGTGGTGGCTCACACCTGTAATCCCAACACTTTGGGAGGCTGAGGTGGTGGATCACTTGACATCAAGAGTTCGAGACAAGCCTGGCCAACATGGTGAAACCCCATCTCTACTAAAAATACAAAAATTAGCCAGATGTGGTGGCGCACACCTATAATCCCAGCTACTTGGGAGACTAAGGCACAAAAATCACTTTAACCCAGGAGACAGAATTTCCAATGAGCCAAGATGTGCCACTGCACTTTAGCCTGGGTGACAGAGCAAGACACTATCTCAAAAATAAAATAAAAGGCACAGAGTGGCAGGCTGGAAATAAAAGCAAAACCAAATAGTGTGACGACTTCACTAGACCCATCTCACATGTAACACCCCCAAAGGCTCAAAATAAGCAATGGAAGACAACCTACCAAGTAAATGGAAAACAGAAAAAAGTAGGAGTTGCAATCCTAATTTCAGACGAAACAGATTCATAAGCAAGTTCTTAGAGACTTACAAAGAGACATAACTCCCACACAGTAGTGGGAGACTTCAACACTCCACTGACATTATTAGATAGATCATCAAGGCATAAAATTAACATAGATATTCAGGACCTGAATTCAACATTGGACCAAATGGATCTGATAGACCTCTGCAGAACTTTCCACACCAAAACAACAGAATATACATTCTTCTTATTGCCACATGACATATACGCTAAAAATGACCACCTAATTGGACATAAAACAGTCCTCAACAAATGCAAAACAACTGAAATCATGCCAAACACACACATGAACTACAATAAATAAAAACAGAAGTCAAGACTAAGAAAATCACTCAAAACCATGCAATTACATTGAAATTAACATGATCCTGAATGAATTTCAGGTCAATAATGAAATTAAAGCATAAATTAAGAAGCTCTTTGAAACTAGTGAGAAAAAGGATACAACATACCAGAATCTTCAGGACACATCTACGTCAGTGTTAAGAAGAAAATTCATAGCAGTAAATGCCCACGTTAGAAAGTTAGAAAGACCTTCAATTAACAACTTAATATCACAACTGAAAGAATTAAGAGAAGATCAAATCAACCCCAAAGCTAGCAGAAGATTAAAAATAACCAAACTAAGAGCTGAACTGAAATAAATTGATAGAAAAAATCATTCGAAAAACAAATCTAGAAATTTGGGGGTTTTTTGAAAAAAGTGAATAAGATAGACCACTAATTAGACTAATAAAGAAGAAAGAGTGAAGATCCAAAGAAACACAATTAGAAATGACAAAGGGAATGTTGCCACTGACCCTACAGAAATAAAAATAACCCTTAGAAACTACTATGAACACGTCCATGCAGACAAACTAGAAAACCTAGAAGGGGTGGAAGTTCCCAAGGCTGAACCAGGAAGAAACTGAATCCCCGAAAAGACCAATAATGAGATCTAAAATTGAATCAGTAATAAATAGCCTACTAACCAAAAAAATGCCCAGAACTAGATGGATTCAGAGCTGAATTCTACCAGATGTACAAAGATGACCTGGTACCATTCCAAAATAAACTATTCCAAAAAAATTGAGGAGGAGGGACATCTTCTCAACTCATTTTATGAGGCCATCATCATCCTGATATCAAAACTTGGCAGAAATGCAACAAAAAAGAAAACTTCAGGCCAACATCCTTGAGGAATATTGATGCAAAATCCTCAACAAAACACTTGAAAACTGAATCTAGTGGCACCTCAAAAAGCTAATCTACCACAATCAAGTAGGTTTCATCCCTGGCATGCAAGGTTGGTTCAACATATGCAAATCAATAAATGTGATTCATCACATAAACAGAACTGAATACAAAAACTACATGATTATCTCAAAAGATGCAGAAAAGGTTTGATAGAATTGATGCTCCTTCATGTTAAAAATTCTCAATAATTATATATTGAAGGAACACGCTTCAAAATAATAAGAGCCATATATGACAAACCCACAGCCAACATAATACTGAATTGACAAAAGCTGAAAGCATTCTCCTTGAAAACCAGCACAAGTCAAGGGTGTCCTCTCTCACCACTTCAATTCAACATAGTATTGGAAGTCCTGGCCAGAGCAATCAGGCAAGAGAAAGAAATAAAGGACATCTGAATAGAAAGAGAGGAAGTCAAACTATTTCTGCTTGCAGGTAATATAATTCTATACCTAGAAAACCCCATAGTCTTCACCCAATATCTCCTTACACTTATAAACAACATTAGGAAAGTCTCAGGATACAAACTCAGTATACAAACATTACTAGCATTCCTATCAGCTAACAACAACCAAACCCGGAGTCAAATCAGGAAGGCAATCCCATTCACAGTTGCCACAAAAAGAATAAACTACTTAGGAAAACAGCTAACCCAGGGAGGTGAAAAATCTCTACAATAATCCTAGCTACTTGGGAGGCTGAGGCAGGAGAATCACATGAACCCGGGGACAGAGTTTGCAGTGAGCAGAGATCACACCCCTGCACTTCAGCCTGGGCAATAGAGTGAGACTCTGTCTCAAAAAAGTAAAAATAAAAGAATTACAAAACACTGCTCCAGAAATCAGATAAGACACACATAAATTGAAAAGCATCCAATGTTCATGGATAGAAAGAAGCAATATCATTAAAATGGTCATACTGCCCAAAGCAATTTGCAGATTCAGTGCTACTTCTATCAAATTACTAACATTTTTCAGAGAACTAGAAAAACCTATTTAAAATTCATATGAGATAAAAAAGAGCCCAAGTTACCAAGGAAATCCTAAGCATAAAAGAACAAAGCTGGAGGCATTACGTCACCCAACTTCAAGCTATACTACAGGGCTACAGTAATCAAAGTAGCTTAGAACTGGTACAAAAACAGGCATATAGACCAATGGAGCAGGATAGAGAGCCCACAAATAAGGTCACACACCTACAACCATCTGATCTTCGACAAAGCTAAAAAAAAACAAGCAATGGGGAAAAGACTCTCTATTCAATAAATGGTGCTGGGATAACTAGATAGCCATATGCAAAAGATTAAAACTAACCGCCATCTTCCCTTTTTTTTTTTTTTTTTTTCCTTTCTTTCCCTTTTTTTTTTCCTTTTTTTTTTTTTTTTTTTTTTTTTTGGAAACAGAGTCTCATTCTGTTGCCCAGGCTGGAGTGCAGTGGTGTGAGTTCAGATCACAGCAACCTCCACCTCCTGGGTTCAAGCAATTCTCGTCCCTCACTCCTCCCAAGAAACTGGGATTACAGGCATGTGCTACCACACCCCGGTAGTTTTTTACTTTTAGTAGAGACAGGGTTTCACCATGTTGGTCAGGCTGGTCTCAAACTCCTGATCTCAAGTGATCAGCCTGCCTTGGCCTCCCAAAGTGCTGAGATTACAGACATAAGCCACTGTGCCCAGAAAACTGGACCTCTTTCTTACAGCATATACAAAAATTATCTTAGGATGGATTGAAGACTGAAATGCAAAACCCAAACTATAAAATCCTGGAAGACAACCTTGGTGATATCATCCTGGACATAGGAATCAGCAAACATTTCATGACAAAGACACCAAAAACACTTACAATAAAAGCAAAAATTGAAAAATGGGATCCAGTTACACGTAAGAGCTTCTGCACAACAAAAGAAACTATCAACAGAGTAAACAGACAACCTACAGAATGGGAGAAAATATTTGCAAACTATGTTTCTAACAAACGTCTAATATCCAGTATCTATAAAGAACTTAAACAAATTTACAAGAGAAAAACAAACAGTCCCATTAAAAAGTGGGCAAAAACATAAGCAGACACTTTTCAAGAGAAGACACACATGCAGTCAACAATCGTATGAAAGAATGCTCAGTATCACTGATCATTAAAGAAATACAACTCAAAACCACAATGAGATACTATCTCACACCAGTCAGAATGGCTATGAATAAAGCCAAAAAATAACAGATGCTGGTGAGGTTGTGAATAAAAGGGAACACTTATACACTGTTGGTAGTACAGCAAATTAGTTCATCCATTGCAGAAAGCAGTATGGTGATTCCTCAAAGAGCTAAAAACAGAACTATCCAACCCAGCAATCCCATTACGTGGTAAATACTCAAAGGAATATAAAACATTTTACCATAATGACACATGCATGCAAATGTTCATTGTAGCACTATTCACAATAGCAAAGACATAATCAACCTAAATGCCATCAATGATGGATTGAATAAAGAAAATATGGTACATATACACCATGGAATACTATGCAGCTACAAAAAAGAATGATGTCATGTCTTTTGCAGGAACATAGATGGAACTGAAGGCTGTTACCCTTAGTAAACTAATTCAGAAACAGAAAACCAAATACCACATGTTCTCACTTGTAAGTGGGAGCTAAATGATGAGAACTCATGAACACAAAAAAAGGGAACAACAGACACTGGGGTTCAGTTGAGGGTAGAGGAAGGGAGGAGGGAGAGGATCCGGAAAAATAATTAATCCGTACTAGGTTTAATACCTGGTTGATAAAATAATTTGTACAACCCCCATGACATGAGTTTACCTATGTAACAAATCTTCACATGTGCCCCTGCTGAAACTAAAATAAAAGTTAAAAAACAAAAATACATATGATGACCAAGTGAGATTTAAGCCAGATATGCAAGGCTGGTTCAACATTCAAAAATTAATGTAATTCATCAAAGCAACAGGCTAAAGAAGAAAAATCACATGATCATATCAATAGATATAGAAAATACATGACAAAATCAATACCTCAGTACCCATTTATGATTAAAAACTCTCAGAAAGCTAGAAATAGAGGAAACTTTCTTCAACTTTCTAAAGAATATCTACACAAATAGCTAACATAACAGTTAATGGTAGCCAGGTGTGGTGGCTCACGCCTGTAATCCCAGCACTTTGGGAGGCTGAGGCAGGTGGATCATACATGCAAATGTTCATTGCAGCACTATCCACAATAGCAAAGACGTAATCAGGAGACTATGGTCAGGAGATTGAGACCATTCTGGTTAACACGGCGAAAACCCATCTCTACTAAAAATACAAAAAAAAATAGCCGGGCATGATAGCTGGTGCATGTAGTCCCAGCTACTTGGGAGGCTGAGGCAGGAGAATGGCGTGAATCCAGGAGGCAGAGTTTGCAGTGAGCCGAGATCATGCCACTGAACTCCAGCCTGGGTGACAGAGCGAGATTCCGTCTAAAAAAAAAAAAAAAAAAAAAAAAAAAGAAAGTAATGGTGAAAAACCAAAAGCTTTCCCACTAAGATCATGAACCAGTCAGGTATGTCCTCTTTAATGACTCCTTTTCAACATCATATTAGAAGTTCTAGTTAACACATTAAGACAAGAAAAGTTACACAAATGGGAAGGAAGCAATTAAACTCTGTTCATAGATGGCATGAGTGTCTATATAGAGTTGATATGGTTTGACCCTGTGTCCCCCCCACAAATCTCACCTTGGATTGTAATACTCATAATCCCCATGTGTCAAGGGTGGGACCAGGTAGAGGTAATTGGATCATGGAAGTGGTTTCCCCCATTCTGTTCTCATGATAATGAATGACTCTCACAAGATCTGATGGTTTTTTAAGCATCTGGCAATTCCCCTGTTTGTACTCACTCCATCCTGCCACCCTGTGAAGAAGGTGCCTGACTCTCCTTTGCCTTCTACCATGAATGTAAGTTTCTCAAGACCTCCCCAGCAATGCAGAACTGTGAGTCAGTTAAACCTTTTTCCTTTGTAAATTACCCAGTCTCGAGTATTTATTCATAGCAGTGTGAGAATGGACTAACACAAGAGTAAAAAAATAAATTAACAAAAGAAATCCTAGAACTAGCAAGTGATTATAGTAAAGTTGCAGGATGCAAACTTAAAATACACAAGCCAATTGCTTTTCTATATACCATCAAAGAACAGATAAGATACTAATTTTAAAACACAATACCACTTACATTAGCATCATAAAACAGACATACTTATGCCAACAAATATGTACAAAATTTATATAAGAAAACTAAAAAATTCTGTTGTATGAAATCAAAGAACTAAATAAGTGGAGACATATGTTCATGGATTGGAAGAAGATAGTATCAAGATGTCAGATCTTCACAACTTGATCAATAGACTCAACACTATCGTATTTAAAATCCTAGCAATTAAATACGAAAACAAAAGAACAATACCTCCTACCACAAAAACACACTTAAGCACATAGTCCACAGATACCATAAAGCAACAACACAATCAAGTCTGTGAAACAACCAGTTAACAACACAATGACAAGGTTAAAAACTAACATATAAATATTAACCTTGAATGTAAAGGATCTAAACACTCCACTTAAAAGGAATAAAGTGGCAAGTTAAATTGTCTGCTGTCTTCAAGAGTCTTATCTTAAATGTAACAACATCCATAGGCTCAAAGTAAAGGGATGGAGAAATATCTGCATGCAAATGAAAAACAAAAAAGAGCAGGGGTCATTATTCTTATATCAAATAAAACAAACTTTAAGCCAACAATAATCTAGAAGGACAAAGAGGGGTATTACATAATGTTAAAGAGTTCCACTCAACAAGGAGAATTAACTATCCTAAATATATATGCACCCAATACTGGAGAACCCCAATTCATAAAACAAGTCCCTCTTGGTCTATGAAAAGATTTAGACAATCACACAATAATAGTGGGAGACTTCAACACACCACCGATAGCATTAGACAAATCACTGAGGCAGAAAACTAACAAAAAAAATATCTAGACAGAAACTTGACATTAGACAAATTGGACCTAAAAGACATCTACAGAATGCTCCACCCAAAAACCACAGAATATATATTCCTCTTATCTGCATACAGAAGATATTCTAAGATCAAGCACATGCTTGGCCATAAAGCATCTCAACAAATTAAAAAAAAATAGAAATCATACCAACCACACTCTTGGACCATAGTGCAGTACAAATAGAAATCAATACCAAAAAAATCTCTCAAAACTGCACAATTACATGAAAATTAAACAACTTGCTCCTGAATGACTTTGGAGTGAGCTACCAAAATCTTTGGGATGCAACTAACGCAATATTAAGAGGAAAGTTTATAGTGGTACCCTATATCAAAAAATTGAAAAGTTTTCAAATGAACTACATAACATTGCACCTAGAAGAACTAGAGGAAAAAATAAAAGGAACAAACCAAGCCCAAAGCTAACAAAAAAAAAAAGGAAAGAAAGAAACAACTACAATCAGAGAAAAACTGGATGAAATTGAGATACCAAAATCCATACAAAATATCAATGACAGCAAATACAGATTTCTTGAAAGAATAAACAAGAATAATGGACCACTAGCTAATTAATAGAGAGAAGATCCAAATAAGTACCAGCAGAAATGACAAAGATGACATTAAACCAATCCTACAGAAATATAAAAGATCCTCAGAGACAATTATGAACACCTCCATGCACACAAATTAGAAAATCTAGAGGAAATAAATTCCCAAAACACAGAACCTCACAATTGAACCAGGAAGAAAGTGAAAACCTGACCAGACCAATAATGAGTTCTAAAGTTGAATCAGTAATTTTAAAAACCTACCAAGCAGAAAAAGCCCTGGAACAGCTGGATTCACAAGCAAATTCTTCCAGACACACAGAGAATGGATGCCAATCCTACTGAAACTCTTCCAAAAAATGAAAGAGGAGGAACTCCTCCTTAACTCATTCTATGAATCCAGCACCATTCTGATAACAAAATCTGGCAGAGACACAGTGAAAAAAGAAAATTACAAGCCAAAATCTTTGATGAACATAGATGCAAAACTCCTCAACACAATACTAGCAAACTGAATTCAGAAGCATATTAAAATGTTAATTCACCACAATCAAGTGGGCTTTATTCCTGGAATGCAAGTTTGTTTAAACATATACAAACCAATAAATGTGATTCATCACATAAACAGAATTAAAAACAAAAACTATATAATCGTATCAATAAATGCAGAAAAAACTTTTGATGAAATCCGAGATCCTTCATGATTAAAACCCCTAATAAACTAGATATTGAAGGAACAGATTTCAAAATAATAAGTGCCATCTATGGTAAAACCCACAGTCAACATCATACTGAATGGGGAAAACCTGGAAGCATTCCCCTTGAGAACTGGAACAATACAAGGATGCCCAACCTCAAGACTTCTGTTCAACATAGTACTGGAAGTCCTAGCTAATCAGGCAAGAGAAAGAAATAAAAACATCTAAACAGGAAAAGAAATCAATCTGTCTCTCTTCGCTGATGATGTAATTCTATACCTGCCAAAAACTAAAGACTGTCAAACGACTCTTGGAACTGACAAATGACTTCAGTAAAATTTCAGGATACAAAGTCAATGTACAAAACTCAGTAACATTTCTATACACCAATAATATGCAAGCTAAGAGTCAAATCAGAAATGAAATCTCATTAATAATACTTGCAAAAAAAAAATCTAAGGATATGTCTAATCAAGAAGGTAAAAATTTCTACAAGAAAACTATGAAACATTGCCGAAAGAAATCAGGGGCAACAGAAATAAATAGGAAAACATTCCATGCTCATGGATTAGAAGAATCAATATCGTTAAAATACCTATACAGATTCACACTATTCCCATCAAACTACCAATGTCTGTTATCATAGGTTTAGAAAAACTATTCTAAAATTCATATGGAACCAAAAATGAGTCCAAATAGCCAAAGCAATTATAAGAAAAAAGAACAAAGCAAGAGGCATCATACTACCCAACTTTAAACTATATTAACACAAGGCTACAGTAACCAAAACAGCATGGTACTGATATGAAAACAGACACATAGACTAATGGAACAGATTAGAGAATCCAGAAATAAAGCTGTACACCTACAACCACCTGCTCTTTGACAAACTTGACAAAAATAAGCATTAGGGAAAAGACTCCCTATTCAGTAAATGGTTCTGGGAGAACTGGCCGTCCATATGCAGGAGAAAGAAACTGAACCTCTACCTGTCACAAGAGAATTAAAGATTTAAATGTAAGTCCTCAAAATATGAAAAGTCTAGGAAAAATCTAGGAAATACCCTTTTCAACATCGGCCTTGGCAAAGAATTTTTGGCCAAGTCCTCAAAAGCAATTGCGACAAAAACAAAAATTGACAAGTGTGACCTAATTAAACTAAACAGCTTCTTTGCAGCAAGAGAAACTATCCACAAAGTAAACAGACCATCTACAGAATGGAAGAAAATATTTACACAGTGTGCAACTGACAAAAGTCTAGTATCCAGAATCTATAAGGAACTTAAATCAACCATCTAAAAAAAAAGTACCCCAATAAAAAGTAGACAAAGGACATGAATAGATACTTCTCAAAAGAAGACATACAAGTGGCTAACATGAAAAAATGTTCAGCATCACAAACAATCAGAGAAATGCAAACCAAAACCACAATGAGATACCATCTCACACCCGTCAGAATGGATTTTGTTTAAAAGTCAAAAGATAACATGTTGACAGGCTGTGGAGGAAAAGCGATACTTATTATACACTATTGGTGGGAATGTAAATTAGACCAACCACTGTGTAGAGCAGTTTGAAGAACAAGTTTCTCACAGAACAGAGTTGGACTACCATTCAACTCAGCAATTCCATTATTGTGCATATACCCAAAGGAAAATAAATCATTCTACCAAAAAGACACATGCACCTATACATTCATCACAGCACTAGTCACAAGAGCAAAAACATGAAATCAAATCAAGTGCTTATCAATAATTGGGTAAAGAAAATACATCATGGAATACTATGCAGCCATAAAAAAATAAAATCATGTCTTTGCAACAACATGGATTTAGCTGGAGGACATTATTCTAAGTGAACTAAAATGGAAACAGAAAACCAAATACCACATGTTCTCAGTGGGAGCTAAACATGGGGTACGCATGGACATAAAGATGGGAACAATTACACTGGAAACTACTACTGGAGGAGAAAAAAAGGGAGCAAGGGCTGAAAAACTACCTTTTGGGTAATATGCTCAGTACCTGGGTGACAGATTCAATTATACTCCAAACCTTACCATTATACAATATACCCAGGTAACAAACTTGCACATGTACCCCCAATTCTAAAATGGAAGTTGAAAAAAAAAATGGAAGCAAGTTACTTTGTTGCTATTAACAAGTTGATTTTAATGTTTACACAAAGAAGCAAACAACCTAGAATTGCAGACACAATTTTTTTTTTTTTTGTACTTTAATTTCTAGGGTACATGTACATAACGTGCAGGTTTGTTACATATGTATACTTGTGCCATGTTGGTGTGCTGCACCCACCAACTCCTCAGCACCCATCAACTCGTCATTTACATCAGGTATAACTCCCAATGCAATCCCTCCCCCCTCCCCCCTCCCTGTGTTAGGCCCCGGTGTGTGATGTTCCCCTTCCCGAGTCCAAGTGATCTCATTGTTCAGTTCCCACCTATGAGTGAGAACATGTGGTGTTTGGTCTTCTGTTCTTGCGATAGTTTGCTGAGAATGATGGTTTCCAGCTGCATCCATGTCCCTACAAAGGACACAAACTCATCCTTTTTTATGGCTGCATAGTATTCCATGGTGTATATGTGCCACATTTTCTTAATCCAGTCTGTCACTGATGGACATTTGGGTTGATTCCAAGTCTTTGCTATTGTGAATAGTGCCGCAATAAACATACGTGTGCATGAGACACAATATTTTTAAAAAGCCAGAAAACTGACACTACCCAACTTCAAATCATATATTAAAGCTACAGCAATCAAGATGATGTGTTGCTGATGAAATAATAAATAGATCAATGAAACAGAATAGACAGCCCAGAAATAGATCTAAATAATTATAGTCAACTGATATTTGGCAAAGGAGTAAAGACAATATAATGGAGTAATGATAATCTTTTCAACAAATGATGAAATAACTGTACATTCACATGCAAAAATAAATAAATATAGACAAAGATCACACAAACACTAACTCAAAATGGATCACAGACCTAAATATATAATGCAAAGCCATAAAACTTCTAGAAGAGAACATTGGAGAATATCTAGATGACATAACTCCAAAGAGAGACAAATAGAAAATTATAGTCAGATTTCAAAAATCCTCTTTCAAAAATTGAAAAAAGATAATCAGTACAGCCAGAATATTTGAAATATACCAATAATCTACATAACCTAACTTGAATTTATAAAACACTTCACCTAACAACAGCAAAATACACATTCTTTTTAAGTACATAGAATACTTACCAAGATAATCTAAATTCAGGGCCATAAACCAGCATATACTTAAAAGAATTAATCTCATACAAGATATGTTTTGTATCCATAAAGAAATTAAAGACAATAAGAAAGATACCTGAAAATTCACAAATATTTGAGAGCTAAAGAGCACTTTTAAATGGCAATTGGTCAAAGAAGATAACAAAAGGGAAATTAGAATGTAGCTTGAAGTGAATGCAAATGAAAAAACAACACATCAAAATTTAAGGGATGTTGATGATCAGTAAACAGAAAGAAATATATTGCTTTAAATGCCTCTATTAGAAAAAAAAAAAGGTTTCAAATACATTACCTCAACTTATACCTTTAGAAACCAAAAAAAGAGCAGTTTAAACCCAAAACAAGCAAAACAAAATAAACATCATAGTATCAATCAGTAAAACTGTAAAACAATAGACCTAAACCAACAAAAAAGTGATAATATCAATAAAAATAGGTTTAAAGACACATGCACATGTATGCTTATTGCAACACTGTTCACAGTACCGAAGACTTGGAACCAACCTAAATGCCCAACGATGATAGAGTGGATAAAGAAAATGTGGCACATATACATCATAGAATACTATGCAGCCATAAAAAAGGATGAGTTCACATCCTTTGCAGGGACATAGATGAAGCTGGAAACCATCATTCTCAGCAAACTAACACAGGAACAGAAAACCAAACACCACATATTCTCACTCATAAGTGGGAATTGAACAATGAGAACACATGGGCACAGGGAGGGGAACATCACACACCAGGGCCTGTCAAGGGGTGGAGCTCTAGAGGAGGGATAGAGTCCCTATCTAGAGGAGGGATAGGGAATTACCTAATATAGATGATGGGTTGATAGGAGCAGCAAACCAGCATGGCACGTATATACCTATGTAACAAACCTGCATGTTCTGCACATGTATCCCAGAACTTAAAGTATAATAACATTAAATTAATTTTTAAAAATAGGTTTATCTCAGTGAAGGTCTATGACAAACCTACAACCAACATAATACTCAATGAGAAAAAGTTAAGTTTTCTCTAAGATCAGAAACAAGGCAAGGATAATCACCACTTCTATTTGACATAGTAGTGAAAGTCCTAGCCAGAGAAATTATGCAAAAATAAGAAATAAAAAGCATTCAAATTGGTAAAGAAGTTAAATTATCCTTGTTTGCAGATGGCATAATGCCAAATTGCCAAATATCCCTAATAACCAAAGCCGTCTTGAGGGGGAAAAAAACTGAAGGTATCACACTACGTGACTTCAAAATACAATACAAAACTAGAGTAAAAAAAAAAAAACATCATGGTACTGGCATAAAAACAAATGCATAGACTAATGGAACAGAATAGAGTAAAAAATAAATTCATGCATTTATGGTCAACAAAGGTCCCAAAAACACACAATGGGGAAAAAACAGTCTCTTCAATAAATGATGTTAGGAAAATTGGTTATCTTCATGCAGAAGAATAAATTAGACCCTATCTCACACCAAATACAGGCATCAGATGAAAACAGATTGAAGGCTTAAACTTAAGACCCAAAATTATAAAACTACTAGAAGAAAATATAGGTGGAAAGCTCCATGGCATTGACCTGAGCGATGACCTCATAGGCATGACACCAAAAGCACAGGCAACCAAAGCTAAATTAGACAAATGGGATTATGTCAACTAAAAAACTCTGCACAGCAAAGGAAACAATAAAGAGACAACCTTGCAGATGGGAGAAAATATTTGTAAATCATGCATCTAATAAGGTGGTAATATTCAAAATAAATAAGAAATCAAACAACACAGAATAAAGATAACAAGTGTTTAAAGACAGACATGGCATATGATCCAGCAATCTCACTGTTGGGCATATATTCAAATTCAATGAAATCAGTATGTCAATGAGATACCTGTGCCCTCATATTTATTGCAGCGTTTTTCACAATAGCCAAGAGCTATTTTTTCTTTCCAACTTTTATTTTAGGTTCGGGTATACATGTGTAGGCTTTTTACACTGGTAAATTGCTTGTTCCAGGGGTTTGGTGTACAGATTACTTTGTCACCCAGGTAATGGAAATAGTACCTGAGGGGTAGTTTTTCAATCCTCACCCTCCTCCCGCCCTCAGGTAGGCCCTGGTTAATATTGTTCCCTTCTTTGTGTTCATGTGTTCTCAGTGATTAGCTCCCACTTATAAGTGAGAATATTCAGTATTTGGTTTTCTGTCCCTATGTTAATTCACTCAGGATAATGGTCTCCCACTACATCCATGTTACTGTAAAGGATGTGGTTAAAACAAAAAACTCTTTTATGGCCCTTTATCCATTCTACCACTGATGAGCATCTAGGCTGATTCCATGTCTTTGCTATTATGAACAGTGCTATGATGAACATACCTGTGGGGCTTTACGGTAAAATGATATCTATATATTACTTTCAATATATACCCAGCAGTGGAATTATTGGATCAAATAGTGGCTCTAGGTTCTTTGAGCATCCACCAAACTGCTTTCCACAGTGGGTGAACTAATTTACATCTACACCAGCAGTGTATACACATTCCCTTTTCTCCATAACCTCGCCAGCATCTGTTATTCTTTTGCCTTTTTAGTAATAGGCATTCTCACTGGTGAGAGATGGTATCTCATTGTGGTTATGATTTGCATTTCTTCAATGATTAGCAATGTTGAGTACTTTTTCATAGGCTGTTGGCCACATGTATGTCTTCTTTCAGTTAGTGTCTGCTCATGTCCTTTGCCCATTTTTTATTGAGGTTGTTTCTTGCTTGCTAAGTTACTTATAGATTCTGGTTATTGGACCTTTGTCAGAAACAGTTTGCAAATGTTTTCTCCCATTCTGTAGGTTGTCTGTTTACTCTATTGATAGTTTATTTTGTTGTACAGAAACTTGTTAGTTTAATTAGGTTCCACTTGTCAATTTTTGTTTTTGTTGCAATTGCCTTTAAAGTCTTCTTCATGAAATCTTTGCCAGGGCCTATGTTCAGAACACCATTTCCCAGGTTTTCTTCCAGGATTGTTATAGTTTTAGATTTTCAAAGCAATTGTCAACAAATTCAAAAAATACCAAAATCATACTAACGACACTCTCAGACCACAGCACAATAAACATTGAAATCAATACTAAGAAGATCTCTTAAAACCATACAATAACATTGAAATTAAGCCCCCTGCTCCTGAATGACTTTTGGGTAAACAATGAAATGAAGGCAGAAATGAAGAAATTATTTGAAATTAATGAAAACAAAGATATAACACACCAGAATCTCTGGAACACAGCTGAAGCAGTGTTAAGAGGAAAGATTATAGTGTGAAATACCTACATCAAAAATTTAGATCTCAAATCAACGACTTAACATCACATCTAGAAGAACTAGAACAAGAGCAAACTCACCCCAAGGCTAGCAGAAGAAATTACCAAAATCAGAAGTGAACTGAATGAAATTGAGATATGAAAAACCAGACCAAAAAAATCAACCAAACCAAAATTTGGTTTCTTGAAGGAATAAATAAGATTGATAGACCACTAGCTAGACTAATAAAAAAAGAAGATCCAAAAAAATATAATCAGAAATGACAAAGGGGACATGACCACTGACTCCACAGAAATACAAAAAAAAAAAGTTCCTCAGAGACTATTATGAATACTTCTATGCACAAAATTAGAAAATCTAGAGGAAATGGATAAATTCTAGGAATTACACAACCTCCCAAGATTGAATCAGGAAGAAACTGAAACCCTGAACAGACCAATAATGCATTCTGCAATTGAATCAGTAATAAAAAGGCTACCAACCAGAAAAAGCCCTGGATTATCTGAATTCATAGGCAAATTCTACCATCTAACATTGATGCTATTTACAATAGCATAAAAACCTATTTACAATAGCATCAATGTTATGAAATATTTGGAGATAAATCTGACAAAAGATGTGCCAAATTGATGTATTGAAAACTACCAAATATTGTTGAGACAAATTAAGGACCTAAATAAATAGAGGTAAATATCTAATTTATGGGTCAAAATAGTCAACATTGTTAAGATGCCAATTATCACCAAATTAACAAATAAATTCAATGAAATACTTTTTAAATCCTAGCAGGGTTACTGTTGTTGTTGATATTGGGAATGCAATTTTTAAATTCATATGATTTAGGACCTAAAATACCCTAACAAACTTCCCCAAAGCACAACAAATTTGGAGGGCTAATGCATTCTGATTTCAAGACTTACTGTAACACTGTCATAGAAGTATGGAGATAGGCATGTAGACCAACAGAACAAAATAGAGTTCAGAAATAGACCCACACATATATAGACAATTGGCTTTTGAAATAAATGCAAAGACAGTTCAGTGGGGGAGAAAAGGCTAGTCTTTTCAACAAATTATACTGGAACAACTGGATGTAATATGCAAAACACTAAACTTCTATCCATACCTTTTATCATATTATAAAAAAAATTTCAGAATGAATCATAAGCCTAAATGTAAAACCCAAAACTATAAAACTTCCATATGAAAGCATAAGAGAAAATCTTTTTGTCCTTAACTTACGCAAAGATTTCTTAGATATCATGCCAAAATCATTCATTATTTATAAAGCAACAAATTGATAAATTAGATGTCATCAAAATTTAATCAACTTTTGCTCTTTGAAAGACATTGTAAAGAGAGTGAAAAGACAAATCACAAACTGGGAGTAAATACTTCCAAAGTATACACCTGATAAAGAACACGTATTCAGAATATATAAAGACCCTCAAAACTAAATAAGAACAAACAATCCAATAAAAGAATGGGTTGAATTGAACAGACACATCACCAATGAAAATATATGGATGGCAAATAAGCACAGAAAGAGACTCAACATAATTAGTCATTAGTAGAATGCAAATCAAAATCACAACAAGACACTACGTTGTGCCTATTGGAATAGCTAAAATTAAAATTGCTGACCATACCAAGTACTGGGGAGGATGTGGAGCAACTTGAACTCCCACACACTGTTGGTTGAAATGTGAAGTGACAGCATTATTCACAATAGCAAAGACATGGTCAGCATAAAGGCCCATCAATGAGAGACTGGATAAAGAAAATGTGGTATACGTCTATACACCTTGGAATACTATGCATCCATAAAAAGAATGAGATTATGTCCTTTGCAGGGACATGAATGGAGCTGGAGACCATTATCCTTAGCAAACTAACGCAGGAACAGAAAACCAAATACAGCATATTCTCACTTATTAGAAGCTAAATGGTGAGAACACATGGACACATAGAGGAGAACAACATACATGGTGACCTTTCAGAGGGTGAAGGGTGGGAGGAGGGAGAGGTCTAGGAAAAATAATTAATGAGAACTAGGCTTAACACCTGGGTGATGAAATAATGTGTACAACTCCCATGACATAAGTTTACCTCTGTAACAAACCTGCACTTGTACCTTGAACTTAAAAAAATTTTGACTTCTCAACTTGAAAAAAAAAAAAAAGAAGTGAAGTAGCACAACCACTTTGGAAAATATTTGGCAGTTTCTTAAAATGTAAACATACCCTATGATACAACTATCCAACTTCTAGGTATTAACCTAAGAGCAAAAACTGGAAATGATCCAAATGTGCATCAACAGATAAATAGATAAACAAGCTGTGGGATATCCACACAATGAAATATCACCCAGCAAATAGAATGGAATAAACTGATGATACATGCAACAACATGGATGAATCCCAAAGTAATTATACTGAAAGAAGCCAGAGAAACACAAAGAATACATATGATTCCCCTTATATAAAACTCTAGAAAATGAAAACTAATCTCCAGTGACAGAAAACAGGATAGTAACCACTGGGGATTGGGATGGTGGTGGGACAGTGGGGGAATGGTGTCAGAAGTGAGATGAGGTATTACAAATCAATGACGAGAAAACTTGGGGATGATGAATATCTTTATTCATGAACTTGACTGGCATGATGGGCTCATGGGTATATACATATGTCAAGACTTGTCAGATTTGACACTTTGAATTTTTCCAATTTATTTTAGGTTAATTATACCCTAATTAAGCTGTTTTTAAAATGTCACAAAGGAATTGCCAACCTTTGCTTATAAATAAGTAAATTATAGGAGACCTGCCTTCTTTTCCACCTTACAAGGTGAGGCCATACTGGTTGGTGGAAAAGAAGTCAGGCCTCCTAATCTGAAAACAATTGCCACTGAAGCATTCATTGAGATTTATATGAATACATTCTTCTGTCTTCCCTAATACAGACAGCATCGTACTTTCTGGCTCTTTAAAATTCACACTGTGGCTACAATATTTGTTCATTTGAAATGCATTTATTATAGATTTATTATATGGGAGGCACTCTGATAAAACTTCCAATGTTTATAGTAGGGGCAGAGAATTTAAAAATAGGAACACCAGAAAATATCATTACATCATTGTGCTTAACACAACACTACCAAAATTGTTACGTGGTATAATGACTCATGAGCTCCATGAGATACAGCCTTTGGCAATTTTTATTGTCAGATATACCACAGTGGCTGTCACTTAGTAAATGTTCAATAAAATCTATTATAGTATAAACCAGGGATCCCAACACCCAGGCCATGGCCTGTTAGGAACCAGGCCACACAGCAGGAGATAAGCAGCATGCCAGTGAGCATTAACACCTGAGCTCTCCCTCCTGTCAAATCAGCAGTGGCGTTAGATTTTCACAGGAGCACAAATGCTTGCACATGCAAGGGATCTAGGCTGTATGCTTCTTAAAAGGATCTTGATGCTTGATGATCTAAGGTGGAACAGTTTCAACCCAAAACCATCCCTCTTTTTCATCCATGGAAAAGTTGTCTTCCAAAAAACCGGTCTCTGGTGCCAAAAAAGTTGGGGACTGCTGGTGTAAACTATAATGTATATACTTGATCAAGCAATATCAGCAGGGCACTCCAGCCTTGGCAACATAGTGAGACCCAGTCTCTTTTAAAAGATGCTCTAAATATGTCAAATATATTCATCTTCACTGAAACTCTATGACACTATTATAACCCCATTTTACAAATGAGGAAATTAAGACACTAAGATCACAACTAATGCAAAAGTCCAGCATTTTTCTAGAACATTTTAAAATTTTAAATTAAGTTTTAAAAAAAAATCTTGTTCATGTCACTCTTTGATTCAATTTTACTTGACACACACACTCTGCTGGAAAAGCACCACCTAAGGAATCCTTGAACTGTGCTATCTCAACACCGTCACGCTGGCACCAACAACAAGTCAAGACAAGCCACCCCAGTCAGACTATGATGGAGGGCAGGCCAATGACATCAGGGAATTCCATGCCCTGCAGCTTCTCTCACACTTGCATTTGGAATGTGAGTTCTTAACACCAAAAGGGAAAACAGGCCAGTTATAAGTGTGCCATTTTACACATGAGCAAACACAGCATAGTGCAGCACATTCCAGCACTGAGACAGCCAGATTTTGATGAGTGTTAGTCATTACGCCAATAGTGGAAACCATGTGGGAGGATTTTCTTTAACTTGTCTCTCTGTCAATCCAGAAAGAGAAAAGAAGAAAATTGTGAAAAGCAAGATTCTGAAAAATGGCTCGAGTAAAATTCTTTTTAAAAAGAAACTAAAAATAATGACTATACCTGGGTATTGCTAAGCAGTGTTTAGTCACTTATGACACTATCATTGAAAAGTAATTTTTACATAGAGTGATTATTTACCAAGTTGTTTTGATTTCTACCCTGACTATGTATCTCATTGAGAGAAGCTATGCTGTTCCTACCAATTCTGAAAAAGGCAGACTAGTTTTAGGAGACCAAGGCTCTGTCAAACTGTGTTTACCACTGTATCCTTGTACTCAGAACAGTTTCCGTCACACTCAATTAGGGTTCTCAGTAAACATGTGCTGAACAATGGATAGACAACGATTGAATCAGAATAACTGTATTGAGCCCCTACTCCCTAGGCCCTGAGCAGTGCCAGAGAAGGTCATGAGGGAGTCGATGTTGTTTCCTGTTTTGTACGTTCACTGTTGCTTTGTAATCTCTGATCACTTGCCATACCAATTTCTCAATGAATTATTAGCTGTTATAATAATTATGTTCTTACCTCTCCTATCCCAACCCTGCACCATCCCCAAAGAGCTTGAGTGAACTACTGAGTGCAGCAAGTCAAGCCAACACAAATTCTTTACATCCCTTCAGAACATTTTTGTCTTCCACACTTTGCATAGATCTGGCTCATATTTGTGGGGCCCAGGAAAAAAATAGAAATGGAGACTCAAGTTTATATTTTAAATATTTAAAAGTTATTGGTATAGCTATCAAAATAAATATATTTTATCCTCCTACTTTGACAATTCAACAGGCCAGGTTGAAATTTGGAAAACTGAGATTTCTCCAAGTTTTATACTGGAATCCAGTGTCCACAGGAAAGCAGCCCCTCAACCCCCAAGAACCCAGCCCTAGCCCTTAGCCTGGCCCAATTTGCTCCTCACTCCCAGCTCCACCTTCAACTTTAAGAGGCCCTGTGCTTGCACTTCTGGACACCCAGCCTGCGTGTCCATCCACACACCTCCAAAATAAAATCCCCTGGCCACCCCTCAGGCTTAAACATAGACACACTCCAACAATGAGGGGCTCACCTTATGAAGACAAACCTGGAAAAGAGTTGTGTGTGAGCCCTGGGCTCAGCTCTGAGCCTTTCTTAGTGCTGGGTAAATGGGGCATGGCCTAGTAGCCATATACACAAGCTCAGTGGCATGTCCTCTTGACCCAATGAACTCCCGGCCCCATCAGAAGAGTATAACCTGAACAGAGCCAAAACAAGACCCTCAAGCCCGGGACCCAGGGCAGAGGTTTCTGTTTTCTAAGTCTAAGGGCAATGCTGTCTTAGATCTAATCTCAAGAATAATTGTTCTCTATCCGTTAGCACCCACTTCTTGAAAACAGTGCCCTACTCCCTCTTAGCACTTACTCTGCCCTCTGTTCCTTCTTTACTTGCAACTCCAAAATCTTTACTTGTAACATACCCCCCTCTAAAATCAGAGAAAAAAAGTCAACTTCCAATAAAGACCCTGCACAAAATCTCAGCCTGGTGAAAACATCCAGAAAAGAAGCCTATTGACTGTACTCAATCTATATGGCAGTTAAAGGAATACCCACACCCCGAGATGAGAAAGCATCAACGCAAGAACTCTGGTAACTCAAATGGCTAGAGCGCTGTATGTCCTCCAAACAACCACACCAGTTCTCCAACAAGATTTAATAAGGCTGAACTGGCTGGAATGACAGAAATAAAATACAGAATATGAATAGGAACAAAGATAATGAGATTCAGGAGGACAGCAAACCCAATGCAAGGAAATTAAGAATCATAATAAGATGAAACAGGAACTGAAGGATGAAAGAGCCAGAATATAAAAGAACCTAACAGTCCTGACAGAACTAAATAACACAGGCCAGGAGTGATGGCTCACACCTGGAATCCCAGTACTTTGGGAGGTCAAGGTGGGTGGATCACCTGAGGTCAGAAGTTCAAGCCCAGCCTGGCCAACACAGTGAAAGCTCATCTCTAACTAAAAATACAAAAACTATCAGGGCATGGTGGCAGGCGCCTATAATCCCAGTTACTCGGGAGATTGAGACAGGAGAATTGCTTGAACCCAGGAGGTGGAGGTTGCAGTGAGCCAAAATTATGCCGTTGTACTCCAGCCTGGGTAACAAGAGTAAAATTCCACCTCAAAAAAAAAAGAGAAAGAAAGAACTAAGTAACACAATACAAGAATTTCACAATACAATCACAAGTATTAACAGCCAAATAAACTAAGCTAAGGAAAGAATCTCAGAATTTGAAGAATGGTTTCCTGAAATAGACAAAAATAAAGAATTTAAAGCAATGAACAAAACTTCTGAAAAGTAGGGAATTATGTAAAGAGATCAATCTATAAATCACTGTCATCGCTGAAAGGGAGGGGGAGAAAGCAAACAACTTGGAATACATATTTTGGGATATTGTCCATGAAAACATCCCCAACCTTGCTAGAGAAGCCAAAAGTCAAATTCAAAATATACAGAGAACTCCTGCAAGGTTCTACACAAGAAGATTATCCCCAAGCACATAATCATCAGCTTTTCCAAGATCAAAATAAAAGAAAGAATGTTAAAGGCAGCTAGAGAGAAAGAGCAGGTCATCAGCAAAGGGAACACCATCAGGCTAATAGCAAAGTTCTCAGCTGAAACCCTGCAAGCTAGAAGACATCAGGGTCCTATGTTCAACATTCTTAAGGAAAAAAATCTTCAACTAAGAATTTCATTTCGAGCAAAACTAAGCTCCCTACGTGAAGTAAAAATAAATTCTTTTTCAGATAAGCAAATATGGAGCAAATTTATTACCACCAGACCTGCCTTAAAAGAGATATTGAAAGGAGCACTAAATGTAGAAAAAAAAAAGACCACTACCAGTTAACACAAAAACATACTTAAACACATAAATCAGTGTCACTGTAAAGCAACCACATAAATAGTCAACATAATAACCAGCTGACAACACAATGACAGGATCAAATCCACACATATCAATACTAACCTGGAACATAAATGGGCTAAATGCCCCCACTCAAATGGTACAGAATGGAAAGCTGGATAAAAATGGAAAGCTGGACAATGCTATGCTGTCTTCAAGAGACCCATCTCACACGTAATGACACTCATAGGCTCAAAATAAAGGGCCGGAGGAAAATCTATCAAGTAAATGGAAAACAGAAAATTCCAAGGGTTACAATACTAATTTCAGACAAAACAGATTTCAAGCCAACAAAAATCAAAAATGAAAAAAAGACAAAGAAGGGCATTACATAATAGTAAAGGCTTCAATTCAACAAGAAGACCTAACTATCCTAAATATAGATGCACCCAACAGAGGAACACCCAGATTCATAAAGTAAGTTATTAGAGACCTATGAAGAGACATAGACTCCCACACAATAATAATGGGAGACTTCAACACTCCACTGACAGTGTTAGACACATCGTCAAGGAAGAAAATTAACAAAGACATTCAGGACCTAACATTCAATGACCTCAACATTGAACCAAAGAGATCTGGTAGGCCTTTACAGAACACTCCACCCCAAAACAACAGAATAAACATTCTTCTCATTGCCACATGGCACATACTCTAAAATCAACCATATAATTGGACATAAAATTATCTTCAACAAATGTTTAAAAAAAATTATAACAAACACACACTTAGACCACACCATAATAAAAATAGAAGACTAAGAAAATTACTCAAAACCATGCAAATCATAGCAATTAAAAACATGCTCTTGAATGACTTTTTGGTAAATAATGAAATTAAGGCAGAAATCGAAAGTTTTTTTAAAACTAATGAGAACGAAGATAAAACATGTCAGAATCTCTGGGACATGGCTAAGGCAATGTTAACAGTAAAATTCTTAGCACTAAATGCCCACATCATAAAGTTAGAAAGATCTCAAATTAACAACTTAACATCACAACTGAAAAAATTAGAGAAGCAAGAATAAATCATCCCAAAAGCTAGCAGAAGATGAGAAATAATCAAAATCAGAACTGAACTGAAGGAAATTGAGACACCAAAAAAAAATTCAGAAAATCAATAAATCCAGGAGTTGGATTTTTGAAAAAACTAATAGGCCACTAGCTAGAGTAATAAGGAAGAAAAGAGACTATCCAAATAAACACAATTAGAACTGACAAGAGAATGATACTACTGACCCCACAGAAATAAAAGTAACCATCAAAAACTACTATGAACACCTCTATGCACACAAACTAGAAAACCTAGAAGAGATGAATACATTCCTGGACACATACACCCTCCCAAGACTGAACCAGAAAGAAACTGATTCCATGAACAGACCAATAATGAGTTCTGAAATTGAATCAGTAATAAATAGCCCACCAACCAAGAAAAGTCTTGAGACCTGAGGGTTTCAAATTCTACCAGATGTTCAAAGAAGTACTGTACCCTTCCTACAGAAACCACTCCAAAAAATTGAGGAGGAAGGACTCCTCCCCAACTCATTCTGTGAGGCTGGCATCATCCTGATACCAGAACTTGCCAGAGATTCAACAAAAAAAGAAAACTTCAGGCAAATATCCTTGCTGAACATTCATGTAAAAATCCTCAACAAAACACTCACAAACCGAATCCAGCAGCACATCAAAAAGCTAGTCTACAATGATCAAGTAAGTCTCATTGCTGGGATGCAAGGTTGGTTCAAAATACACAAATCAATAAATGAGGGATGTAAAGGACCTCTTCAAGTAGAACTACAAACTGCTGCTCAGTGAAATAAAAGAGGACACAAACAAATGGAAGAACATACCATGCTCATGGATAGGAAGAATCAATATCGTGAAAATGGCCATACTGCCCAAGGTTATTTATAGATTCAATGCCATCCCCATCAAGCTACCAATAAGCTTCTTCACAGAATTGGAAAAAACTGCTTTAAAGTTCATATGGAACCAAAAAAGAGCCCGCATCTCCAAGACAATCCTAAGTCAAAAGAACAAAGCTGGAGGCATCACGCTACCTGACTTCAAACTATACTACAAGGCTACAGTAACCAAAACAGCATGGTACTGGTACCAAAACAGAGATATAGACCAATGGAACAGAACAGAGTCCTCAGAAATAATACCACACATCTACAGCCATCTGATCTTTGACAAACCTGAGAGAAACAAGAAATGGGGAAAGGATTCCCTATTTAATAAATGGTGCTGGGATAATTGGCTAGCCATAAGTAGAAAGCTGAAACTGGATCCTTTCTTTACTTCTTCTATGAAAATTAATTCAAGATGGATTACAGACTTAAATGGTAGACCTAATACCATAAAAACCCAAGAAGAAAACCTAGGTAATACCATTCAGGACATAGGCATGGGCAAAGACTTCATGTCTAAAACACCAAAAGCAACAGCAACAAAAGCCAAAATTGACAAATGGGATCTAATTAAACTAAAGAGCTTCTGCACAGCAAAAGAAACTACCATCAGAGTGAAGAGGCAACCTACAGAATGGGAGAAAATTTTTGCAATCTACTCATCTGACAAAGGGCTAATATCCAGAACCTACAAAGAACTCAAACAAATTTACAAGAAAAAAAACAAACAACCCCATCAAAAAGTGGGCAAAGGATATGGACAGACATTTCTCAAAAGAGGACATTCATACAGCCAACAGACACATGAAAAAATGCTCATCATCACTGGCCATCAGAGAAATGCAAATCAAAACCACAATGAGATACCATCTCACACTGGTTAGAATGGCAATCATTAAAAAGTCAGGAAACAACAGGTGCTGGAGAGGATGTGGAGAAATAGGAACACTTTTACACTGTTGGTGGGATTGTAAACTAGTTCAACCATTATGGAAAACAGTATGGCGATTCCTCAAGGATCTAGAACTAGATGTACCATATGACCCAGCCATCCCATTACTGGGTATACACCCAAAGGATTATAAATCATGCTGCTATAAAGACACATGCACACGTATGTTTATTGCGGCACTATTCACAATAGCAAAGACTTGGAATCAACCCAAATGTCCATCAGTGACAGACTGGATTAAGAAAACGTGGCACATATACACCATGGAATACTATGCAGCCATAAAAGAGGATGAGTTTGTGTCCTCTGTAGGGACATGGATGCAGCTGGAAACCATCATTCTCAGCAAACTATCACAAGAACAGAAAACCAAACACCACATGTTTTCACTCATAGGTGGGAACTGAACAATGAGATCACTTGGACTCGGGAAGGGGAACATCACACGCCGGGGCCTATCACGGGGAGGGGGGAGGGGGGAGGCATTGCATTGGGAGTTATACCTGATGTAAATGACGAGTTGATGGGTGCTGATGAGTTGATGGGTGCAGCACACCAACATGGCATAAGTATACATATGTAACAAACCTGCACGTTATGCACATGTACCCTAGAACTTAAAGTATAATGAAACAAAAAAAAAGAAAAAAAAGAAAAAAAAAAAAAAGCTAGTCTACAATGATCAAGTAAGCCTCATTGCTGGGATGCAAGGTTGGTTCAATAAACATAAATCAATAAATGAGATTCACCACACAAAAAGAACTGAAGACCAAAACCACATGATTATCTCAACAGACACAGAAAAGGCTTTCAATAAAATTCAACACTGCTTCATGCTAAAAAATCTCAATAAACTAAGTATTGATGGAACATATTTCAAAATAATAAGAGCTATTTATGACAAGCCCACAGCCAATATCATACTGAATGGTCAAAAACTGGAAGCACTTCCTTTGAAACCCAGCACAAGACAAGGATGGCCTCTCTCACCACTCCTATTCAACATAGTATTGGAAGTCATAGCCACAGCAATCAGGCAAGAGAAAGAAAGAAATGGCATCTAAATAGGAAAAGAGGAAGTCAAACTATCTCCATTTGCAGATGACATAATTATATATCTAGAAAATCCCATAGACTCAATGCAAAAGCTCCTCCAGCTGATAAACTACTTCAGGAATGTTGCAGGATACAAAATCAATGTACAAAAATCACTAGCATTGTATACACCAACAACAGCCAAACCCAGAGCCAAATCAGGAAGTGAATCCCATTCACAATTGCCATGAAAAGAGTAAAATACCTCAGAATGCAACTAACAGTGAGGTGAAAGATCTGTACAATGATAATTATACAATAGCACTCCAAGAAAAAAGAGAAGACACACAAAAAATGACAAAGAAAAATCCCATGTTCATGCCTAGGAAAAATCAATATCAAATTTACAAGAGAAAAATGACCACCACCATTAAAAAGTGGGCAAAGGACATGAACAGAGACTTCTCAATAGAAGACATACATGCAGCCAACAAGCATATGAAACAAAGCTCAACATCATCAAAACCACAATGAGATACTTTCTCACACCAGTCAGAATGGTTATTACTAAAAAGTCAAAAAATAACAGATGCTGGCGAGATTGTGGGGAAAGAAAGGAATGTGCATATACTCAGAGAAATATAAATCATTCTACCTAAAGTCATATACATGTGAATGTTCCTTGCAGCACTACTCACAATAGCAAAGACATGGAATCAACCTAAATGCCCGTCAACTACAGATTGGATAAAGAAAATGTGGTACATATACACCATGGATACTATGCAGCCATAAAAAAGACCAAGAGCATGTTTTTTGCAGGAACATGGATGGAGCGGGAGGCTATTATCCTGAGTACACTAATACAGGAACAGAAAACCAAGTACCACACGTTATAAGTGGGAGCTAAACAGCTAAACAATAAGAACTTATGTGCACGATGAAGGAAATAACAGATACTGTGGTATACTTGAGTGGGGAGATAGGGAAGAGGGAAAAGAGAAGAAAAGGTAACTATTGGGCACTGGGCTTAATGCCTGGTTGATGAAATTATATGTACAACAAACCCCATAACACAAGTTTACCTATGTAACAAACCTTCACATGCACCCTTAAACCTAAAATAAAAGTTAAAAAGAAATAAAAATTTTTTAATGCAAAAAAAGGTAAAAATAAACTCCCAAATCTTTACGCAGCATTAATTATCCCCAGCTATTGCTGAACGTCATTGTAGATACTTCTCTCGTATGTGTGCAGATAAATGAACACATAAATAGGTAAATAGCAAGAACATTTTTAATTAGAATTGTGTCAGATATGGTGTTTAATAAAAACCACCAAAACTACTTTTTCTTGAATCCAACCTTATAAAGAAACTAAAGTAAAACAATCAGAATTGCTCAACTGTAGTTAAATATTTCTTTATAAATTCAATATCAGATCCTAAAAGAGATATCTAAAAATCATGAAGAATAGTGACACATTTATTCTTATTTTATGAATATTGCTGTATCATAGCAGTATTAGGTCATTTCACTTCTATCTTGAAATACTTCCCAAATGAATTGGGCTGGAACAGCCAAATCCCTCCTTGCCCATTCTGAAGCAGATTTCCTTAACCTCATGTCCATAGACACCCCCAAAGAATCTGAATAGAAGTCAAGGGTTTGTACATGTGGATGGAAAAAAATTCCATTTTCCTTAACCTTTAAGTGTAACGTGCACTTTTCCTCAATTATGAACTTAGGTAACAAACCACAGTAGTGTCAGCATTACCTGTGAGTTTGTCACTAATAGAAATTACTTACATTTCCATGTTACTTACTGTTCTTGCCAATCTTAAATGGTGTTTTACACTCATCAATGTTTCATTAATCAAGGAGCACTTTTATTTCTTCAGTACAAATTTATTTTTTACATTTTTATATTTGCATTTCAATTTAATTGGCTTCCCTTGAAAACATACTTTTTTTTTTTTTGGTGTATTATCTTTTTATTTTTTATTTTATTTTATTTTATTTTTATTTTTTTTTTCAATTTTTTTAATTTATTATTATTAAAGTTCTAGGGTACATGTGCATAACGTGCAGGTTTGTTACATATGTATACTTGTGCCATGTTGGTGTGCTGTACCCATCAACTTGTCAGCACCCATCAACTCGTCATTTACATCAGGTATAACTCCCAATGCAATGCCTCCCCCCCTCCTCCCCTCCCCATGATAGGCCCCGGCGTGTGATGTTCCCCTTCCCGAGTCCAAGTGATCTCATTGTTCAGTTCCCACCTATGAGTGAGAACATGCGGTGTTTGGTTTTCTGTTCTTGTGATAGTTTGCTAAGAATGATGGTTTCCAGCTGCATCCATGTCCCTACAAAGGACACAAACTCATCCTCTTTTATGGCTGCATAGTATTCCATGGTGTATATGTGCCACGTTTTCTTAATCCAGTCTGTCACTGATGGACATTTGGGTTGATTCCAAGTCTTTGCTATTGTGAATAGTGCCGCAATAAACATACGTGTGCATGTGTCTTTATAGCAGCATGATTTATAAACCTTTGGGTGTATACCCAGTAATGGGATGGCTGGGTCATATGGTACATCTAGTTCTAGATCCTTGAGGAATCGCCATACTGTTTTCCATAATGGTTGAACTAGCTTACAATCCCACCAACAGTGTAAAAGTGTTCCTATTTCTCCACATCCTCTCCAGCACCTGTTGTTTCCTGACTTTTTAATGATCGCCATTCTAACCAGTGTGAGATGGTATCTCATTGTGGTTTTGATTTGCATTTCTCTGATGGCCAGTGATGATGAGCATTTTTTCATGTGTCTGTTGGCTGTATGCATGTCTTCTTTTGAGAAATGTCTGTCCATATCCTTTGCCCACTTTTTGATGGGGTTGTTTGTTTTTTTTTATAAATTTGTTTGAGTTCTTTGTAGGTTCTGGATATTAGCCCTTTGTCAGATGAGTAGATTGCAAAAATTTTCTCCCATTCTGTAGGTTGCCTATTCACTCTGATGGTAGTTTCTTTTGCTGTGCAGAAGCTCTTTAGTTTAATTAGATCCCATTTGTCAATTTTGGCTTTTGTTGCTGTTGCTTTTGGTGTTTTAGACATGAAGTCTTTGCCCATGCCTATGTCCTGAATGGTACTACCTAGGTTTTCCTCTAGGAGTTTTATGGTATTAGGTCTACCATTTAAGTCTCTAATCCATCTTGAATTAATTTTCGTATAAGGAGTAAAGAAAGGATCCAGTTTCAGCTTTCTACTTATGGCTAGCCAATTATCCCAGCACCATTTATTAAATAGGGAATCCTTTCCCCATTTCTTGTTTCTCTCAGGTTTGTCAAAGATCAGATGGCTGTAGATGTGTGGTATTATTTCTGAGGACTCTGTTCTGTTCCATTGGTCTATATCTCTGTTTTGGTACCAGTACCATGCTGTTTTGGTTACTGTAGCCTTGTAGTATAGTTTGAAGTCAGGTAGCGTGATGCCTCCAGCTTTGTTCTTTTGACTTAGGATTGTCTTGGAGATGCGGGCTCTTTTTTGGTTCCATATGAACTTTAAAGCAGTTTTTTCCAATTCTGTGAAGAAGCTCATTGGTAGCTTGATGGGGATGGCATTGAATCTATAAATAACCTTGGGCAGTATGGCCATTTTCACGATATTGATTCTTCCTATCCATGAGCATGGTATGTTCTTCCATTTGTTTGTGTCCTCTGGTTCAACATTCACAAATCAATAAACATAATCCAGCATATAAACAGAACCAAAGACAAGAACCACATCATTATCTCAATAGATGCAGAAAAGGCTTTTGACAAAATTCAACAGCCCTTCATGCTAAAAACGCTCAATAAATTCGGTATTGATGGAACGTACCTCAAAATAATAAGAGCTATTTATGACAAGACCACAGCCAATATCATACTGAATGGACAAAAACTGGAACAATTCCCTTTGAAAACTGGCACAAGACAGGGATGCCCTCTCTCACCACTCCTATTCAACATAGTGTTGGAAGTTCTGGCCAGGGCAATCAGGCAAGAGAAAGAAATCAAGGGGATTCAGTTAGGAAAAGAAGAAGTCAAATTGTCCCTCTTTGCAGATTACATGATTGTATATTTAGAAAACCCCATTGTCTCAGCCCAAAATCTCCTTAAGCTGATAAGCAACTTCAGCAAAGTCTCAGGATACAAAATTAATGTGCAAAAATCACAAGCATTCTTATACACCAGTAACAGACAAACAGAGAGCCAAATCATGAATGAACTTCCATTCACAATCACTTCAAAGAGAATAAAATATCTAGGAATCCAACTTACAAGGGATGTAAAGGACCTCTTCAAGGAGAACTAAAAACATACATGTTTTATTTTATGCATGTAAAACATACAAGAAGGCATTCACAAACTTCAACTGCCTGCGAAAGGCTTAAAGTCTCAAAAAGGTTAAGAATTCCTGTTTTGAATGCTTTTGTCAGCCCCAACCCCAGTTCTCTTTACCAGAGTTATAGGAAACAGTTAGATCCTTTCTTGATTCTGGTGGAAGCCGATTAAGAGAAAAGAAAGGCACAACAGTAACAATCCCCCCAGCAGACAAATTCAGTGCTCATCATTTCCAAAGCTACAGCTTCTTTATTCTCGTGAAATGAAATCACATTCCACAGATGCCAGATCCCGGTATCACCGGCTTACAGATGGGCTTCCTGCCAGTGAACAAATACTGTTGCCAGGGCTTCTGCTGTGACATTCTGATAAGGCTGGAGTCGCGCCTTTATAAAGTAATGACATTTTTAAGGCAAATGATGGTTGTATGATGGCCTTCTGACACTGTCCATATGTAATGAAGTAGTAAGTCAATCAGATCAGAATCACAGGGGCATTCCACTTTACTTCAGTCTATAACAAGACCACTTATCTCCTGCTACTTTTCATATCTTAACAATGACAGTAGTTCCACTGTGTCGCATTATTACCTTTATGGCTTCTTAGAAAGTATAAGAGATGAATAGAATATACGTCATGTATTTATAAGTATCTGAGCATGTATGTAGTATAAATTGTGGTTTTTAATATTTAGAATTTGTATGATTCTGAACACACACACCTTTTCATGAAAGATAGAAATAGCAGTGTTGGTAGTATACCAACAGATAAATCTCCACATTCCTAGTATTTATGTCAGCCTTAGTTGTTTTCAACTTTAAAACTCAGCATGCATTCCAATGTAGTGTATAAACATGACTATATTAAATAGCAAAATTACCACCTATCCCTATTATACCTTGGGCACATAAAATAGAAACACATGACTTCATATGTATAAAACTAGTAATCGAGTACTAATACATTACCTCAAGAATTTTTATAGGTTCAAAAGTGCCCTTGAAATCAGTGGGTGTTTTGTTCAAGGAAAGAAGAAAAAGAACATAGTCGTGTGCCCTAGTTTGAAAATGAAATTTTTATTTCTTTACTAATATCTATTGCTGGGTTTCATTCAACAAGTATAGGCATGCCACTGTTTGCAGTTCCTATAAACCTTGAAAGCCAAGAGGCTGAAGGGAGGAACATTCCAGAAATGGGATTCAGAGACTGTGTTCTCCATAGTAGTAAGTATACAGGGGCTATTTACACAATATTAGTCCATTCATTTGTGTAATGGAAGCTACTGCCTTACTCAAAAGGTGGCTGTGAGTATTAATTGAACTAAGACACAAGGAAACTGCCTGGCAGAAAGTAACTGTATTAATTCTACTTATTTCTAAAAGTAGAAATAAGTATTAATTTCATTGTTTCTACCCCCTTTAATATCTCAAGACCTTATACAGCATAGGGTTCAATAAAACACCCACTTTAGTCAAACCCCTTAAATGAAAGATCACAAAACAAAATACTCCCAGACCCTGAAAAAAATGTGAACCAGCTCAGTGGAATGGTGAACTCCATGATGAAATGGAAATTATAATTCCTACTAAAATCATGCAAATTCTAAACATTAAATAACACTCTGCTCTAAATAAGGCACCAAAAGGCAGCATTCAGTGTATGTTTGGCAAAGCAGTTACAATTGATAAGTGGAACTCAAGGAAAATAAATTTCTCAGCCATGCAGGGTTCTTTTTTCCTTTGGAAGTCTCCTACAAGATCCTAAAGATGCCATGTGACTCACTACTAGTCGTTGTTATCATTTTTAATTATTGAACCAACCCAAGTCTAGATACTGAAGAAATTTGTTTGATGTCCACACAAGCATAAAGTGCACTGAACCCTAGAACAAAGTCCTGCCTTTCTGAGCAATACACATGTGCTTTTGTGATACTGCCCTGTGTGAGCAAAGGACAAAGAAGGAAAAAAAAAAAAAAAGGTACAAGCAGAACAAAGGAGGAGCCTCTGTGTACTTGTCCACTACCCAGAGACATAAATACCTCCCCAGTAGTGCCCTGCACTGCAGGATAGCAATCGAAAGGAAAGCTCTCATCAGTGAACATTTCCTTCATGCTCTTTAATTAAAGCAAGAACTTTTGTTTGCTGGCTCAAACATTCTGCCTTAAAAGACAGTTTAGGTTCTCTTAATCATTTTTGCCTTCTTTTTTGCAAGGTGGGGGAAATATAAATCATGTATCCAGGCATACACGATTGTTAATGCCATGTAACTGGGGATCTTAGGTATGCGAAAAGGTTAAGTGAACTTGATTCATCTACTCTCTGAGACTGTCATGCTGAGAATACTGAGTTGCTACCAGAAGGTGAAATTTAAGACACATTTCTCAGGTGGGCCTGGGCCACTTTCCTGTGCTCAGTGATGTGACTTACCATGTGTGTTCCTCCTCTGATCTATGAGTATCTGCCTGGGTTTGTGGATTATGGGAAACAAAGACTGGTGAATATGGACATTCACAAGGCACGACCAGCTCTAGAGTTAGTAAGGTTGCAGGGTTATGATCAGCTGAGGTTATCAAGAGTATGACAAAGTATTAATAATGCAGGAAAGGAGTACATGAAGTGTGAAATGACAGTCGGGCTTATATAAATTCTCTATTTGGGACTGAGCACTCGATGAGGCTGAGGCTAAATTCAGAATAGCCAGGAAAGAGGAAGAGGAATATAGGAATATAGAAAACGAAGCTGTACCTCACTGATGACCATCTGCCAAACCAGGTGCAGGTGGCAACCTGCTAGTTAGCTGAAGATATGAAGCAGATTATTCTCAGTATTCTGGGTCAAACCCACCAGCTAATAAACTAACTTGGTATACCCACAAATAAAAACTCACTGTAAATTAGGGCTACCAATGGAAACTTGGTCCCAGAAATCAATAGAGATTTCTGGCATCGAGTCTCCAAGCACTGGTCATGCTCAAAGTCAGGTGCTGTGTCAGCTTTATGGTTCCACCAGCTTGGGAGGGGGATCCTAGCCAGTAGATGTAAGGGCAGACACTATAGTCTGGCACCCTAGGTATGGGGCATCTAGTGACAAGCAGATTGTCTGGCAGGACCCAGACTGGAAGGTTAAACTTAATCACATATCAAGATAGAAGTCCAGTCTCATAAACTATACAAATGTATCCAAAGACTTTGGCCCAAGAGACACAAAGCTTTCTAGGATTTCATACAGGCATCCTGGTTTTAGGTTTGTAACTGCTAAGGTATTTCCAGGCCCTTTTTACTATTTATTTATATCCAAGCTTTTTACAAAAGGACATCTGTATGTCACCAAACATGGCAGAGATGGCCAGTTGTCCATCAAAGATTCTGCTTTCCCCATTCATAGTAGGTAGCTGTTGCCAAGAAGCAGATGGCAAGCCAAGGATCATATTCCTTAGTCATCCTGCCTTAAGTGGTGTCATGTGAATGGTTTTTGCCAAACGAGTAATGCATGTCGCTTTGAGCCAAGTTGCTTAAAGAGCAAGTGTGCCTACTCTATCCTTTTTTGCAGCTGAATGCAGAGGACTATGCAGAGGGAAGGCAAAGTCATGCAATGAAGGAAGTCTAAATCCCTGAATCATCCCGAGGAAGACAGTCCACCAGCCAGGAACACTAGCACTGAATGATTATGTGAGCGAAACATAAACCTCTCCCGTGTAAAGCCAGTGAGAGGGGTAGCAGCAGAAAGTATTGCTCTAATCAAGACCCTGAGATACATACCACACAATTAAAATTAGCAAATTGGAAAATCAGTCCAAAGGGAACATACATAAAGCCAACTTTAATATTGGCGCATACACACACACACATAAAAATACGCCTAAAGTTTGTAGTGTTTCCCTCAGATGTAAACAAACCAGATATCAGAACAAGATGTATCTGGTTTTAAGAGTTTCTCACCTGGGTCCTTATAAAGGAAAACTATAATGTAACACACAACTAGAGGTTTGGTTAAAATGCATGTTTTAGAGTCAGAGAGTATGGCTTCAAATTCTGGCTCTGCAACTTACAGGCTGTGTAAACTCAGGCAAGTTACTTAAGCTTTCAAAGCTTCCATTTTCTGAACTGCAAAATGCAGATGATAAAAATACTTTATGGCCGGGCGCGGTGGCTCAAGCCTGTAATCCCAGCACTTTGGGAGGCCGAGACGGGCGGATCAAGAGGCCAAGAGATCGAGACCATCCTGGTTAACACGGTGAAACCCCGTCTCTACTAAAAAAAAAAAAAATACAAAAAACTAGCCGGGCGAGGTGGCAGGCGCCTGTAGTCCCAGCTACTCGGGAGGCTGAGGCCGGAGAATGGCGTGAACCCGGGAGGCGGAGCTTGCAGTGAGCTGAGATCCGGCCACTGCACTCCAGCCTGGGCGACAGAGCTACACTCCGCCTCAAAAAAAAACAAAAACAAAAACAAAAACAAAAACAAAAACAAAAATACTTTATTAGAATTGTTGTGAGAATAAAATGAGATAATCCACATAAAATGTTTGAAAAGTACAATCTACATGGTGCTAAGTGTGTATGCTAAATCAAACTGAGCTGTTATCAATATTACTATTTTTTAAAATCGTAAGTCTGGCTATTAGAAATGATAATGAGTTCTGAGTCATAGTATGCCTCTGAAATATTAGAATAAAGTAACCCAGATCCTGACACTGCCTGACACCTGGGAGAGATTAGGAGGCAGGATGCCAATCAGATATCACAGCTCAGAAGTGCTTTGTAGCTTGTCAGAAGTGGAGTTCTTCTCCCGCCCCCACGTATTTGTGGCAGGATCCCAGACTCCACCTGCTGGTGCAGATAAGGCTCCTGAAACTCAGTTCCCACATTCCTCAGGATTAACACAGAGCCTGTACCTTAAAGACATTAAGGTCTGAAAATGAGCAGAAATAGGGAAGACAGTGCCTGACATCAAGGGGCCTTCAAGAACAAGAATTCAGTTCTTTAACAATGTAGTTAATCTGCTCACCAAGTCAGCGAAATTATGTCAAATTATATTATTTCCTAATCTTCTCATCAGCGCTATGATTTTGAATTAGACTCCTTTTCAAAAAAAATTGGGTCGTGGTCTAATGGCTTCAGAAAAGGCTTAGCTGTGCGCCACAAACTGAAGAGACATTTATCTGTAGGCCGTATCGCCCCTTCTAAGATGTGTCCCTAATAAGCAGCCCTGCCAATTCTCGGCTTTGAAGGATTAGACAATGAAAACTACAGACAGACACACACACACACACACACACACACACACACACACACACACATACACAGGCCCAAAGTCCAACTCACTTGTACCCCTCAGAAAGTGATTTTCTTTAGCATTTAACTGTCTTCCCTGGAACAAATCATGCTACCCTAAAGTAAACGCTAATCTGTTAGCCCACAGAGAAAAGGCAACAAGCTACCAAATATCTACTCATCACAATGAGCTTAAATGAAGCATGGATTTAAGTCTCTCTTATGTGTATAACCCATGATCTTTATTAGAGTTTACTTTGCATAATTACCTCAGGGAACTATGAGAAGCCCAGAGCTGTTTGAGTCTTGATTCGTTATGTGCTGCTGTACCCAAGGAAGTAAATATAAACAGTAGGGTTTTGCCAGGCTCCCTGGATTCTTGAATCATCCCCCACAAAATGAGAATCAAAGCATACTGGAATCCTCTGGGTGTCTGAGAATAAACCCTGAGCTAAAGCAAAAACCAACAGACCATTTCTCTACCTTGGAGAAAAGTAGAAAGTTGCTGAGGGGGCAGTTACAATGATGATAGTGAGTATTCGTGCAGATTTGCTTCTCTAAAGCTAATCTAGAAGACTCACAGCAGTGTCCTTAAAAGAGCTGCTATTTGGAAGAACCATAGACTGAAAGAGCTATGGGGGGAGAAAAAACAGTTTGTCTTAGAGGAAGTAGCTAGGGCTCTGCCCCAGATTATCCTCTGGGCAAGTCACAGAAATGAGGGGACTTTAACAGCTGAGAGATGCTGGCTGGGCACGGCGGCTCACGCCTGTCATCCCAGCTCTTTGGCAGGCTGAGGTGGGTGGATCACCTGAGGTCAGGGGGTTCAAAACCAGCCTGGCCAACATGGCGAAATCCCGTTTCTACTAAAAATACAAAATTAGCTGGGCATGGTGAGGCATGCCTGTAATCCCAGCTACTCGAGAGGCTGAGGCAGGAGAATCGCTTGAACCCGGGATGTGGAGGTTGCAGTGAGCCGAAATCATGCCATTGCACTCCAGTATGGGCAACAAGAGTGAAACTCCATCTAAAAAATTAAAATAAAATAAAAAATAAAGAGCTGAGAGATGCTGACGTTGGACAGGAAATAGAGGAAGTAAAAAAGTAAGACAGTTTGAGAAGATGACAGACCCAAGATACCAGAAGCTGCTGCCACATAAAGAGAAGTCCCAAGGAAATGCCCACTTAGCCTACTCAGGACTGCCTTGGAGAGGCCTGAGACAAGGCTTTCAGCCAAGAAGGTCCGGAACTCTTGAAATCCCCATCCCACTTTCCACAAAACAGTCATTCCTCAGGCAAACAGGAATGTCAGCCTCCCCTCTTTACGTACATCCATGAGGAAAAGGAGTTTGTTCTTCAGAAAGATAAAATACTAACCATTCATTAAATAACTTGGAGAATTTTAAATTCCAGAAATTCTGGCAGGAGTTCAAGTCGTAAGATTACTTGTAAGATATGTCAAGAAACAAGGGTTAATATGATCCAGAAATATCTCTCATTGGTAAAAGAGTTGCCCTGATGAATCTCAGTTTTAAATATTAATAGGAAGGTGTACTCAAACCTAATAGGCTTGGAGAAACTAGAAAAAAAGCCATAAGTCACCTAACCCTTTTTTTTTTTTTTTTTTTTTTTTTGAGAGATGGAGTCTCACTCTGTCACCCAGGCTGGAGTGTGGTGGTACAATCTCAGCTCACTGAAAACTATCTCCTGGGTTCAAGCAATTGTCCTGCCTCAGCTTCCCAAGTAGCTGGGACTACAGGCATGCAACACTATGTCCAGCTAATTTTTGCATTTTTAGTAGAGACAGGGTTTCACTATATGTTGGTCAGGCTGGTCTCGAACTCCTGACCTCAGGTGATCGGCCCGCCTCAGCTTCCCAGAGTGCTGGGATTACAAGCATGAGCCACTGCACCCAGCCCAACCCACTCATTTTAAAATTGTTTCCTGGAGCCTCAGGGTGCCACCACAGGTACATCAAGGACCACCTTGTTTTACAATGGACCATTCTCCCTCAAAGAGGTTCAGGGAGGGACTAGATTGGTCAGAAGTGAATCAGAGCCACAACTCAAGTTTCTTGACATCTGATAATCCACTCACCATGCTACGCTGTTTCTCATGTTCTATATAATTGTTTTTTCCATATAATTTTTTTCTCGGAGCTCTTTAGATTTTCTAAAACTCCCAAGCTAAAAAGCAGGGGTCAAACTATACCCATAGAGCTTATTGTGAATATAGCCCAGGAGCTGATGTATCCCATAACCATAGGTGAATTTTTGAAACTACCTTGGCTATATCCAGCAGGGGGAAAAAAAAAGTGGGAAAGTTTCAAGATCCAGATTCTAGTAAGAATCTTCTGTAGCCTAATCCTAAAACTGTTTCACACATAGGTAGGATTGCTGTCACACAAGTAATTTGAGGTTATTACTGTGTGATTACCACCTCCTCTATTGAAGCAGAGATTAACATTTTGGCATTCTTAGAGAATAAGGCCACACTTTCAAGAATTCCCTGGAAGGCTGAAAACAATCATCGACATGCAATAAGACCTTCCGGTGAATTAGTATGTTAGATCAACCAATTGCTATCAAACAAAAATGGGGGAAGGATGATGAATTTCAGCATGAGAGAAAAAGGAGAATATGTAGAAATATATATTCATTTTATATGTGAAAAAAATGAAGAAATAAATGAATAAATAAGCCAGGCTCAAATATAAAAAGGGTGGAGAGACACACAAGCCCGAAAAAGCTAGGGCAGACTTGGACACCATGAGGACTTTGGGTGCTCAGAAACGAGAGTCTAAGTGGACAATATGTGACCAGAAAAGGAGACTAGAAAATCTTCAACTTTTCTTCTTACCTAGCACCAGGCTTGCCTAACTCTATTTCCAAAACTTAAATGAATACAGTGATAACTACAGCTGAGTCCATTGTGAAATTATTAAATGTGGGTTTAATATATATGTATATATAATTATCTGATTTACTAGGCAATGTTTCTTTTCTTGTATCTTTTCTATGTTTGCATATGTGACATTGTAAATGACTTTGAAAATAATCTTGAATTCTATCTAACTGTTTTCATTTCCTCAGTACAGCTTTCTAAAATTCTCACATAATATTCAGATTGATTTTTGGCTACTCTTATGAAATCTGCTAAGATTTCCACAGTTGTGAATTAGTCAGGGTGATGTGACTAACAGTGCCATCATGGCTTTCTTGATGACATTGCCTTTTTTACCCTTTTGGGTCCAAGACGCAAAATGTTTCTGTGCTCCCGTGTAAATCGTGAACTCAAGGCTTTACCAAGGACACAAGTTCCTTCTACTAGCTTTTTCATTCATTTTTCAAATCTCATTCAAAAACCTTTGTACTCATTTCTCCTTTTCCTTTCCCTTTAGATCTTTCTTGTCTTTTTCATTTACCCAAGCAAATTGTTTTAAGGTATTCTTTCGAGTGCTAACAGCACAAAGCAAGGTTGAGTTATATGGCATTTTTGATGCCATTTTGAAAAGTTAATAGCTCTTGTTAGGTTTCTTTATGACTGTGCATGCTCCTCAAAGAAACCTCCCAGTGCCCCACCCCCACATCACTGCAGTGATTCATATTTGGGAGCAATAGAGTCAAAATCTGTGCTTTCCTATTGGGAACCAGTGTTTGTGACTCTGTGGTTGTCTAGTTGGATTGACCATTATAATTAGCACGTGCTATGCAGCATACCACCCTTTCTCACTTGTGTGTCCTGAAGAAAGCCTCTGCATTATTTTACATTTTTTGGTTATCAACATTTATTAGTGTGTTGTCAGTGAATCACTCAATTTAAATGCCTTTCCACCATTTATAACCTTGTGAAAAAAAGATATCATTTAAAATTTTAAAGACATCATGAAAATGGACGCTGGTGTCTGCTAACCAATTGAAATAAAAATTTCCTTTAAAAAGGAGAAAAGCAGAGATATAATTTTTCACAAGAACAGTGTTCTGCTGCAATTTGCTAGAGTGAGAAATACTAAAAAGCCTGCCTCATAGGAAGGCTCACTTTAGAAAAGCAAATTTCATAACTTAACAGGCTTACAAGCCCACAGAGATATAATTACATTTTCTCGTCTTTAACTTATAATTTCTTCTGACTCTCAGGTTGCTACAACAGAGCTATAAAGATCTGGTATATTCAAAAATGATACTTCCATTTGATAACTTCTGATTTGCTTTTCATTTCCAACAACAGAAGCCCAATGTAAGCCAATGAAGCGGATGCCAGGAATTCTATTTGGGTAAAAATCTGGAACAACCCATATCTTAAGTCTAATTCTCACTTGATCTAGCATTTAAGACTTAGTATCCATTTGAAAGCAAGTTCCTTAAAATTTCTGCTATACAGACCTGGTATAGTTTGTTTAAAGACCTCATGAGGAATGTAGGCTAATAACCAATTTGAGTCCCTTTAGAATTGGGCAAATATTCTTCCCAGCTAAAAAGATGTTGCAGTACACTGTATATTGCTAAGCACAAATTCCCCAAAGCAGTTCTCCTGCTTTCTGGAAGCAAAACAATTTGTTCGTCAACCCTATTACCCAAGGTAAGGACAAAAATGGTAATTTCAGCAGGCTGATGGGATTCACGTGTCTTTGTGCCAGCAGAACTCAACAGAATAAAGCGAAGTTGATGAAATTCCATTTTTTATAAGAAGAAGCTCAAGCTGTGTGATCCATTTATTTTTTAGTTACAAAAGCTTATCAAGTTCCAGAAGCTTCAGTATCTTCAAATGGGAAATACAATTGAAACAGTAGGGGTTTAGCCAATTGTGTCTTTTAAAAACATAATAGGTAGACACATTCCAGACAGAACATTCATCAAAAAGATCAAGTATCCAGGAGTGAATAGAACAGATTTAAAAAAAAAAAAAATTGTTCTCCTTTGTAACCATACGTAATTCCTGATTTCATAGCAAGGCTGTGTTGCCAATCAAAATTTCCCAAATCATAGCATATGGAGGCTGAAAGAAATCTTCAAAATATCTCCTGACTTACTTAAGGTTAGTGAATCTTAGACTACTAGATTTAAAAACAGAAAAAAATAATAGGATGTGCTTAATGAACTATGTTATTTAAACCACTCTAAAAGATCAAGCAAAGAAATCTTCAGCTTTAATTAATAGAACTATTCAAAATTCAATGACGTGAGAGAGGGAACCTTGACCCATTCAGCCTTAAGCTAGAAGCAATGCATTCTTTTACCTTGCTCCAAGCTTAAGACTGCAGCAAATTCATTTAACTCATACTTTAGTCACATAAAACTGAAATTTATGAAAAGTTCAACCTGTCACTTCCCTAGGAATGCCTCCTGATGAACATTCATTGATGACTGATTGATACAAAGCCATTGTGGGGGAAAAGAAAGATGTCATATTGAAATTACAAACCCCTGAAGGAAACTATAATAGTAGATCCAGCATAAAGTCCATTTTCATGATCTATTAAATTATAAAGGAAATGAATATTAATTTCAGTAATTGTGGTAACAAAGTAATTGCCTTGTGCTAAGGCAAGGTAAAAACTATATATCATTTCATGGAAAGAACAAAAAAGGTATGAATATATTTTTAAATCATTGCCTAGGTAATTAACAAATATAATGAAAGCATTTCACCTTCTAGCAACTGATAGGAATAACCAGCAATATAATAAAAATTGATAAAAATATCCAAATGTATCTACTTCATAATGTTGAAAGAACTGTTGGTCCCAGGCTGTTCTCAACCACACCTGTGCACACAGATGGTAAATTGTCACCAGGAGCTTGGACTGGGGAAAAAAAGGAAAACTCTTTTTAAAGTATCTGCTTAAAAGTTTTTGAACATAACATGTCCCTTATATAGAAAACAAACAAAAAAGAATAGCTTTCTTTTTTTGAAGTCTATATTTTTTCTCACTATAAAAGTAATATCTACTCATAATAAAAATTTCAAAAAAGTAGAATTTTCAGAAAAATAGAAGATTCAATCTCAAATTCACTAGTCAACTAAAATTTTAATGTAGTTCCTTTTAATTATCTTTTTTAGCAATGCTAGTTCATATATATATAATTTTCATCACATAGAAATCACTCAGAATTCAGGAATATTCAAAAGTATTTGGTAATCATCAAAGACTTCTAAAGCTGAGTGACAAAATAATATAAAACCTGCAAGAACATTTATATCAGAGATTTAGAAAGTACTATATATAATGCCTACATGTGTAGGTACTCTATACCTATAGTAGGTAACACAGTTTGGGAGAAAAGAATAAAATATATGACTCTAAGAGTTCTGACAGTAATTCCAAATAGGTGTTCTGAACATATTTTGAACAACATTAGTTTGGTTGCGATGCATGTATATCTTTCCCACCATAGGCTAAGCCCTCAGTATGGCTCTTATTCCCCTGAGAAAACCAGCCAGCCCCTTGGTAGCAGATTTCTTCTGCTATGGAATGGTCCTCTTCTACTATGGAATGGTCATTGATTTGTTCTTCTTGGAATATGTGTGTATCCTGATTTTATATATATATATATGTGCATGCTATAATATATATAGAATATATATGTATATAGATATAGAGATATATTCAGGATACAAATGTGCTCTCTCTGCCCACAATACTTCTGTTGTCACCAATAAATATGGACTTAGGGAATGTCTCATTCCCTCCATAATGTCCCACATATAGTTACTTCTGACAAGGGAACACAGTCCTCAGCAAAAGAAGGAAATAAGCTCATATCTACTGGATTCATTGGTTTCACCCTAACAAACCAAACAGCTGGCCTAATGGAATAGAGGACTGACCTATTGAAAAATTGGTTATATGGCCAGCTTGATTACTTTGTTGACTACAGGCTGTTGCCTGTTGGGTTTCTCAAGATGCTGACTCTAACAAGATTAGTATGCAGGAAGTCTTGCAATCAATATTTGTGGAAGAGATGGAAGGAAGCAGAATGGAACAGACATAGAAGTTGAGGTGCAATGCAGGCTCAATGGAAGCCTCAGCTAACCCTGTGAGGAGTACTGAAGATGAGATGGCCATTCAGAATTTTCCAGAGTTGGGGAAAAAGGACTGGGCCCTTATGCCCCCGTGTTAATTATCTTGTCACTGACTGCAGTAGGCTCAAAAAAGGGGATGTGACCTTGGAAGGAGGAGCTCTCCTCAACTGAGGGAATCCTCCAAAAGAAGCTGAAAACTAAAGGCCTTCTGCCAATAGCACTTCCAGAAGCTGGGAATGTGGGTATTTTATTCCTCCGTGGAGAGTCTGAATAATGCATCACAGTGTCCACCATAATTGCTGTCCTAAAAGATGTAGTACAAGGTCTGAACCGGCAAACACATGGTTTCTAGGAATTTTCTAGAAGTTTAAGTGACTTCCTTCACTATTATCCCTAATAAGCTACTTGTAAAATGTTTGCTTTAAATATCCCAACATCTCTGTGCCCTGCTGTTTCCATTATCTTGGTTTCCATGAAAGGAATGCTTCCACTGTGAAACAATTCTTATTGTTAACTTAACAATAACAAAAATTGTTAACTTATTTTTTAACTAGAGGCCGAGATTACTACTTGGCCATGTTTGATTCTTTATGCCACTGAGTTAGCAAAACAGGAGGTTACCATATTTCTGGGGTAATTGATCCTGGTAATTAAGGAAAAACTGTGTTGCTTCTACACAATGGAGAGGGGGAAGTAAATGTGGAATCTGCTAAGTAACAGTTATTGGAACATACCAGCAGCTCAATAAGGGAAGGACTACTAATGGTACCAACCCTTCAGATATGAAGGTTTTGAGAACTCTTTCAGGTAAAGAATTCCAACCAGCTGAGTATAGGCATAGGGAAGGAAAACAGGAATGGATACTGGAGGAAGTATAGCAACATGACCAGCTCTAAATACAAGGATAGAGGCAGCTATATGTATTTTCTTCCTTGTTTCTTGAATATATCTATATTAACTATTTTCCCCTTTCTATATTTAACATTAGGTATGTTAATAGTTGCTAACATTTTAATTCAGTATTTAAGTTACAAAATATCAAATGGGAATTACAACCAATCAAAGAAAATAGTGTCATCCAGAGACTGGTATGGCTAGAATGTAGCCCTGCTATATATAAAAGACCTGAAAGAGCAATCCCATTATCAGAAGGTCATCCTATTGAAAATGATTTTTACAGAAGTGTTAAAATGTAAATTTCCTATATGTGTCAGAATCCAAATCTATATTGAGCTCACACAAGAACATTATCAATTTCTGCCCAGAGTCTAAGAGACAAGAAACCTACACTATAAATTATCTTCTCTCTCCTTCTTATTTGATCTGTTCATTCTCATTAGCATTTTTAAGCATGTTGAAGATTCTCTCATCTTGAGAGTTCTTGAAACACTCACTTTCCTTGGTTTCACTTATGTCACACATCCCTCTTATTTCTCTATTCATTCAAATTCTCCTCTACTAGTTCATCTTCCTCTATCTAGCTCTTAGTGGTTCTTTAAAGCTGAGCCCTAGCTCAGAATTCTGTTTTTTAGTCTGTATTCTCTCCATCAGTGTCATCAGTGCACATGGATTTGTTAAAGTGAACTAAATATGGCCTGAGAAGAACTCCGTACTTCTACATTTGGGTTCTTGTGGATGAACCATGATCTAACTTAATAGGTAGACAAGACTGAAAACCTAACTTAAGAGTATGCGCCTGTAACAATAGCTACATCTTGCCCAATCCCAGCAGTCGTACTTCAACCACTCATACACTGCTGAGGGTTCAAACTGTGTTCAAATAAGGCAAATGCCAAGCTGTAACCAATCCAGCTGTTTCTGTACCTCACCTCCAATTTCTGTATGTCACGTTCCCATTTTGTCTAAAAATTTGTTCTGACCACAAGGCGTCCCTGAAGTCTCTCTGAATCTGCTGATTCTAGGGGCTGCCCAATTCACAAATCTTTCATTGCTCAATTAAGCTCGTTTAAATTTAATTTGCTTAAGTTTAACAGATTCTATTAGCAATTCCATGCAGCTATTTCACAAATTCATGTCTCCGATAGCCTAAGTCTATCCTCTGAACTCTAGACCTATATATTCAACTTGCTACTTGACATCTGCATGTGAAAGTCTCTCAGATACCTAAGACACAACATGTCCAAGATCAAATTTACTGTCTTCTCCCCAAAATCCAGAGCTCCACACAATGAAAGGCAACACTATCATTCAGTTTTTCAAAGCAGAAACCTAGATATAATCTTTATTGCCTTCCCCTCACCCCTTATATTAAATGTAGCTTTTTCATTGATTTCAGCCCTAAACTTCCTAGATCTGTGCATTTCCACTGCCACCACCCTAAGTGACAGAAATAACATAGTGTTGTCAAAGAAAACTGCTTAGTCTACTATAATACTCTCCTAATTGGACTCCAAGATCTCTCTTGCCTCTCTATAATGTGTTCTTTCCAGCAGTAAGAGATATCTTTTTGGAATGCAAATCTGATTACACCACTTAAAATTCTTCAGTGAATTCCATTGTTCTTAACAGAATTCAATCTCAACAGAATCAGCATGAACCATGAGACTTTGCCAGATCTCTGCCCTGCCTATCAAACTGTACTCTTGCTGGGAACACAAGCACATTAGTCTTCTCCCAAATCTTCAAACATCAGTCCTTTTTTTCTGCCATAAGACCTCTGTACACACTACATCCTTATGTGGAATAAGCCTGTGCCTCTGCCTGGAATGAGCCTGTTCATGCGTGTGCATGCACACATGCATACACACACTGTATTAGTCCATTTGTCCATTCCATGCTGCTGATAAAGATATCCAGGATGGCAATTTACAAAAGAAAGGTTTATTGAACTTATAGTTCCACATGGCTGGGGATGCCTCACAATCATGGTGGAAGGCAAGGAGAAGCAAGTTACATCTTACATGGATGGCAGCAGGCAAAAAGAGAGCTTATGCAGGGAAACTCCCGTTTTTAAAAATGATCAGATCTCATGAAACCCATTCACTATAATAAGAACAGCACAGGAAAGACTCACCCCCATGATTCAGTCATCTCCTACAGGTACCCTCCCACAACACATGGAAATTATGGGAGCTACAAAATAAGATTTGAGTGGGGACACAGAGCCAAACCATATCATCTACCACTGGGCCCTCCCAAATCTCATATCTTCACATTTCAAAACCAATCATGCCTTCCCAACAGTCCCCCAAAATCTCAACTCATATCAGCATTAACTCAAAAGTACACAGTCCAAAGTTTCACCCAAGACAAGGCAAGTCCCTTCCACCTATGAGCCTGTAAAAATCAAAAGCAAGTTAATTATTTCCTCGATACAATGGGGGTACAGGCATTGGGTAAATACAGACATTCCAAATGGGAGAAATTGGCCAAAACAAAGGGGCTACAGGCCCCATGCAAGTCCAAAATCCAGCAGGGCAGACAAATCTTAAAGCTCCAAAATGATCTCCTTTGACTCCGTATCTCACATCCAGATCATGCTGATGCAAGAGTTATAGGCTCCCATAGTCTTGGGCAGCTCTGCCTCTGCCTCTGTGGCTTTTCAGAGTACAGCCTCCCTTCCGGCTGCCTTCATGGGCTGGTGTTGAGTGTCTGTGGCTTTTATAGGTACACAGTGCAAGTTGTCAGTGGATCTACAATTCTGGGGTCTCAGATGAAAACGAGGAACTTATTGGGAACTGGAGCAAAGGTGACTCCTGTTATCTTTTACACAAGAAAGACGTTTATTGGACTTACAGTTCCACATGGCTGGGGAGACCTCACAATCATGGTAGAAGGCAAGGAGGAGCAAGTCACATCTTATGTGGACGGCAGCAGGCAAAAAGAGCTTGTGCAGGGAAACTCCCATTTTAAAAACCATCAGATTTCATGAGGCCCTTTCACTATCATAAGAACAACACGGGAAAGACCTTCCCCCATGATTCAGTCATCTCCCACTGAGTCCTGCCCACAACATGGAAATTATGGGAACTACCAGATAAGATTTGAGTGGGGACACAGAGCCACACCATATCATACATACACACACAATTAACTCCCATTTCTGCTAAACCAGTTAAAGTGGCCTTTCCTCAGAGGAGATGTCCTCAATGCCCTAGTCAAGAGCAAGAGACTTTATTATGTACTCTCATATCACATGTTCATTTCCTTTATGGCCTCTAATTAAACAACCATTTCTGAGATTATCTTACTTAACTCCATCTCCCCCGTCGAACTGTAAATCATGGCCCTGTCCACAAAGGCAGGAGCATGATGATTTTGCTCATTTTACCCGCAGTACTTTACACAGTTCCTCATATAGAGGTAGCACTTCTTAAAGGCTTGTTGAGTAAAAAATAATAAAGAAGAATTTATAGAGAACCTTACTCTTCAGATATTTCCTAACAAGAAAAGAAATGATTTAAAATATATAAAGCAATTTCACACATATAATCTCCTTTTATCTGAACAATATAAGGTCAACCATAAACAATGAATTTTCACTACAAATCTTTGTCTCTTACACGAAGAAAGGTTCACACCAGTCTTCCTAGTCCAAGTACTGGCCTTTTTGCCCTACGCCCAAATATACTGTATTAATTAGGGTCCTCCAGAGAAACAGAACCAATAGGAGATATACATACATACATATGTATGTATACTAATATAGATCTATATGGAGAGGGATTGGGGGAAGAGAAGAGAGATTTATTGGCTCGTAGGATTATGAATGCTGAGAAGTCCCATGATCTGCCATTTTTGCAAGCTAGAGAACCAAAAAAGCTACATATGTAATTCAGTCTCAGTCCAAAGGCCCGAGACGAAAAGTGCAAATGTTCAAAGGCAAGAGATAAGAAGATAGCTGTCCCATCTCAAAAAGAGGGAGTAAACTCACCTTTTCTTTGCTTTTTTGTTTTTTTTAGGCCCTCAGTAAATTAATTGGATGATGCCCACCTACACTGGGGAGGGTCACTTGTTTTATTCAAGTCACCGATTCAAATACTCATGTCTTCCAAAAACATCCTCACAGACACACCAAGAAGTAATGTTTTATCAGCTACCTGGGCATTTCCTTAGTCCAATCAAGCTAACACATACAATTTGTTATTACATATGCCTTAAAAAAAAAACACACACACACACACACACAAACAAAAAAACCTTATGTACTTATTGAGAAAACAAGGTTGTGGCATATCAGTAAAAACCTATAGGATTCTTTAACCAAAAGATTTTTTTAAAATCACTATATCCTGATAAATCCAAAGAAGAAAAATCACACCAACTAGAACATGTAACAGTGATACACCCTGGAAGTCAAAAGTCTATCTGCAAGATGTTGTCATATGCTCAGACATTTTACTTGACATATGACTTACCCTTGAAGAAAATGGAGGGCATTTATCTGTGCTTATTCTGATATATCCTGATAAATTACTAGTAAAATAAAACCTCCGTTGGCATTTGCACTTAATATCACCTTGTCCATTCTGCAATCTTATACCCTTAGGTTTGTGTCTACTACTTTGAGATATAAATCCATGAATAATTCACTTTTAAGAGGTCAATTATATGAAAATTAAAAATTCAATCTGGGGATATTCTTCCCCAACAATGTTTGCAACCTGGGAGAAATGTATTCTCAGCTGCTACTTTTGCGTTTGCAGTTTCCCCAGAGTGTATCACATTGTGGAAATCATCCCATTTTTTAAAGCCACTAAATCACAAAGGCACTTTCTTGCAAGAAAGGAAGTCACTTCTGTAGGATTTTCAATTATTTCCTTAAGGTCTTCCTAATTGCTAAGGCTTTCTCCTCAATTATGAGAAGATTTACATCTAAGAGCTATGAGGTGTTAACATGCTGGAACATACATGGCACACTTTCCACGTGATGCTGGCATCAGCTCCCTATTTAACAGTCACATATGAGATAATCCACACTACATAAACATGCATTTCAGCAGAATAAATTGTATACTGTTCATTTCTTTGACTATATTACTGAGTTTTATGGAATTGTCAAGCATATTTCACTACTAAAATGTAATTTCATTTTTGAAAGTATCTCTTCAAACGTACTACTATTTGTAGAATCAAAGAACTGTATATTCTATCAACTGTAAGCCTATCTTGTTTATCAAGGTGTTTCATAAATAATAGCCAAGTACAAAGTCCTTATCAAAAGAGAAGTCATCATTAGGTTGGGTTATTTTCATCCTAAATGTTAGTACTATTTTCAACTCAATAAACATAAAACAAACACCGTTAGCATAAGATTATCTGGATCACAGTTTAAAAGACCCTATATTTTGATCTTACTGAAATTCCTGTTTCAGTTTGTGAGGCCAACATTTTCAAAGTAATATTATATATTCAAAAACCGAGTCTAACTGATGTGTTTTACAATTTAGAGCTGTCATATAGTTGACAAATAAGAAAAATCACACCAACTAGAACATATCCCCTTGATCACAATGATATACACTGGAGGTCAAAATCTTTCTGCAAGATGTTGTCATATGCTGAGACATTTTACTTGACATATGACTTATCCTTGAAAATTAAGGGCATTCACTGTGCTTAGTCTGTTGAAATTTTGTGAGATATTCTAAAATGGAATCCATTTTGTGAGATCTTCAAAAAAGACAACTTAGTCTTCCCCAATTCTTCTTTAAATAAGGCAATAGATTCTGAAATTAAATAAATATATTTCACTCTTAACTACAACATGTACAGATTTTCTTACTATTGTGTATATACATAGCAATTTATAGGAAATATCAAAAACATCTACTCCCTATTCAATAAAAATAACAATAGAAATATATAAAATAACAAATTACAATAGTTACCAAATTAATAAGCTTCAAAAGCAATGGCAATGTGAACAAAATCACCTCAGATTCAAATCCCATACTCTTTGTGGCTCTAAAAGACAGTGTAAAGAGCAATCATCAGAGTGGAAAAAACTTTGAGTGGTACCTATGGTTGTCCACTTCTCGTGGAAGAAGAGATGGTCCACAGTGCCTAATGGGAGGATCTGGCAAGGTAGTAAGCGTCTTAGAGAAAGAACAAAAATAGAAGATGAGTGACAAAAAGGTTTGGGAAAAGGTATATGAATGAATTTTACAAAATGGACACAAAGTCTACAAATATTTATGTTGTATTCGTATGTATTGCAAATACCCGTCAGAAGACAACTACAAAGCCAGTGGAAAGGGTAAATCATCCTGTGGATGTCAGTCATCATCACTGGATTTTCACTGTTGCTCCAGTGTTTAATCCATGGAACCATGTAAAAGTGGTCATGGAAGTAGGAGTGGAGGCAATAGATGGGATAACATGGTCTTCCAATCATCATTGTTTACCATGGCTACTGACTGCCCTTTATGTCAATAATAGGCAACAATGATGAGACTTCTAGAACAACTACCCAGCCATCTGCTGGCAAGATGATTAAACTCCTTTCATTGCGGAGAGTGCTTGGTCTATATTGCAATAAAGACCATTTTCTGTCAACAAGGCCATCTGTGGGCTTGTTAAATGCCTTTTTTCTATGCCATTATTGTTATTCCAGCATTGACATTATTCCAACCAGTATTACTGTTGACTGAGAACTGCATTTTATGGCTCCTAAAAATGAGGTAATGAGTTGCTACCTATATTTCCTGTTATTTTCATATATCATCACATAAAAGCCAGTGACTCCACAGAACAACAGTCTGGCTTAAGGACTTAGTTACAGCTCCAGCCTGAAGATAACACCATGTAAAGTCAGGGTGTCCTCCTACTGCAGAACTGGATATGACATATATTCTAAATCAGCAATCATTGTATGGTACATTTTTTTACAGACAGAATTCATGTGTCTAGCAGGAGCAACACTTCTTATCATTCCATGTAATTACAAACAGAAGTTTACTTCACAAGGCATAGCTTTGACTTTTACTGGTTTTGCTGTCTTAGTACCCTAGGGAATAATGCTTCCAGCAGGGACCAAACTATTGGTTCCACTAAGCTTGAAACCAAGACAGTCCAATGGCCATTAATAAGCAGTTTAAGCCATGAAACAAATAGGGTTAAAAAAAGGTTGCTTTGGTATATGGAGCAATCGCTCTTGAGGGGGAAGTGCATCTCCTTCTTGGCAATGCCACGTCCCAGGGTAAAAGTTCATGGGAACCTATAATAACCCAGTACAAGGAAGAATACAGGCCTCAGCACTGAGGTTTAGAGTTATCCTAACTAACCCAGATTAAAAACAAAACAAGAAACTAAGTTAGGTGCTGACATTGGAAAAAGGAAACATGAAATAAATAGTAAAGAAGATACAAATACACCATTATATTATAGCCTCATGATCAGTTCCAAAATGAATGACAATAGGTGCTATATATTTTTCTTCTTTGCTCTTATTAAATACTTGTATTTGTATTATTAAACAATTTCTCCATTCCTTTTCCCCTTAATATTTTATATAAAGTATGTTGTCAATGACTTAAGTAAGTTATACTATATCTGCAGGATTGTGATTTAAGAGTGTAACTAAGCTGGAAAAGAAATAAACATCATTCAGAGATGATGTGGTAACTGAAAGGGTTTTAGGTCTTACCTTTTGGGGAAAGGATTTCATGTATACAAAAAAATAGTTGCATTATGCTAGGCAGGGGCATGTTGTTGTTGTCCTTTAGAAGGTGGCAGGTGTTGGCTTAAATTTAAGGACAGGGACCTTGTCTACTTACCCATCATTGTATCCGCAATATGCCCAACTTGAGCTTGGCCCATACTTGAAACTCAGTAAATATTGAGGGAACATCAATATGGAACCTATCACGGGTTGAGGAAATGGAACTCTCAACAAAATTATTGTGCAGCATATGACTATATTTGCTTTTCCCTTCCTCAATCACTTTTCTAAATAGACTGGTACCTATACTGATCCTCTTTCTAAAATAGAGAGCGAAATAGGGTGGTGCAGCTAGGAGCTAGCAGAGTTGTGCTAGTCACTTTGCTCTGAACTTGAACCTGAAGAGCTTAGTTGTATTTTCTCCACCTTCAGACCTTGAGTAGCTTCTGAAAGATGCTTGCTCTAGTGGTATGTGCCCAGTGTTCACATTTTGTCAGCTGCTGAGTATCCTTCCCTGGACTCTAATGCATCTTTATACCTAAATCTCCTGAGTCTGGCCCTAGCTTCTACATCTGTTCAGATTAGCCTTCCTCTACCGTCCTGTTATTTATCTGACCATGCCACACAATCAGTCTCCCAGAGTTGCAGCTTGCTCTGTTCCCTGGCCTTTTGAGCTCTTGCTTCCTCTGGTGACCATTCCTGCTCCCACAAGTCATTCTCTCTTCCAATATTATACCCCAAGGACCCTGAGCAATATCTCCTTCTGATGGCTGGTCAAGACAGAGTGGAAAGATGAGGGCTGAGACGTAAATGTCATACAAGAGGGGAGACAAAGAAGAGGCACCAAAGAGAACTGAGAAGGAACAATTAAAAGAGAAAACGTTATAATAATCAAAGCAAGAGGAGTCTCAATCTCTAAAGGGGAGAAAAATCAGTGGGTTAAGAAGCGTGAGGAACTGGCCAAGGTAGAAAACATAGGCCATTTCTCTATAAGCTTGGTTGTTGTTCCTAAAGGTGGAGGATAAATTACACAACACATATACAATGGAAAGTTCATGAACTTTACTCATCACAGAGATCTTCTGAACCCATATACCTATTCCTTTGTTTTCTTCTAATACATTTGGTTATCCAGTTTCTCTTTCCCATAAAATTTTAATAAACCAGAAAGGAGAACACACTGACATAGTCAATATAACATTACAATTTAACAAAAAGAGAGAACTGGTGGCAGGGGGTGCGGGGAGGGGGGAGACGATAGACCTCAAATAGAACAATCCAGCATCAGTTAGTATGGACATAAACCACTGTAAACAACTTGCCAGGAGAAACATCATTGCATTTCACCATAATACAATAAATGAAATTGTCAAAGACGAATCTTGGTTGTCAAGAAAATGCTAAACGGTGTTCAGTGGACTCAGACATTTTGATTCTTAAAAGGTTAGTCTTCAATTACCTAGGAAATGTGTGCACACAAAATACATCATTATCCAATGATGTTGAGCAAATGAGAGTCTACTCAACACAGCACAGGAATGGTAACCAGTTATCAAACTCAGACTAAGACCAAGTCAGAAATGGATGATTTTTGGGAAAAAAAAAAAAATCCATAAAATGCCTTCTGCTTATTATTGTATTCATTACTGAATTTTCAGTTAAACCTTTTCTTCTGGATATGGTGATTTTATTCTCCACACAACTTGTACTCTTCACTGCTATCATGAAAAGTATATTCTCTATGAAATTTTGAGAGCAATATTCTTTTATGAAATAGCCTTTATTTTCTCTGAAGTACAAGCACCAAATCCATAAATGCGAGATTCATAACTACTGATAGATAGGAAGCCCTCTGGGTTTACAGATTCCTAACTCACTGTTCTGAATGTTCACTGTCAGTACTAGCAACCCGCTCCCCTCCACTGGAGCCACTCCAGGCCCTGGCCCCGAGCTCCAGGCTAGCTGCTATGATGTTTCTACCTTGAACCAGTGCCACTCATTAAAATGAGGACCATGGGAATTAGCAACATATTAGAATCTATTTGAAGCTTACTTCTTCTATAGAACTAAAAGAAAAGCTTTGCAGAGAAAATTTGTATTTGGGGAAAAGAAAAATTCTTATGAAGAAAAGTGAAAATCTTTATTATCTGTGCAGCAATGGGTAAAAGTAATTTGATTATTGATTGTTTTTATGTCCGTGCTTTCCAGAAAGGATTTATCTATCTCATTTAAAATGCACCCAGACAGAAGAGGGGCATGCAGGTATCACTGTAACACTCACTTGTGATAGCCATAGCTTCTCCTCCTCTGAAGTAATCTAAAATGTGATACCTAAAGCTTTTGAGTCATTATGAAATGGCTGAAGTCTGTGATACCTCTCTTTAAATACATGCAGTCTCCATTCTAGGTTGAACAATTAAAACTACCTGGGAATTGCGGCTTGTAGAATGTTTGAGATGAGTCTCCAGGGCCCTGGGTGCAGCTGAAGAGGTAGCCATGGTGAGCACCGGAGAAGGGGGATGCTGAGGAGAAGGGAAAGAAGGTGAGGAAACGAGCCCGGGAGACACACTGCATCAGGGAAATGAAACCCACTCACTGCAGAGACATAAACAGCTCCATTCATATTCTGAGTAACTGGATAAAAGGCCTTGCAACCTTGGGCATTTGGCTTCATCTCTGCCTTCCCCCGATTCTAATCGCTTCTGTGCCTACATAAAACTGTCCAGTAAAAATAGTATTACTGCTAACTACCTTTAACATATTGTACTTTTCAAGGTTGCCCAGCCACAGTTATTTTCTTTTGTTGCCATTTCTCAAGTGAATTACAGTGCTTTTTTTCTCTCTCCCTCCTTCTATTTTTGCCTCTTCCATGTAGGATGGTACATGGTCTCGATATTCTCCAGATAATAATGCCGCTTTCCATTAAGTACAAGGAAATCGAATTATGCTTGAAAAAAAAAAGCACAGCTAGGTATTGAATCAATAGAACCAAAGTTTTTATCCATAACTATTTAACTGAGAAAAGTAATTGTAAACATACAAACTTAATGTTGGGTAATATTCTAGGTGGTTAGAAAGAACTTTTAGAAGGGATCCCTTTCTTTTTGGTCTAGCAGTTAACAGGAAAAGCATAACAGTGGAAAATGAAGGGACCCTACTCATCATTGACCACATTGGACAAACAAAACAATTTTCCTGAATTCCATAGTAAAGACTATGAATTTCAACCCTGGCTTGAGTACAAATTCTGTTTTCTTTTATAGCATTTATTTTTTTAACAATGTTGTGATGCACCTGGCTCTTTTCTCCTCTGCCTAACATTCTGGCTTTAGCACCTAATCTTCTCTGGGTGCATTTATCACAAGTCACCTTTTTTTCTGAGACAATAGGAGATAATATTTTGAAAATATTAAAACAAAAACAAAACGAAAATAAGAGTCACCCAGTCTCAGCATACAGAATTGGTATTCTAATCTATTTGCTTCTAGTGTTCTAATATTTCCACGTATAAACTTTTTCAATACACAATATGAGTGAATTATCTTTTAAAAATTCAAGATTGCAAATAAAGCTAAGTCTTTTTATAATATAAAGATAAAACTAAAGTCTCCTTTGACCATCATTCCAATATCAGTTCCAAACCTAATTTCCAGAGCATAAGTTTGATGCATATCCTTCTAGCCCATTTTTATGATTTTATATAAATACATTGAAATATATTTTGTGGGTGATTCTGGATATAAATGTATCATGGTAAATGTATTAATTTAAAGTTAGCCTTTTCATTAAACAATTCTCCTTGAAGTTCTTGCATTCTTTGTTAGGTTTATTCTTAGACACTATATAGATATATTGCAATTCTAAATGAAATCCTTTCTTCTATTCTATTTTCTAATAGGTTATTTCCAGGATATAGGAAAGAAATTGATTCTGATATGTTGATCTTATATTCAACAACCTTGCTGTACTCTTTTATTACTTCCAAGGCAGGTCTTTCCTACTTTCTTATGACCTCCAGAAAACTAGATGCCACATATGTCATCTGTAGTCCTGAAAACTAGATAATTTTAGCAAGGTTCTGAAAAAAACAAAATTCCACTGCAATGAAACTGTGATGCCCCAAGAGGTTCTTAAAAATGGGAATCGGCCTGTCATGCTCTGCTGATTTATAGCTTGGTCAGACATTATACACACTTGGTGGCAGCCTGTATGCCTACAAGATAATTGCACTGACTTTCTTTCTGTGGTTTTTTAATGTCCTAGCACAAAGTTAGAGTTGAAATCACTTTACCAAGGGCCAAAGCCATGTTTACTTCTCCTCTGGTGGATTACAGTGATGAGAATGATGGTAAGCTTCTTAGGGCTAACCTGCAGGAGGTTTTGGGAGAGAGAAGTGTTCTAAGTAACTGCATTGAAAGTTAATGCAGTGTCTTAATACAATCCCAAGCAGAACAGTTAGCAAAAAAAAAGAAAAAAAAAAAAGATAAAAAATGAAATACTTTCTGTTAAAGAAAAATAACACCCTACAGATCAGTAATGTTTATTAAAGCTCTACAATAAAATAATTGTTCATATATACAGATGTTCATGCCAGTCCTAATTTTCATTTGCATTGTTCCAATAAGGCCAATGGACTTTGGACATATCTACCTATATATGATGAACCTAGAGTAGAATCCATCATCAGTAATGATCATTAACAACAACAAATGCTCAAGGTTTATAAATTGGCCAATATTTTATTGTATTTTCCTAGTCTATGTAGAGAAAACTACCAATAGAAACCTTGCGATACAAGGGCGGTTCCAAGATGGCCAAATAGGAACAGCTCCAGGCTACAATTCCCAGCGTGAGTGACACAGAAGACAGGTGATTACCGCATTTCCAACTGAGGTACCGGGTTCATCTCACTGGGGCATTTCGGACAGCAGGTTCAGAACAGTGGATGCAGCCCACTGAGTGAGAGCCAAAGCAGGGCGAGGCATCACCTCACCTGGGAAGTGAAAGGGGGAAGGGAATTCCCTTTCCTGGGGAAGGGAAACCGTGACACTCAACACCTGGAAAATCAGGTCACTTCCACCCTAATACTGCGCTTTTCCAAGGGTCTTAGCAAACAGCACACCAGATTATATCCTGAGCCTGGCTCGGAGGGTCCCACACCAGGGGGACCCTCATTGCTAGCATAGCAGTCTAAGATCTAACTGCAAGGCAGCAGTGAGGCTAGGGGAAGGGTGCCTGCCATTGCTGAGGCTTGATTAGGTAAACAAAGCGGCCAGGAAGCTCAAACTGGGTGGAGCCCACCACAGCTCAAGGAGGCCTGCCTGCCTCTATAGACTCCACCTCTGGGGACAGGGCATAGCCAAACAAAAGGCAGCAGAAACCTCTACAGATTTAAATGTCCCTATCTGACAGCTTTGAAGAGAGTAGTGGTTCTCCCAGCACAGAGTTTGAGATCTGAGAACAGACAGACTGCCTCCTCAAGTGGGTCCCTGACCCCCGAGTGGCCAAACCAGGTGGTATCTCCCATTAGGAGCTGACTGACACCTCACACAGCTGGGTACCCCTCTGAGACGAAAATTCCAGAGGAAGGATCAGGCAGCAACATTTACTGTTCAGCAATATTCACTCTTCTGCAGCCTCCACTGCTGATACCCAGGCAAATGGTCTGGAGTGGACCTCCAGCAAACTCCAACAGACCTGCAGCTGAGGGTCCTGACTGTTAGAAGGAAAACTAACAAACAGGAAGGATGCCCACACCAAAACCCCATCTGTACATCACCATTATCAAAGACCAAAGGTACATAAAACCACAAAGATGGGGAAAAAACAGAGCAGAAAAGCTGGAAATTCTAAAAATCAGAGTGGAGTGCCTCTCCCCCTCCAAAGGAACACAGCTCCTCGCCAGCAATGGAACAAAACTGGATGGAGAATGACTTTGACAAGTTGAAAGAAGAAGGCTTCAGATGATGAAACTACTCCGAGCTAAAGGAGGAAGCTTGAACCCATCACAAAGAAGCTAAAAATCTTGAAGAAAGATTAGACAAATGGCTAACTAGAATAACCAATGTAGAGAAGTCCCTAAATGACCTGATAGAGCTGAAAACCATGGCATGAGAACTACATGGCAAATGCCCAAGCTTCAGTAACCGATTCGATCAACTGAAAGAAAAGGTATCAGTGATTGAAGATCAAATGAATGAAACAAAGCGAGAAGAGAAGTTTAGAGAAAAAACAGTAAAAAGAAACAAAGAAAGCCTCCAAGAAATATGTGACTATATGAAAAGACCAAATCTACATATGACTGGTGTACCTGAAACTGATGGGGAGAATGGAACAAAGTTGGAAAACACTCTGCAGGATATTACCCAGGAGAACTTCCCCAACCTAACAAGGCAGGCCAACATACAAATTCAGGAAATACAGAGACCACCACAAAGATACTCCTCGAGAAGAGCAACTCCAAGACACATAATTGTCAGATTCACCAAAGTTGAAATGAAGGAAAAAATGTTAAGGGCAGCCAGAGAGAAAGGTCGGGTTACACACAAAGGGAAGCCCATCAGACTAATAGCGGATCTCTCAGCAGAAACTCTACAAGCCAGAAGAGAGTGGGGGCCAATATTCAACACTCTTAAAGAAAAGAATTTTCAACCCAGAATTTCACATCCAGCCAAACTAAGTTTCATAAGTGAAGGAGAAATAAAATCCTTTACAGACAAGCAAATGCTGAGATTTTGTCACCACCAGGCCTGCCCTACAAGAGCTCCTGAAGGAAGCACTAAACATGTAAAAGAACAACCGATATCAGCCACTGCAAAAACATGCCAAAATGTAAAGACCATGGAGGCTAGGAAGAAACTGCATCAACTAACGAGCAAAATAACCAGTTAACATCATAATGACAGGATCTAAATTCACACATAACAATATTAATCTTAAATGAAAATTGGCTAAATGCTCCAATTAAAAGACACAGAGTAGCAAATTGGATAAAGAGTCAAGACCTATCAGTGTGCTGTATTCAGGAGACCCATCTCATTTGCAGATACACATATAGGCTCAAAATAAAGGGATGGAGGAAGATCTACCAAGCAAATGGAAAACAAAAAAAGGCAGGGGTTTAAATCTTAGTCTCTGATAAAATAGGTTTTAAACCATCAAAGATCAAAAGAGACAAAGAAGGCCATTACATAATAGTAAAGGGATCAATTCAACAAAAAGAGCTAACTATCCTAAATATATATAAACCCAATACAGGAGCACACAGATTCATAAAGTAAGTCCTTACAGACTTACAAAGAGACTTACACCCCCACACGATAATAATGGGAGACTTTAACACCCCACTGTCAATGGTAGACAGATCAAGACAGGAAAGTTAACAAGATATCCAGGAAATGAACGCAGCTCTGCACCAAGTGGACCTAATAGACATCTACAGAACTCTCCACCCTAACTCAGCAGAATATACATTCTTTTCAGCACCACATTGCACTTTTTCCAAAACTGACCACATAGTTGGAAGTAAAGCACTCCTCAGCAAATGTAAAAGAACAGAAATTAGAACAAACTGTCTTTCAGTCCACAGTGCAATCAAACTAGAACTCAGGATTAAGAAACTCAATCAAAACCACTCAACTACATGGAAACTGAACAACCTGCTCCTGAATGACTACTGGGTATGTAATGAAATGAGGGCAGAAATAAAGATGTTCTTTGAAACCAATGAGAACAAAGATACAACATACCAGAATCTCTGGGACACATTCAAAACAGTGTGTAGAGGGAAATTTATAGCACTAAATGTCCACGAGAGAAAGCAGGAAAGATCTAAAATTGACAACCCTAACATCACAATTAAAAGAACTAGAGAAGCAAGAGTAAACACATTCAAAAGCTAGCAGAAGGCAAGAAACAACTAAGATCAGAGCAGAACTGAAGGAGACAGAGACACAAAAAAACCCTTCAAAAAAAAATCAATGAATCCAGGAGATGGTTTTTTGAAAAGCTCAACAAAATTGATAGACCACTACCAAGACAAATAAGGAAGAAAAGAGAGAAGAATCAAATAGACACAATAAAAAATGATTAAGGGGATATCGCCATCAACTCCACAGAAATACAAACTACCATCAGAGAATACTATAAACACCTCTATGCAAATAAACCAAAAGACCTAGAAGAAATAGATAAATTCCTGGACACATACACTCTCCCAAGACTAAATCAGGAAGAAGTTGAATCCCTGAATAGACCAATAAAAGGCTCTGAAATTGAGGCAATAATTAATAGCCTACCAACCAAAAAAAGGCCAGGACTAGACGGATTCACAGCCGAATTCTACCACAGGTACAAGGAGGAGCTGGTACCATTCCTTCTGGAACTACTCCAATCAATAGAAAAAGAGGGAATCCTCCCTAACTCATTTTAGGAGGCCAACACATCATCCTGATGCCAAAGCCTGGCAGAGACACAACAAAAAAAGAGAATTTTAGACCAACATCCATGATGAACATGGATGCAAAAATCCTCAGTAAAATACTGGCAACCTGAATCCAGCAGCACATCAAAAACCTTATCCACCATGATCAACTGGGCTTCATCCCTGGGATGCAAGGCTGGTTCAACATACACAAATCAATAAACATAATCCAGCATATAAACAGAATCAAAGACAAAAACCACATGATTATCTCAATAGATGCAGAAAAGGCCTTTGACAAAATTCAACAGCCCTTCATGCTAAAAACTCTCAATAAATTCAGTATAGATGGAACGTATCTCAAAATAATAAGAGCTATTTATGACAAACCCACAGCCAATATCCTACTGAATAGGCAAAAACTGGAAGCATTCCCTTTGAAAACTGGCACAAGACAGGGATGCCCTCTCTCACTACTCCTATTCAACACAGTGTTGGAAGTTCTGGCCAGGGCAATCAGGCAGGAGAAAGAAATAAAGTGAATTCAATTAGGAAAAGAGGAAGTGAAATTGTATCTGTTTGCAGATGACAGGTTGTATATTTAGAAAACCCCATCGTCTCAGCCCAAAATCTCCTTAAGCTGACAAGAAACTCCAGCAAAGTCTCAGGATACAAAATCAATGAGCAAAAATCACAGGCATTCTTATACACCAATAACAGACAGAGAGTCAAATCATGAGTGAATTCCCATTCACAATTGCTTCAAAGAGAATAAAATACTTAGGAATCCAACTCAAAAGGGATGTGAAGGACCTCTTCAAGGAGAACTACAAAACGCTACTCAATGAAATAAAAGAAGAAACAAGCAAATGGAAGAACATTCCATGCTCATGGATAGGAAAAATCAATATCATGAAAATGTCCATACTGTCCAAGGTAATTTATAGATTCAATGCCATCCCCATCAAGCTACCAATGAGTTTCTCCACAGAATTGGAAAAAACTGCTTTAAAGTTCCTATGGAACCAAAAAAGGCCCTGCATTGCCAAGACAATCCTAAGTCAAAAGAACAAAGCTGGAGGCATCACGTTACCTGACTTCAAACTATACAAGGCTACAGTAACCAAAACAGCATGGTACTGGTACCAAAACAGAGATATAGACCAATGGAAAAGAACAGAGCCCTCAGAAATAATACCACACATCTATAGCCATCTGATCTTTGACAAACCTGACAAAAACAAGAAATGGGGAAAGGATTCCCTATTTAATAAATGGTGCTGGGAAAACTGGCTAGCCATATGTAGAAAATAAACTGGATCCCTTCCTTACACCTTATACAAAAATTAATTCAAAATGGATTAAAGACTTAAGTGTTAGACCTAAAACCATAAAAACCCTAGAAGAAAATCGAGGCAGTATCATTCTGGACATAGGCATGGGCAAGGACTTCATGACTAAAACACCAAAAGCAACGGCAACAAAAGCCAAAATTGACAAATGGGATCTAATTAAACTAAGGAGTTTCTGTACAGCAAAAGAAACTACCATCAGAGTGAACAGGCAACCTACAGAATTGGAGAAAATCTTTGCAATCTACTCATCTGACAAAGGGCTAATATCCAGAACCTACAAAGAACTCAAACAAATTTACAAGAAAAAAACAACCCCATCAAAAAGTGGGCAAAGGATATGAACAGACAGTTCTCAAAAGAAGACATGCATACAGCCAACAGACACATGAAAAAATGCTCATCATCACTGGCCATCAGAGAAATGCAAATCAAAACCACAATGAGATACCATCTCACACCAGTTAGAATGGCGATCATTCAAAAGTCAGGAAACAACAGGTGCTGGAAAGGATGTGGAGAAATAGGAACACTTTTACACTATTGGTGGGACTGTAAACTAGTTCAACCATTGTGGAAGACAGTGTGGCAATTCCTCAGGGATCTAGAACTAGAAATACCATTTGACCCAGCCATCTCATTACTGGGTATATACCCAAAGAATTACAAATCATGCTGCTATAAAAACACATGCACACGTATGTTTATTGTGGCACTATTCACAATAGCAAAGACTTGGAACCAACCCAAATGTCCATCAATGACAGACCGGATTAAGAAAATGTGGCACATATACACCATGGAATACTATGCAGCCATAAAAAAGGATGAGTTCATGTCCTTTGACGGGACATGGATGTAGCTGGAAACCATCATTCTCAGCAAGCTATCGCAAGAACAGGAAACCAAACACCACATGTTCTCACTCATAGGTGGGAATTGAACGATGAGAATACTTGGACACAGGAAGGGGAACATCACACACCCGGGCCTGTCCTGGGGTGGGGGGAGGGGGAGGGATAGCATTAGGAGAAATACCTAATGTAAATGACAAGTTAATGGGTGCAGCACACCAGCATGGCACATGTATACATATGTAACAAACCTGCATGTTGTGCACATGTACCCTAGAACGTAAAATATAATAAAAAATAAATAAATAAAAGAAACCTTGCTTCCTTTTTTTCTTCCCTCCTTCCTTTCTTTTCTTTCAGTCTTCCTTTCCAAAAAGCATTACACTCAAAAGGAAGAAAACCAATGCAAAAGTCATCCTCTAAATTGATAACATCTTCTTGAAGTTCTTTTATGTAGTGACTATCCATCTCCCACCTGTCCCACCTCCTAAATTTAGGGTTTACAAAAGGCTGTATTGAAATGAACAAACACCAATTTGTTAACAAATGCCTTAAAGAAAATTAGTTTTTTCAAGACACAATGGATCCAGGCCCTCTCCAAATTCTCGAAGGCACTAGAAACATAACGACATCAGAATTCCTCTAGATTTATGCTTATAGTAACTGTTTTTGTGCAAGCAGGCATATGTTAAGTTGAAAATAAGTATTCTCCTAAACCATAAAATAATTTTTTCACTGCAAATTATCAAATAGAAGAAAATAGAAGGAAAAACTACAGACTGCACACAGACTATCAGTCTGGAAATTGCCAAATTGGCCATAACTGAGCTGGCTTTCTCACTTTCGCTCCTACGAAAGTGGAAGAAATTCATAAGGTTTCTAAGGCTGGTGATCTAACAGTCTGAAAATTTCTAAATGGCGCTAGATTAAAATATTAAGTCCTGAAGCTTCAAATTCATTTTATTTCCAGTAAAAAAAAAAAAAAAGGCAAAGTAAAAATAAATGATTAAGACAAAAATTAAGGAAGTGGGTGCCTCTGTGTGGTTAGTAATTACTACTCTTCCTGGGCTGTAAACCTGGCCCAGAAAGTCACCGTAATTCATTTTATGAAATGCAACATGTATCCTTCCATTGCTAGATATAGATAAATCACAACAGACAAACTGACATGCTTGAAATTGTACAGAGTCACTTCCCAGGAACTATGTCACATTATAGCATCCTTTTTATCATAAATATGTATAACTATTATGTATCCATAAAAATTAAAAGCAATAAACTTTTTAAGAATTCAAGCTAATAACAAATTATCATTCACAAAAAGAATAATTTCCATGGATCATGGTTGAAAGAAGGTAAACAGAAATTTCCAAGAAATATGTTTTAGGAAATTCTAAATATCATGCTTAGGAAGACAGCATTCTTCCCTGCTTAAGAATCCCAAATTTCTTCCTACAAACTTAGTAACGAAAAGATATTTTCTTTCATTATATTTTCACTCTTGTAGTTAGCAATCACAGTGATCTACCTTGTCATATACAGGTCATATCAAAAACATTTGACAACATGAAAACAAAACTTAGTCTCAAGGAGGATATTAAAATATACCATGAATAAGACAGAACAACTATGTTACTTAAAAGGAAATCTTGAGGGGATGCAATGGGTTCAATTGTAAAGTGTTCTTAATATTGAAAAGAGAGTAATTCTTATGAGTACATTGTACAATTTCACAGAAAGATTTAATCATTGAAGTAAGAGACAGATCAAACATGTAATTTCCTTCTTTCTGTGAGTAGAGGTTTTAAAGTACTTTAATAATTAACCCTACATTTCTGCTATTTTTTTATGTTCAACCTATTGCTAAAATGTAATAATGAGGGAAAAGAGAGGAAAAGAATGAGAATAGGAACTCAGTATTCTGGCAAGCAGAGCCTTTTGCACAGAAAACATTACTGTCAAGGTCTGTTCCACTCTGAATGCAAAGAGTTGGAAATACTTAGAGGAGCCCTGCAACGCTCTTAGGAGATGACTGAGAAAGGAGAAAAGTGACAGATGAATGGGATACAATTCCCAACGATGTCTTCTTTTGGCCCACAGTCTAGTGGCTGTGATAGAGACAGGAAGTAGAGAAACTCTCAGCAGACAGGGACAGGTTCCTGGCAAAGCCCCACTTTCAAGATGAAAAGCCTGAAACCCATGGCCCAAAGTGAGAACTTCCATCCCTGTTTGCCCACTCTATCCCAATTGGTTCTTTCTGAATGCTGTATTTTTACCAATTGAATGTTGCCTTTTCCACAACTACCTAATGCCTGGCCCACCCCCTATCCTTTGCCTATAAAGACCCTAGACTCAGCCAGTAGAGAGAAGTGGCTGGACATCAAAAAGAGGTGGCTTGACTTAAGAAAAGTGACTGGACATTAGAGAGAGGCAACTTGACTTTGAAGGAGAGAAGGAGAGAAGGAGAGAGGCAGAGAGACAACTTGACTTCAGAGGACAGCGACCTGCCCTTCTCATACTCTTTCCAGCTCCCCCGTCTTCTGAGAGCCACTTTTTCAGGGCTCAGTACAATTGTCTGCATTTACCATCCTTCAGTTTGTCTGTGTGACTTCATTCTTCTTGGGCCCTGGACAATAATTCAGGATGCACCAAATGTGGGCACCCAAAAAGGCTGTCACACTGGTCCTTTGCCCTCATTAGTGGAGGAAAGCCACCCCACACAACAAGGCAAAGGGCCCACTGAGCTGGCAACACACTGCTATCTGCATGCAGTGGAACTGAGAGAGCATAGTAACACACCCTCTGGGGTCTTGGGGTCACAGGCACCTGCACCTGTATGCTGCCACAGGACCTGCATGGAGTTTGCTCCTGCCAACACCAAAGCGCCTGGTTCCTGCATTTGCTCACCTGCATGCTCCCTCCCACAAGGGGTGGGATGCAGCAGGCCTGAGTAAATGGAGTTTGCTTCTGCCAGTGCTGAAGCAGCTGGCTAGCTCCTGTACTCACTCACGTATGCGTTCCCTCCCACAAGGGGCTGAGCACAGTGGGATGAGTAAATGGGGCATCCCTGTCATGGGTTCCTCAAAGAGGTCAAACAAAATATCCTGCATCAGCTGCAAGGTACAAGGGACCTTGAGTTAGCCGATAGGGCTTTTCTATGTAATTACCTTCAACTCACTGACAATCATCTGCTGATTATTCTAAGCATGAGCAGGAAAGCATAGGAACGTGGATGAGAATGTCAGGTACCTATGAACTAGGTAGTTCTCAGAGTGCCAGTGGATTAAGGTGAATCCTTGTCTCCTAACTACCTTTTGGGAAACAACCCATTGGAAGTCTCAACTGGAAAAAAAAGAAAAGAAAAGAAAAAGGGGAGAAGGCAGAAGAAGCTGTATGGTTTGAACACCTGATCATGGTCTCTGGAACCACTTGAGCAGCTGAAATGTTGAGAAATCACATGCAAAGCCTTCTTCAGGATAGAGCAGCTGCTTTATCCTGAGGCACTGGGGATGCCCTGAGACACTGCAGACTTTGGCTTAGTCCATTTTACAAGGACAAAAAAAAATCTTGATGAGAATTTTTGTGTTACTGAAGTAAGGGAAGGTCCTAAGACCAATTGTGAGAGTTCCTGGGCCTTCTCAAACATGTGTCCTTACAAGCCCTTTGCCTATGTCTGTACCAGTTTGCAGAAATGCCATATATTCAGGATGGTATATAATTATTCAGTAAATCTCCATATGTTAAGATGAATACAATTACTAAAAGGAAAAAAAATCTAGAAGCAGACATTTGTCAATGTGCAGCATTTATTTTTAACCATTTCTCCTTAAAATTCTTCCAGAATTCTCCTTGTAAGAACTTCATCCTATTATAAGCAAAATTTAAATTTTTTAACTCTGATAAAATCAGAGCAAGGACAGCAAGAAACTTTTCCCAGGATGCTCTGAGGATCCCATTTAGTGCAGCACATGGAAATTGAGTCCACAGTGTTTCAGTCCTTTTGAAAGTTGTTTCTCTTTTGCTTTACTTTACTTGGCTGGGAAGGAGGAGAGAAGTGATATAAGCCCTTTAGAAAACAGAGAAACATGGCACCATTGTGTCAAAACTATTTAGCAGAAAAGGATGCGTTATTTTTAATATATATTCATCACACACTATATGATGGCTCAAATGTCATGACTGGAGAATGCAAAGTATTGTTAATATGCTTTGGAGCTCCGCCTTGTCAGCTGAATTAATTGTAATTAACTGACAGATTGACAGCTACATATTGATGGATTGTATGGGGAATGATCCTTTAATGTTGCCATGTACAGTGTGGATGCCTAGTCACAGAATAAGTAATTAGCATATTTGACTGATCACATCTAGTCTTGTGTTTTTTCTTGTATCCATAAATACAACCAGTATAGTAAACAAACAAAATCCTTGCACAAATTGAGAATAACTACATGAACAGCAACCACTTGTCCTGTCATTTGTATCCCTGGCTGTTTTAAAGTAGTATAACAAGTGAGTTATCTATTCTAAGAACTAAGAATACTTGACATTGAAATTTTTTTTTTTTTTTTTTTTTTTTTTTTTTTGAGACAGAGTCTCGCCTGCCACCCAGGCTGGAGTGCAATGGTACAATCTCGGCTCACTGCAACCTCCACCTCCTGGTGTCAAAAGACTCTCCTGCCTCAGCCTCCCAAGTCGCTGGGATTACAGGTGTCTTCCACCAAATCTGGCTAATTTTTGGATTTTTTGTGGAGATGAGGTTTCACTAGGTTGGCCAGGCTGGCTTGGAACTCCTGACCTCAGCTGATCCACCTGCCTCGACCACCCAAAGTGCTGGCATTACAGGTGTGAGCCACCACACTCCGCCAACATTGAATTTTAAATAGGAAGGCATTTTTATCACATACAAAAAAATATTAAATTTTTATGTACCAAGATGGACTCAGAAAGAACACATGTAATCATGTTTAGTTTCTAAACATGGCCAGGTTGGTGAATAGGAAGGAATGACATGGCAGTTGAATTGCAGAAACTCCAGAGTCAGGTTGACATGAGTTTTAAAATACTCCATTACTCATTAGCAATTATCTTGCACAAACTATTCACTCACCTATTCAATTTTCTACTTACTAAAATCAGAATTATATAGCTGAAAGTTTGGATTTAAGATCATAGAATAATGTGTATGATTTAGCATAGTGTCTGGCATACAGTAGATATCATATAAATTATAGTTACTATTGGTAAGGAAACAGAATTAATAGAAATAAGGCCTTCTATAATTCTACAGAAATTAAGGATTGACACTATCACCTTTTACCAAAATTAAAATGGTAGCAGTGAGCAGTCAATGCAGAATACAGCTTTAAGTCCTTTCTTTCCACAGCTATTTTCAGTTTTATCTAGTTCTCATTCCCATTTTGCCAATTCCTAATTTTGCCTTTCTTCACCAAAGTGGTCAAGAGAAAGGATAAACACCCCATCTACAATTATCATATTCAATCTTCCTATGAAATAGGAATTGACAACTAATCACTGATTTCACCCTATTCCAGAATAAGGCTTGTGGTTTTTTTCCTCATATGCCAAACCTCAACGTGGAATTAAGAAAGTGGATCTCTGACTGCTAGACAGTGACATGGTTGGAATTAGTGCTAAAATGTCTTCGCCCTATAGTATATTGATGCATCTTCCTGTTACTCTAGAAATTTTATTAACAAGGAGTTAAGCAAATCAAGGCATATTATAGATTTCTTGCTATGTTTAATTAGAAAACATTCAAAAATCCATAGTTTGCATCATCTACCTACCCTCCTGAGGCTGTTTCTTCCAGATACCACCATAGGTGGGAATTGAAACATCTAACAATGCATACTAATGAACTATGAGATTTAGTGTTCCAGGCCAACACGCAAGCAATCAAAGAATATGTCATTTGCTTAATTGTACAGGTCTTTGGGAAATGGTGAGGAGGTAGTTTTTTAGTACTCTTTTCAAGTTCCACTGCACACACTATAGACTGCCAATGCACTAATCTCCTGAGATTAGCACTTATGTAAATTTAATCAGTTTTCATTGATAGACTGCAAACCTCTTGTATGTTGCTTGTATTGTTGGATGATTGATTTGTTTTACTTTTCCACAGCTCTGCTCTTATCTTCATGAGGCCTAGATTTTCTAATCCAAAAACTTGCCATAGAGTTACAGTTTTTCCTTTGAAGACATGCTCTGATTCTGAGAGAGAAAAAAAAAGGGCAAGAGAGATCTAAGCCTATTGTATTTCTTATAAAATAGTCTACAGATGAATTAGCTGCTGCTAAATAGATGATTTATCTTATACACAGGCATTCCCCACTACCACTTCTATCTTAATTTTTGTGGAATCTCAAATCCTGACAGGTACCATAAAGTGATGGCTTTGTTTATTTCAAAGTACAAGGAGGAAACAATCTATCAACAGATACTTCACTTGACTTTTTCTGTTGGTGTTTTGAATTCTAGCTGTGTTATATTCTCTCACATAAAAGCAAACAGAGATGCGTGTTATCTCAGATAGATTTGACAAACAAGTCAGAAGGGCATGTAGTGCCTTCCCCATAGCTTTTAGGAAGCAATATCAGCCAGGCTCTTATTTAAAGTGGAGTTGACCTTCCTGATAACTAAAACATAAGTTAGTGCACTTACCGTTAGTCCTTGTGCAGGTTCCATTATTTCAAACCTGGAAGAACAGATGATTCAGAGCAGGTGTGATTACTACTCATAAAATTTGTGTTGTATTTTTCATGCCCTATAGCAGCATCTCCAAGAGAGGAAAGCATGACAATTGTTGCAAATGAAATCGCAGGACAGGCAACATGTTCATCTCACACCAGAGATTAATATATTTTGAAGTGTTCTGGAATACCTGAATGTACTTGTTGAGAGTTCTCAACAAAGCTTAAGGCCTGGAAATACACTGGTTGTTTGTAAAGTGATGAGGATAAAACTATTCAAGAGGTCAGCTGTCAAGATCCTAGGCACCCCATCAACCAGTAGCAAATAGCCTTCTGTAGGAGAGGATGTTCTCAGAGGACAAGTTCTAAGCTTCTTTGGCTTCACTCTCTGAAACTGTACATCAGGCAATGGATAAATAATCTATCAAAATGAACATAAATCTAAAAGGAAAGGGTCTTGAGTTCTTAAACTTGTTGCAACCCATATTAGAGCCAAACTCTTTACTATTGTATCTCTACTTTCAGAGAAGCTTGTATGAGAATTGTATTAGTAATCTTCTCATCAATACAGCGTGCCCATAAGGTATGGCTGTGAGGTCAAGATATGGAGGTGCTGGCTTTGCTACCCAGAAAAACAGAAGCTGAATTTGATTATCAAAAATCTAGATTGCCTTGGAGTAATAACCTTTCCTCAGTTGATTCATATATAAAGTGAAAATAATAAGGAAATATGATCTTAATAATAAGAATTCAGGGAAAGATTTGTTGATGGTGAAAAAACACAAGTAAATATAAATATGATAATCATTTCTAAACTATAGGATGAATCTGGTACCCTACTGATTATTTTTAAAACCAGGAAAGCATCTTTTTGAGCAGGCTGACATTTTTCACCTCATTGATTCTTACTGCTCATTAAGACATGATCAACTGTTCATTGGCGTTTCATTTCTTTTAATTCTCTTTTCTCGTCTTGCTCAGCATTTCTCTGAATTAGTGCTTCATTTTGAACTAATAGCCACTGTAAGCCATTAGCAGCAGTTGATACCCATTCCTCTCTTCTCATTTCCTGACTAAATTGCTAAACTTTGCAGTCAGCCTCTAATGCAGTAACAAGAGGTGGCCACCTGGTAGGATTACAAGAAGCCTTCAGACTCCCCACTCCCTATCTATGTGCGTGTACCCACACACACACACACACGCATGCATGCACCCCTCCCAGACCCAGGTTGCCACTCCTCAAGTCCCACTGTGGTCTTAGTCTACTAAAATGAAAGATTTCCATAAAAAGGAACACAATAGGATTATTAATATACCTCAGTGTGAACAAGTAGATCATTTCTCAACAGCAGGATTTACAGAGACAGGTCAGAGGAAACCGTTTATCTGTAGGAGTGGAAAGAGGTCAAGACACCCAGTGTGGTGGCTCATGCCTTTAATCCTAGCACTTTGGGAGGCTAAGGTGGGTGGATCGCTTGAGTCCAGGAGTTTGAGACCAGTCTGGGCAACATGGTGAAACCCTGTCTCTACAAATCATACAAAAATTAGCTGAGCATGGTGGTATGCACCTGTAATCCCAGCTACTCATGAGACTGAGGTGGGAGGATAGTTTAAGCCTGGAGGTGGAGGCTGCAGTGAGCTGAGATCACACCACTGCACTCCAGCCTGGGCAACAGAGTGAGATCCTGTTTTTTAATAAAATAAAACAAGGAAAAAGGAAAGGAAAGGGAAGGGAAGGGAAGGGGGGAAGGGAAGGGGTCAGGAGCTCAACGAGTCAGTCAGACCAGGGCACTGAAGAGGGGAGCTAACACAGATCTCACAAAGGTCCCAAGTTTGCTTAGAACTGCACATACACACAAACACACAAAGACATGACCAAGTAAGAGTTTGGCTCCATTCTCTGCCACAATCATTCTAGAGCTCTTTGTAGTTGCCTCTATCACAGTCCTAAATTATTATTGTATTACATGTCATTTATATGTACAGCTCTCTCATAGGACTGCAGATGCTTGAAGGAGTAGACAGTGTCTTATTTTTTTAAATATCTGCCTGAGCACTAAACACTAAAGACAGAGTTGACAACACATCAGAATTACCTAGAGATAAATAGAAATACAAATTCCTGAATCCTTCCCCAGACCTACAGAATCAATATTTATAAAAATGTGGCCGGAGCAGATGTCTTGCAGTCTTAGGGATGATTTTGATATGCATATGGATTGAGGCTAATTATAATATCTGTTGAATAAAGGAAATCGCTCTTCTTATATCTTTTTTGCTTACAGTCTACACTGAGGATATGTAATCAGAGTTGCAGCATTGCACAACTCCAGGGGGTCCAACTCACATAAAATGGAATGGGGAGGGGGCCCCTTCAGACTTATGTGGCACTGGTACCCCTGGAAGACACACAAAAGCTCTGAGCCAAGAAAGTTAATAGAGGAAAATTTGCTGATGCCTCCAAGTCTTCAGTTTTTATAACTTCAAAAACTTATCGCTACATGACTTATGAATCAAAAGAAAAAAAAACTTTCCATGATAAAAAAGAAACTGGCCTCTCATTTCCAATTCTCCACTCAATAATCTCAGCCTACAGCAGGGTTGACACTGCCTTATTATCTACCAGCATAATTCTAAAGCATTGCATCTTTTGCTGCTAAGAGTGTTGAAGGTCCTAATTATCTACCTAATGACTGCTATTTCCTTCTTACAGGTTTACTGGGCCCTCCTCTGAGATAACTGCAACCCCATCCCCTTCCAAACTGCTCCTTTATGACATGTCTCTTCCAAACATTACAAAACATGCACTTTGCCCAAAGTGTGGAAGACTTGGGAAATGGACTGCAGCTGTCATTTTGCTGGAGTAGACCAAGAGTCAACTTCCAACTGTGGTGATGTGTTTGCAACAGTAAAAGTGGCACCAACATTCATAGAGCATGGGACATTGATGCGTGGAGGAATTCTGTTCTATAGCAGGATGTGTGTTCCACTGCAAATATAGGTCTTGGATGGACATTCCAAGGAGGATGGGCCCTCTGATTGCACGACAGATTGCTAGGACTGACATGACTGGAGCCACCCCTCCATTTTTCCTCCAAATTCTTTACAGCACCACTTTTCAAACTTTCATGTGCTTACTAATTACCTAGAGATCATGTTAACACACAAATTCTGATTTAATAGGTCTGAGGTTAGGCCTGGGGTTAAAATTCTAACAAGTTCCCAGGGGATGCCGGTGCTATCTCACAGCAGACCACACTTCAAGTAGTAAATACTAAAGTACCGCATAGTTGGTGCACAAGGAACTTCGGTAAATCCTCTGTGGAGTTTATAACCACTTTGTGCCATCTAGGTACAGAAAGCCTTTGACCCACACAGTCTTCTGAAGGTAATTTCAAACGCTGGTGAATTTAGAAAACAACAAACCAAAAACAGTTTTTCAGAGGGAAAAAGTGACTTTGTCATTAGCTTACCATGATTAAATTCTTTTATTATTTTTCCCATGATTAAATAAATTCTAAAGGCAGAAATTAGATAATAGCTGCAAATGGTAATTGTGATATGCCCGTATTTCAATTATTTTCTCAACTGCTACTAACTTCAAATCTTTACTGAAACAGTATTTTAGAATTTGCATGAAAGAATTTTAAGCTGCAATTACCAAAAAATGCTTCAGCACTCTATTCCACAAGAAAATATCCAGTAATTCTAGAAAGCCACTCTGCACACAAAAGGTTCTTCAAGGGCATTAGAGCCACTCATGGAGGAAGTGGAATAAAATGCAGTGGGAACCATGGCTCACCAACAGCAATGCAGAGCAGAATCCATGGGCAATTTTTGGATTATTCCGACTGCCACTTTCAGTCTTCACTCACCTTTGTTCCTGACTCGGTGGCCTTGTTCCCAAATCCGAATTCAACCCTGTTTTCATGACAACCTTAGAGGATATTTCTTAAAGTTCTATTTATGATTCTCTAAATTTGCACTTGAGATAGGAAATGTGAAGTGGATATGTGAGAACTTTCCTCTACAGGTGTATTTTCTCCCTTTGTTGAGAGACTATAGCTCTGATCAAAGTTTAGTTAGTAGGGATAGTTTCAGATCAAAATGTACCATGAATCAAAATGTAATTTTGTACCAGCAAATGAAACCCAGCCAGATATGTGTTCTAATATATTAATGTTACTTTCCTTCATAAGATGAAGTGGTTAGGCCAACAGCATACATCCTACTTCCTCTGCCATGGTCTTAGGATGATCTGACAGAACCACCTCATGGGAGAGGGGTGAGAGAGAGGCTAACCCACTTTGATGAACACAAGGGAAGTGGTGGGGGGTGGGCAGGTGGTTCTTACATAATGTCAATACAGTGTTACACACGCACATATAGTCTGGTCAGTCAACCTCCAAACCTATCAGTCCCAGACAAATTAGGACAATTTTCCCAGCACTATCCCAATTTTAAAATAAAACTCCACATTCTATTCCCTGCCCCAGTCCTGGGGAAACTGGGGTGACTGCTCACACTGGCCCTGAAACCTAATTCTACTCATCTGGCCCCACTTATGCTATGAAACAGCTGTGCAGTCAAGCTATGGTTCAGAAGGTGCAATCAAAGCCACGTTTCTCTGTAAGCCTCATCTATCCCAAGTGTAAATATATATAAATACTCATGCAAATATTCCACTCTGGTGAAAGAATTGGAAGAAGAAGGGCAACTGATGATATCAGCTATTCTTTTTTTTCCTTTTTTATACTTGCATCACGTAAGTCGAGCTTTTTAACATCCTGAGTAAGAATGCCCAATAGAGTCAAATCAGGAGGTGAGATACAGAGACTGGAATACTTGATTATTATTGGAGCTATTTCATGAAAAGCTCTCTGAGGCACAACCCATTCTTGACATGACTTGCTTTGACTTTGACTTGCTCCCCCATTCCTACTTCACCTTAAACCTTTTGATAACCAGTTTTAATATGTCTGAAAGCCTGAGGCTTAATTTCTACACATGGCCACAGTCTATGTCACCTGCACCAAGATACCAGCTCATCTCTGGCTCTCCTAGGTGTTCAGCCTCAACACTAGTGGCCATTAAAGGTGGAGTCCATCAACACCTATAAAGGACTATTGAACACTGACAAGAGTGATTTGTCCTCTGAAAAAAAAAGAGGCTGTACTTGAGAAAATAACAATGAGAAATAGAGGAGTAATTGAAGATAGAAGGGGAAGGAACATTGTGTAAGATTTCTGGGTTTTATTTATGTGTCTGTTCTCTTGATACATACACACAGTCATGTTCTCCTCTCACACATTCAACTCACGTTTATTGAATCTCACACTAGACAAAAAGTGGTACCTTTCTGTTTATGTGATGATGGTGCAGTAGAGAGTACGGTCAGAAAAAATGTACCAGGGAAACCTTCTTACTATAAAAACAGTGAGTTGGCTGAGACAAAAGAAAAGACTATAGCACTTTCATACTTATAAAGCTCCTAAAAAATAATCAAGATTAGTCCATTCTCACACTGCTAATAAAGATGCATCCGAGACTGGGTAATTTGTAAAGGAAAGAGGTTTAATTGCTCACAGTTCCACATGGCTGGGGAAGTCTTCACAGTCATGGTGAAAGAGCAAGGGACATCTTACATGGCCACAGGCAAGAGAGAGAACGAGAGCCAAGTGAAAGGGGAAACGCCTTATAAAATCATCAGATCTCATGAAACTTGTTCACTATCACGAGAATAGTATGAGAGAAACTGGCCCCATGATTCAGTTATCTCCCACCAGGTCCCTCCCACAAGACGTGGGAATTATGGGACCTACAATTCAAGATGAGATTTGGGTGGGGACAAAGCCAAACCATATCACCTCCTTTACCAAGAATCCAAAAAAACAAAAAGGCTTACAGCGTATCTTGTGTGTCACCTCTCTCTCCATATTCAGACCTTCTGCCTGGGATACAAAGGGCCTGGGCTCTCTCCGATCCAACCAGTACAGAAAATGTCTAGTCTTAACATATATCTGAACATTCAACCTGATCTGAGACACTTTGATTTTTAATTCCATAAATATCCACATCATAAGATAGAAAATGATAGAAGATATAATTCTTACCAAGTAATTTTCCTCTTTAAAAACATGTCTAGTTGTTAAAAACAAATTTCTGACCTGCCCCTTTGTAGATGATTGTGTGTTGACATTAACTTGTTAAATTCCAGCAGTTAGCTCATTTTAATTTTTCTTTGAAATTGAGTATTTTTCTTGAACTCCCTTCATGCACCTAAAACTTTGCACCCTTACTCTGTCTTTTCCTACAGGAGATAATGGTCATACTAAGTTGAGCCCTAACAGATGACTTTGTGGTGCTGTGAAGTAGCTTAGACCACTGGTCATATTTTATTCCAATCCATCCATCCCAGCTCTTCCCAGTATGCACACCTGCCCCGTAACTCAGTCAGCCAAATCCTGATAAAGTCTATCCTTTTCACCCAATGTCACTGTGTTCTATTCACAGAAAGAGCCACACATTGAAAAGAAATAATTCACTTGAGCTTTCTGAAAAATAACTCTGAGTCTCATGGTGTTGCGCCAGCAGCTGCCTTTTTTCCATCTCAACTGCCACTCTGACTCACTGGATTGGTCCCTGACAGCACAAGATGCCTTTGAGTTCTCCTTAGACAACTCTAATCTTACATCGACTAGACCAGTCCAGAGCTGCCAATTATGCCAGTGGCACCAAAGCACATTGGCTTCCTAAGGGGGCGATCCTGAGTAATACAAATTCACTATTCATTTTGAATGATCACAGAATCCTTTAATTGAATATTAACCTGTTGCAGCAACAGAAATTCCCATTCTTCAGCAGTGACATAAGACTTGTAGAGGGTGAAGAAATTCTCATTTTTATCAACTGGCAACCTGAATACATCCCATAAGGCTGCCCTTGCTGAGAAACTGTAGTAGATAAAGCAAAGCTACAGCAAAGTCCTTCTGGCACTCAAAGAAAAAACTGCTTTAACTGCTCCAGAAATATCTGCTTGACACAAAATACTATGCAATAGTAAGGCTTCTGTGTGTTTAATGATGTGTTTGTCCTGCAATGACCAATGAGAAAAGAAATAAGATATAGAAAGAAAGGGACCCCTAGTTGGCTCTTTAAGTGCTTATTTTAAAACACATAAAAAATAATGGGCACTATAATAGAAAACAACCAAGACAAAATCCTAGCTATTTTAACCTTTTTGAGTTTCATAAAAACTTTCTTTGATTCTATGCTGTTTTCTAGTTATATTTAAGAGCATTCAAAAATTCACTTAAAGGTACTTGCGTATAAGGCCTTAATGTATATTCATAACCTGATTTAGTGGTGTGTGTGTGTGTGTGTGTGTGTATGCACATACATGTGCTTATTTTTGCCTCTCACATACATTCCCATCAGTGTGACCATCTCAGATCATCAGCTCTGGTGAGACACTCTGTAGAGCTGTAGAGCTAAGAACCTTAGCTCCATATCTAAGACTGAACAGTAGCTGTATACTTAAAGCCTATCTTTTGTTCTTAATATGTCTGATATATTATAAAGGATAAAAGCACATATGAAGCAAACAGAAGTACAGCAAAGCATTTGGTAGCTAAATGGATATATTGCTTCTAATATTAAAATTAATGTGTGGTAGTCTCCCATTTATATTTGTAAACCAAAATCACACAATTATTCACTTTTAACGTGTCAGTTTTGAAACTGATTGAGAATGCTTAACATCTTTTCAGAAAGGCAGTAGAGTGTAGTAGTCAGGAATATAAGGGTAGGAGTCAGACAAAGAAGGGCTAGAATTCTAGGCTGACAACTTAGTGTAAAATGGGCAGTTATTTAACTTCTGCGGGCCCCATTTTCCTCATCTATAAAATGATAATAATACCTGCCTCATAGGTGTTTTGAAGACTGAAAAAGTGAATGCCTATTTAAACCACTTAGCATAGTGGCTGGTACAAATTACATGCTTAATAAAAATACGTTTGCAGAGTTCACTACATTTTTATATTCAGTAAAATTTCAAATATGTAGCTGACATCAAAAATTATTTTATGGACATTTATTGATATTTATTGAGCATCTACTTATGTTCCAAGTACTATTCTAATTATGTGAATTACAAATAATAATGTAATCTACTTCCTTCCAATGATGAATCATTGTAATACTCATCTATATAAAGGACTCCTTGGATTATATAAAAGTACTCCTACTCAATAAAGACAACGAGAAAATACAGATGCCTGACCATATTGACACTGTCAATAAAGAGAATGAGAAAATACAAATTCCTTCTCCTAACTTTCCATTCAAATACTAATGTACAGACAAAGAGAAATGAAGAATTTCAATAGCTCTAGAAACTAAGAATATTGCTAATATCTGCCAGATATTAGCCAAATCTGTGATGAAGTCCTGAGGCAGAAAGCAGGACCTTAAAGGAATGAAGGAGGTAGAAGAGCTTCCATCCAACAGCTCCCATTGGATAACTCTTCCTTTCCACTAAAGATAGAGAAATATTCTGCCCCCATGCAAAGGCTTTCTATGGTGACCAATGCCCCCTTCTCTTTCATTTCTATCACCCTCATTATCTCCTCCACTCTTTTTTCTTGCTGTGTGTACTATTTGTCCTTTTTATCTTGAAGCAATTCTAGACTTATGTAAGAATTGCAAAAATAATAGAGAGTTCTCATATACCCTTCAACTAGCTTCCCGTAAGTGCATTGGTACAATATCATTAACTATGCTACAGACTTCATTCAGATTTCACCATTTTTTTCTATGAATGTCCTTTTTAAGAATCTAATATTGCATGAAATTGCATCATCAAGTTGATACTGCAACTCATATTGCATTTAGATATCACGTCTTCTTAGTTTCCTCTAATCTATAGCTTTTCCTGTCTTTCTTTTGTCTATCATGATCTTAATACTTTTGAAGAGCACCAGTCATTTTGTAGAATATCTCTCAATTTGGGCTTGTCTGATGCTTTCTCATGATTAGACTGAGTTAAGAATGATAGGAAAGGATACCAGAGACATGATATACTCTTCTCAATCATATCAAGGGATACATGATATCAACATGCCTTAACTGGTGACGTTAATTTGATCACTTGGTTAAGGTGTTGTCATTTAGGTTTCTCCACTGTAAAGCTGCCATTTTCCCATTTGTATTTAATAAATAATTAGTTTCAGTCTCCCTTCATTTTTATTTCTCATGTTAGAAATTCCCTCTTTTTCTCTGGTACTTCCAGTTGCATTTCACATTGAAGCTCAACCATGACCTCATGACAGTCATTCCCCAGGTCACTGGGAATTTATGGAGTGCACAGTGCTTCACAATAAGACAAAGGCATGCAAGTATTGTCTGACCCTTTCAACTGTAAGTTACGGAAGCCCAGCTTAAACCAGTTTAAGCAACAAAAGTAATCCAATAGTGGACTTTTGCAGAAGTAGTAAAATCTTTGGGCTCAAGCAACACCATTAAGGCTCTTTCTCTTCTTCTCTCAACTCTGCTTTTCTGTGTGTTCATTTGGTCCTGCAAAGTCTCTCTCCACATGGGGCGGAAGATGACTCACCAACAGCTCCAAATTCACAGCGTCAATCTAGCATCATGTGCACAACGGCATTTCCATTTCTAGATATTTGTGTATCAGTTTGGTAAATTGTTCTATTTGCCTACTTAACCTTTGCAGGACCACAGCTAAACCAACTCCTATGGTCTGTAGAACAGTTTACTCTGTTCATGAATTTTTATTTTATTTTCTCTGGGTTTCTTTTCCTTTTACAATAAATATGCATCACTCTTGAAGTTACATAGTAATTAATGAAATAATTACAGTAGTGGTTAAATAAAATATATTTTAAATGAGAAAAAGTATTCATTTTAAGAGCTCATCAACACTTTGAACTTCCCATCTACTGGTTCTCAGAGAGTCTCAGGAGATGTCATGAGTCTTTGAGAACATAAGATACTCTATTAGGAGTCCCTATTGCTGTGATATTTTTCTACTAGGAACTAACAATGTGCCCACCACTAGCAAACAAAATTCCTGAGGGGTGATGGTGAATGTCAGCACTTTTTAAAAAGCTCAGCCTGAGAGCTGAACTCTCCTCTCAGGGCTTGATTCTCGGAGGCTATTCATCCCTCTCTTCTATCCCAGTGTGACTACATGCAATGAAAAAATAACACTAAAATTTCAGTGCCTGCTTAACATTCATTTATGGACCAAGACCACAGCTTTTTAAATAATATTCTTTGTTAAAGAGAAAGAGTAGCAACTGCCCATCAGAAAATCGAATAAGAAACTTGGGGAGCCAGAAAATCTAGGCAGAAGCTTAGATCAATCACAAACCTTTTTAAGACTATGACCTTGCTGGGAGGCTTATCTAGGGGAAAAATGCTTATCCAGAAAAGACTAAAATTAGCCTGTAAGCACACAACTTAGAAGATTCTGGGATACTGTACTTTAAGAACTATTGGCGCAATAGTAATTCCTTGGAAATTCTCCTTAAGAAAAGAATGACGTATCCCAGCAACAGCAAAGCCAAGAAGCTATTGAGGGAGGTTGTTAACAAGTACTACCAAGGCCCAGGGAAGACTACACACTTGCCTATGGATCCAGTAGCTTTTATTATTAAATCAAGAACAGGATGGTAACTACGTTAGGCCCAGATATTTCAGTTCAAATTGTATCTTCACATCAAACAAAATGCTAGAGCTTTCCTAAAGTCAGCCAGAATCCCTACAGCATCTGGTAAATTTGAATAATGCATGGATATAAAACGATAATTTAGACTTTAAAAACACAAACAGCATTGACTGTTAGACCTTTAATATTAATTTGCTTCCCCAAAGTAAACCTACATTAAAAGAAATCAAATCTAATGTAATCTCACATGTTACATTTTTTGAAGGCACAGTAGTATTCTGTGTGGAATCATGTGCATAAGTTTATTCATTATTAGTAGTAGTTTTGTGCAATTGAAACCAGAACCTAGGCTTTATTTCATATCTTGTTCCACGCACACATATGGAGATGTTTTTGGATTTATGCAAACTAGTATACTTGATCCTCAGAGGCCAAACATGTCTACATTATGGTTCATTCAAATTCCCCTGGCTAATTCTGTAATTACTTTAATTAAGCATAATTAACTATTACTTAAAAATAACTTTAATTACGCCACTATAATTAGGTAAAAGGGCACTGTGATTTTTAAGGGTTTAGTAACAAATCTTTTGTTCTTGCATCTATCTCTTTGGGTGCAGCAGATTCCCATTACTTTATTTCTGAACTCTTTCTCACTTTAGGAAAAGAAATGGAACTAAGTTAATCACCATCATAAACCAACATTGAATTAACTTCTTTTTGTTGCCCTAATTATCTAGATGTTAAATTGCAAGTGGTTTCTGGAATATTGAGTTTATTGACTTTTATGAACTTACATAAAACTCATACAGTAAATAAAACTCCAAATGCAGAGGACAATTAAAGCACAAAACTATTTTCTTACATAGGCATTTAGTGGTGGTGATTCTGAGCTTTTTCTAGCAAGCACCTTAGGTAGGAAAATGTAGAGGAATATGTCACATACAATCATATTCTTCCCTTTCCAGAGATATTGAGTGGTCTCATAGAAAAAACGTGGGGCTTGAGAAAAAAGATTAATTCCTATTTCATATTCTGGCTCTTCCTTTAATTCGCTGAGTAAAGTTAGAGAAGCTCCTTTAGCTACTTCAATTTCCTTTTCTTTATTTTTTGTATTCTATTATGATAATCCAATGAGATAAAGTTTGTCAGGTGCTTAGGACTCAGTAGACACCCTAAGAATATTGCCTTTCCTTCCACCTTCTTCACTCTTTTTCTTTCAGATATCAGCTCATGATCTGAGTGAAGAAACATCCGAGATAAACAAAGGACCTCAAATTTATTTATTTCTTGTGTTTATTTACACATGAAAACTGTTCTCAGAAAAAAGTCAACCATCAACTATCCCATGTTCCTCCATTTCTAACTACATCTCACTCTAACATTCTCTCGAGTAGGACTTTCTCTTAATCTAGGTCTGTGGGCCACATCGACTTTGGGGATTCTATAGTTCCACATGATGTTTTTCTTTGGTAAAGTTACTTTAAATATTTCTTTAACTTTTAAGTTCAGGGATACATGTCCAAGTTTGTTACATAGGTCAACTTGTTTCATGAGGGTTTGTTGTACAGATTACTTCCTCACCTAGGTATTAAGCCTAGTACCCATTAGTTGTTTTTCCTGATCCCCTCCCTCCTCCCACACTCTGATACGCCCTGATGTCCATTGTTCCTTTCTATGTATCCACGTGTTCTCAACATTTAGCTGCCACTTAAAAGTGAGAACATGCAGAACACGGTTTTTTGTTCCTGCATTAGTTTGCTGAGGATAGCCTCTGGCTCCATCCACGTCCCTGCAGAGCACATGATCTGGTTCTTTTTTATGGATGCATAGTATTCCATAGTGTATATATACCACATTTTGTTTATCTAGTCTATCACTGATGGGCATTCAGGTCGATTCCATGCCTTTGTTATTGTGAATAATTCTGCAATGAACATACATGTACATGTGTCTTTATAACAGAACAATATCTACTCCTTTGGGTACATACTCACTCATGGGATTGCTAAGTCCAGTAGTATTCCTGTCTTTACATACAATGACATACATAGGCTCAAAATGAAGAGACGGAGAAAAATCTACCAAGCACATGGAAAACAAAAAAGTAGCGTTTGTAATCCTAGTTTCTGACAAAACAGACTTTAAACCAGCAAAGATCAAAAAAGACAAAGAAGATCATTACATAATCTTCAATTCAAAAGTTTCAATTCAACAAGAAGATCTAACTATCCTAAATATATGTGTACCCAACACAGAAACACCCAGATTCATAAAGCAAGTTCTTAGAGACTTTAAAAGAGACTTAGACTCCTGCACATTAATAGTGGGAAACTTTAACACTCTGCTGACAATATTAGACAAAAAAATAACAAAGATATCAGGACCTCCTCTCAACACTGGATCAAATGGACCTGATACATATCTACAGAACTCTCCACCCAAAAATACATGATTCATATTTAAAAATTGTAAAAGTATATAGCAAGTGTTCAGGGGGATGGTATATATGAGTGTGCAATCTTGGATGCACATCATTTTTCTGGGATAGATTTGATCAGATTCTCAGATATCTATAACCATTGATCTAGAAAAGTTCAAGCTCCTTAATGCAGCCAAAAAGCTCTTTGACCTCATTGCTCATTAACTCCCTGCCTTGCTCTCTCACTCCATCATCACTGAACTTCTTACAGTCTTTCTGCAACACATATCACACTTGGTGTCTTCTGTGCTTTGGACCACGCAATTCCTTCTATGTGTAGTGCTTTCTCCATTTCAGCTGTCTTTAGCTGGTAAGCTTTTTATTACTAATTAAGATTCATATGAAGGAAGAGTCACCTTCTCTCAGAAGAATCCCTCCATGACATAATCTCCAGTGCTCCCAAGTACCGCAGCAAAGACCAAATTAGGCATCTCTCCTCTGAGCTGCCATGAAGGAGATATGTATAATTCCTACACATATCTGCATATTAGAGTCCTGAATACATATTTATCATTGCTTTACCAAATGTTATTATCATTGTCCGATTATGTGTCTGTTTTCCCCACCTGACTGAATTCCCTTAGGTTAAAAGATAGGTGATTTTCTAATCATCAGAGAAATGCAAATCAGAACCAAAATGAGGGACAGCATCTCACATTAGTCAGAATGGCTATTACTAAAAAGTCAAAAAAACCAAACAGATGCTAATAAGGCTGCAAAGAATAGGGAACATTTATACACTGTTGGTAGGAATATAAATTTGTTCAGCCACTGTGGCAAGCAGTTTGGAAATTTCTCGAAGAACTTAGAACTACCATGCAACCCAACAATCCCATTACTGGGTATATATCCAAAAGAAAAGAAATCATTCTCTACATGTACTCTCATGTACATTGCACCACTATTCACAATAGCAAAGACATGGAATCAACCTAGGTGCCCACCATCAATGATAGACTCAATAAAGAAAATGTGGTACATATACACCATGGAATACTATGTAGCCATAAACATAAATGAAATCATGTTCTTTGCAGCAACGTGGATGCATCTGGAGGTCATTATCCTATGTGAATTACCACTGGAACAGAAAACCAAATACTGCACGTTCTTTCCTTATAAGTGGGCATAAACATTGGGTACTCATGGACATAAAGATGAGAACAAAAGACTCTGGGGACTACCTGAGGAAGGAGGGAGGAGGGAAGGAGGAGGGGAGGAGGGAAGGAGGAGGGAAGGAGGAGGGAAGGAGGAAGGAGGGAGGGAGGAGGGAGGGAGGAGGGAGGGAGGAGGGAGGAAGGAGGGAGGGAGGGAGGGTGAGAAGGAGGGAGGGAGAGAAGGAGGGAGGGAGAGATGGAGGAGGGAGAGATGGAGGAGGGAGGGAGGGAGGAGGGAGGGAGGAAGGAGGGAGGGAGGGAGGAAGGAGGGAGGAAGGGAGGAAGGAGGGGAGCAAGGGCTGAAAAACTAACTGTTGGGTACTATACTCAGTACCTGGGTGACAGGATCATTCATACCCCACACCTCAGCATCACGCAGTATACCCATGTAATAAACCTGCATATGTACCCCATGAAACTAAAACGTTGAAAAAAACAAAAACAAAAGATAGTTTTCATTGTTGTATGCACATTGTCTAGTATAGTATAGAACAGAGAAAGCACTCAAATACTTGTAAGTGAATGGCAATATATCATAGTGGTTAACAGCAGTTAGCTTTGGGTACACAGATACGTGGGTGCCCACCTCAGCTCTATTACTTATTATGTGGCTTTGGGAAAATCATCTGAGTCTCAATTTCTTCTTCAAAACTAAGAATAACAGTGCCTACACTATAGGACCGTTGGCAAGACTATAGGTGATGATGCATGCAAAGTATATGAAGTGCTTAACACCTTCAGAAATAATGGGGGTGAGGTGGAAGTGTGTATATGTGTGTACATATGTGTATGTGTAATTTCATGCTTTAACGACGAATCAAAGGCTAAAAATGTTATTTGGGGCATTGACACTTTTTCTTGTTATATCACAGAATCAATTGTCATTTCCTGCGAGACATTTAAGAAAGAACTTACATTGTCTTGTGTCATGAACAGGAATGTGAAAGAGCAAGAGAAATCTGGGCTTTGAAACCACAGCAAATAGATTTCAATCCTGAATCCACTAGTTTCTGGCTGAGAATCTAGAAAATCACTAAACTTTTCTGAACCTCAGTTCCAATTAAATAATAATAGCTAATTTCTATGAATTAAGTGAGATGTTACACAACAGATCACCTACTATGGTGTCTGCACTCAGCAGGCAATGAGTAAGTTTGATCTTCTCTCCTACCACTCCTCCTTGAACTCAAATATGAGCTCAATGGTAACCACACTGCACTCACTTTCCACGTGCACAGCCTGTCTGTGAAGGCTCAGGGAAGAGATTAAAGTAGCCTGCGGCTGAGTACAAAGCCATAAATCCCGACTGATGAAAACCCAAACCAGTCTATTCGGTCACTCTTGTTCTATCCAGGATATTAGGTGGCTATAAGAGGATGTTTAAAGGAAGAATGATGATGAAACAGGACTCAACGAATTAGTGTATGAAAATGGAAAGGACAGGAAAGTCTATGATTTCTTTCCCATGATCTCATGATTTCCTCTCATGCAATGACCGCAAAGCATATAATAGTTTTCAGATCAGTCTGTCAACCCCTTTAGGGCATGTGCACAACACGTTCTCCTTGTTTCTTGATTTGTTGAATTCTCAGGGTTTTTTTTTTTTTTTTTTTTTTTTTTACATTTTGTGTTTTATTTTTATAGGTTTAGGGATACAAGTACAATTGTGTTACATGGATATTTTGTGTAGTGCTGAAGTCTGGCCTTCTAGTGTAAGCATCACACTAATAGTGTACATTGTACCCAATAGGTAATATTTCAAACCTCAGCCCCCTCCTGCCTCCTCCCATCTTCTGGAGTCTCTAATGTCTATTATTCCACTCTGTATGTCCAGTATAACAATTGTTTAGTTCCCACTCCTAAGTGAGAACATGTGGTTTTTAAGACTTAAGTTTCAAATGAGCTTAGCTTCAAAAGCTCTTTGGAACTTTTTTCCACTTCAAGTTTTAACAAGTGAACTTTAATTCTGTTTGTAAATTATGAGAACACAATCTCTTATTTGTTCATCATAAATTCTTCTTGCTTCTTTTTACAAATAGTGGCCAAGCAAAGAAAAACAAGGATATTCTCACCCTGACAGTTTCTTTTACTGCCAGCCGCTTTGCTCAGTGTTGGAGTGTGAATCATGGAGTACTCCATGCCAAATGCCTGATGACTGTCTCTGCCTAGGTCTCTTTCCCTGTGTCTGCTTTTCTACTCTGGTAAAAATGTGCTGGACAACCACAACTACTCCCTCATTTACTCTCCAAAACAACTTTTTTAATGTGGCCCTGGAGATAAAATGGCAAGCAAAAGCAGATTCAATATCTGCTCTTCAGTAGTTCATAGTCTAGTAAGAGAAGACAGAGGTTAACCAAAGAATTAATAAGAGTGTTTTAATTTAAATTTGATGTCATTTTGTCCATGGAAAAGAGAAACTGAGTACTTGGGCTAGTTTTACATGCCTCAGCCTCAGTCATTGTTGAGAAGCTGAATAAAGAAAACGAAGACTTAACACGCTATCAACTTATGAAGGCTAATTCTATGCATCAACTTGGTCAGGCTCTACGGTACTCAGGTATCTGATCAAGCATTAATCTAGGCGTTGCTGCGAAAGTGTTCTTTAGATGTGATTAACATTTAATATCACTGACTAAGTTAAACAGAAAACCTTCCGTAATATGGGTGAGACTCTTCCAATCAGTTGAAGTTATTAAGAGAGAAGACTGAGGTTTTCCAAAGAAGAAGGAATTCTGTCTCCAAACTGCAACATAGAAATCTTGCCTGAATTTCCAGTCTGTTGGTCTGGTTTGCAGATTTCAGACTCAAGAGTATGACATCAACTCTTGCCTAAATTTTCAACCTACTATCCTGCACTAAAAGTTTTAGACTTGCCAGTTCCTGCAATTACAAGACCCAATTCAAAAGGTCTGCTTTTTGGAGAGCCTCGAATAATACACTACCCTTTGCCACAACATGCACACCTGCACACCCCCACACAAATGCACACACATCCAGCCTGGGCTATAAACCAAAAGCCCAAAGCCTAAACATCAAGATGCTGTTTCTGCAGTGGTGACTCAAACCTGATCACAGAAACTAATTTTGACTTCTTCCAATGCTGGATATCAAACTAACCCAGGAAAGCATCATGGCCTATATAACTCTACTGAGTGGAAAATTTCCTATTGTCTCAAAGGTTTAGCTGAAATCCTAAAGCTGTTAACGATAATATGTAGTTTCAAAGATCTAGAAGGAGAATATTAAATGTTCCCAACATGAAGAAATGATAAATGTTTGAGATGGTGAATATAATTACCCTAATCTGATCACTATACATTATATGTGTTAAAACATCACCAAGTACCCTATAAATATGTACAATTATTATTTGCCAATTAAAAAAAGAAAAATGTAAAATTGTACAACTTTTAAAGGATAAAGAAATAGTATTTCTAATAAATAAGTACATCTTTAAAATTTTTTGTGACGTCATCTCACAGAAGGCAGCTCTGCCAGATCACAGCACCACCAGTCAAATAAACCTTTGTCCTTTTCCTCCAATTTGCTGCTCCCCTTTCATTCTGACGCTAAAGGACCCAGAAACAGCAGAATGAGTGAGGTGGGATTAGGACAAAGATGCTTGCCCTACTCCCCACTGCAGGCTTCTGAACCTGGGAAGAGAAGCTTTAAATTAGACAAATAGGACTGGACTTATAAATACAGGAAGCTCACTGAAGAAGTTATGGATTTGCTACATACTCAAAGAAATGTTGAGTATGTAGTAAGATTCTATGCTGAAAGGATAGTCTTGCCCATCTTTGTGTCAAACGTTGTTCCACAAAAGTGCAGCTTTATTTGCTATTTCATCTCCTCTACTTAGCATGTGCCCCAAATTTCCATCTTACTTAATTTTTCTAGACCAAATGATTTCCAGTTATAATTCTGTCTTACCCTAACATAATTTTAAGGCATACTTAAATAAAATATACTACCATTTGGAAGTAAAGATAAAAAAATCATTCTTCTGCATGCTAATAATTATGTCTGAATAACTAGGACCAGTAATAGAGAAAATAGTTTTAATATCTTTTAACCAGGAAACAGGAAACAAAAATGTGCAGAAATCATCATTTACTAATGCTTTAAACACATTATATTACCTGTATTTAATAAATAAAAATTCCTATGAACACTTTCCTAACAGTCTAAGACTTAAAGCCAATCAGAAAAATAAATATAGCCACACATCCACACAAATTAATAAGTAATGGCTGTTCTTGTATTATTCATGCAACAACAACAGAATAAAGAGAGAGAGAATGCTACCAGAGCACACTGTCTTATACTAGGAGAAATTCAAAGTTCTGAAACCATGAAGATACTCAAAATAATGGTAAAATGAGTAGAAAAGGTAAATTTGGGTAATAAGCAGCTATTCTTCTAATCAAAACTTAGTAATAAAATACTTACTTTTTATAGCCCTTTAAATATTTTCATTTAAAGAGTAATGGGCAATGAACCAGATACTCTGATAATCCTGGCTCTTCCATTTACTAGTTAGAACACTTTAGACAAGCTACTTAATTTCTTAGGGTCACCATTTTACTCATCTATAAAACAAAATAAAATGGGTAGACTAGACCACAAAATCTTTAAAATTCCATCTAAATATAATATTCAATAAGTCAATTTCATACCTTACCCCCTGCCTTCTTAAGGTTGCATCCTATTTCTCTTAGTCCTCCCTCTTCCTCTTCCTATGGTAAAGGATGTTATGTGATGACAGAGAGAGAAAGCAAGAAGGCTTGCAAAGAATGTAAATGGAATCTTGACATCAACTGTCTCCTAACTGTACTGTTTAGTGCTCTTTTGTTATTTTTGCCAGTCTTCATTTAATGGAGCACCCTGCCGGAAAATAAACTTGCTTGGTTTTTCTCTTTTGGACTAGTTAGAGTGGAGGTACTAGAAAGTCCCCAGTGATTACTGTTACAGAGCAGATCTCCTCCGATGCACTAAGGAGAGCTTGCCTCTGGAGGGTGCATATAGGGCTCTTTAGATGCAAGATACAGTTGTTCCTAGGAGGGTGGATAGAAAACAAATGACAGTCAGATCCATTTTTCCTGAACTTTGAAAAGAGAAATCTATAAATTAAATACAATTTTAAATACAATCTGGATGAGTTTGTCTAGTTTTAAATCTTGGCTAGCTGATTCTAAAATGTGTTAAAATACAAAGAAACAATTTTGAAAAGAGGAGTCACTCTATCATATAGCAGGTGTTATTATAAATAAAACTATTTGAAGACAGCAAGATACTGAAACAGAGAATAGAAAGCCCAGAAACAGATGTTTCCATATTCAGTACCTTGATATATGAAAGATATATTATTGAAGATCAGCCAAGAAAACATGGACAATTCAATAAATGGTGCTCAGACAATTGGTTAGAATACAGAAAAAAAAATTGGATTCCTTTCTCACATCATGAATGAAAATAAATTTCAGGTGCTTTAAGGACCTAAAAATTAGCATTAAACTTTAGAACATTTAGATGAGAAAAATAGAATATTGCTTTTCAAAACACCAAAAACTGAATCATAAAGAAAAAGATCAGTAAGTTAGGCTACACTGAAATTAGGAATTTCTGCATATCAAATGGCAATATTAAAAGAAAAAAAGTCAAAACGTAAATATCTGGCTGAAAAAAGATTGTAACCAACTCAGCCTAGAAGACATCAATATCTACAATGAGCAAGTCAATAGAAAAACATGGGCATTGCCAGGTGTGGTCACTTATGCCTGTAATCCCAGCACTTTGGGAAGCTAAAATGGGAAGATCATTAGAGCCCAGGAGTTCAAGGCTGCAGTGAGCTATGATTGTGCCACTACACTCCAGCCTGGTTGACAGAGTGAGACCCTGTTTCAGAGTGAGAGTGAGTGAGTGAGTGAGAGAGAGAGAGAGAGGAAAGGAAAGGAGGAAAGGGGGAAGGGAAGGAAGGAAGAAAGAAAGAAATATGGGCATGATATTAAAAGGTAATTCATAAAAGGGAAAGCTCAAATAATATATGAAAAAAAGTTCAACCTTACTAGGAATCAGGGAAGTGTATAAAAAACTAAAACAAGTTGCCATTTCAGACCCATCCAATATCTATGGCATAATAGGAACTCATACACTATTTTTAGAAGTAAAATCAGTACTCTCATGCCACAGAGCAATTTCACAATACCTAATGATTCAGGATATGCACAGATCCTTTTCACCTAAGAAACAAAATCATGAAGCAGAAAATGTCTGAAATTCGGGGAAAACAATGAATTCATTTTGGCTAGTGATCATGTGAAGATGCATCAGATGAAATGAAATCTGTGGTTTGGCACAAGGTGCTCTTTAACCTGGCTGCAGGCTGTATTTCCTACTCAAATGCTGTTTCATAGGCAATGAGGATCACTCGAAGACTGATAAAGCAGGAGAACAGCAAACTCAGAGCAGAGCTTTGGGAGTTCAAACTTAGGACAACAAAGAGACTTCTGAATGATTTTAAACTGAAGAGTGACATGGCCCAATATGCATTTAGAAAGATCACTCGGGCAGGAAATGGGCATTCTGTTTTTGTGTATTTGCTGCCAAACAGAAGTGATCCTCGATAACAGGTCAGGGAAAGGGCAAAGGGACAAATGACCAGCAGAAAATGAGAGGTGGACGGACCACACTAGAAGAAGGTAAATTCTGAGATGTTTTCCATATGAAAACTTCGTCTGACACAGATCATATCACTGGAGAAATTCGCTGGTGAATATGAAGAAGAGGAGCTGCTGTGGGACTCTAAGATACTGCTGCAATTTTTTACTTTAACAAAACTTTCCCTTTATGGTAAAGCTTCTTCCTTTCTGTCAACGGGCATGTTTGATATAAGAATTATGTAAGTAAAAATGTTTGCCTTGTTGTTACTTAGACATTTTTCACAGTCCAGATGTCTGTATAGCTCCTAAGAGAATAACCCATAGGAAAAATGCATCAAATCAGCGCTTGAGAAATGTGAATGCAATAAAAGTAATATACTCATATACCTACCCCAATCGTACCTTGCAAACGAATCAAGCTCCTTTGATGCATTATGACTTAATAACTTTCTTTACAGAGATCTGTAACCAAAATAAATGTTCATAGTCCAATGCCCATGATAGTGGAAGATTGTTTATTATAGATAATTGCTTATTAAGATAAAGCATTATGGAATTTATTATGTTAAGAATATCACATTCTTATTTTCTTTTAAAAACAAAATGCCTCAGTATATATAAATGTGGCATGTCAGAATGAATTCAATTACATTAACTTTTTTTGAGAATACTCCTATAGCAATTTTCAGATTCACATCACTACTTTTCACAATGTGTTTTTGTTTTGTTTTTTGTTTTTTGTTTTTTCTGCTTTTCTTGCAACATCTGAAACTGAAAGAACATTTGAAAACTTGTCAAAATTTATTATTAAAAAACTACTTATCCCATTTATCAAAATCCTGTTGCCTAATTTCTACATAACACTAGAAGATAAAACTGATTTTCTTCTCAAATTTACGATTGAGAAATATATAAAAAGTCACTAGCTTTCGTATGAACAGTTAAGACATTACATTCACTCTAAGCAAAACATGACTAGTCTCACTAAAATAGTGTTTTAGTCTAAAATTATTCGTTTCAGTTTAATACTAATTTTTAGTATTTTAATACTATCTTATTTGACAAGTTTTGTGTTTATTTCCTTACAATAAGAACTTTCAAACCAGAAAAATATTGTGTAAGTTAGCAACATGAATTTGAGGTACCGATTCGAATATGCAGTGTATGTGCTTGCTTTTTCTTTTCTTTCCCCATCCCCCTGTGCCCTGCACTTTCCCCCTGAAATGGCAATGGTTAGGCCTTCATGGCAGCCAAACACAGATGCTAGATTGCTGAATGGACTCTCTGTTTTCAAAAGACATTCTTTTCAACGACATATAAAACTACAGAACTAATACAAAATTACTTCCTCCAAACACAGAAAGGGCTACGTTTGGATACTCTCAATATGTTGTCCAAATCCACCTCTCACAGATGAATAAGGTAGGAAAATGGAGCACACAGGGGGAATCATTGGTCCAGTTCCATGGATAATCATTGGCACCGCCATTGTTATCACGGTAAAATATATAGAATGCTGGCATTACTAAGGAACGTGAAGAAAAGGCTAAATTTTTGCTTCAATTTTGTAACATTTTTCTGTTATTCTCTTTGACCTATAAGCAGCTTGTTTCTGCTGCTATTATAACGGGAAAAGAAAACACTCATGCCCCATATGAATGTAGGAGTACCTATTCTTTCCTTTTCTTTCCTTTCCAAGTGTCTCCTGATTATCCACTTTAGAAAAATCACAGCCTGGCTTATTCAGACAGATATTTTTCCACAAAACTATCCTCTACTGAAACCCCTAGTAAAAAGGCAAGTATCAATATGAGAATCACATTTAAATGCATCTTAAGAGTTCATCAAAAAATGAATTAGTAAGACCACTATTCCCTTCCAAAATTGCTAACATAATTCCATGAAAGAATGGTATTTCATTTAAGCTTTCTAATTTCTAACCATGAAATCTGACCCATCTGTGTCAATTTTTGTTAGAAAACATAATTTACATAGTAAGGGATCACATCTCTGGAAGTGGAAGTAACTATGTAACTAAATTGTTACTATACTTAGAACTCCATTTTCTACATGGAAAAAAAACACTCTCATGAATATTTTTTCAAAATTATTTTGTCTGATATTCTCAGTTACCTTCCAGGTAAAAGGAAAACAAAATTTTGGACTTTCAGTACCAAATAAAGAACATTAATGGTTAATTTTCTGAGTTATCGTACTTACTAAAGAGCTTATCATTGTTATGTTAATTAATATGTAAATGTTATATTAACTCGCACCTATCTATAGGCTACTACTAATAGAGAATTTTTACAAACTAAGGATTTATAAAACCTTTAGGTAAACTCATTCTGTGCCTTCTGTATTTTTGAAGGAAAGGACCTTTGGCTACAACTTTTGTTCTGTGTAGGAAATAATTGTTAATTGCTAGTGGATACAGAAGTGTACCTGAGTGGTACCTTGTACCTGAGAGCCACATCTCCATGTGAGTTGCACCTGAGAGCCATGCTTGGCTCTCCATCCTAAGCTAGACGCTGATAACAGTTTCCATTTCCTATAGTTTTATTTAGCTCTTTTCATCTTTCATTCCTAAAAATCTCCTTTAGGATAAAAAAGCTATAATTCATCTCTTTTTAAAAGTAATTCATGAGTCTAATTTAATATATTTAAACCGAGGGCAAAACATTCATATGAGGCACTAGGTTTACCCGAGGCAACTCTTGCCCTCAAGAGGATGTTTAAAGCAGCTTCAAAATGCTATGAATTAATTCTAGCACACTGTCAAGAAGAAACAAATAATTAAGTACCCATTGAAGCAAAACAAACACTCTAATATCAATACAGCACATAAAACACCACAACTTGCCAGGCAATTTAGCATTTTGGAATTCTTTCAATATAACAGACAGTAATGGCCCCAATTCTCAAGGTAATCTGGAAATTTTATCTTGTATTGAAATGCAATTCCTTTTAAACGTTGAATTCTGCCCATTCTAACATCAGTTATTTTATAGCCTCATACATATTCCCATTTGTTCTGCTGTCAGAACCAAGCTAGAATTAGTAGACAAGACTAAAGAAATCCAGGTAGACTATTCCCTTCACCTCCAGAAAGGTCCCTAACTAAGCCAACTTAACATTCATAAAGAACTAAAATTATAAGAGTAAATAACAGTGGGATTTTACTGATTTATGACAACTGCAACTAAAGATGAATAGAAGCAGGAATGATAAGAGATAGCCTGAAATTTTTTGGTCCCTCTTTTTTACTGAGTTAACCCTAATGTGTAGGACAGCGTTTACACATAGGGGGCACTTGATGAGTGAAAGGGAGAGTGAATGTGTTTGAATCTTACACTGGTTCCAACTCTACAATATAGTTTGTGATAGCTTTTCTGATCTTGAAAATAAAATGAATTAAATGTATCTGCCTTCCATGGGATACCTTCAGCAATTTAGGACCCAAAACAACCTCTTTATCCTCCTTTGCCAGCCTTGTCCCTGCCTTTAATTCAGTTATTAGGTTTGGCATATGTATAACGCTTGGGTGAATCTAGATGCTTTATTAGAGAAGCCCTAGCTGCAATGACTAATAAAACCAAACATTTCCAAGACCCAACATAATTAAAATTTGTTTCTTGTTTATCAAATAATACTGAGCAGGAGAACAGGAGAGGTAGCCCTTCCACGAAGCCACAGAAACCCAGGATTACATGAATTCTGCCATATTCACCACAAAGCCGGCTAGTTCATCCCATTGTTATCCTCATACCAACCAACTGGTAGGAAATAGAGCCTGGGGAAGAGCAGGCTTTTATAAGCCAGACTTGAAAGTGATGCGCAGCGCTTCAAATCACATTCCATTTGCTAAAATCCAATCTATGGCTGCATCTAATTGCAAGGGGGTCCTGGAAAATGTGGTCCCTAACTGAACAACCACTTACCACCAACAGCTCTACAACATGTAAGGTGAGGGGTACAGGGAGGCAGAAATATTTTGTTTAACAGCTCAATGTCTTCACCACACATTTTCTCATCAGAGATATGCATTCTAAGGAAGCTTGGGACCAGGTCTGGCTGCTGCCCCATGCTGCCAATCTCAAGCTACCTAAAAGTTACCTTTGAGACACATATTGAAAGGGATGCAAAGATCACTGAAGAATATGTTTTGTGTGCTTTTGCTTTTTGCTAAGTAATTTTGAAAATAAATGTTATTTGTGACATCGCCTGGGAGCCATCCAAGTGTTACAATTCAATTAACAATACAAGTTGCCCATTCTGTGTGACTACTAGTTCAAATGCCTAGGAAACCAGAAACTGATGTTAGAAATCATTGATTTCCTGGAGTGGAATATAATTTTGAGAGGATTTGTACTTTAAATCCATGAAAAAAATAGGTCCAGAACTGTGTTTAATATAGCCATCAATCTCCTTCTTAGAAGATGTGCATCATAAACATGATCTTATTCATTTTCTTCAAAAAAAAAAAAGGAATCTGATCTATAGTCACAGTAGAAACTCATAGTTCTGGAAGTCAAATTTAAAAGTTTTACAAAGACATTTTTTAAAGGTGTTAATGACAACATCCTCTGCGTCCTAGTCTTTTTACTGGCAGTTTCAAGAGGACTGAACGGACTTAATGAAACAACTTGAACTCTTTCAAAGCGGTCAGTAATCCAGAGGAAACGCACCAGTTAGAAATAAACTAGTGCCTAAGCTCTTTCAGAAAGACTAAATAGAGCACTAGATCTTAACCTTCCAAGTGGAAGTTGTAACTAATTCTGTCTATGTTTAATGAAAATCATTTCTCACGGAAAAAGCTACCAAAATTACACAGCTGCCTCTACTATGGGACAAAGCAGAAAAACAATGTAAGTTGTCAGAGAAGCAGCCTGGGCTAAAATATTTCTCATGGTAAGTGGTAAAAGTATTAATAACTAAGATTTAACCTTTTCTAGGAACAGACTGAAAGTTGTCATTGAAACTTCTTATACTACATCTCTCATATTAGACAGAATGAAAAAATACAGGAAACTTCTCACTTCTCTATACAACACATACCACTAACTGCCTCTATAGTATCTTCTACTACCCACTCACCTGTATTACATGCATATCTTTACAAAGCACTTGTCTCTCTGAAATTCACAACGGCAAGAAATCTACATATAAACTCGAACTTTATGTGAATTTCCTTAAACTGTAATTTGGTTGAGTATAATTAAGGGCACCAAGATTGGAAAAAAAGTCTGCTCACAGAGCTGGCAATGTATTACACATAGCAACTTGATCCAATTTAGCTTGTGATCAATAGTGGTGCTTGGGGGTAAAGAGAAAATGGACTGAGCATATCAATTAACAGTTGGTCTGGAATAACAGGAGCCACTTCAGATGAACTTTAACTATAGCTGAAAAATGTGATGTCCTAAAAGGCCAAAACAGTTTCTCGCCACCATCTACAGACTCCGCCATTTACATCAGGTTTAGAAAACTGGAGAAAACTCAGGGCTGGTCTGTACGAAATACAACACTTGCCATTTTGCAGTTTCTTATTTGACAAAGAAATACTCAGGTTCTCCATAGAGATGAACTATGCAGTGAATGACAAGTACTCCCAGGCAGATAACCACGTGCTGTGAATTTATTTTCACCTGAGAGGCTGCTCCACCATGTGTTGCAACTGAGTTTCTTGGGTAATCTCTCAGGGACTCTCCAACCAGCCACTCAGCAACCCTGCCTGCCCCTTTCAACATAACACATTATAGTAACAACAGAAGCTGATCCCCATAAGATAGCAGCAATATAAACTTGAAAACCTGTTTCTCCTCCCTATATTTACAATTTTGTTCCCTGGGCTAGCATGGCATGACACTTACTCTTGTTAGTCTCTCAGGAAAAAAAAAAACTCATCTTATAATCTTGTTATGCTCTGTTTTTCATTTTAGGTATAAACATCATGTGTAGTCAGCTCTGAGGAGAGGGCAGAATATAAGCAAGAACATATTCTTGCTCTGGATAACTGAATGCTATTATGATTGGAACTTTAATTTCCTAGTGTGAAGTATTATTAAATATTCTCCATAAACTAATTATTGAAACTAGCAATCTTAGCAAGGTAATTCAGTATCCTTGTTACTCTAAAAAACCACCACACAATAGATATATGATACTTCACACATAAACTCTAATTACACTAATTGCAATGCAGGGGGGAAACAAGCTTTGTTTTGTAGATGTCTAATAAAATTGAGCATTGGAGCATTCCAAATGAACATATTAGGTGCTGATTAAGCAACAAGTCTCCTTGTCAGGTTATTTACAGAAACTAAGAGAAACAACCTTCCTTCTATAGTTCCTTTGGCCATAATTCTCCTACCTAGCCCCAAACATTTAATGACTAAAGTTAAAATTTAAAGTGGAGGTTAAAGCAGAACAAATGGATGTTTATGTTCATGGGCCAAACTAATTTTGTTTATTTACCTTTGACAAGACTAATTAAATAAGGTCACTATTTTATATCATGAGGTATCTTACCCTTCTATATTAAGACTGACTTGGGCCGAGTTAGGGAGGAGTACAAGAAGGACATCAGTAGTTCTTTATAAGCTGGCTCCAAGAAAGCTACAAAATATTGAAAGATGCATATAACCCTGAAAGGATACTATCTACAGAAAGAGAGAATATAGAAAAGGAAAATGAAAGAAAATAAAGGATGACATGTAATAGTAGTGTGGCTGATGATGACCCTGTGACTATTTTCAAATTTTATTTTCAAGTGACAGTATGATCACTTATGCTATGATTACACATCAACTGAACATGAGTTATATTAGTCATAAAACTAACTAGTGAACTCACACAAGAAAATCTAAAATGCCTAGTGGTGAAGAAGAAAATATAGTAAAGCTATTTCTCTAGTGTCGGTCTATAAGAAAAAATTAAAAATTCTGGAAAAATAATGACCACATAGTTTTTGGATGTCTTTAAATATTTTTATAAGGTAGCTAGACAGTATAGAAAAAAATGGATAGTATTTATAACAAGCTAAGTGACAAGGGCATCCATACAAACCCCAAATAATGAAACAACTGGAGACAGTTCACCAATAACTGTAAGATCTACATGGTATCAGTGTATGTGCAGAAGAAAGTAAAGGGAAACAGGATGTCTGGGGGTCCCAAGCAAAAAAGACACCAGTAATAGCCAACAGATGTTCACTGGATATCATGACAAGTACATTAGAAAACAGTATCTGAAACTAGGAGGGATTTTGCCCAAACTAATAACAGGAGTATATAAGAAAACTGCATTAGGAACTGAAGGAACTGGAAATCTAGACTGCAGAGCAATCTAAACTTTAAGAAACTGAAAAATGAAACTAGATCCCAACCTCTCACGCTTTACAAAAATCAACTCAAAAGAGAGCAAAGACCTAAATGTAAGAAACCGAAATGTTAAAACTACTAGGAAAAAAAAAAAAAGGAAAATACTTAGCACATTGCTCTGGGAAAAGATTCTATGAATTCAAGACCAAAGAAGCACAGGCAACAAAAGCAAAAATAAACAAATGAGATTATATCAAACTAAAAACTTCTGCATAGCAAAGGAAACAGTCAACAGGGTGAAGAAACAACCAACAGAATGGGAGAAAGTATTTGTAAATCATTCATTTGACAGAGGATCAATATCCAGAATATATAAGAAACCCAAACATCTTAAAAACAAAAAAGCAAGCAAGGAAGCAAGCAAGCAAGCAAGTCAAGCAAGAAAAGAAAATTCAATTTAAAAATTAGGAAGCAATCTGAATAGACATTTCTCAAAAGACAAATGACAAAAAAAAAAAATACTCAGCATAACTAATCATCAGGGCAATGCAAACCAAAAACCCAAGTAGATATCATCTCATCCCAGTTAGTATGGCTGTTATTTACAAATAATAATAAATTTTGGTAAGAATGTCGAGAAAAGGGAACTCATACACTGTTGTTGGGAATGTGAACAAGTATAGGCACCATAGAGAACAGTAGGGAAGTTCTTCAAAAAACTTCAAATAAGGCTGGGTGCAGCGGCTTAATGTCTGTAATCCCAGCACTTTGGGAGGCCGAGGCGGGTGGATCACAAGGTCAGGAGTCCAAGACTATCCTGACCAACATGACCATCTCTGCTAAAAATACAAAAATTAGCCTGGTGTGGTGGTGCACACCTGTAATCCCACCTACTCAGGAGTCTGAGGCAGGATAATTGCTTGAACCCAGGAGGCGGAGGTTGCAGTGAGCCAAGATTGCACCACTGCACTCTAGCCTGGGCAACAGAGCAAGACTCCATCTCAAAAAAAAGAAAAAAAAATAGTACTACCACATGATCCAGCAATACCGTTACTGGGCATTCATCCAAAGAAAAGAAATCAGAATATCAAAAAGACATCTGCATCCCCGTTTTTATTGGCGCATTATTCATAATAGCCAAGATATAGAATCAACCTAGGTGTCCAACAACAGATGAATGGATAAGGAAAATGTGGTATATACACAATGGAATATTATTTAGCCATAAAAAAGAATGAAATTCTGTCATTGGTTGCAAAATGGATGGAACTGGAGGACATTATGTTAAGTGAAATAAACCAGGAACAGAAAGTTAAATACTGCATGTTCTTACTCATATGTTGAAGTTAAAAAAATTAAAAAAAGAAAGAAAAAAAAAAGGGGTGCTCTAATAGAAGTATAAAGTAGAACAGAGGATCCTAGAGGCTGAGAAGGGGAAGGGGAAGGGGGAGAGAGGCATATATGTGTTAAAGTATACAAAATTACAGTTAGGTAGGAGGAATAATCTCTAATGTCCTATAACACCATTGGATGACTCTAGTATTACCCTCCTAACTATTTGAAACTATATGTTATTTTTAACTAGAATCATCCAACAATGTTATACATTAAATGTTGCAGATGAAGGATGTGCTAATTACTCTGATCTGATCACTATACATTATATGTATGGAAATATCACTATCCAAAAAATATGTACAATTATTATGTGTCTGATATGGTTTAGCTGTGTCCCCACCCAAATCTCACCTTGAATTGTAATAATCCCCATGTGTCAATGGTGGGGCCAGGTGGAGAAAGTTGAATCATGGGGGTGGTTTCCCCCATACTGCTCCCATGGCACTGAATAAGACTGATGAAATCTGATGGTTTTATAAACAGGAGTTCCCCTGCACATACCCTCTTGCCTGCTGCCATGTAAGACATGCCTTTGCTCCTCCTTTCCTTCCACCATGATTGTGAGGCCTCCCCAGCCATGTGGAACGGTGAGTCAATTAAACCTCCTTCCTTTATAATTACCCAGTCTCGGTTGTATCTTTATTAGCAGTGTGAGAATAGACTAATACAGTGTCCATTTTTAAAAAAATAAAATAAAAAGTGAATGGGACAAAGAAAAGAGATGATGGAAAGTCAATGTCCACATGAAAAGTAAAGGAAGGACATAGAAGAAAGAAGTCTCAGAAAGCAAGCCACCAGCTTTTGAACACTACTTGTCTTAGGCTGTTTGGGCTGCTGTAACAAAACACTGTTAACTAGATGGCTTGTGAACAAAGAAATTTGTTTCACACAATTCTGGAGGCTGAAAAGTCCAAAATCAAGGCAGATTCAGTGTCTCATGTGGGTCTGCTTCCTGGTTCATAGAAAACCATCCTCTCACTAAGTCTTCACATGGTGAAAGGGGTTAGGGTACCCTTGGGGCCTCTTTTCTAAGGCCACCAATCCTGTTTATGAGGGCTTCCCCTCCTAAACGATTAGGGTGACCTAATCACCTCCCAAAGGCATCACCTCCTAATACTATCACCTTCAGGGATAGGATTTCAACATATCATTCTAAGGAGACACAAATGTTGTCTATAACCAAAAACGCTGTCTATAACCATTCAGAAACAACAAAAGGAGGAATACTCAGATTCGAATAGCATTATTAGCAACAAGACTGTGGTTTTGAATTGCCTCTTTCTGTTAAAAGAACCAAGGGCTCCCTGGAGAAATGTCTGCTTCCATGTCTGGGGCAGAATATGTACAAGGTGAGCCTGAAATACCTTGTCAAAAAGTAAGTCATGACTACTGGAAACATGTCAATAGGGCAAGCCAACTTTATGAGATTTCCAATGGCCAAAGATGGAAAAATTTAGCATCTATAAGGGCGATAATTGCCAATGGATTGAAATCAACAAATGTGAATAAATCTATTCATTAATATTTATCAAAAAATAATTGATCACCTTCAGAGGATGGTAAATAAAGAGAAAGAATCAAGCATTTATTCTGCCGTTCCTACATGGCTATATCACTGGGTAACCAAATAATAGGTGAAGGAAAGTATCTATTTTTAAACTCCAGCTAATAATTTTTTAAATAATAGATTATTGTTATTTGGTACTGCCCTCTGTTCAATGAGTTGATGGATCAATATATTAGATATTAATGTTTGCCAACAAAAACAGAGACAATAAGATACTACATGTCTCCTATAGTCTTGCCAAAATGTCAAAATGAGTCTGATTAACCCTCTGAATGGCGCTACCATTTTTCAGGAAATAGGAGAAAAGAACAGGATAACTTAGCCAAGAATACACAATTAACAAAATTCAAACAATAGGAATCTGACAGTTAGGACTGTCTGGGTCTTTAAATGAGTAAATGGTAAGGGAAAAAAAGGGATAAGATGATGGGCGGAGGGAGGGGATGAGTAGATTAAAAGAGAATCTAAAAACATCAATTTTTAAAATGGAAAAAACTAAAATATAATGTGCAAGTATACACTCATGAGTGACAAAACTGAAAAAATAAAATGCAAGGAAGCCATTACTGTAGAAGCCAGGATGGTGTTTACTCTGATAGGAGTGATTATAACGGAAACAAGCCTCACCAAGGTGCTTTTGGGGTGGCTGGCAAAGTTCTATCTCTTGGCCTGGGTGGTAGCTACAAAGGTGTTTGCTTTAAGATATTCATTAGCTAAAAGCAACATCAAAAAAAGGGAAAATAGAAAGTAACAACAGATTCATGGCAGTTGGAAGATGGTAGCAGCTGTGTGTAGATTCTGTTTAAACATCAAAAAAGGCTGAATTAAGATTCTCAGACACTCACTTTTCACGTCCAGTGAAGCTCTAATTGGTACCGAACTGAAGACAAGCAGCAGGACCTTCGTCGAAAGTGCTTTGATTCCCTCAAATCTCTGTTGTTCGGATTCCTTCTCACAGCATTTTTGTAGCACTTGGTTATTGTAGCCACTGTAGATCCTATGATCAAGAAATAGAAAAACTGTCCTAGGAAAATTATACTTTAAATTGACAAAGAAAAAAATTAGCCTCAATGTTCCCTCATCTCATGTAAAAAGCAAGAAGCTGGAATTGAGTGTTCCAGAGGATTTTATCTTTTTTTTTCTTTATATATTCCTAACTTATATAACAATAAAATAGCTTTGGCATGGCAATATATTGTTATACATCCTATAACAATACATGAAAGTATAATTTAATGAAATAACAATTTTAAAGCCTGAAGCAACTGCAAATGCTTAACATAGGAAGAAGATGGGAGAAGAGGTAGCTAATTTCTTAAGTTGAATCAAAACCATGCTATGGGCTGGGTGCTGCGGCTCACACTTGTAATCCCAGCACTTTGGGAAGCCGAGGTGGGTGGATCACTTGACGCCAGGAGTTTGAGACCAGCCTGGTCAACATGGTGAAACACCGTCTCTACTAAAAATACAAAAAATTAGCTGGGGTGGTAGTGCGTTCCTGTAATCCCATCTACTCAGGAGGCTAAACCTGGAGAATCACTTGAATCCAGGAGGTAGAGGTTGCAGTGAGCTGAGATCACACCACTGCACTCCAGTCTGGGTGACAGAGCAAGACAGTGTCTCAAAAAAAAAAATCATGCCGTGGTTGCTAATCTTCTGCCGGTGCCCATTGTGTTACCCAGGCATGAAACCTCTTATCGTAGGAGAGAGAAGAGAGCAATGGCATGACAGCAACAAGAACAGTCTCTCTACTATGGTGTGATGGGGTCCCATGCAGGATGTTTCACCATCCTGCCTTCCATTCTGAAGTAATCTAGACATCCGCTGGAGAAGGGAAAGAAAAGGGCATCTACCTCCTCTTTAAGTCATGAAGAATACATATAGAATCTTTTAAAATGTTCAGGTGGTTATTTACTGCAAGTTAAGCAATACAGAGCCTACAAGGGGAACGGAGATCTAGGGACTCCCTGCAAAGAAGTCACAATCCTATTTATGACATGGGGCCTGCAAGCTCACCCTTGATGAAGAGACTCCCTCCTCCAGACCTTTCCCTGCCCCCCGCCCCGAGTCATTTGCTCCAGTCCTATGCCCCTTGTTCTCTTTCAGATGGTCTTCAGAAAGGATGCTCAATCAGTCCTTTCTCCCTCCGGGTCTCTAACTGCTTAGGCAGAAGGGGTGCTCTGGATTTTCCATGGTGGCCTGGCCTTGAAGACCACCAAATACCCAAAAAACAACCAAACAACCCTGTGGTGGGAAAGATAACCCCCCTGCTGGCATACCTCCTCAATATTATTTTGCTAAAGGGGCAACTTTTCCTTTCCTTCACTAATTACCAACCAGTGCTTTATCCTTAACATCTGGGAAAGGAGGCAGGCTAGCCACAGAGCTAATGCAAGGGGAATCAGTGTGTATGTGACTTAATACCAGTTTCGAACTTATCTACACACTTCCAGATATAAGCCTACCACATCTTCTATGTTAAGTCAGTTGCTCAAAAATTGTAATGGAAATGTCCAGGAAAACAATGTTAAAGGAGGGATTATAGAGGGTAAGGATGGGTCAGCTGTGAGGTAAGGCAGGGTTGAGTTTCCAAAATCTGAGATTTAAGAAGCTTAATTTTACCTCAATACTGTGCTAATATAGACCCCGAATGTACCTGGAGACTTATGCATCCACAGACCTGCAGAGATAGGCCAGGGCTCCAGAGTGAGTTAAAGACAGAACTGGAATTAATAGTCAGGACTCCTGGATTTAGGTGTTTGGCTTAATCTTCTCAAAATTTTCCCAATAAAAAATACTTTCCTAACAGACTTTTTAAAAAGATGGCCAGGGGGAATGGGTAGCATTTGTTTATTCTTTCACTGAACCAGTATCTTTGGAGAACCTCCTGTGTATGAAGCAAATGCAAGGTACTGGCGATATTAAGATAAAGATATGGTCACAAGTCCAAGATACCAGCAAACCTAAGACATTGCAGGCACATGAGGATGAACATTTGTAAGTGCTCTGAGAGAGGAAGACATGGAGAAGTTATGATGGGAGCATTGTAGAGGAGCACCCAAATGCTTAGGGGCTCAGAAGTAAAAAGAAAGCTTGCTGGAGAAAATAAATTGTGAGCCAGGTTTAAAAAAAAAAAAAAAAAGTGAGAGGAAGGCAAATGGGGTATGGCAGTGAAGAGGCCAAACTCAAGATGAAAAGGTACTTTGTATGCTCAAGACAACCTTGAGCATTTGGTATTGATAGAGCATTCCAGCAAGATTTCAGACTGGAAAGAAGTTTAATGAAGGAGAGCTGCGAGGCCACCCTTATGAGCTCTAACTTTTGTAGAAGGGGAAACATGATCAAATTTGCAATATATTGCTCTAGTGGTTGTGTGGAGAAGGAACAAAACTAGAGTCCAAGAAACCATTTTACAAGGTTGGTTGTAACCCAGGCCAGATATTCTAAAGGTCAGAACTATGAAAAAGCATGACGGAGAAAAGATACAAAGGAAGACACAAAAGCAAAGGGTGAAAATCAATAGTACTATTTTTGTTCTTCTTTTGCTTTCTTTGGAACATTCCATAAATTGGACTTAAGTGTAAAGTATACTGTATACATTTTATACTGAAGTGTATTACAGGAAAACATTCCATTAATCAATAAATGTGGAAGAGTAATTTTTTTTTGTTAAAAGAGCATGTATTTTCAAATAAAGAAGTCCCTGAAGCTTTTCTTTTACTGTGCTAACATGTTTAAATGTTTAAATCTTGATTGTTGTCTGTAGAGTAGGAGGAATTGGATTTAAATGTTGGCTTAGATGCTTTTTTAGACTGAGTAGTAGATTCATTTATGAATTTACTCTAATTATTCTTTTATCAAAAAAGATTTAGAGATTCAAATGAGGTGGTGAAGAACACCACAGTTTCCCTGAAGGGGAGGAAATGTGTCTTATTTATCTTTATATTAACAAAAAGAGAAGCATCTATTTAAACTTTTTCCAAGTGTAGAAACAGGAAAGCATCAAAATTCTTTTTCTGAAGCAAGGAAAACTTTTATACTGCTATGTGAGATAATGATTAAATTGATTAAGCACTATTTTAAGCATGTTTCATGAATTCCCTTTAATCCTCACAATAACAACCAGAATGTGTCAAGGCTGGAATTCAAAACCAGGTGGTCTAGTGCTGGCCTGTGAGATCTTTCCCACCAAACTCACAGCCTCTTAATAATCATTTTAATGTGACTGGGAATAAAACTGATATATAAAATGAGTAACATATATATGTGTGTATATATATATAAAACAAGCAATTAGAAGCTATAGAACAAACTATAAAAGAAAAAGAAAACAGTAAAAAATAAAAATAATCAAATGTCCTATAAGCTTAAAAAGAAATTTAGATGAATACTTCTAAATGCACCTGAAGAAACTAAAAGGAAGACCCAAATAAAAGTATAACTTGCTCTTTGGTAAAAAGAAACAATTCTCCCTATGTTTATGTTTATACATGTATACACATAATGTATGCATGTACATGCATGTATGTTTATACATATGTATACGTATGTATAAACACACATGCATGTATATATACATCCATGCATATGTATATTTATTCACATATATATACATACATGCATGTGTATGTGCTTATGTTTATACATGCATACATATGTGCATTGTGTATACATGCATACGTGTGTATATACGTATGTGTATACATATATGAATATGAAACATATTAATGTAATCTCTAGAAAAATAGGATTTCTTAACTTCAAGTCGATTTTTAAAACACCTGTATAAAAATAAATCAGCCAAGATATTTTTAAATAAATTTCTACAATGAGAGCAAAACATGTTTAAATCCATAGTAAACTTAAATCTGCAGTAATAAAATGTATATATACAGATCTATAGACTAACTAGAAATAAACTCAAGTACATATAGGAATTCTTTATATCAAAAAGGTGATGTTTTATAAGAATGGAGGAAAACAAATTACTCACTAAATGATGTTAGGATATCTGAATAGCCATAAAGAAAACTGCAATTGAATTATCTTACCCTTTTTACAACAAAATTGCAAATAACACAAAGGTTTAATTGCACAAAGAAAATACATCTCAGTGAAAAAAAAACTTCTTAACCTGACCCAGAAAAGAAAAACAGGCATTCTTAAAAATTCTTAAAAATCGTGGTTGAATTCATAGAAAAAAAATACACTATAACTAAAATGAAAAGACAAATGAAAAATTGGCCAAAACAAAAATATAACATATAGGTATATTATTAATTTTCTTAATATTTTTAAATCAAAAAGAAAATATTGAATAATATCCCAAAAGAACAGTAAGCAAAAGATATGAACTATCACTAAAAAGACATAAAAGCTGCAATAAATTTACATATATGTAGACATTTTAACATTGTCAGGAGCTCAGCTCAGCTGCCAGATGTCAGGGTAGCCAATGAAAAAAACAAGCCAAAATGAAAGTTACGGCGGAGCTTTCAATTACTTCCTGCAAAGAGACTAAGCCAGAGAAAACACTGTCTCCTCCTGCTCATTTCCTTCCACGGAACAGTGTCAGAGAAAAGTGGATCAGCACAGAGGAAGCCCCAAGCAAAAGGCTCCTGCAACTTTACAGACCCAGAGCTAAAGGAGCGCACTGATGAAGTATGGAAAAGTACTGGGTACTGTAGTACTGCGTCAGAGTGGAGAAAAGTGTCTTCAAATCTCCCAATACCCTGCTTGCCCAAAAGGAGATATCAACAGAGACACCTGAGGAACGTCTCAGCGAAAGGCCCTAGATAAAGAGGCTTCTGAATGAAACAGGCTGAGCTGGAAAGGCAGCTATGCTTAAGGGCATGGCAGGCCGAGGGTTCCTGGGTCCTTAACTGCAAGTCCTCACAGAGGCTGCAGTGCAGGGGCTGTGCACCAAGTCTGTGTGGGGAGGGTAGCTTCCTCCAGGAGGCCTGCCAGGCAAACCCTTTTCAATTGCCTATGGTCAGGTCTGAAAAATCATACAAAGGTTTTTAAGCAGGAGCTGGACTCCTCAAACTTCTGTTGTATTAAGAGAATACAAAATAAGACTATCAAATTCCATTTTTACTTACAATTTAGCAAAAATCAAAAAAGCTGAAAACCTGTGTGTGGTGTGAGTGTAGGGAAAAATATTTATATACTTTGTTCATAGGTGTATAAATGGTACTTTTTGTTGTAAAAAATGATCTCATGTTAAGGAAATTTAAAAATGTCTATCAAAAGTAATTACACATATACCATTTATCCAAGCAATTTTACTTCTAAAAATTTGTCTTCATGTAATTTCACATATGTGAAAATTATTTGTCTTCATGTACTCACATATGTGAAAATGCAAATTTTGGGGGATATTCTCTGTATTACAGTTTATAATAGAAACAATATAATAGTCATGAAGAGTAGTTAATTATGATTTATTTATATAATTGAGTAATAAATAGTTATCAAGAAACAGCCTTATGTGTACAACACTTCCCACTTGTCCACAGTTTTGCTTTCTGCAGATTCAGCTACCCATAGCCAACCATGATCTGAAAACATTACATAGAAAGTTGCAGAAATAAACAATTCCTAATTCTTAAATCACAAAGCATTCTGAGAAGCATTGTGAAACCTTGCACAGTCCCTCTTCCGCCCGGGACCTGAATCATCCCTTTGTCCAGAGTATCCACACTGTTAGTGCTCCCTGCCCACTAGGCAGTTAGAAACCCTCTGGGCTATCAGATCAACTGTCTTGATATCGCAGTGCTTGTGTTCAAGTAAACCTTATTTTACGTAATAATGGCACCAAAGTCCAAGAGCAGGAATACTGGCTAACTGGATGTGCCGAAAAGAAGTCATAAAGTGCTTCCTTTCAGTAAAAAGGGGAAAGCCCTCAACTTAATAAGAAAAAAAATCACATGCTGCAGTTGCTAAGATACATGGTAAGAACAAATCTACGACATTGTGAAGAAAGAAAAAGAAATTTGTGCATAACACATACAGTATTCTGTACTATCCACGGTTTCAGGCTTCCACTGGGAGTCTTGGAACTTATCCCTATTGGATATGGAAGGTCAATTGTACTAGAATTGAACATCTCCACTAAATATTCTTAAGGCGAAAAGAAAGTGGAGCACAGTGCATGTCATATACTGCATTGTGTAAAGAAAGGATGTTGCGGAGTGTGATTAAGCCCAGCTCTGGCAAGACTATTCGGGTTCACTTCCAGACTCTGCCACTTTCAAGTAGATCTTTAGCAAATACATTTTTTTGGCTACTCAGTTTACTCACCTGTAAAGTGAGTATCATAGCAGTCTCTGGTCATAGAGCTGCTGTAAAAATTAAACAAGCCTGCTAGTTGTCTTCTTCCTGGCACACCCTTGACCACATTTGCCAGCCTTCCTTATGGGAAGATATGGCGTGTGAATGAGTTCTAGCCGATAACTGGCAAGCCAGGCCCATAAAAGCCTCTCAGTTGCCATCTTCTATGCTATTTCTTTTTCCAGCTAGATACTGATGCCCAGCGTGGTCTTGGAAGCCACATCCCGAGGATGGCAAGGCCCCCATCAGTCAGTGCACTCAAATGACTCACTGGGGGGCCAGAGCACCCCCTCACCACACACACATATTGCTGATTTAGATCACCTTCTTCTGAGTTTGAATAATACCACCTTTTAGGGTCAGTTGTTAGAGCAGTTAGTGTTACCTTAAATAATAGGGTAGGGTAAGTGCTTAAGCGGTTGCTGCCATTATCACAATTATTAACATTTTGATGTTAATACATAATACATCTCTAAAAGTTACATAAGAAATTAATAATAGTGTTTGCCTCTGGCAGAGGGGATTGTGAGGTCTCTTGCACCCTTCGAATTTTTGGCACTTGCATGGTCTGTATGCATGTGTTGTGCCTGTAGTAGGCGGGCTAGGCTATACTATATTGGGATCAATCCTGAAATTCCAGTGCCTTAATATAACAGAGGCTATTTCTCATTGACATCAGCGTCTGAGGGCGGCCAGGAGGTTCTGCTGCCTGTGACTCCTCCACAAGGTGACTCAAGGATCCAGATAGCTTCCGTTCGCCAACATCTTTATTTACTGCAGTACCAGTCGGAGAAAGAGAGATGGAAAATGCACATCTTCTCTTTGTTTTTATTGTTTACAATTTATTCGAACTTTTATTTTAGATACAGAGGGTACATGTACAGATTTGTTAGATGGGAATATTGCATAATGCTGAGGTTTGGAGTATGAATCCCATCACTCAAGCAGTAAGCATAGTACCTGATATGTAGTTTTTTGACCCATTCCCCCACTGCAACCTTTAGTAGTCCACAGTGTCAATTGTTCCCACATTTATGTCCATGTGTGCTCAGTGATTAGCTCCCACTTATAAGTGAGAACGTCCAGTGTTTGATTTTCTGTTCCTGCAATACTATCTCACACAGTCAGAATGGCTGTTAATAAAAAGTCAAAAAACAACAGATGCTGATAAGGCTATGGAGAAAAGGGAATTCTTAAACACATCCTCTCCTAATTGCCATCGCTGCTCACAATTCAGAGACATAATCCCACTGAGATCTTGGAAATATAATTCATCCATGTGCTCTAGGAAGTTAAATGACTTGATGAACCCACACCTGCGCTTCTCCATGATGTCCTGAGAACTCTGACACTCCTGAAGAAACAGGCTGAGGGTGCTTTCGTGGTCATTTGCCATATTACAATGATTCCTTTAACCATAAGCATGCAGATTAGAATCTCTCTCTAGAAAAGCTTGACATTGCAAGGCTTAGGCCATTCCAGACCCACTACATAATTGATAGAAGATACAACAAATAAAAAGAATTAGAGCTTAGCAATTCTTTCATCTTGATATCTTACACTGTGTCAGAAGAACTTTTTGTGGGCTTTCTGCTTTAATATTTGTATTCAAGAGTTAAGGAACCTCACCTCTCAGCACTCCAAATGAGAAAGTTAAAGCTTCAATCAGTCGTTTTTACTGGCAATTTTCTCACGTACAAAACAGGAAGGCAGGTCACCTCAAGGGAGAAGCAGTGACCAAGTTATTTTGAAAGCACTTACCCATGGATATGCCTCTTTTTCCCTAACTCTCTCAGGACTGAAAATCAGAGAGGTCAGGAATCTCTGCTTGGACGGAAACTTCACTGGGGGCTATTAATAAGGTTATTATCAATTGATTTATTAAAATTATCTTTAAAGAAAAGGTCTTGGGCTGAAAAAATTATTGATGTTTCTCTTATTTGCTAACTATTTTTAAAACCACTTATTAATTTGGGTCCTGTCAATAAAGGGGGTGGGGCAGTATTCTGATCTTTATATGAATTTTGTATGAAATAATATATTAAATATTTTTAAAAATTAACTTCTATTTTTAAAAATGAATGCATCAGATCTAAAACTAAATGTCAGTATTGATGGTTAGACCCTACTTCACTCTCTCTACCTCCAGGCAGGCTATTTACTGTTCTCTCCCACACTCCCCTGCCCCCCTGCAGTAGACAACACCAGGTGACTAGTTCTTGCCAAAGGGCTGTGAGCAGAAGCAAAGTGTGTCATTTTCAGACCAAAGCATTTGGGAGCCAGTGCCCAGCTCTCTCTTTTCCTGCCATGGTGACCTGGAAGCCTCCTGTTTTCCATGGCAGAGCTACAAGCTGCCAGAGGCCTGAAACTTGCAGCTGCCATTTAGAAAGAGCTGCTGTTGAGAGTCACCACTGGATCTGGAGAGTCACCACTGGACCATTCTACATGACTGAGAAATAACCGTTATGTGTTAAGACACTGAAATTTAGAGGTTGGTTTGTTACCAAACACAGCCTAGCCTAAACAGACTAAACTACTTCCAATTCTCTAATACATCTAAAGGACCTATTCCAATGTAATTCAATCAACAATACATGTTAAATAGCTACAATATGTAAACATAATAGGTAGATAGAGAACAAGTATTTGCTTGCATAAAATAGGTACTCCATAGAAGAACTAAAAGTCAGACGTGGGTAGAATAAAAAAAATGAAGCATTCTCTCTCCAGAATTATTTCCCAAGCTAGTTTGAAGACACCTTTATTTTACTTCAGCAAATGCCTACTGAATGTCTATTAAGTACAAAGCATCTGCTGGGCAGAAAGCTGCAAAGATGGAGAAGAAAATCCTTGATCTTGAAAGGTGTGTCAGGCCAGTGAAGCAGACAGACAAGCTCACAGGTGATTACAGGACCCTGTGTAGGGTCAAGGCAGAAGAAAGTGTGAGTTGCCATGGAGGCACAGAGGGCTATATGGCTCAGACTAGGAGAATCATGGAAGGCTTCTTCATGGAAGTAATTCCTACGACGCAATAGCTAGATTGATTCTCATTCTTTTCTTTTTACAGAGGAAGACAGCTATCAAATCTAGATGCTGCTTTGCTATTCAGTTGGAATTTTATATGTATAAAGTAGTTGGCTCTTAAAGAAAATAAAAGCAAAATGGAGTTTCAGTTTGCTTTAGGCAAACAAAGATAGATATAAAACTCAATTCTTGCTGTGAATCACAAACCATTGAGAGTCCCACCCTTCTTATGCATTTGCCCTAAATATAATCTTCCTCTGCACATTCATATAATAAGCTTCTAAAGCACATGTGTATATTCTATATTTCTGTTCCTTTCTATAAGTTATATGCCCATATTAACATGGCTTAGAATGCCAGTTGTATTTGGAATGTACGGTCCAACAATTTAGTAAACTAGTCAAGAATTTGGATTTTGAAACCAGCTTTCCAAATCCTGGCTCTGGCCATAACTAGCTGATCGCTCACAGACAGATTACTAAACTCAGAATGCATTTGTTTCTTCAGCAGTGGAGATGAGATGAATGGAACCTACCTCAAAGAACTGTTATGAGAATTAAATGAATTTATATATATACATACACATATATACACACACACATATACATACACACATATATATAAATTCAACCTAGAATAGTAAATGTTTGATGAATCAGCTAATATCAATAATCAGAGTTTTGTTGTTAACTTTGTAGAAATATTTGCATTTGGAATTTATAATTCTGTCCTAAAATTTGATACTTAATTTTGCATGGAAACAAAGCAATATGTTTGAGAAATTATGACTTTAAAGACAGTGGTTATTTAATAATATTAATAAACTAAAACACAATTCCCCAGCAGGTTCATAAAAGAAGGCATTATGAATGGAGGTGAGTCGCTGTGGTACTGAAAAAAGGCACTCCACTGAGTGCCCCAGTGTCCCCTTTGTAAAAGAGATTGTCTATTTTGCCTATTTAAATAAAAGTTTCATTGAGAAGAATATGAATATTAAAATTTCATGTCTCTGTGAGGTGCCATCTCTGGAACATGGTCTTTTAAACCTCAATAAGAAACATTGACTGAAAAACCCTAAAGTTAGGAAGTCATGTGAAGCAGTCTCCTCACTCTAGTCAAATTCATCTTAATTGTTTTATTTTACAGATAATACAACTGAATTCCAGAAATATTAGTGTTAACTAAAATTAAGAGTTGTAGCAAGGATTAGGACTCAAAATTCCCAACTCCTGGTAAAATAGCCTTACTGGGCTTTAACTTCAACCACACAGTGCTCAGTATTACAAAGTGTAACATCCCACTATTTTCTAAACTGAAAATAGATCAGTTGAGCAACTATAATCCTTGAAATCGATAAATTTTAAACATTGTTCTGGTCCTGATTTGCTCTATTCTAACCTCCAAGTCATTTATCATGTTAGGATTTCTCACACTCTAACAATAAAAAAAACAAAGCACTTTAATCCTACCTACTTCTTGGGAAGGCAATAATAATTGTAAAGTTATTTGAAATGGCAAGTACAAGGGAAAAGATCTGATTCAATGTTCTCTTCCTATTTCAATATCAAACCCCAGTGCTGCAAGTTAAGGATAGAATGAAATCGCTTGAAATCAAATGGTTGATAAAATTTCCCAAAGCTCAGCTGAATCTCATTATATCAGATCCTTTAGTTACTAGGGTATGCAACTATTACACAGAAAGATAACACTGTCTGTTAAGAAGTAGGTTGACATTCTTCCCTTCACTCTGCGTTACCTCATACCCTTGATTTTTAACATTGTTCCAAACCTCCTTAGATTTCATGATATGTGTGTGTGTGTGTGTGTGTGTTTTAGTATGGAATGCTCAAAGTGTGAGCTCACGGAATATGAAAAACTCACTCTTCTTTACATAGTGGGAATGCTGTTTCCTTGGTCTTTTGTAAATGTATTTTTTTCAAAAAGTTCTTTTGTGCTTCACTTATACAAAAATAAAAATCTGACATTAGGATTCTGGGTGATAATGGGAGGTAAGTGATATAAGCATATTAAAGCAAAGTCCTTCATTTGAAGGACTGATCCACCCACTTCTTAAGTGTTTGTTGCTATTCACTGCAGAATCTGGAGGACTTACACACAGTACTTCTCTAGGTACCAACCACAAAGCTTCCATGAATTTATTGGAATTTTATCTTTTACCCTGGCCTTAATGAAACAGCACCCAGCTATCAAATGTAGAAATATAGAAGCCAACACCATCAACCTCAGGTTTCAAGAGCTCCACATTTTTACTTATGTCTAATTCATCTCTGAAATATAGAATCGATAATGGAATTAATCCATTATTCCAAACATATCCAGAATAAGCTGGGTGGGGGGACTGACACTACAGCAGAGAACAGTTTAGGACTCACATAAAAGCTCTTTAATTTGACAAACAGACACACCTTGCTTTTCATACTCCAGATAATTCAGAGCTGTGGGAGCACACAAAATAGAAGTTGGAAGTTTATAAAAAGATGCTGAACAGGAGGCTGTGCACACTGTAAGAGTAAAAGCTTGAAAATGTGAATGCATATAAATAAATTTAAACTTTAATCTGCTGAATATTTTGAGCAAGAGATCAACATAATAAGGTATGTGTTTTAGGAGCAGATTATGCATTGGAGTCAGAAAGGTTTGTCAGGAAGCTAATATATGAATTTGGGAGAAGTTAATGAAGCCTGAGTCAGATCAATGACAGTGACCAGAAAGGATTAATTCAAGAGATAGTCAAGAGGTATATTTGAGAGAGTGAGAGTTAGAGGGCAGATGGAAGACTCTCAAATTCCCAGAAATTTGATTTCAATTTACTATCAGACCAGGCAATTTGCTGGAGACACATTATTCAGAGAGAGAATTGCATGATAAGAATAAGGAAGGAAAATTGGTCCTTCTTTCCAACATAGTGGATTAGACATTTTTAGCATGCCTCTACCACTTGGAAATAGCAAAATAGTGCATAAAAATCAAATCTATGAGCTTTAATTTAAAAAGGAAAATGGGAATCTACCACAATCATGAAGGACACCTTAGATCCTGCAGCAGAGAACAACGGCAAATAGCCCCTGTGATGGCAACTAGCTGATAAGAGTGAAGCTCCAGTATGCAAGGAAGGCAGAGAGCCTCCCTCTGTGACTCACCTTTCCACTGAGGATCTGAGCAGCCCAGGCTGAGGGAGAGCACTTTGTTTTCTCCCAAGCCCTGGAGCTAACTTGTGGACAGACTTGGAGATGCTTTGAAGGAAAGACACCAGGAATAGCTGCAGGCATTTTCCCAGACCTGAAACACTGCATTAAAAATGTAGGATGCCATTTTTAATCTGGGCACATACAAAGACTGCCATTCTTTGATAACCTGGCAGTGTGGCTGCAGGAGCATTTTAGTCTTGGGCCAGAGATTGGAGCATCTAATCCAGAGCAAGGTAGGGACCTCCACAGTCAGATTTGTGGAAAGTGCCTGAGCAGTAGCTATCGGAACTGTGTTCTCAACCATTGTAGGCCTGGAGCCGGAGCAGAGCTGCTACAACTGCAGTTTCTCCTGGATGACAAACAAGACTTATAGCCAGGACCAGCTTAGCAACCTGGAACTGATCTTCACGTGTCATTGCTGGGTGCCCCAGTCTGCTCCTCTGAGATTGTGTAGCAGGGTTATCTTTTCTTCACCCTCAGGCAGAAAACCAGGTAGACCAGCAGCCTGAGCCATGCCACCCTTCATGGACATAGACCAGGGTGCAGCAGGGCTTTTCTGCTCCATGCCCAGGCAGATCTCCAGGAATTCAAAGCACCCTCTTACCTGGATCAGCAACCTGAGCCACCCGACTCTTCCTGTGCATAGACCATGGTGCACTGGGACCGTCTCTGCTCCACATGGAGGCAGATCACCAGGCATGTGGAACAACCACTCACATGAAATAGTGGCCTGAATCACCCTATCCTTCCTGTACAGAGATCCTTTATAGGGGGCACCTCTCCATTTCATGCCAGGCAGATAGATCTCCAGGCATTCAAAGCACCCACCCACCTGGATCAGCAACCTGAGCTTCCCCACCCTTTCTGGGCATAGATTGTAGTGCAGATATCCCTCTCTGCTCCACACCAGGGGAGATCTCCAAGCATTCAAAGTGCCTGTTGCCCAGATTGGCAGCCTGAGCCACCACATCATTCCTGTGCAGAGATCTGGGTGCAGGGGTGCCTTCTTTGCTCCATGCTCAGGCAGATCTCCAAGTATTTGGAGGAACCACTCACCTGGAACAGCATCCTCAGCTGTCCCACCTTTCTTATGCAGAGATCCTGGTGCCAGGGGGCACCTCTCCACTACATGGCCAGGCAGATTTTCAGGCATCTAGAGCACCCACTCTCCTAGATTGGGAGTTTAGACCATCCCCATGCAAAGAACTTGAAGCTGAGGAGGTTTCCCAGCTCCACACCTAGGCATATCTCTGGGTGTTTGGTGGCTGACCACTGGATTCTCCCTCAGTGCTGAGGCTTGTGCTTGCCATCAGGGGACCTGTAGCAAACCTGTCCAGACTAGATTGTACATCTGCCCCCCATATGCCAGGATTGAGGATGGAGTTCAGACAACTGTGTACTCCATGAATCAGCCCATTGCCTGAGGCAACAGAGAGCTTCTCCCAGTAATTACGAATCAAGTATATATCCAGCCACATTGGCCATGGCCAGCTCTTTTGCATAAGCACCACACATCCACTGGTTTGTAGGTCAAACTGCACAGCCCAATAAAAACTTGTGACAGAAGTGCACAGGGCTATGGAAACAAAGCCAGAAGACCCTACTCAACATTCTCGAAAGTCACACACACTAGGGAGGGAGGGAGAAGGGAAAGAAAATGACAATTGTATACAGAAAGAAAGAAAAAGAAAAATCCTACCTATACAAAAATCATTTTAAAAATCAGAAATGCCAGTATCTCCAGATGAGAAAGAACCAGTGCAAGAAATCTAGCCCTATGAAAAATACGAATGTAATGATACCACCAAAGGATCACACTAGCTTTCCAGCAACAGTCCCTAGCCAATACGGAAACTCAGAAATGACAGATAAAGAACTCAAATCATGGATTGCAAGGAATCTCAATGAGATCAAAGAGAAAACTGAAAATTATCACAAAAAAACAACTTCTAAAGCAATCCAGGAAATGAAGGAAGAGATACACATCTTAAAAAGAAACAAATCAGACCTTCTAGAATCAATAAATTCAAGTAATTTCAAAATTCAATTGAAAGTTTTATCAACAGACTGAACCATGCAAAATAAAAATGTTTTAGAGCTTGAACAACAATCTTTCAAAGTAGTCAGATAAAACTAAGGAAAAAGACATTAACAAATAAACATCTTTAAGAAGTATGGAATTATGTAAAGTGATCAAAACCACAAATTATTGGCATTCCTGAGAGAGATGAAGAAGAAAAAACCTGGGAAACACACTTCAGGAACAAATCTTTTAAAAATCTCTAATCTTGATAGAAAAGTACACAGTCGGTTACAGGAAATCCAGAGAACACCTGAAAGATGTTCTCTATAGAAAATGTTCACTATAGAAAATGAACATCACCAATACATATCATCCCCAGGCTGTTTAAATGCAATGCTAAGGGCTGAACATGGTGACTCATGCCTGCATCCCAGCACTTTGGGAGGCCGAGGCAGGTGGATTACTTTAGGTCAGGAGTTCAAGACCAGCCTGGCCAACATGGTGAAACCCTGTCTCTCCTAAAAGCACAAAAATTACCCAGGCATGGTGGTGGGCACCTGTAATCCCAGCTACTCAGGAGGCTGAGGAGAATCGCTTGAACCTGGGAGGTGGAGGTTGCAGTGAGCTGAGATGGCACCACTGTACTCTAGCCTTAGTGAAAGAGCAAGACTTCATCAAAAAAAAAAAAAAAAAAAAAAAGAAAAAAAAGGCAATGCTAAAGGAAAAATGCTAAAAGCAGCTAGAGAAAAAGGTCACATCATATACAAAGAAAGTCCCATCAGGCTAACAGCTGACTTCTTAGCAGAAACCTTACAAGCCAGGCTAGACTGGGGGCCAATTTTCAGCATTCTTTAAAAAAAAGAAACACGAAACTCCAACCAAGAATTTCATATCCCATCAAACTAAGCTTCATAAGCCAAGGGGAAATAAAATATTTTCAAGGCAAGCAAGCACTAAGGGAATTCATTACCACTAGACCAGCCTTACAAGAGATCCTTAAGTGGTTCTACACATGGAAATGAAAGAATAATACCTGCTACTACAAAAACATACTTAAGTACATAGCCCACACTCCCTATCAAGCAACCACACAATAGAAACTACAAAGCAACTACCTAACAACTACATGATAGGATCAAAACCTCACATCCTCACATATCAATATTAACCTGGAAAGTAAATAATCTAAATGTCTTACTTAAAAGACACAGAGTGGGAAGGTGGGGAAAAAAGAAAAAAATAAATAAAAAAACAAGACCTATCTATCTTCTGTCTTCAAGAGACGCATTTCACACATAATGACACCAACAGGCTCAAAGTAAAGGGTTGGAAAAAGATCTGCCATGTAAACGGAAAACATAAAAAGAGCAAGGGTCACTATTCTTACATCAGATAAAACAGACTTTATACCAACAATGTAAAATAGGACAAAGAAGGTAATTATGTAATACTAAAGGGTTCAATTCAACAAGATGACTTACTATCATATATATGCACCCAACACTGGAGCACCCAGATTCATAAAACAAATACTTATAAATCTACAAAAATACATAGCCACACAAAGATAGTGAGGGACTTCAACACCCGAGTGGCAGTGTTAGACAGATCATCAAGGCAGAAAACAAAGAAATTATGAACTTAAATTTGACAAATTGGACCTAATAAATATCTACAGAACACTCTACCCATCAACAACAGAATATACATTCTTCTCCTCTGCACCAGAACATATTCCAAGATTAACCACACGCTCTGCCATAAAGCAAATTTCAAATTCCAAAAACAAATTGAAATCATACCTACCACTCTCAGGCTACAGTGGAATAAAAATAAAAATAAATACTAAGAGGATCCCTCAAAACCACAAAATCACATGGAAATGAAACAGCTTGTCCTGAATAACTTTTGGGTAAACAACAAAATTAAGTCAGCAATAAAAAACTTATTTGAAATAAATGAAAACAGAGACACAGCACACCAAAATCTCTGGGATGCAACAAAAGCAGTGTTAGGAGGAAAGTTTATAGGACTAAATGCCGACATCAAAAAAATTAGAAAGATCTCAAATTAATGCTCTAACATCAAACCTAGAGGAACTAGAAAAACAAGAACAAACTAGCCCCAGGGCTAGCAGAATAAAAAAAAATTAAAATCAGAAAATAATTGAACAAAATTGAGACCCAAAAATCCATGTAAAGAATCGACAAAGCCAACAGCTGTTTCTTTGAAAGGATAAACAAGATTAATAGACCACTAGCTAGATTAACCAAAAAAAAGAAGATCCAAATAATCACAATCAGAAATGACAAGGTAATATTACAACCAATTCCACAGAAATGCAAAAGATTCTCAGACTATTATGATCACACTTAAAAGGCACAGAATGGGAAGGTGGATATAAACTATGCATGTAAACTAGAAAATCTCAAGGAAATGAATAAATTCCTGAAAACACAATCTCCCACGATTAAATCAGGAAAAAATTGAAACCCCGAAGAGACTAATATTGAGTTCCAAGATTGAATCCATAATACATTAAAAAAAAAAAAAAAAGACAAAAAAAAAAAAAAACCCTCCTGGACCAGACGGTTTCACAGCAAAATTCTACCAGACATACAAAGAAGATCTGATACCAATTTCACTGAAACTATTCAAAAAAAAAATTGAGGAGGAAAGATTCCTCCTTAACTCATTCTATGAAGCTTGCATCACCCAAGTGACAAAACACAGGAAAAAAAAATTGTAGAACAATACCCCTAATAAACAGACAAAAAAACTCCTCAACAAAATACTAGCAAACCAAATTAGCAAACCAAATTCAGCAGCACATCAAAGTATTAATTCACCATGACCAAGTAAGCTTAATTTCTGGGATACAAGGCCATTAGTAAATGTGATTCACCACATAAACAGTATTAACAACAAAAATGATATGATCATCTCGATAGACATAGATAAAGCTTTCAGTGAAATACAACATCACTTTATGATTTAAAAAAAAAAAAACCCACAAGAAACTAGGCATTGAAGGAACATACCTCAAAATAATAAGAGCCGTATATAACAAACCCTCAGACAGCATCATACTGAAAAGGCAAAAACTGGAAGCATTCCTTTTGAGAACTGAAACAGGACAAGGATACCTACTCTTCCTACTCCTACTCAACATAGTACTGGAGATGCTAGCCAGACCAATCAGGTAAGATAAAGAAATTCTAAGAAGTTAAACCATCTCCCTTCACTGATGATATGATTCTATACCTAGAAAACCCTACAGCCTCCACACCAAAGGCTCCTGATGTCAGTAAAGTTTCAGGATACATCGTAAGTATAAAAAAATAAGTATTATTTCTATACACCACTTGAACATTATGTTCAAGCTAACAGGCAAATCAAGAATGTAATCATACTTACAGTAGCCTCAAAAAAATAAAATACCTAAGAATACACCTAACCAAGGAGGTGAAAGATTTCTACAAGAACTACAAAACACTGTTCAAAGAAATCATAGATGACAGAAACAAATGGAAAAATATCCCATGTTCATGACTTAGAAAAATCAATATCATAAAAATGGCCATACTGCCCAAGGGAGTCTACAGATTCATTGCTGTTCCAACAACTTACCAACTTTTCACAAAACTAGAAAAAACTATTTTAAAATTCATATAAAACAAACCAAAAAAAAAAAAAAGCCCAAATAGCCAAGGCAATTTTAAGCAGAAAGAACAAAGCTGGTGGCATCACATTACCTGACATAAAACTATACTATAAAACCACACTATAAGACTATCATGACAAAAATAGCATGGCACTGGTACAAAAGCAGACACATAGTACAGTGGAAAATAGAAAACCCAGAAACAAAGACACACACCTACAGCCATCCTATCTTTGATAAATATGACAAAAACAAGCAGCAGGGAAAGGACCGCCTATTCCATAAATGGTACTGAGATAGTTGGCCAGCCATATGCAGAATGAAACTGGACTCCTTTCACCATATATAAAATTTTACTCAAGATGGATTAAAGATTTAAACATAAGATGTTAAACTATAAGAATCCTGGAAGAAAACCCAGGAAATGGATATAAGCCTTAGGAAAGAATTTATGAGTAAGTCCAAAAAAGAAATTGCAACAAAAACAAAAATTGACAAGTGAAACCTAATTAAATTAATGAGCTTCTGCACAAGAGACTATCAACAGAGTAAATGGATAACCTATAAAATTGGAGAAAATATTTGCAAACTATACATCTGACAAAAGTCTAACATCCACAATCTATACTAAACTTAAAAAAATTAAGCAGAAAACAAATAACCCCCTTTGAAAATGAGTGAAAAACATGAATACACACTTTTTGAAAGAAGACATACATGTGGCCAACAAACATGGTAAAATGCTCATCATCACTAATAATCAGAGAAATTCAAATCAAATCCACAGTAATCAGAGAAATTCAAATTCAAATCCACAGTGAGATGCCATCTCATACCAGTCGGAATGGCTATCATGAAAAAGTCAAAAAACAACAGATGTTGGTGAGGCTGTGGAGAAAAGGAAACGTTTACATGCTGTTGGTGGGAATGTAAATTAGTTCAGCCACTGTGGAAAATAGGTGATTTTCAAAGAATTTAAAACAGAGCTAACAATTTGACCCTGGAAAAGAAAATAAATTGTTCTTCCAAAAAACCATGCATTCATATGTTCACTACAGCACTATTCACCATACCCAAGACATAGGAATTAACCTGGGTGCCAATCAATGGTGGACTGAACAAAGGAAATATGGTACATATGCACCATGAAATACTATGCAACCATAAAAAATGAAATCATGGTCGGGTACAGTGGTTCACAATTGTAATCCCAGAACTTTGGGAGGCCAAGGCGGGTTGATCATGAGGTCAGGAGTTCAGGACCAGCCTGGCCAAGATGGTGAAACCCCGTCTCTATTAAAATACAAAAATTAGCTGGGCATGGTGGCAGGCACCTGTAATCCCAGCTACTCAGGAATCTAAGGCAGACAATTGCTTGAACCCGGGAGGCAGAAGTTGCAGTGAGCCGAGATCACGCCACTACACTCCAGCCTGGGTGACACAGCAAGACTCCATCTCAAAACAAAACAAAACAAAATAAAACAAAACAAAACAAAACAAAACAAAAAAAAAAACGAAATCATGTTCTTTGCAGCAACCATGGTTGTAGCTGGAGGCCATCATCCAAAGTGAATAACCATGAGAACAGAAAACCAAATACCACATGTTCTCACTTATAAGTAGGAGCTAAGCATTGTGTACTCATGGACATAAAGACAGCTAAAATAGACACTGGGGACTACTAGAGGTGGGGAGGGAGAAAGGGAGGGAGGGAGGAAGAGGGGCAACTATTAGGTACTATGCTCAGTACATGGCTAATGGACTTAATTATACCCCAAAACTCAGCATCACACAATATACCCAGGTAACAAACCTGCACATGTACCCCTGAATCTAAAAGTTGAAAATATTTTTTTAAAAAAGCATAAAGAAAATGTACTATACATCTTCTATGTGCCAAGCAGTGTATTAGGATCTAGTATTACAATGTTGAACAAAATTGCGCCATCAACAGGTGAATAAACTATGGTACATTTGACAATGGAATACTATTCATCACTACAAATAAATGAGCTATCAAGCCATGAAAAGACATGGAGAAACTTTAAACACATTTGATTAAGTGAAAGAAGCCAATCTGAAAAGGCTACTTGCTGTGATTCGAAGTATATGACATTCTGAAAAAGGCAAAACTATGGAGACAGTAAAAAAGATCAGTGGTAAGGCATATATGGGAAATCTCTGTACCTTCTGCTCAGTTTTGCTGTGAATGTAAAACTGCTCTAAAACATAAAATCTATTTTAAAATGCATTCCCAACTTAAAAATGCAAAAATAAAAAAGATCAATGGTTGTCAGGGTGGAGAGGAGAGAGGGATGACTAGGCAAGGCACAGAGGATTTTTATTTTTATTTTTTTCCAACTTTTATTTTAGGTTCAAGGAATACATGTGTCTGTCTGTTGCATGTTGTGGGATTTGGTGTACAGATAATTTTGTCACCCAGGTAATCAGCATAATACCCAACAGATAGTTTTTCAACCGCTGCCTCCCTCTCTCCATCCTCCATGGCCCCACGGTATATCCTGGGTTTACAGCCTTGCACTCCCCTCCAATCCTCTCAGAGTGGGGGCTCCTCTCCCACCTAAGTGCTGGCTGCAGATCTCGCTCAACACTCCCAGACTGCACCACATCCCTGGGGTGAGCTCAGACATTTTGTTCCCTCCCCAGCTTCTGGTAACAAGTGCAATGGGGGCTTTCACTTGTCGCCTGGGGCTCCGCCCCCAGAGAAACGCAGATCCACTGCCAATCAAAGCTATCCACCCAGGGTGGGGGCTGCATTGCAGGCCCAAGCTGGAGGGTCCTGCCTGGTTATGAGCAGAGGAAGGGGGGGATTTGCAGGGAAGACAAAACGGCCTCTCCCTAGGGCAGTTGTAGCCTCTCAGAGGTCTAGTAAAGCACTCGGGGTCTTTCTGCCTTCCCCAGCCCTAGGGTGGCACAGGCAGTACTGCTTCAGTGGCAGTGGTAGAGGGGCTTTCGGTTGCCCCGGGAGCTCCAACCCAGAGAAATGCAGAGCTCCTGCCAATGGGAATGTTCAGCCTCGGGTGCAGTGGCGGCACTCGAGGCCTGAGCTAGCAGGCCCTGCCTGGTGAAGGGCAGTGGGGTGAGAGTTCACAGGGAAGAGACTGGGTTCCAATCCGTATGGTGGCTGTAGTGTGCTGGAGGTACCAGAAAAGCACTCAGGCTCTATTGCTTCCCCCGTCCGAGGGCAGCAAGGGTGGACCCCATGCAGTGGCAATGGCAGAGGGCCTGTGGCTCGTCTCTGAGATTTCCTTTCCAAAGAAATGCACAGCCACCGCAGAAGTGATCAAGCAGAGGCAAGGCGGCTGTGCAGGGGCCCAGATGGGAAGCCCCACCCAGTGTGGAGTAGCAGGGACAGAGACCGTGTGGACAGTAGACCCGTCGCTTTTCCATAAGGCAGCTAGCTGTACTGTGCAGAAGACCCACCATCAAACCCTTTAGCTCTTCACTCCCTGTCCAGCCTGAGGGCAGTAGGGTCAGGGGCTGTTGCAGTGGCTAAAATGGCAGGCTTGTCTGTTACCCCTGGGAGCTCTGTCCCAGAGAAATGCAAAGCTGCTCCCAGCCCAAGACTCAGGCAGGGTGAGGTGGCTGTGCTGAGGCCCCAGCCCTGTGGGCTTTGAATGGAGAGCTACAGTGGAGGTGAGGCCTGCAGCCCTTCTGCTTCTCAGCACTGTGGATGCAGCCCCTACCCTGGGTGCAGTCTGGGACACACAAGAGAGTCTGACTTCTCTTGTTGGCAGAGCTATGGCAGCTGGCGCCAGGGTGCTCAGGAGTTCAGGCCCTTACCGATCTACATGGGCCTGGGAGGCTCTGGCCAGACTCCACTGCAGCTCTCAGTGTCAGTCTAAAAACACCCAGGGGAGACGATCAGGGGGATCTCCTCTGCCTAGGATTGCAAAGAGTCATGGTAGAAGCGTGGGTCCCCAGGGGCTCTCATTCACTCACCCTTTCCCAGCAGTGGGGGCCTCCCCGGCTCTAAGCCAATCCCAGGTGGGTGGCTGCCCTGTCTCCTTGTTCTGTGTTCTCCATGGGTCATGCTGCTTTCTTGATGAATTCCAACCTGTCCTCCTGGACCATCCAGTTGAAGAGCTAGTGTTTAAACATCACTCTATCTCCTCTCTGTGAGAGGCGCACACTAGCTGCTTCTAGTCAGTCATCTTGGCACCTCCCCACTCAAGTCCACAGGATTTTTAGAGCAATGAAACTACTCTGTGATCCTGTAATGGTGGGTGTGTGTCCTTACACATTTGTCCAAACCACAGAATGTTCAACACCAAGAGTGAACCCTAATGTAACCTGTGGGTTTGGGGTGATTAGGATGTGTTGATGTAGGTTCATCAAATGTAACCAGTGCACCACTCTTGTGCCCAATGCTGATACTGAGGAAGGCTGTGTATGTGTAGGGGTGTGGAGTATTTAAGAATTCTCCCTACTTTCTGCTCAGTGTTGCTGTGAACCTAAAACTGCTCCAAAATATAAACTCTATTTTTTAAAATTATGCCCTCTAGAAGAAATGCATACATTCTAGGAGGGAGAGCTTACACTGTAGAAGAAAAATACAAATTATAAACAAAGACAAATTATCACCTGATTACCAATGAACCAGCAGGGGAAAAAAAAAAAAAAAAGAAGTGGTTACTATACTAGAGTGATTGATTCTGACTATCAAGAAAATAGCTATAACGCAATTGGGCCAGAGAAGAGTATGTGTGGAATGCTTGAGGTCCTCAGGGGATGCCTTTTAGTACTCCCATGTTCTGTGATAAGAATACTGGATATGAGAAAGTGCTGGGGGGTGGGAGTGGCAGGGGGCGGGGCCAAGAGGGCAGAACAGAAGCAGCAGCGATCAGAGGCTTTCACTGAAAAGAACCAAAACATGGTGCGAATCCTGAGCTGGCAACTGAGGTATCCAGGTTCTGTCACTAGGACTGACTAGGCAGGTGGCATGACCCTGGAAGAGGAAGGAAGAACAGTGTGGTGCAGCAGCCCACCTGAGAGCCACATGGGTCCCCCACCCCCAGCCAAGAGAGGTGGTGAGTGAGCATGCTACCCAGCCTAGAAAGCCATGCTTTTTCCATGCAACAGTGCAACCCATGGATCAGAAGATCCCACTTGTGAGACCACACCACTAGGGTCTTGGGTCCCAGCCACGGAGCTGCGCAGATTCTCAACATCCACTCAGCTAGAATCTGCTTAAGCCTGCCAAGTCCCTGGGAGGACGAGGGGCCATCACAACTGTGGCTGTCTGCTGTCTAAGCCATCTGAGCTCCTTGGGGGAGGGGTGGTAGCCAACACTGGGACTGCTAGCTGACTAACACACTAAGTTCCCAGGGTGGAGGAAGGGCAGCAGCCACCTCTATAGCTCCATACCATGGTTTTCCCCTGCCGAAGCCCGGGAGGCTGGATGCCTTGGTCCCAAGAGGTATTCCCCACAGCCCAATACATTGGCCTCTTCAGGCCTGACCCTGACCCATCCCTCCTCACTGGGTAGGGCCTCCCTGCAAGAACTCCAACAACTCCAGTCAGGGGCTCAGGAACAGAACTCTGATCTCCCTGGGCCTGAGCCCCTAGGGAGAGGGGTGCTGTAGTCTCTGCGGAGTAGCAGACTTAGTTTTTCCTCCTGCTAGTTCTGAAGAATCCAGGCAACCCAAATGAGTGGGTCACCCCCCAGCAGAGCACACCCCCTCCACCAAGGGACAGCCAAAGTGCTTCGTTCAATGAGTCCTGCTCCCTGTGCCACCCAACTGGGTGAGACTCCCCAAAAGGGGTTGTCAAACACCCTAAACAGGAGCATTTCTACTGGCATCAGGTAGGTGTCCCTCAAGGTCAGAGATCCAGAGGAAGGAGCAGGTACCCATCTTTGCTATTCTCCAGCCTCCTTGAGTGACATCTCCAGATACAAAAATGAACCAGATGAGTAAGGCCTGAAGTGAACTCCCAGCAAACCACAGCAGCCCTACAGAAGAGGGACCTGACCATTAAAGAAAACAAACAGAAAACAACAACAACATCAACAAAAAAATTCCCCACAAAAATCTCAAAGGGTCAGCAGCCTCAAAGACCAAAACTAGACAAACTCATGAAGATGAGAAAGAATTAACTAAACGCTGAAAACAAAAGTCCAGAGTGCCTCTTCTCCTCCAAATGATCAAAACACCTCTCCAGCAAGAGCGCAGAACTGGACAGAGGATGAGAAGGACAAATTGAGAGAAGTGGCTTCAGAAAGTGGGTAATAACAAACTCTGCTGAGCCAAAGGAACACGTTCTAATCCAATGCAAAGAAGCTAAGAACCTAGATAAAAGGTTGCAGGAACTGCCAGCTAGAATAACCAGTTTAGAGAAGAATATAAATGACCTGATGGAGCTGAAAAACAAAGCACAAGAACTTCGTGAAGCATACACAAGTATCAATAGCCAAATTGGTCAAACAAGAGAAAGAATATCAGAGTTTGGAGACCATCTTGCTGAAATAAGGCAGACAGACAAGATTAGAGAAAAAAGAACGAAAAGGAATGAACAAACCTCTGAGAAATATGGGACTGTGTAAAAAGACTGGACCTACGATTGACTGGAGTACCTGAAAGAGAGGGGGAGAATGGAACCAAGTTGGAAAAGAGACACTTCAGGATATTATCCAGGACTTCCCTAACCTACCAAGACAGGCCAACATTCTAATTCAGAAAATATAGAGAACACTAATGAGATACTCCAGGAGAAGAGCAACCCCAAAACACATAATCATCAGATTCTCCAAGGTCAAAATAAAGGAAAATGTGTTAGAAGCAGCCAGAGAGAAAGGTCAGATCACCTACAATGGGAACAGCAGATCACCTACAGACTAACAGCAGATCTGTCAGCAGAAACACTACAAGCCAAGAGTGTGTGGTCAATATTCAACATTCTTAAAGAAAATAATTTTCTTCTAAACTTAATAAGTGAAGGAGAAATAAAATCCTTTTCAGACAAGCAAATGCTGACGGATTTCATCACCAACAGGCCTACTTTGCAAGAGCTCCTGAAGGAAGCACTAAATATGGAAAGGAAAAAGTGGTACCAGCCACTGCAAAAACATACCAAAATATGAACACCAAGACACTATGGAGAAACTGCTTCAACTAGTGTGCAAAATAACCAGCTACCATCATGATGACAGGATCAAATTCACACAAAACAATATTAACCTTAAATGTAAATAGACTAAATGACCCAATTAAAAAAACTCAGACTGGCAAATTAGATGAAGAGTCAAGACACATCTGTGTGCTGTATTCAGGAACCCACCTCACATGCAAAGACACACACAGGTTCAAAATAAAGGATTGGAGGAAAATTTGCCAAGCAAATGGAAAGCAAAAAAAAAAAAAAAAAAAAAAAAAAAAAAGGCAGGGGTTGCAATCCTAGTCTCTGACAAAACAAACTTTAAACCAACAAAGATCAAAAAAGACAAAGAAGGGCATTACATAATGGTAAAGGGATAATTCAACAGGAAGAGATAACTATCCTAAATATATATGCACCCAATACAAGAGCACCCAGAGTCATAAAACAACTTCTTAGAGATCTACAAATAGACTTAGATTCCCACACAATACTAGTGGGAGACTTTAACAACCCCACTGTCAATATTGCATAGATCAACAAGAAAGAAAATTAACAAGGATAGTCAGGACTTGAACTCAGCTCTGGATCAAGTGGACCTAATAGACATCTACAGAACTCTCCACCCCATATCAACAGAATACATATTCTTCTCAGCACCTCATCACACTTATTCTAAAATCGATCATATAATTGGAAGTAAAACACTCCTAAGCAAATGCAAAAGAACTGAAATTATAACAGTCTGTCATACCACAGTGCAATCAAATTAGAACTCAGGATTAAGAAACTCACTAAAAAACACACAACTACATGGAAATTGAACGACCTGCTCCTGAATGACTCCTGGGTAAATAATGAAATTAAAGCAGAAATCAAGAAGTTCTTTGAAACCAATGAGAACAAAGAGACAACATACTAGAATCTCTGGGACACAACTAAAGCAGGGTTAAGAGGGAAATTTATAGCAGTAAATGCCCACATCAGAAAGCAGGAAAGATCTCAAATTGACACCTTAACATCATGATTAAAAGAACTAGAGAAGCAAGAGCAAGCAAATTCAAAAGGTAGCAGAAGACAAGAAATAACTAAGATCAGAGAAGAACTGAAGGAGATAGAAACACAAAAAAACCTGTCAAAAAGTCAATGAAGAGCTTGTTTTTTGAAAAAAAATTAACATAGACCACTAGCTAGACTAATAAAGGAAAGAGAAAAGAATCAAATAGACACAATAAAAATGATAAAGGGATATCTCCAATGATCCCACAGAAATACAAACTACCATCAGAGAATACTATAAACACTTCTATGCAAATAAACTACAAAATCTAGAAAACATGGATAAATTTCTGCATACATACACCCTCCCAAGATTAAACCAAGAAGGAGTCAAATCCCTGAATAGACCAATAATAAGTTCTGAAATTGAGGCAGTAATAGCCTACCAACCAAATGAAAGCCCAGGACCAGACAGATTCACGCCAAATTCTACCAGAGGTGCAAAGAGGAGCTGGTACCACTCCTTCTGAAACTATTCCAAACAATAGAAAAGGAGCCGACTCCTCCCTAACTCATTTTAGGAGGCCAGCTTCCTCCTGATACCAAAACTTGGCAGAGACACAACAACAACAACAAAAAGAAAACTTCAGGCCAATATCCCTGATGAATATCGATGTGAAAATCTTCAATAAAATACTGGCAAACTGAATCCAGCAGCACATCAAAAGCTTATCCAGCATGATGTAGTTGGCTTCATCCCTCAGATGCAAGGCTGGTTCAACATACGCAAATCAATAAACATAATCGATCACATAAACAGAACCAATGACAAAAACCACGATTACCTCAATAGATGCAGAAGATGCCTTCAATAAAATTCAACGTCCCTTCATGTTAAAAACTCTCAATAAACTAGGTATTGATGGAACATATCTCAAAATAATAAGAACTGTTTATGACAAACCCACAACCAATATACTGAATGGGCAAAAGCTGCAAGCATTCCCTTTGAAAACCGGCACAAGACAAGGATGCCTTCTCAAGTTCTGGCCAGGGCAATCAAGCAAGAGAAACAAATAAAGGATATTCAAAAAGGAAAAGAGGAAGTCAAATTGTCTCTGTTTCCAGATGACATGATTCTATATTCAGAAGTGTAGAATCATCTCAGACCAAATCTCCTTAAGCTGATAAGCAACTTCAGCAAAGCTCAGGTTACAAAATCAACGTGTGAAAATCACAAGCATTCCTAAACACCAACAATAAAGCACAGAGCCAAATCATGAAGGAACTCCCACTCACAATTGCTACAAAGAGATAACAGTTGTGCTACAGAAAAAAGAAAGAAAAAACATCCTTGGCCAAGTGAAGAAAGGGTTGCAAGAAGGAATGAATATCAACTGAGGAGTGAAATAAAATAAGGAATTAGAATTGTCTATTGAAAACAGCAATAGGGCCGCAATTGGGAAACTTGAGAAGCGCCATTTTTGTGAAAGGTGATGGGGAGAAACTTGGTTGCAATAAATTCAAAAGTAAAAAAGAAAGATAGGAATTGGACACATTGATGATAGACAAATGTCCTAAGAAGCTTTGCTATAACTGGAAACAAACAATTGTTGCTGAAAAAAAGATGTGAGATTAAGAGAGTATTTACAGTTTAAATTGGAGAAAACTATACCACGTTTACCTGGTGGGAATGAATGATCTGCTAAAGAGGAGATAATATATGATGCAGAAGAAAGGGGGAACAACTACAATGCCAATGTCCTTGAGTAAGATCATTATTCAGGATTCAGTCAGTGAAGCAGAGCATATTACAATTACTAGTATGGAAATAAGCAATTTGTTATAGAGATTAAAATTTAAACTTGTGAGGGAGATGCTGGGGAAGTAAAGGTCTTCAAGAGGAATTTGCAGAGCCACAATAAAAAATGTGAGTTACTAATCTGCCTGCCTAGCTGGCCTGGGTCGATAATTTGGAGTGTGCAGGGAAATCCAAGAAGCCAAGCATTTCTAGCCACCAAATTAGGAACACAATGATGGGTCACATGGAGGTTATCTATGGGAAGTTGGTTCTGTGTAGCTACCACCTGTGTAGGTTCACAGCCAAACATCTGGTGGTAGGCTTGGGACCACCATTGGTCACCAGGGCCAGCAGTTATAACAAAGATGAGCTAGACATGGAGCAGAGGAGAGCAATGAGATCTCACAGACACCTCTGCACCTGACTGTCACACTCGGAGCACAACCTTCTAAAAATAATAGCCACTGATTCACTCTGCCTTCTAAATCTTGTGCAAGTTCCTCTATCAGCTACTTCTAACCTAATCATAAGGGATTCTAGAAAATACAGTTTCTAAATTGACAATAGTACAATCTAGGACTTTGCACCCCTTTCAACCTAGCAGCCACATATACCTCATTTAACCATCCTTAACTGTCAAATGAAGATAATAGTAAAAGGATGCTTCTACTTAATATGATGCAGTGACAGGTTGAGTATCCCTTACCCAAAATGCTTGCCCCACAAGTGTTTCAGGTTTCAGATTTTGGAATATTTGCAAATACTTACCAGTTGAGCATCCCAAATCTGAAAATCCAAAATTCAGAATGCTCTAAGGAGCATATTTTTTGTGTCATGTTAGTGGGCAAAAGTTTTGGATTTTTGAGCATTTTGTACTTTGCATTTTTGAATTAAGGATGCTCAACTTGTATCATACAACCCAAAACTGCAAATACCCTCCCTAAAAAAAAGGACACGCATACTTAATACATCTTCAGGTGATATTTATTACTCTTCTCCCTAAGTTACATGATTGCTTTGATATCTTATAACTTAAGTAAGATATAATCACTATTACTCATTTTTTTAAAAGACAGGGTCTCATTCTGTCACCCAGACTGGGGTGCAGTGGCATAATCATAGCTCACTGAAACCTCAAACTCCTGGGCTCAAGTGATCATACCACCTCAGTCTCCCAAATAAGTGGGTCTACAGGCATGCACTACCATACACAGCCTCCAAATTATACACTATTAGTCTTATATCAGTTGGTAGGAAAAGGGAAGAGGGGGAAAGAAATTTTAAAATGTGTTTATATATATTATATACAAACATATCCATGTAAAAGCAAGGAAGAAAACAAATACTAAAAATTCTGTAACTGGTTGCATAGTTATAGAGATATTTGCAGTGTCCTTTCTTTACTACCTATTCTATATTGACTTTGCCCTCACCTACCTATTCTATATTGACTTCAGCTGGTCATGGTTCCTCACCTGTGGAGTAACACACAGCTTCATTCCTAAAGGCCCTGCTGGTTTGGGGTGGTTTTCCATTATATCTGTCACAGAACATGAGAATACTAAAAAGTGCCTCCCCACATACATATCTCTAGCACTCCACATAGAGTCTTCTCTGGTCCAATTGTGTAATAACTAGTCTCTTGACAGTCGGGATAAATCACCCAGTATGGTAATTGCTTTTTTTTTTTTTTTTTTTTTTTTTTTTTTTTTTTTTTTTGCCTGTTGTTTTACTAGCGTGAGAAACACTAAGTTGCCAGGTGACTGGCAATAAACAAACCATCGCTTAATTCAGAATGAGAGAAACAGGACTATATAATGGTCAACAATTCAGAGCCTACTTCATCCTGGAGGACATTACTATAGCCCCACATGACATTCCCACCCAGATGGTGCTCTAAACTCAGTCTTCAAAGACATTCCACCATCCTCTCAGACCAACTACTCTAGGGTAAGGGAGATGATAAGAGCAGTGAATTTGGCCGGGCGCAGTGCTCATGCCTGTAATCCCAGCGCTTTGGTAGACCAAGGCGGTTGGGATCATGAGGTCAAGAAATTGAGACCGTCCTGGCCAAGATGGTGAAAGCCCATCTCTACTAAAAATACAAAAATTAGCTGGGTGTGGTGGTGCGCGCCTGTAGTCCCAGCTACTTGGGAGGTTGAGGCAGGAGAATCGCTTGAACCCGGGAGGCAGAGGCTGCAGTGAGTTGAGATCGTGCCACTGCACTCCAGCCTGGAGACAGAGCAAGAGTACCTCTTAAAAAAAAAACAGTGAATTCCATGAGCATGAACCCATCTTCTGTAAAACGAGTTGCTTTGACAGAAGCAATGCTGTGTGGAATACCATGACAGTGAATGTAACATTCTGTAAATCCATGGATGGTGGACTTGTCAGAAGAAATATAAAAGAAGGCAAATCCACATGCACAGTATCTATTTCAGTAAGAACAAAGTTCTGTCTCTTCCAAGTTAATTTAGTGCATCATAATCACCCTGCCGCCCAGTGGCTGGCTGGTTCTCCAAGAAAGTGGAGCCAAATCCAGGGCTCAGTGTTGATCTCTTCTGCTGGCATATTGCACACTCAGCAGTGGCTATGAGCAATCAGTCCTGGTGAGCAGAAGTCCATGTTGCTGAATGAACCTGGGCATAACTTTCATCCCTACCACCATGGTCATTTGTTCCTGAGTTCACTAGAAAGGACAGGGGTGTCTGGGAAAAGAGGGACCAACATCTACAAAATGGGCCATTTCATCTGCCCAATAATTAAATTCTTTCTCTGCTGAGATTTTTTGTTTGGCAAGCATTAACAAGGGACACAAATATATGGACATTCTATACCCTTTTGGAGAGATTCGTCTATGTTCTTCCCAGACGTCCTAGTTATTAACTTTCCAATCTTGTTCCTTCCAAGTCCCTGACCATCAAGCCGAACTGTTATCCACTTACCATGAAATAATGTAGATCTCTAGCTACCTCTGATCATCTCTCTCCTTCCACAAAAAATGGGAAAAAAAAGAGTAGTGCTCAAAGTACTGCCTCAGGAGAATTTCTCTCTACCACTATTTTTTTTCTCGTAATTTTTAAAAATATTTTAAGTTGTAGGGTACATGTGCACAACGTGCAGGTTTGTTACATATGTATACATGTGCCGTGTTGGTGTGCTGCACCCATTAACTCGTCATTTACATTAGATATTTCTCCTAATGCTATCCCTCCTCCATCCCCCCACCCCACAACAGGCCCCAGTGTGTAATGTTCCCCAACCTGTGTAATGTCCCCAAGTTTTCTCACTGTTCAATTCCCACCTATGAATGAGAACATGCAGTGTTTGGTTTTCTGTCCTTGCAATAGTTTGCTCAGAATGATGGTTTCCAACTTCATCCATGTCGCTACAAAGGACATGAACTCATCCTTTTTTATGGCTGCATAGTATTCCATGCCCACCACTATTTTTCAAAAATACCCTAGGAGTAGGGTTCCAAGTGCTGTCTCTGTACACTTTCTGGTGATGCCAGCACATTGCCCAAAATCATCTGTAGAGTAGGCCCTATTTTGTCTTCCTTAGCCATCAGGTAATGAGAGAACTTCGCCAAGGCAATGGGTACAGACTGAAGGAGAAAGCAATGTGGCCAGAGGAGCAACCATGGGCATCTGTACTACTTGCCTGTGCAACTTATGTAAGACTTCAAGATCTACTCAAACTTAGTCTCACATATACCACCTACACGTGATAGAATGCTGCTACACATGTGCTACAGCATATTATTGAATCACATAACAAATGTGATAGTTATAATACCTTGATGATGTCATGTGTAGGGCCTAATAGCAAGCCTGAAGTTGTTTCTCAAAATAGTTACCTGAAAAGGGTCACATAGCTTCACTCCAAAATTCTAAAGGTTAGTGATATGGTTCACATATTACAGTCTGCTAAAGGCCCCATAGAGCATTTCTATCACTGCAAGTACCATCAAATGGATCCATTGAGTTATATTGCTTAGTGGCGAGATCAGTGCTATGCCACTATCTTTGTTGTAAAAGAGTTTACACGCAGTAACTTTATTCTTCAATTTGGAAGGAATATGTCAATGTACCATGAGACTGCCTAGAAATTTAACAAAGCGAAAGGTCTCTAAATTTGTTTGGGAAGTGGGGGGGCTTAGTCATTTTCTACCCTCTATTTTGCATGTATTTTACCAAGATATCTCAAGTAGTTGCTACTTTCTGCTCACTAGTTCAATTAACTCAACATCATTAAAGTAGTGGCGCAGCACAGTGTCTTATGGAATGAAGAGGTAATCAAGTTCCCTATGGACAAGATTGTAAGAGAATTGGAGAGGAATTTTAATCCTGAGGTAGGACACTGAAGAGGTATTGCTGGCTTTGCTTATTAAAAGCAAACTGCTTCTGATGATGTCTGTTAACAAGAATAGAGAAAAAAATCACTGTATCAGGGTTGAAATAGAACCAATAGAAATAGACGTGTATATACACATGTATACATATATATACATATACATATGAGATTGATGGCAGGGAATTGGTTTATGGAATTGTAGAGGTTGGCTGGGCAAGTCTGAAATCCATAGGACAGCCTGTCAGGAAGGACAGGCTGGAACACTCAGGCATGGGTGCATGCTGCTATTCACAGGTGGAATTTCATCTTCTTCAGGGAAGCGTCAGCTCTGCTATTCAGATGTCTCAACTGAGTGAATCAGCTGCTCCCAAAACACCTAGAATAATCTCCCTTACTTATCAACTGGTTATAGACTTTGATCAAATTTACAAAACACCTTTGTAGCACCACCTAGATTCACATTTGGGTGGGTAACCAGGAATTACAACCTATTCAAGTTCTATAGCAGGTACCAGGGGTATTGATATTTTCTCCAATAAATAAACCCCATCTAGAATAACAGTTGGAATAAGACTCATCACTTGGTTAAGTTTACAAAAATACTACTGTTGTTTTCTAAGATCCATCTACCCTCTGCAAAGGCCAAATAGGTGAGTTGAATTAGGATATGGTAGGAATCACCACTCCCATATCTTCAAGTCCTTGATACTGGCAGAGATCTGTAAAATCCCTCCAGGAATACAACATAGCTTTTAGTGTGTGATTTTTAGAACAGAGTCATCCCAGTGACTTCCACACAGCTTTTCCTACATAACAGCCCTCTCTCTATAGGTGAGGGAATCAGAATGAGGGTTCTCCCAGCGGCTAAGTATGTCTCCTCCAACTAGAAATTTCTGACCTGAGAAAATAAACATTGAAGAGCTTTGGGGACTAACTGAGCCACATTGAGATGGATACAAGCCAAAATTCCATTAATTACCTCATTTCCTTAAGTCCTTATTCTTATAGGTGAACCACTGAGATATTTTGAGTCTCCAACAATTAGTGTCACTTCAGAGCGGAAAAGTCTAATTAGTTCTCCTTTCCCAATTCACAATCCCCCAGGTAAGTAACCACAGGTCCTTTCAAAGAAAGTAGAGAAAAAGATTTACAGTATAATTTCTGACAGAGTAGCAGGATTCTTCCTCAAAGAGACCCAGGCTTCTCTTCACTTAAGGGACTGTGTGGGCTGGGCTAATCCAGGAACAGATTGAGCGGATACAACTCTTTTTGTGGTGACTAGAGTTAGTCAACTGCTCACAAGACCTAGAGCTTTCCCACTTATTCAAATCAAGTAAAGTGTTAGTAGACTTCTTGTCTATCTTAGTCCTAGGGATACCATGATCAGTCAGTCAACACCAAAAATGTCCATGTCAAACCATTCTGATTTGACGTCAGAATGGTCAAATTTTAGCTCTGCTGTTCATTACAATAACATGCCTTCTTTGCCTCATCTTACGACCTGACCACCATCTAACCCTTGACCATTATCCCCATTAAATTTCCATTATCCCCACTGGCTTCAGAACAGACTCCCCGAATTCGTTTTACCCCTTCTGAATTCAGGGAGTTCATTTCAATGTTATTTCCTACTCTCTTTTCTGACCTACAGAGAATAACTACCACCGAGCTCTTTAAAGATGCTGGTGCACTCCTTACTAAGGTTTTCTCAGTCCCCTGGTATCTTAGTTCAGGCTGTTATAACAAATCACCATAGATAGTGTGGTTTAAACAACAAACATATATTTTGCACAGTTCTGGAAGTTGGAAGTTTAGATCACAGTGCCAGCATGGTCAGGTTCTGGTGAGGGCCCTCTTCCCAGCTGCAGGCAGCTGGCTTCTCTTTGTGTCCTCACATGGCAGACACAGAGCTAACTTGCTCTCTGGCCTCTTATAAGAGCACTAATCCCATTCATGATAGTTTCACCCTCATAACCTAATTACCTTCTTGGTCCATGTTGTGGTGTTTAACAGAATATCATATACCAAGTAATTTACAAGAAAATAAAATTTATTTATCACAGATCTGGAGGCTCAGAAGTCCAAAATCAAGGTGCCAGCATCTGGCAAGGGCCTTCTTGCTGCATCATCCCATAGCATAAGGCAAAAGGGAAAGAGAGCATGCCTGAGAGCAAGAGGGCAAGAGAGTGCCAAACTCCCTTTTATAACAACCCACTCTGGCTATATCTAACCCACTCCTGCAATAATGAGATATAATCCTTCAATGAGAACAGCCCTCATTTTCTAATTACCTCGTAATGGTCCCACTTTTTAATATCACAATGCAAGTAAATTTCAACATGAGTTTTGGAGGGAACATTCAAACAGCACCTCCCAAAGGCCCTACCTCTAACTACCATCACATTGGGATAGGGTTTTAACATATGAGCTTTGTGGGGACACATTCAATCCATAACATTTGGTAAAATGGAGTGCCTTCTGGTCTACCCTCACCCAGGTAGATTTTTAAAGGATGGGTGAGTGAGCTTTTACAGTATACCCATGATATAGATATTCTTCCCCATTTCACAGGTGGGGAAATTGAGGGATGTGTTTAGTCAAAGCCATTCAATTAATCAATAGATTCAGAATTTGAACACTAATTCAGTTTAGCCCCAAATTCATACTTAATCTCTTACAGCACAAATTATTAGTTTACTCCAGTTATTCAGTGAAGATAAAATGGCGCTTAAGACCAAAGTCTACTGCATACATTTTATAGGTTTTTATATAATAAACATTTTTATTACAGAATCTGAACTCAAACATTCCTGACAAATTCTTTGTTGTGCCAATAAAGTCACATGAATAAGATTCTTTTCAGATATTCATAGATACCTATTTGAACTAGGCAGAACTTGCCTATTAAAATCAATATGTTGGTGCATTTGATAGGCAAATCAGATAAGCAGCACCTTGAACAGAACTCAGCCTAAAAGGGATTTCTTTCCACCTGTGCATGCTATATGCTAAACTCTCCCCTTTCTAGGGCCCAACAGATAGCTTTCCCCTTGGTCCTCTGAAGGTTTGCTGAAAAATCAACTCACAAAGGTGGATAGATTGTAGAAAAGACATATGAATTCATTTAATGTGTATAAACAGAAGCCTTCAGAACAAAGACCTGAAGATTCAGGAGGAAGTTGTCCATTTTTTGCTGAGGTTCAACAACATATGGACAGCCATGTAGAAATATGATTAAGAAAAAAAGGTACAATCTAATGTTAATAGACTGAGTTGGGAAACCCAGCAAGACTTGTCTCTCTAGATTCTTCTTGGCCTCTTTGAGTACATGTTCCTTCCTTTTGTGTGGGGGCAGGACCGTTTCTGAAATGGGGGTCTTATGACCTACAAACAAGGTAGGTCAGAAAATTTATGACCAATCTTTATACAGAAAGGCAGAGGGAAAATTAGAGTAATATTTTTAGGTTTTATGGCTGGCTTTGGGGCAAAGGGTTTTTGTGTGTGTGTGTGTGTGTGTGTGTGTGTGTGTGTGTGTGTGTGTTGGTGTTTTTTTTTTTTTTTTGAGACAGTCATAGTCTGTCGCCCAGGCTGGAGTGCAGTGGCGATCTTGGCTCACTGCAACCTCCGCTTCCTGGGTTCAAGTGATTCTCCTGCCTCAGGCTCTGGAGTAGCTGGGATTACAGGCACATGCCACCATGCCTGGCTAATTTTTGTATTTTTAGTAGAGATGGGGTTTCACCATGTTGGTCAGGCTGATCTCAAACTTCTGACCTTGTGATCCACCTACCTCGGCCTCCCAAAGTGCTGGGATTACAGGTCTGAACCAGCACTCTGGCTAGGAGTTTTTCTATTTATGACCTGCCTTGAAGAGGGATTCTCATTTCTATGACAAACCTTGGGGAAGAATGGGACTGAGAGACAGGAGGGAAGTAAAAGGTCAAGGAGAAACTTTTGCTTCTGAGGCTGCTTCTAAGGACTTCATTTTGGGATACTGTATTCTGAGTCCCAACACCTTCATACCCCTGAACTTTTGCACGTTATTCCCTATTTTTATGCAACTATTCATTTTCTCTCCCTGAGAGGTTGCCTACTCATCCTTTAATACTTTAAGTAACACATCTCTCTTCTACTAGGTCCTATTGGACTCTCCTGAGTGAGAAATGACTTTCTTCCTTTAGGTGATACATTCTTATGGAGGTGATAGCACCTCTGTATCAGTCAGTTTGCCTGCTATAACAGAATAGCATAAACTGGATCAATTAAAAACAAGAGAAATTTATTTCTCATCATTCTGAAAGTTGGGAATTCCAAGATCAAGGTTGCAGGAGATCTGGTGTCTAATAGGGGCATACTTCCTGGTTTACAGGCGGACATTTTCTTGTATCTTCACAGGGCAGAGACAAGGAAGAGCAAGAACCAGTTCTCATGTCTCTTCTTAGAAGACTAAGATTCCCATTATGGGAGTTCCTCCTTCCTGACCTAATTACCTCCCAAAGGCCCCACATCCTAGTATTATCATATTGGGGGTTAGGATTTCAACATATGAATTTGTGTGGGGAAGGGGACACAAATATTCAGTCCATAACATCCTCCAAAGTTTAGGGGGACAAAAATCTTATTTTTTGCAATAAAACACAAATAGACATACTAGAACATAAATATACAGTATATGTGTGGTAATAAATTTAAAGAAGGGGGATGATTGGGGGCCAGAGAGTCTTAAAAGGCTCATATAGGGGGTGGTAATGGGGAAAATAGATTAAGAAACACTGCCCCAAGCTGATGTTGTGTCTGTACATGCCTGAATTTCGGTCCTTCTCATACTTTATTGTATTTGTTCATTTGCATGTCTCCACCTCCCACTATACTTTAAGATGTTGAAGTCAAGATCCAGGTGTTGTTATAAATAGCCCTGCCTGAAACACAGTAGATGCTTAAATACATGTTGAATAAATGAATGAATAAATCATATGAAAGACTATTTGCAAACTTAGGATGAGATCTTTGTCTTTCTGGGAAAACAATTCCTATCCTACACTCATCTCCATTTAGAAAGGAGTCATTTCAGGTCCTGGAAGCCTCCCACAGTCAGCCCCAAAATTCCTCTTTCGCTTTCTCACAGGATGTTTAGTGGAAGAAAGCAGCTGGGAGAGGAGAATCCTCATGAAATTAGCATTCCTGAGTACCTTATGCATATGGAGAGTTCCCAGGGAAAGCATAAGGACTAATCACTTTACTCCTTTCTTCTCCCCACCCTTTACAGGTATTAATTTGGGTTATTTTAGGAGATAACTGCTTGTAAATATAGTTATCCAAGTCATCACTAACAACAGCACAGGGCTCCATCCTAAATTACTTTCCAGGTGAAAAATAGCTGAGGTCCAAAGACTATCCCCTAACTACCCTAACTGATAGAATGTATCTAAGAAGAAAAAAAGCAGAAACATAGCTATCAAATTGGATTTTCTGTGTCCCAAAGGTAGTGTTATTTTTGACAGGGTTCAATACAAAATACTTCCACAAATGAAAATGTATGATTCCTAGCACTACCTCTACCCAGTCTGTGGGAGGGCAACACCAAAAAAGTCACTGGGTGCTCATTAAAGGCTGCCCTTAGAAAATAAGAAACCATTCTCCACTAGCCCACAGCAAATAGAAAGACCAAGCAATGTCTTCAAGGGTTTCAGAACGAGCAGTTACCCAGCCAGCCAGCAGCAACCGCCTCTCAAATGGGAATGTGCATTTGGCCTCCAATAAAGAGATCTGTGTACTTGATGCAGCAAATTATATTAGAGTAGAAACGCAGCTCTGGTTGTGGCTGTTTTTCTTCCTTAGAAAAGCCAGGCTGGGAATGTGTAGGTGTAAAGCAATTAACCTTTTAATACAAACATGGAGATTGGAGCTAGCACTGACCCAGGAAAGAGCTAAATCCATTCCCTTGCCAAGATGAGAAGAGCCACTGAAGCATCCCTAGCAACTCTGTCCACATAAAGGAAGAGCCTCTCAGGGAACACTGGGGTGTCGCATCACAATCAGCCGGCTCAATCTCAGTTCCCACACACTCCCACAGAGCTCAGGGCATGCAGGTGACATTTACAGGCTGAAATAGGAGCACAGGTGAGAGATTAATCAGTTCTGGGGCAGGGCTGTGGTGTGACAAAAGCATGGCCCCTCTGCATTGAAAAGGGAAGTGAAAATATTAAAGTAAGTTGACCAAATGAGGCACGGTTAATAGAAAAGATTTATTCCTCTGCTTATTCAATTTCTGTATACCAGAGACTTGGTGTTAGGAATATAATAGCGGAGGAATAAACACATGATGTTGCCATCAGGGGATTTAAAGTCTAGGTGTAGAAATAGAAAACAAACAATTAAATTGATAAACAAGGTTATTTTGGATCAAGGAGAAACCAATAAAGAAAGCAAGGTGCTGTGATCAAGAATGAGGCCTGCATCCACGCACAGCTCTGCTCGTGAGTTGCTTCCATCCTGAGTTTCAAGCTGTTAGCAGGCAGGGGGCCTAAGTTATCTTTTCTCGTGACCTGATTTCCTTTGGGAAGGGATCTTTGAGAACACGTTTTCCCTGTGGTAACTAGGGGAAAGAAGTAAATGTGGGAGACAGGGAGGTGTATGTTTTCTGCGAGAGCCCAGAAACTGACCACCGAACCCTAAGGTTCAGTGACCACTCTGCCACTTACTACCTCTGTGACATTGAATATTTTATAAAATCCAGATTTCTTAAGATTTGGTGTTATGGATATCTGTCATAGAGTTGTTTTGAAGGTAAATATATGTAAAAAAATGTCCACAGTATCAGTCCTGGAGCAGGGCTCTTGTGTGCCAAGCATGGCCCCTCTGGATTGAAAAGGAAAGTGAAAATATTAAAGTTGCCCAAATGAGTCACAGATAATAGAAAAGATTTGTTTGTACATAGAATCTTAGCTTCTTAGCAGCAATGTGAGTGGCACTGCTTGTGTGCCACATTAGAAGAGGGAGATTCAGAGTGAGGGAGGGGCATGGAGCCCTTCCACGTGGAACCAGTGTGGCTGTGATTCAGAGTAATCAAGGCATGCAGCACTGTGAGCAGCTGGAACACCACCCTGGGCACAGCCAGCGCTGTTGTGGCCACCCTGGGACTCCACTGACAGCTGTGCCCAGAGAACAGCACCTAGGGAGTGAAGGAAATGACAAGAGGGAGGGCTGCCATGAGCTTCTGTTAAACAGCACCTCTCCTTCCAACCTGTCAGGGCTGCGATTTTGACAGGAGGGTGCTCATACCATAAAGAGGCAAAACACAGGAAAGAAATTTGAATTTAACACAAAATTACCATTTGTTATGGTTGTGTCCCCCAAAGTTCATGTGTTAGAGACTTAATCCCCAATGCAACAGTGTTGAGAGGTAGGAACTTTAAGAGGAGACTGCATCACAAGGGATCTGCCCTTAGAATAAATTAATGTTACTACCACAGGAGTGGGGTTTTTTTTAGCCACAAGAGTGGGTTTGTTCTAAAAGCAGGTTCAGACCGGGCAAGGTGACTCATACCTGTAATCCTGGCACTTTGGGAGGCTGAGGCAGGCAAATCACTTGAGGTCAGGAGTTTCAGACCAGCCTGGCAAACATAGTGAAGCCCCATCTCTACTAAAAATATAAAAATTAGCCAGGCGTGGTAGTGCACGCCTGTAATCCTAGCTTCTCGGGAGGCTGAGGCAGGAGAATCACTTGAAACCAGGAGGCGGAGGTTGCAGTGAACCTAGATCACGCCACTGCACTCCAGCCTGGGTGACAGAGTGAGAGTCAGACTAAAAAAAAAATAAAATAAAGTAACAAAAAATAAATAAAAGCAGGTTCAACCCCCTCTTGACCTCTCTCACCTTCTCTCACCCTCCCTCACCCCTGTGATGGCTTTTTCCATGTTATGACACAGTGAGAAGACCCTCACCAGATGCTGGCTGGCCCCTCAATCTTGGACTTCCCAGCCTCCAGAACTGTGAGAAATAAATTTATTTTCTTTATAAATTACCCAGTGTCTGTTATTCTGTAATATCAGCACAAAACAAACTGAGATGCCAGTATTATGTGCCTGGCCAGTATTAGTCACTGTCGTAGACTTTTTTGTACATATATTAACTTTCAAAACAACCCTATGATAGACATCAATAACTCCATATTTTAGATAAGAAATCTGGGATTCATAAAATCACCCAGAATCACAGAGCTATTAAGTGGCAGGGCAAATATTCAAACTGAAGCTTTCTGCCTTCAACACTAGGGTGTGAAAGAGTCTGAAAGTGTTTTTAAAAGTAGTAACACAACATCATTAGAAGTTCTCCTTTATTTAAGACCCATACTTCCAGCCTCTGTCAGCTCTCAACATATACCTTAAACATTCAAAAATTAAACAATAATGATTTATTATTTTTTCTCCCTCACTCCCTGGTCTCTCTCCTCTCCCCTGCATTCAATGAGGATCAAGGCTTTGGTCTGAGTTCACTTTCCATTTTAATTGCCTTTCACAGAATAGATGGTTATAAAACGTAACAGATAGATGTGCATATTTTCTGGTCTGGCTCTATCTATCAAGAAGCCACTTCTCACCGTGTGGCCACTTGACTCAGCCTACAAAGGGTATGCAATTACTTTTACCTTCCATGAGATCCAAAGGTCCCTACATGAGTAAAATCTAAATAAAAATTTCTCTATTTGTCTTGTTTCCTCAATCTTTTCTGATTTTTTTTTAACACTTGGTTGTTTGCTCGGTATCTAAAGTACCCCATGCCATTTCTGTGTTAATACCTTTAAGGTCTGAACTTGAGCTTAAGGATGTCATTAAGAATGCACTTCTTGCTACAACCGTATTTTATATTCCCCTAACAAGTCTGAAGTTTTGAATACAAAGGATTATAGACATTACCAAGTTATTTTTAAAGATTGCATTTATATTATTCACAGTATTTTTGCCAGAAACACATCTTACAATGCAGAGAAACTGGAGATTATATTAAGACAGTTATTACAAAAAAGGCTGAATGTTACATAAAAGGAAAATGTCAATTTGCAGTTGATTTTTCGTAGTTGCATCATGTTTCTACACTTGATGCCTGATACTTATAATGTATTCCCTTGCTCCTGTGTAATAGATTTATGGATGATGGTGATGATAAGCATCATAAACATCAGATAAATGACTGAATACCAGAGGGATAAAAAATTGTTGGTTAAGAATTAGTATATACAGCACAATTCACAATACCAAAGACATGGAATCAACCCAAATGCCCATCAATGATAGACTGGATAAAAAAAAAAATGTGGTACATACACACCATGGAATACTATGTAGCCATAAAAAAGGAATGAGATCATGTCCTTAGCAGGGACATGGATGGAGCCGGAAGCCATAATCCTCAGCAAACCAGTGCAGGAACAGAAAACCAAACACTGCATATTCTCACTTACAAGTGAGAGCTGAACCATGAGAACACATGAACACTGGGAGGGGAACAACACACTGGGGCCTGTTAGGTGGGCAGGGGAGGGTGAACATCATGATAAATTGCTAATGCATGTAAGGCTTAATACCTGGGTGAGGGGTTGATGAGTGCAGCAAACCACCACAGCACACGTTTACCTATGTAACAAACCTGCATGTCCTTCACATGTATCCTGGAACTTAAACTTAAATTTTTTAAAAACAGAATTAGTATAAAGACATAAGAACAGGGCAAATCCTCCATCTTCAGGAGAATGTGTTGAACCAACATACCAGATCATCACCAGTAAACACCTATTTGTCACAAGAGACTCATCCTGAAATTAGCAATGTTTGCTTTTCTTTAAATACTTGAAAATCATTTCAAAAGTCTGAGTGGATTAGTAGCAGCTAGTACATTTGCAAAAAGTTCTTAGAAGGAAAGATAATATAAACAGAATTGACTCAGGAGTTGAACAAAAGCAATAAAAGCTTTTCTGGGAAAGTCAGTCATGTGCCATCTCCAGAAATGTTGTACATATCTCAATGTGAGCATGCCCCTGGAAGCTGATGCATTGAGGCAAAATGTATGCAAACAACCCAAGGTCTATATTTTGGGACAGTTAACTCATACACTGGGCAGCCAGCGGCCACAAGACTCAGAACCTGACTCCAGCTGACATTCAAGGCAATCACTTAGCTCCTCTCTCGCCTTCATCCCTCATGTGCAACCCTAAGGAATTTCAGGCCTACCTTAGTCCATTAACTTCCTTACCTCCTGCTTCCTTAGTCATGGATGTAGAATTAGGCAGAAGTCCCTACAGTATATACAGATACATATGTATATATGTGTGTGTGTGTTTATATATATGTATATCCATGCAAAATACATTTTATAAATGCTTATGTTTTAGAAGTGATACCTATAAATATGTAAGTATAGATATATATACTAAAAGTATATTTTAGTATTCAGTTAACATGTGCATAATTATAATAGTTTGAGTTTAAAAAGCAGCTAATACCTGTCATGTTCTTTTCAGAATGTCAGGTATTAGTAAAGTCAGCAGTTCTGCGAACATGCTGTTTCTGCTGTTAGTTTTATGGCTACTTTACCTGCAGAAAAGTGGCTGGCACAAAGTGAAAGCTCAAGAAACACTAGATCAAAAGGAATGGCATAGGGGAAACACTAGACTTGCAGATAGAATGTCTACATTCAAGTTTGAACTAATTCCCTTCAAATCTTTCCGAAATGTAAAATGGGAATAATATTCCCTCACTTGGCTCTACTTTCCCCATAGAGATCTCCGTGATAGTAACAGTTTCAGTAACAGTAATTATATCTGTAGAACTGGCTTCAGTAGAAGGAACAGTAGTAATAAATGGAAATTATCTTTACTATAAACATTATATTGGAATGGATTCATTGATTCATTCATTCCATTGTACCAGGAACTACATAATTGGCTAGATACACAGAGAGAAGACAGAATTACTATCCCAGGTAGGGAGGGTCATCACCTAGCTGGGGAAAAACATATTGCATGACAATGAGATAAATGTTTGTACACATGGATTTACCTGAATGTTTTCTCTTTGTTTCTTGTCAATGTAAAATGTTCCACCATAATTTTCTGGGAAATACAACTAGCCTTTTTAACGTATCCTTTTTTCTTACCATCTAAACTGGAACAAGTTTCTTTTCTTGGATAACTGTTACTTCCTCTCTTATTAACCTAGGTCTTCTTTTTAACAAACTTTTCATTGATTCACTTGGTATGTACCAGACACTTTGCTAAAGCTCAGATTTCAAAGATAAAAGAGTCCTACTTTCAAGCAAAGAATTTTCCCCATTTTCGGGAAAGCAATAAAAAAATCCAAAGTGACCACTTTGAAGATAGTTACAAGCTCACTTTGTGAATGAAGTCTCAGTATCGAGGGTAACGTGCTAGGATATCTAAGACTTACCTTCAAATAGTATAGCAAAAAAACATGTATTTATGCATAGTGAGAGAAAGCAAAGAAAATTTATAACAGTTGAATGCAACAAATATAAGTTCATTGTTTTATTACTTCAATTTTTCTGTATATTTGAAATATTTTCTTATAAAAAGTGGAGGAAATGAACAAAAGATTCAATAGAGTCAGATTACTTTGGGTTACAGTCTGGTTCCAGAACTGTCCAGCATTATGAGCTGGACCTCATATGAGTTATTAACCTCCCAAGATCTCAGTCTTCTCATTGTTAAATGAGATTTTACATGCCAGAGTGGGTTCTTCTGCACATTAAATTAGATAATTCATGTAAAACATGTAACACAGTCCTGATGCTTAAAAGAATAAAACAAATATTAACTACTATTATTTTATTTGTAAAAGAATACTTCAGCCAGGCATGGTGGCTCACGCCTGTAATCCCAGCACTTTGGGAGGCTGAGGCAGGTGGCTCACAAAGTCAGGAGTTTGAGACTAGCCTGGCCAAGATGGTGAAACCCTGTCTCTACTAAAAATACAAAAGTTAGCCGCGGTGGTGGTGGGCACCTGTGGTCCCAGCTACTCGGGGGACTGAGGCAGGAGAATTGCTTAAACCCAGGAGGCAGAGGTTGCCATGAGCTGAGATCATGCCACTGCACTCTAGCCTGGGTGACAGAACAAGACTCCATCTCAAAAAAAAATCTGAGGCCGGGCGCGGTGGCTCAAGCCTGTAATCCCAGCACTTTGGGAGGCCGAGACGGGCGGATCACGAGGTCAAGAGATCGAGACCATCCTGGTTAACACGGTGAAACCCCGTCTCCACTAAAAAATACAAAAAACTAGCCGGGCGTGATGGCGAGCGCCTGCAGTCCCAGCTACTCGGGAGGCTGAGGCAGGAGAATGGCGTGAACCCGGAAGGCGGAGCTTGCAGTGAGCTGAGATCTGGCCACTGCACTCCAGCCTGGGCGACAGAGCGAGACTCTGCCTCAAAAAAAAAAAAAAATCTGTGAAATGATGTGGAATTTAAAATATGGAGATCAGGAAGATGGCATTTCCAGGAATAGTAGAAAGTGTATTTCCCGAGAGGTAGGCAAGCTTTGGAGCAACATGGCTCTGAGGGTATATACTAATCTCTGGTGGTTTTAATCCAGAGTTCTAAAGGGTCCCATGACTGGGGAGGACAAGAGACCAAGCTTGGGGCTTAGAGAGTACAAAATTTTAGATCAGAGACAACTGAGTGAAGCTGGGGCTTTTGTAAAGTGACATCATCAATAAGCAATCTAAAGAAAAGCCCTGTTGGACAATGGGAGATAGGGAAGATTCTTGCTTATATCCACCTACCTAGTGAGTCAAGTGAGGCTCTGGGTGGAGCCCATATTCACAGGCATTTAGAACCAGAAGTTTTATTTCTGTGTAGTTGAAAGTCTATTTGAAAATGAACTCAAGTTAGTAGCATCCTCTAGCATCTGGCAGAAGCAAACACAATCCTAAGGAAGGGAAGGCACATTAAGTCCAAACTTCAAAAAACTCCTAGATTCCATGGAACATAAATTCACAATCAAAACTAATAAAATGCATAAGGACCAAGGAAACATGGACAGAAGTCAACCAAAACAACCAGCTACAGAATCAGACTCACAAAACTTGTTAAAATAAATTTAATAAGCTTGTTAAAATAAATTCATTTTAAGAATTAGAGGTATTAAAAGTATGACAGTAGAACAAGATACTACAGAAATACCCAGACTTTTGAAAGAACACAAAGTTTTACCGCTAGAAGCGAAAATCTAAAAAATGAAAAATGTTACAAATTAAATGGAGATGCAGCATAAAAACTAATGAACTGAAACAGATCTGAAAAAATTACCTAGAACTTAATATAGACAACTAAAGAAGTAGAAAGTATAAAATTTCAGATGGAAAGAATAAAAGGAGTGGATATTGGCAATATTCAAAGAGAAAACGACTGGAAAGTTCCCATAATTAATAAGATGAATCCTTAGACTCAGAAACAATGTATTGTAAGCAAAAATAAGAAATAAATCTACATTATATTGTAACTGCAGAACATCAGAGACAACAAGACTATCATTTAAAATTTCAACAATGGAAGCCAGACGAGAGTGGAATTATATATTTAATGCTAGATGAAAATAACAAAGAATTATAATAAGAAAACTATACAGCTCTTATAGATTTATAACTAAAAATAAAATAATTAAGGTAAGAAAACTTTTTCAAAAAAGTCAGATGAGAAAAAAATTGGGAGTATTTATGCCAACAGAAACACCAAGAAATTTCCAAAAGAGTAATACTCCATGGCATCTACGCCTATGGTTTTGAGAAGCCTTCATCATCCAGCAGCGAATCATTCTACCTTGTATGAAGGGTTATGATGTGATCACTCAAGCCCATTCTGGGACTGGGAAAATGGCCACATTTGCCATATCGACTCTGCAGCAGATTGAATTAGATCTAAAGGACACCAAGGACACCTGGGCCTTGGTCCTAGCACCCGCTCGAGAATCGGCTCAGCAGATACAGAAGGCGGTCATGACACTAGGAGACTACATGGGTGCCTCCTGTCATGCCTGTATTGAGGGTACCTACATGTGTGCTGAGGTGTAGAAACAGCAGATGGAAGCTCCCCATATCATCGTGGGTACCCCTGGCCATGTGTTTGTATGCTTAACTGGAGATACCTGTCTCCCAAATACATCAAGGTGTTTGTGCTGGATGAAGCTGATGAAATGTTAAGACATGGATTCAAGGACCAGATCTATGACATATTCGAAAAGCTCAACAGCAGCACCCAGGTTGTTTTGCCGTCAGCTACAATGTCTTCTGATGTGCTTGAGGTGACCAAGAAGTTCATAAGGGACCCCATTCGGATTCTTGTTAAGGAAGAGTTGACCTTGAAGGGTATCTGCCCATTCTACGTCAACATGGAACGAGAGGTAGAAGCTGGACATACTGTGTGACTTGTATACTTGTATATAAACCCTGACTGCCACCCAGGCAGTCATCTTCATCAACACCCAAAGGAAGATAGACTGGCTCACTGAGAAGATGCACACTCGAGATTTCACTGTCTCTGCCATGCGTGGAGATATGGACCAAAAGGAATGTGATGTGATCAGAGGGAGTTTCATTCTGGCTCCCGCAGAGTATTGATTACCACTGACCTGGGCCGGGAGATATTGATATGCAACAGCTTTCTTTAGTCATTAAATGTGACCTTCCCACCAACAGGGAAAACTATATCCACAGAATCAGTTGAGGTAGATGGTTTGACCATAAGGATGTGGCTATTAACACGGTGACAGAAGAAGACAAGAGGACTCTGAGACATCGGGACCTTCTACAACACCTCCATTGAGGAAATGCCCCTCAATGTGGCTGACCTCATCTTGGGGGCTGTCCTGCTACCTAGCCCCAGCCAGCGTTCAATCTTGGGGGCTGAGGAACAGCAGGAGGGTGTAAGGAAGGGAGCCAAGGAATGGACATCTTGTCATTTTTTCTTTAAATGTCACTTTTTGAGGCAAAAGAAAAAAGTTTTAAAACATTAAACACATAAATTTATAACCATGTTTGTGGGCAAAAATAAACAATATTATAAAAATTAATCTTTCCAATATATTCTGTAGATTCAGTGCAACTGCAGTAAAAGTCTACCAGTGCATTTTCTGAAATTTGCAAATGTGATTCTGAAATTTAAATAAATAAAATTTCTATAAATTTTATCTAAAATTTATATAGAAGATCAATGATCTAAGACTATCTAAAACACCCCTAACAGAAAAAAAAATTGAAATGTTTGTCCCCCCGGATATTTATTTAGTATAAACCTGTAGTAATTTAGTCACCATGATACTGATACAAGAAACAAGCTAATGAAACTGAATAGAGAGCCCAGAAATAGGCCATGTGTATGTTAATACCTGATACAAAACAGTGCTACCCACTACAGCTAATGAGGAAAGAATGGACTGAAAAACAAATGATTGCAACTCATATGGGGAGAAAAATTGATTCAAATACCCACTTTACTAGTCACAAAAATCAGTTACAGGTGGATCAAGAACTTAAACATAAAAGGTACAACTTTTAGGAAAAAATATCAGGGGATATCTTATGGCTTCAGTGTAAGGTAGAATTTTGCTTAAAAGACTCAAAAACTGCAAACTGAAGAAAAAGGAAGAGTGAATCAAACTGCATTTATAAGAATTTCATTCCAAAAAGCTGACAACTCACAGACACACACACACACACACACATATCTCCCAAAAAGGCAGTGAAAAACAAGCCACAGACTATAAGATACTTGCAACATCTGTAATTGTTAAAAGCTTAGTATCCAGAATATATACAGAATGCCCGCAAATTACTAAGAATAAGACAAATTACCCTATATTAAAAAATGGTCAAAATATATTAGCAGGCATATCAGAAAAGGAAGCACAAGTGGCCATTAAACATGTAAAAGAAATTCACACTTTATTAATCAAGAAAAAGCAAAGTAAAACCACAATAGTACATCATTTTATTCTAATGAAATTGATAAAAATGTAAACGCACTGGCTAAGATGTAAAACAAAAGAAATTTGAAGACATTATTAGCTCAAGTTTAGGTCAATACAATTTGTAAAATATTTTGGCATTATCTTTTAAAGTTGAATATATGCATGCCTCACGATTATGCCATTTTATTTGCATATGAATCTTAGAGAAGCTGCTATATATGTTCACCAAGATATACCTAAAAATGTTCATAAGAGTATTATTTGCAATACCAAAAAACTGAAAACACAACTGTACAAGAGTAGAATGAAAAAATGAATTGTGTTACATTTATGCAACAGTATATGACACAGCAGTAAAAGTAAATAAACCACACCTACATTCATCAATATAGGTGAATCTCAAAAGTTATGTTGAGGGAAGAAAGCTAAACATAAGAATATATATAGTGTGATTCCATTTACACACGGGTCAAAAATATAATCAGACTACTATTACTCAGGAAATCATACCTATGTTGTAAATGCATTTTTAAAAAGTAAGCCAAGATATTAGCAAAATTGCAGAATAGGAAGCTCTAAACTTTCCTTTTCCCCATAGACACATCAATTTTAAAGCAATACATGGATCAATTCCCATTGTGAGAAATCAAGAAGCTAGTTGACACTACAGCGAGCTTCAGATTAGAACAAGCAAAAGAAAGAATCACCAAACTAAAAGATGGGTCATTTAATATTATCTAGTCAGAGAAGCAAAAGAGCTTGAGGGACTTAAAAGACATCATCAACTGGACCATAAAAAGTACAGGAGTTTCAGAAAGAGAAAAGAGAACGAACCAGAAGCTTATTCAAATGAAATAATGACTGAAGACAACCCAAATCTTAAGAAATTGATCTAGATTTATGAAGTACAAAATATCCAAAATGAGATAAATCTAAAAGAAATCCACACCAGAACATGTTATAATTGAATTACCAAAAGTCAAACACAAAGAATTTTGAAGGAAGCAATAGAAAAGCAACTTTTACATCCATGAGAACCTTCAAAAGAATATCAACAAACTTTTCAGCAGAAACCTTGCAGTCCATGAGACAGTGGAATGATATACTTAAAATGCTTGAAAAAACTTGCCAATCAAAAAGAATATACCTGGCAAAACTATCCTTTAAAAATGAAAGGGATATAAAGACTTTGCCAGACAAACAAAAGCTGAGGAAGTGCATCACCACTAGACCCGCCTTATAACTAGAAACACAATAACACAAAGAACGTGTAAAACACACTGGTAAAAGCAAATATATAAACCTATACAGAATCCTATATTACTGTAACAGTAGTGAATAAGTTCCTTTTTTTTTTTTTTTTTTTTTTTTTTTTTTTTAAAGACAGAGTTTTGCTCTCGTTGTCCAGGCTGGAGTACAGTGGTGTGATCTCGGCTCTCTGCCCATCTTCCAGGTTCAAGTGATTCTCCTGCCTCAGCCTCCCAAGTAGCTGGGATTACAGGCACCCACCACCAACACAGGTAATTGTTTGTATTTTTAGTAGAGATGGGGTTTCACCACATTGGCCAGGCTGGTCTCAAATCCCTGACCTCAGGTGATCCACCTGCCTTGACCTCCCAAAATGCTGGATTATAGACATGGGCCACCATGCCTAGCCAAGTCACTTTTAATTCTAGTATAAAAGGTAAAGATAAAAGTATTAAAATAACTATAGTTTTAAAATATGTTAATGAATACAAAGCATAAATAAATGTAAGTAGAGACATCAATAACAAAGTGTAGTGGGGTGAGAAGTAAAAATATAGAGTTATTGTATGCAATTGAAGTTATCAGCTTAAAATAGACTGTTCTATTTTAAGTTCAGTTCTTTCCTATAAATGACTTTAAATATAAATAAGTTAAATTCCGTAATCATGTAGAATAGGTGAATGATTAAAAAAAAAAAAAAAAAAAACAAGATCCAACTATATACTATCTACAAGAGACTCACTTTAGATTTATGGACCAATACAGGATGAAAATGAAGGGATGGAAAAAGATGTTTCATAAAAATCATCTAAAATTGAGCAGGAGTGATTATATTAGTATCAGAAAAAAATAGACTAAGTCAGAAACTATCACAAAGAAAGACACTATATTACAAAATTGTCAGTTTTCTAGGATAATATTACAATTATAAATATATAGAAACCTGACATTAACACACTTAAATGTATAAAGAAAACACTGGCAGAAATGAAGGGAAAAATAGATGGCAATATAAAAGTAGAGACTTCAATGCCCCACTCTCAATAAAAACATCCAATCAAAAAACCAGTAAGGAAACAACACACTTGAACTATTGCTTTAGACCAAAGGAATCTAATAGACATATATAGTGCTTTCCACTCAATGGCAGCAGACACCCTTCTTCTCAAGTGCACATGGATCTTTCTCTAGGAAAAATTATGTCTCAAATATATATTAAACTTAAAAAGATTAAAATACCAAGGATCTCTTCTTACCCACAATGGACTAAAACTACAAATCAATAGAAGAAAAATTGAAAAATACAAAAATATGTGGAAATAGAACAACACACACTCAAACTACCAGTGGGTCAGAAAATAAATCAAAAGGAAAATTAGAAAATATCTTGAGACAAAGAAATCACAACATATCAAAACCCATGGGATGCAGCAAAACAGTGAGAGAGAAGTTTATAGCAATAAATGTACATACAGACAATGAAATGGAAGAAACAGCCCAGGAATAAATCCACGTATATAGTCAACTGATTTTCAACAAAAGAGCCAAGAATATACAATGGGAAAAGGACAGTCTTCTCAATGAAGGAAGCTGGAAAAACTAGATATCCATTAAAAGAAAAAAAAAGAATGAACTCCAAATAACCTAACTTTATGTTTGAGGGAACTAGGCAGGGAGAAGGAACAAACTAAGCCCAAAAGTAGCAGATAGAAAAATAATAAATATTACACAGGAATTTATGAGAATAGAGAAACAATAGAAAAAAATCAATGAAACTAAGTTTTTTGAAAAGATAAAATTGACAAATCTTTAGACTAAGAAAAAATTCAAATAAAATCAGAAATAAGAGAGGAGACATTACAACTTATGTTACAGAAATAAAAAGGATCGTAAGAAACTACTATGAACAATTATATACCAAACAACTGGATAATCTAGAAGAAATGGTAAATTCCTAGAAACATACGACCTACCAATACTGAGTCATGATAGAAAATCTGAACAGATCTATAACAGAAAGAATCTGAACAGATCTATGTAAGGAGATCGAATATGTAATTTTTTTTAAAAAGCCTCCCAATAAAGAAAAGCCAAGGATCAAGAACAAAGCAAGGATGCCCACTCTTACCACTTATAGTCAACATAGTATTAGAAGTCTTAACCAGAGTAATTACACAAGTAATAAAAACCATCTAAATCAGAAATGAAGGAATAGAATTATTTCTGTGTGCAGATAACGTGATCTTATATATAGGAAACCTCAGAGACTTCATACACACACACACATGCTCACACATATGCACACACATTCATACACATGTTATAACCAATAAGTGAACTCAGTAAAGTTGCAAGGTATAAAATCAATATATAAAAATCAGTTGTGTTTCTATATAGTAACAATAAACTGCAAAAGAATTAACAGAAACAATCCCATTTACAATAGCATCAAAGGAATAAAATAGGAATAAATTTAAAGGGTTGAAAGACATATACTGACTACAAAACATTGTGAGATAAAGAAGACAAAAAATGAAAAGACATTCTGTGTTCATGAACTGGAAGACTTAAGTGTTCATATTAACCAAAGCAATCTACAGATTCAATGTAATCTATATCAAAATCTTAATGGTAGTTTTCATAGAAATAAAAAAAAATTCTAAAATCCTTATGGAACCACAAATGAGTAGCCAAAACAATCTTGAAAAAGAACAAAGCTAGAGAAATCATACTTCCTGATTTCAAAATATGTAACAAAGCTATAGTTATTTTTCAATATGGTACTGACTTACAGACACATAGACCAATGAAACAGAAGACAGCACCCAGAAATAAATCCACATAGATATTGTCAACTGATCTTCAACAAAAGAGCTAAGAATGCTCAATGGAAAAAGAATTTTTTTTTTTTTGAGGTGGAGTTTCATTCTTGTTGCCCAGGCTGGAGTGCAATGGCGCGATCTCAGCCCACCGCAACCTCTGCCTCCCAGGTTCAAGTGATTCTCCTGCCTCAGCCTCCCAAGTAGCTAGGATTACAGGCATGTACCATCACGCCCAGCTAATTTTTTTGTATTTTTAGTAGAGATGGGATTTCTCCATGTTGGTTTGGCTGGTCTCAAACTCTCGACTTTAGGCGATCCGCTCGCCTCAGCCTTCCAAAGTGTTGGGATTACAAGGGTGAGCCACCGCATCTGGCTGATGAAAGGATAGTCTTAACAAATGGAGTTGAGAAAACTAGAAGTCCATATGCAAGAGAATGAAATGGAACCCTTATCTTACAACATATACAAATATCAACTCAAAATGGATTAAAGATTAAATGTGAGACCTGAAACTGTAAAACGATTATGAGTCATAAGGGTAATGATTCATAATATTGGTTTTTTGGATATGACTCCAAAAGCACAGGCAACAAAAACAAAAATAGACAAATGGGATTACATCAAACTAAAAAGCTCTGCACAGGCAAAGAAACAACCAACAGAGTGAAGAGAACACCTATGGAATGGGAGAAAATTTTTGCAAACCATACATCTGATAAAGGGTTCATATCAAACAGATATGAAGAATTCAAACAATACAAGGAAACAGTTTTTTAAATGGGTAAAAAAAAAACCAGAATACACATTTCTCAAAAGAAGATATACAAATGGCCAACAGGTATATGAAAAAATGCTCAATATCACTCTATCAGCAAAATATAAATTAAAATCACAATGAAGTATCACTTCAAATCTGCTAGGATGATTATTCTAAAAAAACACATACAGAAAAAAGATAACAAGTGTTGATAAGGATGTGGAGAAAAAGGACCATGGTACACTGTAGGTATGTCAATTAGTACAGCCATTATGAAAAACAGTATCAAGGTTGCTCCAAAAACTGAAAATAGAACTACCCATTTAATCCAGTAATTTCACTTCTGGGTATACATCCAAAGGATATAAAATATGTCAAAGAGATATCTGCACCCCAGTGTTCACTGCAGCATTATTTGCAATAGCCAAGATACAAGAGCAATCTAAGTGTCCATCAGTGGATGAATGGATAAAGAGAATATGTTGTATATGTACACAATCGAATACTACTCAGTCTTTAAAAAGAAGGAAATTCTGTCATTTGCAACAACATAAATAAATTTGGAGGACATCCTGTTAAGCAAAATAAGCCAGATGCAGAAGAACAAATATTGCATGTTCTCAATAGTGGAATCTAAAAAAGTTGAACTCACAGAAGCAGGGAGTAAAATGGTGGTTACCAGGGGCAGAAGTGGAGGGAAGGAGAGGTTGGGAAGATGTTGCTCAAAGGATACAAAATTTCAGTTAGATAGGAGGAATAAGTTCAAGAGAACTGTTGTACAGCCTGGTAACTATAATGATAATGCTTTGTATTTTTAAAAGTCACTAAGATTTTAAGTGTTCTCATCCCCAAAAAATAGTGAAAGGCACTATGTTAGTTTGATCTAGCTATTCTACAACATATACATCTTTCAAAGCATCATGTTGTACATGATGTGTATATTTACAATTGCATTGTATATAATTGTATACAATTTTAAAATTTTTAAATAAAGAAAAAGGAAAAAAGTATATTCATCCAAAAACCAGAAGAGAAAAAAAAAAGCCAATACTACAAAATTCTGAATTGCGGTTACCTTGTAAAGGGGAGAAGAAAGGGATGAGATTATGGAGGTATTTACAAGGGCATTCAAAAAGTGTTATTTTGCTCTATTATTGCATTTTGTTTTGTTATTTTTAAACTGTATAAATAATATTAAATATTCTGTGTGTATGCTCTATTTCTCTAAAACTAAAATTAAAACACGGACAATCTGAAAACACATACTATTTGCTTTGTACCTTTCATGTGTATCATCTATATTTATTAAAACTGGCTCAGATCTTAACATGAACAATAAAATCAAAATAAAAAATAGAATTATATAGAAAAATATATACCCTCTGTTAAAACCCCCAACACAATTAAAGAATTCTTATTATCATTTTAGCATACTGTGTAAAAATGTGCACTGAACACCATTTACTGCTAGGGTACTAGAAGGAAGATGGAGTTGTCACAGGTGTCCTCTTCCACACAGCAGGTGGCAATTAAGCACTCCAAAGAACTGGAAAGGGTTTAATCCTGGAAGCCACAGGATTCAATTTGTGCTTTAGAAGACCACTTGGACTGTTATTTAGTACATTGTAGAAACAGGGAGTTAATTACTACTAGTCCTAGATTGGAACAGAAGCAGAGGGTAGAACTAGGATTGAGCAGTGTTGGCAGCAACAAAGTCAACAGATTTAAAGTCTGTTTTGAAGGTAGAATATGATATGTTGATGAATTAGATGTGGAGATAACCTTATAAAATAGTAATATGTCAAAATATATATAGTTCTCATTCTCTAAAGATGCTTTAGTTATTTCAGTGGATTTCTCTGTTGTCTTTGTAAGTTATACAGAAATTAAAAAATAAAAATAAAAATCTCTTGGCTAATCATAATACTGACAGCACTGCCCAAGCCGCGTCCATGCATTACCTTCCACCAGAGAAAACACGTGGAACCACCAGGAGGTGTCAGAATTGCCACAAACTCTTTCAATTATTGATAATAAATTGTGACGCACACTATTTTATTCTTTAACATTCTCAAATTTTTATAAAGATTTAAAGCCTTTTGCTATTATAGCCAGCTACTGTATGACCCCATTTCCAAATACATTGGCTACATTCTGACCCTGCTCCTGGAATAATAAAATACACAAATGCTTACTGAGTGCTTGCTAAGCACCAGGCACTGTTTGTAACACTTGTGAGAATTACTGGTTTAATCCTCACTTCAGTCCTGGGAGGAAGTGAGTCTCTATCTCCAGTCACTGTACATGAATCAAATATAATTATTGCTTCCCAGACTTTAAGTTATAGAAGGAGCTCGGAGTCACACTGACACCAAACTGTGTGTTTTAACCTCCCCAAGTTGCTCTTAATGGATCTTAAGTGTCTTTACTGATTACTTTTTTTTGAAAATACCCAAGGAAGATTCATAAAAATTTAGAAAACATACAAATATTGAGAAAACAAATCAGTCTATCCCCAAAGATCGAGGATAAGTGATGTCTCTATCATAAAGAGATAAAGAGAAACTAGAAATGCAAATTTCTAAGCAAATAAACTTGATAGCACCAAGTATTCCAAATGTTATAAAAAAATATAGGATGAAACCAGCAAGGACCCAAGGATCCCACTTAAAGCTGGAAAAAAAAAAAATGTAACATTGGGATACATAATGCTGAAATTGATTTTCTTTTTCAACTGTCACACTCTAAACAGATTAAACTTAAAATTCTCAGAAGCCACAAGAACCGTATGTGTTTGACAGGCAAGCCACATCACTGGGGCAGAAGCCTGTCACTTGCTTACACTTAAGTACTCAGCCTGTAATGAATGGTTTATAGTGGTACTAAGCCTGTAAAGCACAGGTTATAATGGTTTTCAACCTTGACAACACATTAAAATCTCCTGGTGTGCTTTCTTAAACAACTTTCCAACCCCTGAAAGTCTATTCTGTGGTCTGGAACCAATTCGAGGTACCAGGAGTTTTTATAAATTCCCAGGAAATTCCAACATACAACCAAAGCTTGAGAACCACTGCTTTAGATCTAGGCCTATGGAGGTTCTCACCACTGCAACACAACCATGCTCTGGGCTTAACACTACCTTGAAAGGTAAGAAAATAAGCAAAAGGTTGAAGCCATCTTCTGAATTCCTATAGACCACCATGAGCACTTGGTTAGACTACTTCCGCAAGTGCTACCCACTAGGAAACTTAGCTATCTATCAAGCCAGCCACCGTTGACAGCTTCTTTCAGATGTATTTCCTTTACCATGTGAACATGCTTGGACATCAATAAATAGTATAGCTTTCTTCATTGTAACTACCAATTAGGTTAACTATGGACTAGACAAAAGGGAAGATGGGAAAAGGAGAAATTGAGGACCTGATGTGTGCTAGACATTACATGCATTTACCACTGAATCTTTACAACAATCCTATAAGGAAAGAGTATTTTATTTTATTCCTCAGGAAACTGAGGTTCAGTGGGGATTGAGTGATTTCCCAAGATCCCAGGGCTACCACAGAGTAACACTGGAAAAGTGACACAAACTGCCTTTTACTATACCACACTGCCCCCTAGGGCTACAGGGGTCTATGGCACGCACTGGAAGTTAAAAGAATTTGAAATACCAGAAGGCAGCAGCTGGCTTGAAATCTTCCCTGGTAGACCTAATTGGATGTGATTGCTCTTTCTTCCAACACTTACAGCCTTTTCTGTGGGTACCACTGGCTTGGCACGGAGCTCTGCCTTTTGTTAATGGCTAATTCATGTGCTTTCAACTAATTGCCATTATACGCAAGCTCGGGCAGGGCGAAGATATTCCTGGTATTTTTTCATCTACCTCAGAGCCTAAAATTGCCCTAGAGCAGTGCTTCTCAAACTGTAATGTACATATGAATCACCTGTGGACCTTGTTAAACTGCAGATTCTAATTCAGAAGGTTTGGGTGGGGCCTGAGATCCTCCATTTCTAACAAGCAGTCAAGGGATGCCAATGGTGCTGGTGAGATAATTCTTACCGTGAATAAAAAGAAGCCAATTATTCCACATAAATGGGGTTTTTTAAACTAGACTTGAGGAACAAGCAGCTATGTGTGTGGCTTGGGAAATGAGATTTCACAACATATTTCAATTTTTTTTTTTTTAAGGTGCCTCAGTGTTGCACGCAACTATCAAAACTCTACAGTCATCTCTTTCCTGTTCAATGAATCTTTGCAGATTGGTTATTTGATAGGTAGGACATCTCAACATGAAAAGAAAGCACCTACAAAATACTGTTGAATTTCTCATGAATAACACAAATGAACATTAACTGGTTGGTCGATGTTTTGTTTTGTTTTTAATTAAGGATAGCAGTCTATTCCTTCCACAATTGCTCCTGTTTGTCCTGGGACCTCCTGTGTGGCCACTGTGTCTTTGGAGCTCCCAGAGTGATTGGGATACTTTTTTTCTTCTTTTTGAGAGCTTCTTGCTCTTGTCGCACAGGCTGGAGTGCAATGGCACGATCTTGACTCACTGCAACCTCTGTCTCCCGGGTTCAAGCGATTCTCCTGCCTCAGCCTCCTGAGTAGCTGGGACTACAGATATGCACCACCACGCCCAGCTAATTTTTGTATTTTTAGTAGAGACAGGATTTCAACCATGTTTGTGGGGCTGATCTGAAACTCCTGATCTCAGGTGATCCGCCTGCATCAGCCTCCCAAAGTGCTGGATTATAGGCGTGAGCCACAGTGCCCAGCCCATAATTGGGATACTTCTGGGAAAACCTGTGGGTAACCTCTATTAACATATTCTGAACTAAACACGGGCATTACAAATAGCAGCCTCTACCTCAGCAGATGTGAGTTCAAGCTCTGGCAACATTTTACTTCTAAAAGCTTCATTTCTCTTCCAGTACCACCCTCATGCAAGACTAAGGACCTTTGGTATAATCCAAAATGTCCAAACTCAATTTATTCACAAGAATTATATTCATACACCCCCACAGAATAGCTTTTCTCATTCACAATATTTCATTATTGAGTTTGTGGTGACATAAAAGACGGTTTATGCTGTATGTGACACAAAACATATAAATACTCCTGGAACATGTCATATTGTGGCTCAGAAGAAGACATCTCTATCCCATATTTACCTTTGTGCCCCACCCCCAGACACCCTACCACAATGGCACAGGGTTTTATAGAGATGTCACTGTGTCCCCTGAGCAGCCTCAATTTCCTCAACTATAAAAAACGACTAATAATACCTAGCCTGGATGTTTCCATGAAAATTAAACGTATATATCTTCCTCCAAAAGTCCCTGGCAACCTCTAGCCAACAAATCTAGACCATTTCCTCCCATGCACCCCCCGATCTTCATCTTACTACCCTCAACCGTAACCTCATCTCCTTATATCTTCTTTCTTTTTACAGAAATGTGCCTATCTCTTAGTCTTTCCAGTTGGGATCCATTCTCTTTGGATGACAACAGTTAGAAATAACAAATAACTTCACACAGTCAGTTCTCTATAAAATATTTGTTACATGAATAAACAATTGATCCACCTATAAACAAATCAAAGCCAGTAGATCCTAAATATTCAGTCCTAGACATCTCTACTACTGGGCAAAATCAGTTGGGGAAATATTAACAAATAGCAGCCATTTATGACAAATTCCTTTTAATTCAACTTATTCGAGTCCCCCTTCACAAAAAGAAAGGAACAAATCAAAGGTGCCACCAATATTTAGAAATCATTTGAGAAATAGTGCAGCAGCCAGAACATCAGGCTGTCAGAGGTACTGTGAGCCTGCCTAAAGCTTACACCTATGACAGTTTTATTTATTTTTATTTTTATTTTTATTTTTATTTTTTTGAGATGGAGTTTCGCTCTTGTTGCCCAGGCTGGAGTGCAATGGCGCGATCTCAGCTCACCACAACATCTGCCTCCCAGGTTCAAGCTATTCTCCTGCCTCAGCCCTCCTGAGTAGCTGGGATTACAGGCATACGCCACCACGCCCGGCTAATTTTGTATTTTTAGTAGAGATGGGGTTTCTCCATGTTGGTAAGGCTGGTCTCGAACTCCCGACCTCAGATGTTCCACCTGCCTCAGCCTCCCAAAGTGCTGGGATTATAGGCATGAGCCATCGTGCCCGGCTGTGACAGCTTTTAAGATGTATAGAGAAACACGCAAGAAAATGCCCAGAACCAGGAAATTTGTGTGCTCTTGATACACATATAAAACCACTCATGAGTAAACTGAGGCTGTTGCTACTTCACATTGGAGGTTATTATAAAGAGTAAAGGAAATGGCATATGGGTTTTCTATTCCAGTAGCACTTAGTATTTATTCAGAAAAGTTCCCATTCTGGCTCATCTTGGTGGCTATTTCCATCCCATTGGCATGGGGAAGAAGAGTAGCAGATGCTTAATTGACGTGTTCATTGACCTTATTAAAAAAGAAAGCCCTGACCATGACAAACATTTTGTTAGGCAATCTTTGCTCTTGTAGTCTTCCAAAATCTTATGAGAGGTAGCATCAAATTCTAAAACATTTAGTCATATAGGTATGATAAAATTGCACTCAGTGGCAGGGAAACAGGAAATGATATAAACAGAATGATGGAAAATCCTATCATTGAAAAGAAAAAAAAACTTCATAAAAAAATATCAAATCACACCACCAAAATAACATGACACTAAAAAAACTATAAAAGAAAATCTATGGCCGGGCACGGTGGCTCACGCGGGTAATCTCAGCTCTTCTGCAGGCCGAGGTGGGCAGATCACGAGGTCAGGAGATGGAGACCATCCTGGCTAACACAGTGAAACCTCGTCTCTACTAAAAATACAAAAAATTAGCCAGGCATGGTGGCGGGCACCTGTAGTCCCAGCTACTCGGGAGGCTGAGGCAGGAGAATGGCGTGAACCTGGGAGGTGGAGCTTGCAGGGAACCGAGATGGCACCACTGCAATCCAGCCTGGACAAGAGAGCAGACTCAGTCTCAAAAAGAAAAAAAAATCTATAAGAAAGCCTTTAAAAAATGTGAAAAAATAAAACGATTATTAATTGAACAAAATTTAGCCTATAAATTTAAGATAGGCAAACAAGAGAGTTTTATCAGGGTAAAATTTTATTAAAATGGAATTCATATATAAATGGCCCAATTGAGTGAAAACAATTACCAGCAAACAAGATTCATAGCAAAATGTCAGAGCCAAATGATTCAACGGCAAACGAAAAACAAAAGACAAGACACAAAGAGTGCATGTTATTTTATGTTATATATTCATGTAGTAACGAAATCGCCTTTTCTATTTTTCCCTAAAACTGTCGAGTATTTAACTTGTAATTGCCTTTAGTGTACTAACTGAAAATCTATTCAATATCCTGTTAATTAGGTTATACATAATATAATCTAGGGGTTACAGTGAACACATTCAAAGGGAATGTGCTCATTATAAAATCCTATTACATGTGGTTACAGTCTCTAAAGAAAACCTATGGGAATCCAGGTAATTTCCATATTTTAGACATGTGTGGAAAATGCCACACTTCCTCCTCTCCTGGAGGTTTCTGAGGAATGTGTTTTATTCCATCTGAAGCCTCAGGCATGTTAGAACTCCTCAACCAAAGTGTATTCTACACCTTATTCTGCCCTCCACATTGAGGCATCATGCTTTACAAATTTCTATCAATGAGTATGCTCAGAGGTGTCCACAGGTATTGTTTTGAGTTTTGGATTTTTTTTCCAAATTCACATGTCCATCTTCCTGTTTATTATCTCCCTAGTGCTGTGACTTAGGTGTGCCATCCCCCACTTAGAGAAGTGTGAGATCTATTAAACAATCCAAAATCTTGAGCCAAGAAAAGTACTGGCTAAATATCATTAAGGACTAGTTTTGTTTTTCAAAAAAGTAATTGGACATACCCCAGCTCAGCACATTCATTTATATTTACTATTGAAAAACAAAACTTAAAAAATAAAATGCTAATACTAGGAATGCAAGTACTTTAAGTGAAACCAAAGTTAAAAACTAAAATCACTCTATCTCATATCTAGTTCTTGAGTAAGGAAAAAGATTCATGCCCTTGACTCTGAAATGAACCTCATGACTGCCCCCAAGGAGTTCATTGTCTACGTGGAAAATTCCGAAGTTGCAGGAAAATATTTCCATTTTATCCACATCTCATTTCCACATCCACCTCTTGGACTACGGTCGAAATTTTATGACTATGGCTTCTTCCCTGGGCTTTACGTTGTCCTCCACTGAGATGCAGATAGAAAGTTAACACCTTTAGACTTATCAGTTTTATCCTCATATACTGTAAGTTACCTGCCTTTTCCTGAGAGCTGCTTCTGCAGGAGGCAGTGGCAGGAAGATTCTAAGAGAGGGTGAGGCCAGGTGCCTAGGAGGAGAGCAGCAGCAGAAAGGGAGCACTAAGGACAAAGAAGGCGGGCCAACCCTTTCCCAATTTTACTTAAGGCTTCAGCAGGGAAAACTCTATGAATACAATTGCAAATAGAACATCTTTCTAAAGTACATAAGCCCAGAGCTGCTTTAGGTGATGTTACAATTGGAGCCTGGACCTCTGCCCACTGTACTTGTTTTTCTAGTCCCCAAGACATCACAGAGTTCTAAGGTGTCTTGGACCCTAAAGGTCCAGGAAAGATGCTTTGAAAAACACTGGCCTATTAGAAGTTGCTGTTGTGAAAGAGCTTTTCTTATCTATAAGAACCATTTTTTCTCTTAAACCTATAATCAAGGATTTAATATTTCAGAGGTTAATTTCTGGATAGGTGGTTGGGAGATAAATTGGAAAAGAAAGGTATTGTTGATTGTTGTTTTTCGGCCAGATTCTTTGTACTATTAAGATCTTGATTTTCAAATAACATGGAGCTTAAGCCCAGAGGCTAAGGGAGTCTCACAGCTCCATAGACAGAAGCACTGCTTGAGAGCTGTACAAACCCGGACATTCCCTTCTCTCCATCTCCTGTTGCTGCTTCTTTCTTGCTGCAGGTGGGTTTATTCTATTCTAAGCCCATTTGAAGGAAATGGTCTCAGTACTAATTCCAATTTATATCTTCTCTGTTCATGAAACCGGCCAAACCAATTCCAATTTAAGTTTTCTAGAAAGTACTTTGCTCAGCTCAGTTGAGCTGATTATTACCATCATTCTGATTGTTCCCGTCAGAATAATCTGTGTGACAACTGTGCTAGGGTTAGGACAAGTTTCAGAAAAGGAGACAAAACAATAGACAACTTCACAATAGTTGTCCAGCACTTTCTTCCTGGAAACCCATGCCCCGATGCAGCAATGATGAGCCGATTCTCCCTATCACTTCCCAACTCCATATTCAGTGATGTCATATTAGTAGCCTGAAATCAGCCAGGAGGGGAGTATTTATACCATGAAAACTGGCAAATGCTACACATCAGGGCTTTTTTTTTTTTTCAGAGAGCCAATTTACCAGCACACCACTATCAGATAAGTCCCCTGTGATTTGATTGGAGACAGCCACATTAACATCCACCCACACACTGTGAAGTACTGCAGATAACCTGGGTGTCCTTTGCTTCATAAATATCTTCCTCTAGAAGGAACCCAAGTAAACATGCTCACCCAAGTATTTTTGTGTGTTTAAGAAAATAAAGTTAGACTTGTGCATTGCCATGGGTCCAGTGACCGCATTCCTGAGCATTTAGCGTAGTATTTCGAGCATCTCAAGCATTGTCCACTATCTTCATTACAAGGTCAGATATAGGTTAGAAGAATCTTAAAAATTATCCCCTTTCATAGTAAAAATTAAAAACAGCAAGTAGAGAAATCCAGTACAGAAGGTGTGAAGTGGTAGAAGTTACAAAAGCACTCGCTGGGATACCCCAGGAGCTCTACAAATGTTTGGGAATGTATGAAGAAAAGAAATGAAGTAGAAAGAGGAAAGGAGGTATGGGGGTGGGAAGGCGGAAGGAAAAAACATAAACCAAATAATGAGACGACAACCAACAAGACAACCCTCCACTGAGATAAGCAAAAGACATTAAATAATAAGTATAAAAGCATTCATTCACTCAACAAATGATATCAAGTGCCAAACATATGGCAGGGACTTGGCATAAAAAGGTCCATAAGACATGGTCCCTGCCTCGAGCACTGTACAGTTTGGTAGAGAGAGTCAAGTAAATTGACATTTCAATACTGGTAAATGCTATGATTAGTTAACTACCCCATGCTGAGGGAGATCATAGAAAGGCTTCTACTCCAAAGTTGAAAGTCCCAAAAGGTCACACTTCCAAAAAAAGGAACATCTAAACCAAGACCTGAAGAACAAATAAAAGCTCCTTGAGTGAACAGGGTGGGGCAAAGGGCATTTCAGGTGGAGGAGAAAGTATATAAAAAGGGTTTGGTGTTGAGTGGAAATAGGCAATGATGGATTTAACAAGTTCTGACTAGCTCAGGATAGCGTCCAAAAGAAAGCTGGAGATGTAAGTCAAACCAGGCAATGAAGGTCTTGCATAGCCTTCTCAGAATTGGGACTTTGAGGGCAAAGGAGAACCATAAAAGAAATGAAAGAAGATATCACTTTAGAGTAAATCAGGGAGTCCTGTTCATTTTATCTCCTGAATCGCTCTCAGACTGGTCTAGCCCTCTCCATGACTTTTCCAACTGGATTGACATGACATCTCCAGCTGGCCTCCTTGCCTCCACTCTGTCCTGCCTCTACACTTTTTCACATGCAAGGCAGGGAGACCAGCTGGAGATCATTGCAACACTCTTGTTGAGGGACTGCTTTGGTGAAGAAGAGAAGTGGTCCAATCTGAGAGCCATTCAGGAGATCAAATAAGCTGGGCTCGGTGAGTAACAGGACTTGGGGCAAAGGAGTCAGGTTTCCAGGCTTCTGACTTGGGCAGCTGGGTGGATAGTGGTGCTCTTTACTTTAAAAAGAAATAAAGAAAAAATAGGTTTACCAGGTAGTATGGTTTGGATATTCATCTCCTCCCAATCTCATGTTGAAATGTGATCTCCACTGTTAGAGATAGGCCTAGTGGGAGGTGTTTGGGTTATGGAACTGGACCCCTCATGAATGGCTTGGTGCCCTCCTCCCAGTCATGAGTGAGCTTTCGCTGTTAATTCACATGAGAGCTGGTTGTTTAAAGGAGCCTGGCACCTCCTCTTTCCTGTCTTGTTCCCTCTCACCATGTGACAGGCTGCTCATCCTGCACTTTCCATTTTGATTGTGAGCTTCCTGAGGCCTCACTAGAAACTGAGCAAATGCTACTACCATGCTTCTTGTGCAGCCTACAGAATTGTGAGCCAAATAACCCTCTTCTCTTTATAAATTGCCCAGCCTCAGATATCCCTTTATAGCAATTCAAAGTAGACTAACACAGTAGGGTAGATCAGGAGTTTTTGTCCTTGAGGTGCTATGGGACATCCCAGTAAAGATATATAGTTTATTCAAAAAGATTTATAGTTTATCCATATATATAAAGATTAAAGATATATGGAGATATAAAGATATATATAAAAGATTAAAGATATATCTTAAAGATTCTATATAACTTAATAGTTATCAAGTTTATTCAAAAAAGACAGGCCACCATGATTTATAATTTTTATGTTGTGTTTTGAGATGGTTAGTAAAAAACATTGCTTTTCCCCCTATCAAATGAGGCATGGGCATAAACAGAAGTAAACTACCACCTCTGATGATTGAGACATGTTTGGGAGACTCAGGCTGCCAATGTTTCATTCCTGATTTCCAGGGAGGGCCCAATGATCCCTGCCACCTGCTATTCATGTGCTTGTGTAGCCCTGTTCCATGCTGTATACAGCTGACTCATAGGACTAATAGGATCCTGTGAAAATGACAAATGTGACTTCTGAGGCTAGGTCACAAAAGACATTATGACTTGTCTTGCTCTCTCATGAATCTCTCTCTCTGGGAGAAGTCAGCTGCCAGGTCATGAGGTTACCCAAGCAGCCCTGTGGAGGCACTCTTACGGTAAGGAACTGAGGCCTCCTGCCAGCAGCCATGTGACTGAGCCACCTTGGAAACAGATCTTCCCCCAGATGACTGAAGCCCCAACCCCCTTGATTACACCCACATGAGAAAGCCTGAGCAGAACCACTTCTCTAAACTTCTAAATTCTCAACCCACAAAAAATGAGATACTAAATGTTTATGGTTTTAAGCCAACAAGTTTTGGAGGCAATTTGTTACACAGCACCGGATAAGTAATACAGAAACTTACATGCCAGGTCACAGCAAATATACTGGAGAGCTGTAGGCCTCTCCACTGGGGCCTTCCCCTATAAAACTTGAAGCAGTTTTTCTCAGACTCCCACAGGCAACAGAATCATCTGCTAGGCTTACTAAAATACAGATTACTGGGCCCAACCCAAGAGTTTCTGATTCGATAGATCTGAGGCAAAATCAGAAAATGTGGTATTCTGGAGCAAGTTCCAGGGGTTTGGGGGCTGATGAAAATGATGTGACCGTGAGAGGGCAGTAACATACAGCAAGCTTGATTTGGGTGGCGCTGAGAAGTCTGCTCCTGGGGGAGTTTCTCAGAGCATGAGACCATTCCGAAGAGAAAGAGGACAAGGGAACTGCCCAGAGAGAGGGAATCAGAGGGGAGAACTACAATTACTAATTGGTGCCCTCAGTAGCCCAGCAAAGTCTCTGGGTCAATGAGCTCCCACGGGCAGCAGACCTAGGAGTCTTGGTATAGATGCAAGATTTCTCCTATCAATGGCTAGCAGATGTCAGGTGCAGTTTCACAGGGTATGCAAAACAAAAAGGCTTTAAATGGCTAAGACCCTACTTACCTGGGCTATGTTTAAAACAACTGGGTGTGTAAACATTGTGTTTGGCACTGCTGGGCTTTTGAGCTCACTGCTCCCAGCCTCCTGTGAGGGAGTAAAGAGGCCCAATATACAGAGGCCATCTTTGGCATTTATGTAACAAATTTTCACGTCTCCAGGTGCTGGTACTGTTGGCCCAAGAACACATTTTGAGAAGACTGGCCTTGAGGAACCACTAGTGTGTGCTTATGGGCAGGATGGCAGTGGAGAAGAGGGTGAGGCTCAGTGTCTTCTCCCAAATTTTCATATTAAATAAAACCTCTTTCCCCAGAGAGAAGTAACAAGAGAGGCAGAGGGAAATGATTCTAACAGAAGTTCTAGCCACATGGAAGGAAGCATTAGCAGTGAGGAATAATGGTTCTCTCCCTAAACATACCACCCAAGGTAATGATTCTACATCCTAAGAAAATGTATTTTTCACGGGGGCATTTTTTTTCATTGTTTAGAAGAAGGAACTCCAATGAGGACCGTCTGGTTTTCTATAAACAGAAACCAGTTTCATTATTCTGACAAACAACAGTACTTTGCCTGCGGGTGGTAAAAGCTGTTTATATATCCTTACCTTAATTAAGTCATCTCTGACTAAAAATGATTATCTCACAAGTGTTCTGAACAGACTTTCTTTAAAGAATTCTAAGAAATACATCTATTTTTAGTGTTATAGAAGGTGTGTAAATTGAGATCTAATACTGAAGCTGTTTCCTTTAATTCCATTTTGAGTTGCTTTTATTTCTCCTTTATAACATTCATGTTCCCATAATTATCCATTCCTTCAATCATTATTTATCTAGTCTTAATGACTATGTTCTGTGCGTTAAGAACAGCCCTGGGTGCTTTGAGATGACAGAATTTAAAGCCAGAGCTAAGACTAAAAAACAAAAACAGAACAAAAAAATTTTTTTAAATTGTGAGAACTTATATGAAGAAAACTGGGAGCTTTTGATATACTCTATTGATTTCAGCTATTTTATTTTCCTTTCTCCCTCCATTCACATTTAAGGGAACTAATACTAAATTAGCATGAAGAGCGCACGCCTGTGATCTCAGCTACTTGGGATGCAGAGGCAGGAGGATCACGTGAGCTCAGAAGCTCAAGCCTAGCCTGGACAATATAGAAAGACACAGACTAAAAAAGAAAAAAAGAAGGAAAAAAATTAGCATGAAGAATTCCAGGGAGACAAGACAACAGAGCCACTTTCCTAGCCAAGAAAAATCCCAGTTTGCAGTTTACTGAATAGAAGTGTGCCACCTGACAGTAGTTTTAATGACTGACACTGAACCTTTTGTGAGTTTTGCACTTCTCTTGGCTGAAATCTCCAAACTGGCTCAAAGAAGCTCCAGCCTCTTCATTCTGTAAGTGTTGATACTATTTGCATAACTACCTGTCATTATCCCCTACCAGGTGCCTCCTTTCCAACCTTGAACGTTTCTTCTTGATTCATTATAATTAAAGAGCTAATGTAGCCATTCAAGTTCACATTGTCAATGACCAGGTAATCATCTTCCCTAGTGGCCAGAATTCCTTTCTTTTTATGAGGTTACAATTAAATTCCCTCCAGCCATAAGGTCAAAAGAATCTGGAACAGTTAGCCTTCCCAGTGACTAATTTCACACCTGTGACTCTGACACATAAAATAAGACCTCTTAAATGGAAGGTGTCAAATTAAGAAATAATATACATTTGACTACACCTGAACTGAAGTCAATTAGATGTAAAAATTAAAGACGGTGGCTTCTTTTCCTGTTACTGGAAGTGACGCTTGACATTCTACTTATCAATTTAAGACATCCGTGTCCCTTAGAAATGTTAAGGTAATTTGTAAGTTGGAAAAGAATTAAAATGGCCAAAAGCCTCAGGGAGATTAAGATAATGTGTTCATGTCTGTTCTGTGTAAAAATTTGTCTATCACTTTATTTTTTTCCCCTTCTCAAGATTTAAGTTTTTCTAAAATAGATTTTATTTTTCTGCTATTGAGGCTTCTAATATTTTGTTAAGAATTACGTGTATTATTGTTAATAATCACTATGCACAGCTAAATACCATGAGCCAATTTAGCCTCCGACTTCCAAAATGTAACATTGACCAATGGAGTTGCCTTTTATTTCTGTCATCTTGAAATGCACTGTGGACCTTCCCCTTCACCTACAGCTTTTAGTGATTCTCAATTTCACAAGTCACACACCACCACCCCCAACTCCTTATGCCTTTATCCTTCTTTCTCCTCTAAGAGTTGCTTCGAGCAACAAGGCTATTTACTGGGAGCGTTGCAAGTGTAACTTCAACTGGAAGTCGTTGTCGAGTTTCTATCAGCGCACTTTGAGTGGACACCCAATTAAGAGACTGCTTATGGCAGCCACAGTGCCCTTTCCCTCATGGCTGTAAGGGCTCCTGGAAAAGTGAGGAGTGTGACCCACTGCCAGAAACCTCCAAACCTGCAGTTCAGCTACCCTGAGTTTCTGGGAAGTCAAAGTGAGCAGCTCGTCAGGAACAAAGGCAGGTTTCCTTTACTCAAAAACATCCAGGTGATGACTCCAAGTCCTAAAGAATAACCAAGATGCAATCCTTGCACTTCTTGAAGTTGTTGTTGGTACCTCTTGGTCTCACAAGAAAAGTAACTGTTGCCTTTTATGGTAGCTATCTGTTGTTACTGCCACCCAGGATCCATTCACTTTTTGATAGCTATACCTTGATTTCCCCTGGGTAACCATGCTTTTCTCACTCTCAGCTCAGATGCTTGGGATCATATTTTGTATGCTGTGGGGTACACACACCCAACTAAGGAGAAATATGAGGTCTGCTTCCATTTCTGTAGCACAAAAAGAGAAATGTCCAAGAATATGGCCAAGGAAAGCAGAGATCAGAAATGAAAAAAAGTTCCTGTTGATGTTGAGTTCCTTCATCAAGCTGCACCTGAAACAAACCCTACTTGCAATCGCTGAATTCATTCATTCATGCATTCCTTCAGAAATATTTATTAAGTATTTCTAGGTATCATCCCCTCTTCTAGAGCCGGAGGCACAATGTAGTCCTTACTCTCAAAGTATTCACCAACATGTAAAAAAGCAACAGCCATTCAATGTGGTAAGTATTGGCACAGGGGCATTACAGAGCTGTATGCGGTGCTCCCAAAACAACAGCTCAACTCAAAGAAGGGAATCTGTGTCCTAGAGGAAGAAGAGTTTGAAATATTTGGTTGAAGTTTTCATGTAGACTGATTATTTCAAATGACACAGTACCACACTGATGAGCTACCCCAACATTTGACATCTCAGTTTTTTGTTACCTATTCCTGAATAGTGATTTTCTCCTCCAGGCCATCCTTTCCTATATCACATTCATGAACTTAGATTTTACCTGGACCTTCTGTACCTTTTAAATAAAGAGCCAAACACTTCACTTTCTAACCACCATACCAATTTTTCCAGTTCTTGCACTCAATACTTCCTCTAGGTCATAGACCCCTCTTGTCACCACACTCTGTCTTCATATCTTTCCCTACCCAGCTAGAGTCCTTTGATCTTTACTTCCACTCTTATCAGCATTTTCCCTTAGCCAATTCCTTTCAGCCTCAACAACCTGGCATATCATGTATCATGTATTATTCCAGTTATCTATTTAAAACTTTCCCTTTTCTACAAACTGTAGACTATAGGAATGGAGAAACTTCTTTATAACCATTGGATCTCCAGTGCCCAGTATCACTGTGACTGACAAACAGCATGCAATTATATTTGTTCATCCAAACACATTTTTAAATAAATCTATTATAGTGTGCTGAGTGCCTGGAATTGGGTTATCAGAAGTAAGTGCTTAGCTCTTTCCTCATGGAGTTTACAACCTATTAGGTTTGAGAGCTAAGGAGGTGGCAGTATTGCATTGATCAGGACATGGTCCCAGAATTCCAATCAGTAACAAACAGCAAGGAGAGTTGTGTCCACTGCAGAGGAGCTGAGGAACTTGCAGTTCAGAGAATTAGTTGCCAAGTAAACAACTCACAGACGAACATATGATAAATAATTTATTTTCCAAATGTATTGGAGAAGTTGCCCCTTGAAGTCAGGGGCTTTGACACTTATTATATAGATACCATGAATTGATGAAGGATCATAAAAATAATTAAGTCTTGATGTGTTGCCTTCAGGACAGGGCAATGGGAGTTATACCAAAAAAGAAAGTGACAACTCTTTTTAAAACAATGTTACAGGCCAGGCATGGTAGCTCACACCTGTAATCGCAGCACTTTGGGAGGCTGAGGTGGGCAGATCACGAGCTCAGGAGTTTTAGAGCAGCCTGTACAACATCTACTAAAAATACAAAATTATCTGGGCATGGTGGTGGGCGCCTGTAATCCCAGCTACTCAAGAGTCTGAGGCAGGAGAATCACTTGAACACCGGAGGCAGAGGTTGCAGTGAGCAGAGATTGTGCCACTGCACTTAAGCCTGGGTGACAGAGCAAGACTCCATGTGAAAAAAAAAAAAAAAAAAAAAACCACGTTACTCATCTGAAATCATTTTCAACAAGTCCTACTGGGCACATGCATTTTGTCTTCCCCTGGGATTTTCCTGGCATTGAACCTCTCAAAGACACCAAAACACTGAACATTAACAATGGAAAAGGAACATATAGCATATTTGATGAAATTTGTAGATTACAATAAACTGGAATAATGTGCAAAGACCTCAGAATGACGGAAGATAAATTCTAAATTGGCAGGCATATGAATTCAAATAATAAAATAACACCCAAGTTATAAGCTTATGAATTAACATATATTAGGGAATAACCACACACTGGAAAAGAGAAAATAGAATGAGAACTGCACAAATTAGATAAAATTTTAAAATATGAACTTTTAAATTCCAGGGACCCAGGGAAAAGGGGAGGGCCCGGTGATCCAAACAAAATACATTGTTAGGATCCTGGGTAGAAAGAGGGTGCTCCTGAATGGGAGTCTGGATAGAATTTACAGCTAGGTGAGGTTTAAAAAAAAACTAAAATGCTAGTTGATTTGCATGCAAACAAGGGAGAGGACCAGAGAGTTTTTAAGGGATTCTAGGGAAAGCCAAACCTCCCTGTGCGAACTGTTAGCCCAACACAGAAGAAACTACAAACCTGCGAACCACAACACGGGCAAGAGAAAGCATTAGGAAAATATGAAGAAATTAGGGGAGACGAATATTTATGGTCTAGACAGGATTCATATCAAGCCAGAAAGCTTGACTTTGAATAAAACACCGAAAAAGACTCAGATATCAGAAAAAGAGAAACAGCAACATTTACTGATTGCCTTGAGGGATCAACAGCAGCAGAAGAGACAGTTACCATCTTCCTTTTGCTCGCTTCCTCCTTTCTCTTGTACCTCTGTCTGAGAAGGACCCTACTCTCCTTATATAACATGGACTGGGGCCATGTAAAAAGACAAAAAGGAGGGCTAGCACCACTCAGCGTGTTGTGGGTGAAAGACCACGAGCTTTGGGTTAGCCCAAAGCAGAAGCACAGCTCTCCTCTTACTAGGTGTGTGATCTTAGGTAAATCACTCAACTGCTCATACAAGATTAGGGTATGGTTTCTCTCTATACAGATGACTCATTGAAGTTCTGTAATTATTACTCATTAGAATAAGAAGGAATGAAACTCATGTTCATTATATTTGGGTTGTTATGTTTGGATTGTTACAGTAAATCAGAGAGTATTTTGGAGTGGTTAACATAACCTGGTCATAAGAATATTTTAATTCTTAGATGTGTCCCCTAAGATAGGGTAATTGAAGCAATAATAAAGTCCTCATCTCTGAGTGGGTCTTAGGAGAGACTGAAGAGAGCAAAACCATTGGTCAGAAGTGATACCCTGCTCTGATGGACAGAAGCTGAGCTGAGGGTACATGATGTACAGACCTGGCCTCAGGTAGGAGTACATGCTGAGAGGGTGCTTTGAGTCCCAACCTGATCTCTAGGACTTCCCCTTGGCCAGAACAAGCTGTTGAAAACAAGGAGTTCGAGGTGGTCAATTAGCTGACATGGTGGGGAGCCACATCCATCCTGAGGGAAAGACACAGACTGACAATTTCTTGCTTTGGACAACAGGTAGAAGAGGCAGATGGGATTGGTGAAAAGGAAGAAGACAGGAGTGGGAGAGCCATGCCACTTTTTTCTTTGCTGCTTTTTCCCCATGCAAATCCTAACTAGGATCAACCCTGCTTAGCTTCTGAGATCAGACAAGATCAGGCACATCCAGGATGGTATGGTCACAGACTTGTACTTTCTTTCTCAGTAAGTGCACGGTTCTCAGAGTGCCCAAATCTATCAAAACATATGGGTGAGAATTTATAATAGGTTGCTTTAACTTTTTGCTCCTCCTCCTGATGTTGATGCTACAGCTCTTTCTTTGAAAGATAATCATAGCCATCGAGCACATTCTGTAAACAGAGAGCAATGTGGGAAGCTAGAATGAGCAAGAGTTGTTGGGATACAGAGCTCTTTCATCATAGAGAACTGCTGGAGTTAGCCAATAATCCAGGGTTGACCAGATTGGATGGCACATTAGGCAATGGCCAGATTGGTCTTCAGCATCCCTACGCCAATCTCTGTAGTTATAACCAGCACTTCCCCACTTAGGTTTGTAGCTCAGGTAAGCCTTAATTCTATGGGGTTTCACATGGTCCCTTGTCCTCTGATCACCAGAGTGACTAACTTCCCAGTTGCTCAAGACTTTCCTACTTCTAGCACTGGGTCCTGAGAAACCTCTCAGTCTCAGGCAAACTGGGATTGTTCATACTCTACAACATAGTGTATTCAAGGACCCCTCCTTAGACAGAATCCTGATGACATGGGATCCCTGGGACCTCACATGTTGGGACCTGAGAGCAGATTTGACTCCCTCGGCCACTGAACAGTCACCATTCACATCCTTGCCTCTTTGTTAATGCAGCAAAGCCTGGAATGCAAGAAGCACTGCCTCATAAGAGGTTTGCTAAGCTGATGAGGACATGCTGTTTCTCCTCCTGGGATCTGGTTTTGAATAGGATTATGGAACAAAAGGAGAAGATGGGGAAATAATTTGTCTAGATACAGTTAATTAGACAGTCATACCAATTTAATTTTGCAATGAAACAGTTATCTTCTGCAACTGAAAGACAAGTGGTGAGGCAAAGCATCTGTTTAACAGTAAACAGAGCTGTAAGTCTGCCTTTGGAGTCTAAGACAAAAAGCAGCCACCTAGTCAGAGTGTAATTCATTAAGCTGGTCAGATTCCATTACTGTGAACTTCCTCCAAGCCAGAAACAAGAAGAATATTAGCTAAGCCTTTTAATCACTTGTGTGTACAGAGATTTGCAACATGAAAACAGCCGTTGCTGTGGGATCCAATTGGTCCCAATTATGCCACACACACAAGTGATGCTAATACATTGTTGATTTGTTTCTGGATGCCAAAGACAGTGATGTCATGATTGAAGGTTCTTTACCTGGTTGGTGTATTTGTGTAAGAAAATAAAATGAAATTAGTGGAGAAAATAGGCAAACAACCCATATAAATAAATATTTCAAGAATATCAAAAGCTCTGGACTCCAATTTGTGTTACTTGCCTAGAATCATGTTTATCAGAGATAAGCTTTAGTCAAAACAAAAGATTAATTTAGACCTGATATCACAAACTAGCAGCTCACGAGACAAAGAGGCCCAGTTAGTGGCTGTTTCATTTTTAATTCAATTAGGGTTAAACATGGCAGATCAAACACATGTTTATTTTCTCTCCTGAAATGTCACTAAATAGTGAAGTAATAAAACTAGTATGCACTCTCAATGATGAAGAGAGTGGGAAGAGAGTGGCAGAGTGCAAGAGATGCAAACAAAATTTTGGAAGACACTGAATTAAGAAGTGGTGACTAATTTAGCAAAGAAAAAGGTGACATTTAAATACCTTCAGAGGGCAATAATAACAAGGAGCCGTGTAATCTACCCTTTGGAGCTAAAGTGTTAGAACTCAGAAGTAACAGATTTCAGAGTATACTGGCGGTCCAAATACCAGGATAGGTATAAAAGCCTTTTCAAGGGACAGTTGGACTCTCAAGTCCCTGTTCCCAGTCTGTGTTGTTAGGCAACTCCCCTTATGCTCACCTCCAAGAAGACCAGATGTTTACTCTTTTGAGGGACTGAACCTGAGCCATTCCAGACTCAGGGACATCTCATACAGTAGAGGACTGAGGCAGGAGAACTAATTGGAAATCTACATACAGAACTACTGAGAGGCCCAATGCCCTCTTCTGCTCCAGTCCCTAGAGCACCAAAACCCAGACTCATACGGCTAGGCTATCTTTTCTGAAAAACTGAAACTATCACACAGAAAAAATTGTATTGATATTTGAGCACTCCAAAGAAAACAGTTACAGCCCAATAACCCCACAGCAAACCCACTCTTGCACACAGAGCATGCAAACAGCCCTTTGGTGCCTCCCTCTGTGTATTATTAGACAGCCAAGAAGCACCTGGTTATTTGATAAATCCTTCAACATGCAAGAGACCAAAACCCCCCAAAAATGCATATAAAGGACATTTAAAACTCTAAAACAATTTCAAGAAAAGGAACAGAAGAAAACTTTAAAGAAACAGAAGAGAAATTGCTGTAAAAATAGAAATTCAGAGATCAAAGATGAGATCAGAAGTTTAAAATGTTAGAAGTTATTTTTAAATCTATAGAAGAGATGGAAAATAAAACCAAGAAATCTCCCAGAAAGCAGAACGAAAATATAGAGAGATAGGGATCAGGTGAGAAATAAAATCAGAAACTCGGTCAAGAAGACTCCACATACAACCAATAGACATTCCAGAGGTTAAAATGAAAGAGAAGGAGGGAGGGAGGGAGAGAAATTACTCTCAAGGTATATAGAAAATTTTTCTTTTCAAGACTCTTTAAATGAAGGCCCCAAGTGCCCAATACAATGAAAAAGTTCCACATCCCAGACATTTCATCATGAACTTTCAGAACATCCAGAATAAAGAGCCTTTAGAGATGAGAAGCTAAAACTACTCAAAGGATAAGTAAGCAGAATCGTTTTTGGAGTTCTAATGATAATATTGGGTGCTAAACTCCAAGGGAGAAATGCCTTCAAAATTCTGAGTGAAAATTATTTTTCACACTCAAGTTCTTTACCCAGCAAAACTATTAAATAAGTGTTAAAGCAGAAATTTTCAAACATGCAAGGACAAAAATTTTACCTTCCACACACTGTTTAGAAGCTAGTGGCAGCTGTACTGCCACACAGCAAATGGGGAGACCTGACACAGACGGAAATGGCACATAGGTCAGAGAGGCTTAATCCAGGACGATCCCAGGGGCAACCCTGGCAGGATGCAGTAAAATAAACTTGTTGAAAATGATCCATAATACGGAGGAAGATTCAGGAATGGGAGGGAATGGTTAAGACATTTCTCCATTTGATTATAAATTTTCTATACTCATTTTTAGCCAGTATGTGTTACTTCAATTTTAAAAATATCATTTTTTTAAATGTTTAATTGATTGCAATGTCTGAAAATTAGGAGATTTTACACAAATTCCACATATATGGTTTGTAGTAGTCTAGGTGGGCTCTTTTGAGGCACAAATGACCAAAAAACTCTCAACTTTTTTTAAAATGTATTTCTTATGCTATTTGTCCATCGTCTGCTGAAAAGGCCTCTGCTTATTATCAAATCACTAAAGAAAACCATCCGAAGTTCTCTTCTAAAATGTTTCCATGATTTGAAAGGAAGGAAAGGAGAGCATAGAGAGCCATGCACTGCTTCTGAAAGCTTCTGTATGGAGCTGGGCACCATGGCTCGTGCCTGTAATTGCAGCACTTTGGGAGACTGAGGTCAGGAGTTTGAGACAAGCCTGGCCAATATGGTAAAACCCGTCTCTACTTAAAAATACAAAAATTAGCCAGGCATGGTGACAGGTGCCTGTAATCCCAGCTACTCGGGAGGCTGAGGCAGTACAATTGCTTGAACCCCAGAGATGGAGGTTCCAGTGAGACAAGATCATGCCACTGCACTCCAGCCTGAGCAACAGAGCCAGACTCTGATTTCGTCAGAGTAGGATTATGTAATGCATTTACAGGAGGGGGCATCCACTGGGCTCATGTTTATTTTTAGCAGAAATCTGCAGGAGATAAGTAGCAAGTAGACCATTAAATACCTATGCATACTTCAATTTGCTAAAATCTTCACCCTAACATCTCCCTAACACCAGACCAAATGTTAGTTGCCATTCATTATGGCCACTTGCAATTTTTTGTAGCGTAGTATTTTTAATGGTAGCAATAAAAATAACATGAAATATTTCTCTATACACGAAGAAAAATAGAATGAGAAATAAGTGTCTCAAGGTAAATGGAATGAATCTTGTATTCTAGAAGTCAAGAATACTCCTGTGTATTCAGTCTGCCAACAAAGCATTGGTTTTACCTCCTTTATTTTGCTTTTGTGATTTGAATTGTGTTCCCCCAAAATATGTGGAGTCCTTATCCCTGGTAACTTAGTAAGTGACCTTATTTGGAAATAGTGTTCTTTCAAATGTAATTAGTTAAGATGAGATTGTACTGGAGTAGGGTGGGTCTTTAATAGACAAAATGCCACGGAGGCCGTGGAGGCAGAGATGGAATTTTTGATGCCTCCAGCCAATGGATGCCTGGGGCTGTGAGAAGCTGAAAGTTTCCTCCCTTACAACCTTCAGAGAAAGCATTTTCTTGCCAACAACTTGATTTCAGACTTCTAGTTTCCAGATCTGTGAGGGAATACATTTATGTTGCATAAAGCCACTCAGATTGTTGTGCTTTGTTACAGCATCTTACTGATATGCTTCCTAATCCCTATAAGATCAAAGCCTCTTACCCCCAATATGGAGCATTTCTGAACAGAGCTGGGCGAGAACACTACAAAATTCCTTACTCTCAGCACTTTGGGAGCCCAAGGTGAGTCGATCACCTGAAATCAGGAGTTTGAGATTAGCCTGGCCAACATGATGAAATCCTGTCTCTACTAAAAATGGAAAAATTAGCAGGTCACGGTGGCAGGTGCCTGTAATCCCAGCTACTCAGGAGGCGGAGGCAGGAGAATTGCTAGAACTGGGGAGGTGGAGGTTGCAGTGAGCAGAAATCACCCCACTGCATTCCAGCCTGGGCAACAGAGTAAGACTCTATCTTAAAAAAAAAAAAAAAAAAGAAAGAAAAAGAAAAGAAAACCTCTTTACTCAAATTCTACATTTGTTTCTTTGAGTGAAGACTTTCTTATATTACATATTTAATGGTGACACAGTAGACTGCAAAAATCATTCTGATCCTGATGTCAATTGGCAAATCATGAACAATTCATTACCAGTTAGCTCAGGAAGGCTTAAGACTGCAGTCATTCTAGGTCACCAAATGCTACACAAACCACACTCCCATTAGGGAATTGGATTCTCCGAAGACAGGCATGTGAACACCACATTTCACAAAGACAAAGCAACCTAAGAGTTGAGTTCTGAGCAGCCAGGAGGGAGCAGATTCCAGGTAAGTCAGCTAGGGTTAAAATCAAAACAGAAGGGCATGAACAAAAAGATTATTCCAGAAAGCATGGGTGGGAGTGTGGTCTCAGTCTCAGAACGAAGTAAATCCACATAAGGAATATAGTGGATGACAATTTATTCCAGGACAGAGATCTGCTGCCCTCTTCAGGGATAGACCTGCTAGGTCTTGGCTGAGAGTAACGGGCTTGACAACCCACAGCAACTGTTTGAGGAGCCCTAGAAGGCGTACCCACAGGCGGTCTTTTGGCACCTGGTGCCTCCCCTCGGTGCTGCCTCTGAGAAAGGTTACAGCACAGTGAGATGAGCAGATCTGAGTCAAGTACCTAAACCATGGAGATGCTGTATTGTCAAGAGGAAGAAACAGCATCTTTTGTCCCTAAATGCCACATGGTTCAGGAAGATGGTGTTTTAATTGCCTGTTGATAGTCTAGCCTGGCTTTTTATCTCCAATTTAGGGCTTAATGCCTTTTCATTTGTCATGTCAAAACTGTCCTCGTCACATTGTTTGTGATGCTTTCTCTATTTTTCACAGATCACATACTTTTTCCTTAGGCTATTACAACTTGCATCTTTATTTTTCCATCATGTTCAATCAGTTATAAGCCTCCGAAATCATTTTTCTCCTAGATATACAAAGGCACATCAAGATTAAAGGGCTAATTGTGACTTTCATCTTGTGCTTCTTCCGTGTTCTTTTTAGTAAAATGGCCAAAGAACATCATTTGCTGGCCATATATATAATAAGCACTAATTTTCATGCTTAATAGTTATTAATCTAAATAGACAACCATAGGAGAATCATTAAAAAAACTATACACTTGCCACATGATGGAAGGTTGGGAATGAATAAGCATGATGCTCAAAAATAATTTTTCATATCCTGGGGAAAGACAATGTAAGTCATCAGTACACAAAATACAGATATAGTATTGTAATTGTGTAAATATATATTAAAATCTGATGTTTTTCTTGTTCATCCTTTCTGTGCCTTTGAAAGTTCCAATTATTAGCATGTGTATAAAATGTTTACATATTTTTACAGTAAAAAATAATTATCAGAAAAAGATAAACTTATTTTTTAAATTTTGGAAGATTAATGATATTCACATTACTCATTTTTGCAATACTACTTTGGAAGACTTTATACATTCTAAATCATTGAATAAAGTTTCACATTTAAAAAAAAAAAAATTTAGACGAGGTGTGGTGGCTCATGCCTGGAATCCCAGCACTTTGGGAGGTGGAGGTGGGTAGATCACTTGAGGTCAGGAGTTCGAGATCAGCCTGGCCAACTTCGTGAAACCTCATATCTACTAAAAATACAAAAATTAGCTGGGCATGGTGGTGGGTTCCTGTAGTCCCAGCTACTCAGGAGGCTGAGGCCAAAGAATCACGTGAACTGGGGGGGCAGAGGTTGCAGTGAGCCAAGATCATGCCATTGTACTCTAGCCTGGGCAACAGAGTGAGACTCTGTCTCAAAAAAAAAAAAAAAAAAAATTAATTAAAAATAAATATTTACATTTATATGTAGGCCAAAGTGTTCACACCTGTTATGTGGCCCTCAAGAAAGTATAAGAACAATAACGCTGGAACTTGACAGCTGAGTCTGCAAACTGTTTCTTAAAGGGCCAGAATAAACAGTTAAGGCTCTGAAGGCCACACATTCTCTGTCAAAAGTATTCAACCCTGCTGTTGTAGCACCGAAACAGCCATGAACAATACGAAACACGCGGACATGGCTGTGTTCCAACAAAACTTTACAAAAACAGGTGGTAGTCTGCCACCCTCTGCTTTAGAGCAGTGCTCATATTTTAATATGCTTATGAATCACATGGAGATTTTGCTAGAAAGCAGACTCTGATTCGATAAGTGCACACTGTACTCTGAGATTCTGTATTTCTAGCAAGCTCTCAGGTGATGCTGTTGCTACTGGTCTGAGGACAACACTGAGTAGCAAGGTAGAGCATTGATTTTATTAGCCACATAATATTTAGAGACTCATGGAATAGATCCTACCAGGAGATAAAAATATATTACGTTCATCCACAACACATATGCATTATAATACGACTTTTGCTTAATGGTTTTTTATTTTATTCCTTTTTTTATTGGAACAAATTAAGGATATTAAGTAGGAGATAGATGGCTTTAAATATTTAAAAATAGTTTACTCAAGAAAAATAATTAGGCTGACTTTTATGTAGAAAGAAGTTATTTGCTTATTCGTTATAAAAGTATTTATTTGTCTCTAGATACTAGGTTGCCAATTGCTTGAAATACAGGGATAAAAAGAGCACAGTATCTCACTTCAAGAAGCACAACAACCAGGCAGTAGAGACAACCACACAAGGAGATCATTACTTTTATTAAAAGAAATTGATGGGCCCCAAATTAGTTTTGCCTGGAAGCATTCAAATCTTTTCACAAAGATTTTAGGTTGTAGAGAAAGATGGTATTCCCCTGTGCTAAAAATCCAGCCACTTACCGAACTCATCCAACTTATAACAAGTCATAACAGCTACTTTTGCAAGTATCTCCTCAAAACTTTCTACCTCAAGGGCATGTGTTGATTGTAACCCAGGTTTCCTCAGGATTCATCACTTGCAGTAATCATGAGGTCACATTCCCGGCAACAATTAAAGTTTTAACACCTCCACTTGGATGACCAATAGACATCCTAAAGTCAGTATGGTCAAACCCAACTCCTGAGCCGCACAAATCTGCACCACTTCCACTTTTCTTTTTTTTGAGATGGAGTCTCGCTCTGTTGCCCAGGCTGGAATGCGGTGGTGTTGGGATTACACGCGTAAGACACCATGCCCAGCCCACTTTCCTATTTCTTTCATGGCAACACCATCTTTCCTGTTGCTCAAGTCAGTAATCCCTAATGCCACCTTCTAACACAACAAATGCTGTTGGCTTTACTTGCAGAATATATTCAGATTCTAACCATGTCTTAACATTACTACCATCTGGTCCAAGCTTTCGCCTACATTACTGCAATATTTCTTTAGTAGACTTCTCAGATTCTACACTATCCTCAGCAGCTACCCAAGAGATCCTTTTAAACTTAAATATGATCATGTCATTTCCTACTCAAAACCTTACAGTCTTTCTCCATTTGACTCAGTACAAGGCCCTTTGTGATCCAGCCTCAGATCATTTTTCTAAACTCATGTCCTACTACTTACTCCCCTGCTTAGTCCCTGCCAGCCACACTGGCCTCCTTGGGGCTACTGGAATATGCCAATCACATTCCCACTTTAGGACAATTGCTGTAGCTATAGCTTCTGCCTGGGGCACACTTTCTTTAGCCACTTGCTTATTCTCTTACCTACTTCAATTCTTTGTTCAGATAGCATCGTATGTATGTATGTAGCATACATCACTCCTAGCATGCTAGAAAACATTTTATATATATACACACACGCACACACACATATATATGTATATATTTAATTTCAACTTTCATTTATTTTTTGAGATGGAGTTTTGCTCTTGTTGCCCAGGCTGTAGTGCAATGGCGCTATCTCAGCTCACTGCAACCTCTGCCTCCCAGGTTCAAGCGCTTCTCTTGCCTCAGCCTCCCGAGTAGCTGGGATTACAGGCGTCCACCTCCACGCTCAGCTAATTTTTGTATTTTTAATAGCCAGGCTGGTCTCGAACTCCTGACCTCAGGTGATTCACCCACCTCGGCCTCCCAAACTGCTGGTATTACAGGTGTGATCCACTGTACCCAGCCTAAGCCACTGTGCCCCGCCTCAACTTTTTAGATTCGGGGGTATATATGCAGGTTTGTTTCCCGGGTACATTGCATGATACTGAGGTTTAGGGTATGATTCCTGTCACACAGGTAGTGAGTATATTACCCAATAGTTTTTCAACCCATGCACCCTCCCTTGTTCCCCCTCTAGTAGTCCACAGTGTCTATTGTTGTCATGTTTATGTCCATGAGTACCCAGTGTTTAACCACCACATGCAAGTCAGAAGATACAGTATTTGGTTTTGTTTCAGTGTTAATTCACTTAGGATAATGGTCTCCAGCTGCATCCTATTGCTGTAAAGGACATGATTGTGTTTTTATGATTGCATGGTATCCCATGGTATATATGTGCCAGATTTTATCTAGTCCACTATTCATGGGCATCTATGTTGATTCCACATCTTTGCTATTGTGAATAGTGCTGCAATGAACATATATGTGCATGTGTCTTTTTAGTAGAACAAGATATCACCTTTTTAATAAGTCCTAGCCAGACTACCTTCTTCCACCCTACACTCCTAACCCATTTATTCAGCTCCTCTTTTTAAAATTTTATAGCATACCTGCTATAAACATGCCAGGAAACTTACACAATATATTATTTATCCTCCTGCCCACACCGGCGCTTTCTGTAAGCTCTACAAGGTCAGGAAGCTTTGTTTCATTTGCTGCTGTTTCTCCATCTCCAAGAAGAGTGCTTGGCCCAAGTTTGTTAATGATTGAATCAATCCTATTGCCCAATAGAAAGCCTTCTGCGCCCCATCAAAGTCTTGCCCAGGAGTGTCTCCCATGAGTTCAAGAATAGTCCTTCAGATCTTTGCCTTGCTGTTCATGATGATTCCTGAGGAAACCTCCCACCCAACTCTGCTGCCAGACCCATGAGCACTGTAACTACTCCTGCCTGTCCCAAGGAGGAAGGCTCCTGAAGCCCCAAAGCAGCAAAGCTTGCCATGCTTCCTGCAGCCCTCACTGAGCTGCACACTGTGTTCTGGCAGCAGAGGGCAGAGTGCTCATCTTTCCCGTTTATGACCCTGCTTTGTTACTAGGACACCACCACGACAGGCTCGCATACTGAAGCCTCTGAACTACTAGCCCTACAGACTCCTCTGAGCAATGTCTGAATTCTGCCAATAGGTGCTACTTAGGGTCAAACAAGGATCCCTCCACCACAAGTTCACATTTTTCACTTCCAAGATGGTGCTTCCAAGTTATGCTGATGAACAACGTGGACCATGCAAATTTGTCGCTTTGTCAAGGTGTCTCTCTTGTTATTAAGGGCTACTCTTATAGGCTCAAATTTGTACTGCTATATCCAAAATGTTAAGACTAGGTGAAAAAGCATGTATGCAATACACCACGCCCAACCTAAAGTGCACAAGGTACTTGTAGTTCCTTGAAAGACACCAAATGAATAAAGAAAACCTTTCTTGTTATGTATTATTCAAACCCAATTTGAATATACATCTTGTTATACATTATTCAGATGCAATTTTTCACAATAACAAATAAATTCTCCAGAATGCCCAGAGCCAAAGGATATATCAATATTGGATGAAGTTCATTCACAATATTTTATTTAGAAACAATTTAAGAGTCAGAGTATATTATTTTTATAAATGTAAATTTGGGCCGGGCGCGGTGGCTCAAGCCTGTAATCCCAGCACTTTGGGAGGCCGAGACGGGCGGATCACGAGGTCAGGAGATCGAGACCATCCTGGCTAACACGGTGAAACCCCATCTCTACTAAAAAATACAAAAAACTAGCCGGGCGAGGTGGCGGGCGCCTGTCGTCCCAGCTACTCGGGAGGCTGAGGCAGGAGAATGGCGTGAACCCGGGAGGCGGAGCTTGCAGTGAGCTGAGATCCGGCCACCGCACTCCAGCCTGGGTGACAGAGCAAGACTCCGTCTCAAAAAAAAAAAAAAAAAAAAATGTAAATTTGGTGGCTTTTTTGTTGAATTACATTTAAATTTTCTTTTCTTCAAACTATTCTAACTTCAATATTTCTGTTTTCATCAGAGGCAGTTTAAGTGTGTCTGACTGGCTCTGGTAACAGTGGGGTGTGATAGTAATGCTTTTACTCAATTTCCTTGTCCAAAAAATAAAGTAGTTGAATCACATAATCTCCAATACCTTTTCCAGCAATACATTTTGATGATCCCATGATTTAAGAAGAAACAATCCAATCTTAAGGATTGGAAATGACTATTAGTACACATTCAAAGTTAAGATCAAGTAATAAATTGCAATTTCAATTCATCTTTGAGTTCAAAATAATTACATATGTATATGTTTAAAATTACACATACATATGTTTAAAATTGCCACATATATTACCTGACAATAGTCTTTTGAGGTATGCTTAACTAATATGTTTCCAGTTTCATAGATTAATTCATTTCATCAGTCAGTCATCCTTTTTTGAACACCTACTGGGTGCTGGGTATTATGTTAGGCTCCGAGCATGCAAAGTTACAATGTAGTCTCTACCTTCAAGCATTAGATGAACACCATATAAAATAATGGCAATAAAAATGCAGCAAATATAGAGCAGAATTCCATATAGGGTACAAAATAGATTCAAAGGGAAAAAGTCAATTCTGTCTAGAGGGAGGGGCTAAGAAATGTTTCCCAAAGGAAAAGGAGCTTGCCCTGACACTGGAAAAACAAGTAGATATTCCACAGGTGGATGGCATAATAGGAAAAATGAAGGTATTCTAGGCAAGGGATACCTGGCCAGAGATAGTAAAACATGAGCAAGGGTGGCACCTTTGGGGGATGCATCTACAGCCGACCCTTAAACAACATGGGGGTTAGGGGCACTAGTCCCCCGCATAGTCAAAAATTTGGCTATGAGTTTTGATGCTTCAAGAACATAATTATTGGCCAGGTGCAGTGGCTCACGCCTGTAATCCTAGCACTTTGGGAGGCCGAGGCGGGTGGATCACTTGAGGTCAGGAGTTCGAGACCAAACTGGCCAACGTGGTGAAACCCCATCTCTATTAAAAATATAAAAATTAGCTAGGAGTGATGGTGCATTCCCGCAATCCCACCTACTCGGCAGGCTGAGGCAGGAGAATTGCTTGAACCTGGGAAGTGGTGGTTGCAGTGAGCTGAGATCACACCATTGCACTCCAGCCTGGGCAACACAGTGAGACTCCATCTAAAAAAAAAAAAAAAAGCCACTAATAGCCTCCTGTTGACAGGAAGCCTCACTGATAACAGTTAAGTCACACATTTTGTATATGTATTATATACTGTATTCTTACAAAAATAGAGAAGAAAATGTCATTTTAAAAATCATAAGAGAAAATATACTTGCTATTCGTTGCATTAAAGTGGATCTTAAAGGTCTTCATCCTCATCGTTTTCACGTTGAGTAGGCTGAGGAGGAGGACGAGGAGGGGTGGTCTTGCTGTCTGGAGGCCGACAGTGATAGAAGAGGTGGAGAAGGCAAGAGGCAAGCGCACCAGGTGTAACTTTTATTGAAAAATTTTCAAATGCCAGGCGCGGTGGCTCAAGCCTGTAATCCCAGCACTTTGGGAGGCCGAGACGGGCGGATCACGAGGTCAGGAGATCGAGACCATCCTGGCTAACACGGTGAAACCCCGTCTCTACTAAAAAATACAAAAAAAAAACTAGCCGGGTGAAGTGGCGGGCGCCTGTAGTCCCAGCTACTCAGGAGGCAGGAGAATGGCGTAAACCCGGGAGGCGGAGCTTGCAGTGAGCTGAGATCGCGCCACTGCACTGCAGCCCAGGAGACAGAGCGAGACTCCGTCTCAAAAAAAAAAAAAAAAAAAAGAAAAATTTTCACTTACAAGTGGACCCGCCCAGGTCAAGCCCGTGTCGTTCAAGGTTCTACTAGAATTCACTACAGCTGGGGCTTAGGTATAAGGAGAGTCAGCTGAGAGAAAGAGAAGCCGACTTTGCATCTCGTGCTAAGGAGTTTTATCCGGCAGCAATGAGGGATCCTGTAAGGATTTTAAGCAGGAGAGTAGCTTCGTCAGGCACACATTTCTGAAAGCTTCTTCTAACAGTGTTTTGCAAGGTGGATCAGATCCTGGCAAGGAAGGTGGAGAGATGGTGTATTAGTTTTTTATGGCTATTATAACAAAGTACCCCAGCTTGGGGGGCCTAAACTGCAGAAGTGTGTTTCTGCACAGCTGTGGAGGATGGAAATCTGAGATTGAGCTGGCAGCAGTTTCTTCTGAGGCCTTTCACCTGGGCTTGCAGGTGGTCATTCTCTCCTGTCTTCACATCATCTTCCCTCTGTATGTAGGTCTGTGTCTTAAATTCCTCTTCTTAGAAGGACACCAGTCATATTAGACGAGGTCCCACCCATATGATTTCATTTTACCCTAATTACCTTATTAAATGCCCTATCTCTAAATGCAGTCAGATTCTGAAGTACTGGGGGTTAGGGTTTCAACCTATGAATTGGGAGGACAAAATTCAGCCCGCAATATGTAGGGTAGGTAGGGGCTGCTGTAGTGGGCCAGGCGAGAGATGAGGAAGGACAGGAAGCACTGCAGGAGCAGCTAGGATGTGGGGTGCTGAGGAGCATAGCACACATTTAGGAGGCAGGAAGGGGAAGAAGGACTCCCAGGTGTCTGGGAGTCTGAGAGGGTGTGGGGCACGTGTGAGGAGGTGATATATTTTGATATGATAGGTTTCCATTGTTTTTAAGGTGTTTATCCACATATTATATGTATACATCTTAAAGGGTCATTTATTGTTAAGAGGCTTACATCAAAAGGAAAACCATTGCTTCCCCCACCCACCCTCTGTGCCTTTTCTTTTCCCCAGAAGCAACCACTTTTAACTTTTAGCTGATTCATCTGACATTTACTTCCCTCTTTCTCAACAATATTGATACTCTGCTGATGGAGCATTCTTCCCAAGTTCAGAACACATTGGAAGGCATGCTTGGGAGGTCAGATGGTTGAAGATCAAAGCATCAGCTTGAGTTTTGGCCAAAGCAGATGGGTTTCCTAAGCACTCACGTTGAATTTAACTCACCTGCCCAGGCACAACAGAAATTGAAAAACTGCAGGTAGAGCCGGACCCTGAGAGCTTCCCTGTAGCAACAGCAGAGGTACGAGACTCCTGCAGCCTGCTTGCTCTGAAAAGAGTTCAGAAGGGCCTCACCAGGCTTGGCTCCTATGCCCCTGACTATTTGCTAGTCAGGTAAGATAGAGGAAATAGAAAGAGATCCATCCCACCCTCTAAAAAACAAGCAAAAAGATCAAAAAACCAAAAAAAAAAGGAAATTGACTATATTAAGAAATTATTTATATGCTAGTTGGTCACATGTATGTCTTCTTTTGGAAAGTCTGTTCATGTCCTTTGCCCACTTTTTAATGGGGTTGTTTTTTTCTTGTAAATTTTTTCAGGTTCTTTATAGATGCTGGATATTAGACCTTTGTCAGATGCATAGTTTGCAAATATTCTCTCCCATTCTGTAGGTTGTCTGTTTACTCTGTTGATAGTTTGCTTTACTGGGCAGAACCTGTTAAGTTTAATTGGATCCTATTTGTCAATTTTTGCTTTTGTTGCAATTGCTTTTGGCATGTTTGTTATAAAATTTTTGCTAGGTCCTACGTTCAGAATAATATTGCCTAGGTTGTCTTCCAGGAGTTTTTATAGTTTTGAGTTTTACATTTAAGTCTTTAATCCATCTTGAGTTTATTTTTTTATGTAGTGTAAGGAAGGGGTCCAGTTTCAATCTTCTGCACATAGATAGCCAGTTATCCCAGCACGATTTATTGAATAGGAAGTCCTTTCCCTATTGTTTTTGTCAGCTTTGTTGTAGATCAGATGGTTGTAGGTGTGTGGCCTCATTTCTGGGCTTTCTGTTCTGTTCCATTGGTGTATGTGTCAGTTTTTGTACTATACCATGCTGTTGGCCCCACAGTGAAGTTTGAAGTAGGATAAAGGGATGCCTCTAGCTTTGTTCTTTTTGCTTAGGATTGCCTTAGCTATTCAGTCTTTTTTGGTGCCATATAAATTTTAAAATAGTTTTTTCTAGTTCTACGAAGAATGTCATTGGTAGTTTAATAGCAATGACATTGAATCTGTATATTTCATCAGGAAGCATGGCCATTTTAACAATATTGATTCTTCCTATCCATGAACATGGAATGTTTCTGCATTTGTTTGTGTCATCTCTGATTTCTTTGTGCAGTATTTTGTAATTCTCATTGTAGAGTCCTTTTACCTTCCTGATTAGATGCCTAGATATTTTACTCTTTGGGGCAACTGTGAACATTACTGATCGTTAAAGAAATGCAAATCAAAATCACAATGAGATACCATCTCACCCCAGAGTGGCTATTATTAAAATGTTAAAAAATAAGAGATGCTTTGAGGTTGCAGAAAAAAGGGAGCCCTCATACACTGCTGGTGCGAGTGTAAATTAGTTCCACCTTTATGGAAAGTAGTGTGGTGGTTTCTCAGAGCTAAAAACAGAACTACCATTCAACCCAGCAATCCAATTACTGCGTATATACACGAAGGAATATAAATCATTCTACCATAAAGACACATGCACTCATATGTTTATTGAAGCACAGTTCACAATAGCAAAGACACAGAATCAACCTAGATGCCCATCGATGACAGATTGGATAAAGAAAATGTGATACATATATACCATGGAATACTATGAAGCCATAAAAAAGAATGAGATCAGCTGGAGGCCATCCCCTCAGCAAATTAATGCAGGAAGAAAAAGTCAAATACAGCATGTTTTCACCTATAAGTGGGGGCTAATGATGAGAACACATGGCCACAAAGGTGGGGACAACAGACACTGGGGCCGGCCTAAGGGTGGAGGGTGGGAGGAGGGAGAGAACCAGAAAAAATAGCTATTGAGTACACTAGGCTTAGTACCTGAGTGATGAAATAATCTGTACAACAAACCCCTGTGACACGAGTTTACTGATATAACAAAACTGTGCATGTGCCCTTGAATCAAATAAAAGTTTTTTTTTTGTTTTTTTTGTTTTTTTTTTGAGACGGAGTCTCGCTGTGTCACCCAGGCTGGAGTGCAGTGACGCAATCTCGGCTCACTGCAAGCTCCGCCTCCCAGGTTCCCGCCATTCTCCTGCCTCAGCCTCCGAGTAGCTGGGACTACAGGCGCCCGCCACCACACCCGGCTAGTTTTTTGTATTTTTAGTAGAGACGGGGTTTCACCATGTTAGCCAGGATGGTCTCGATCTCCTGACCTCGTGATCCACCCGCCTCGGCCTCCCAAAGTGCTGGGATTACAGGCTTGAGCCACCGCGCCCGGCCATAAAAGTTTTTTAAAAAAGAAATTATTGCTAATAATTTTGCCAATTACAGTATTAGGGTTATGCTTTTTAAAGAGTTTTTTTTTTTTTTGTAATACAGACTGAAATATTTGTGAGTGAAATGATATGCTATCTGGAATTACTTCAAGTTAATATGAGTGGGGAGTCAATGAAGGTTTAGATGAAACACAGTTGGCCAAACGCTGAAGCTGGGTGATAGGTGCCTTAGCCATTTTTTTTTTCCTACTTTTATGCATGTTTAAATTTTCCATAATAAAAAGTCAAAAGAGAAGGAAAAACTATTGTTATAAAGACCAAAAGATGAGTGAGTTTCAATAAGGAAATGATCAAAAATGACAGTTACTGAGAAGTGAAGTCAGATAGGCAGAGTTCATTTGCTTTGATGATTTAGAAGACAATTATTCATTTTTTGAGCAGGCATTATATTCTTGGCACTACTCTGGGGACTGGGCACACAAGGGTGAGCAAAACAGACCAAATCCCTACCCTCATACAAGCTGCCTTCTAATGACACAGATACCTTTGTCAAAGACAGTTTCAGTGCAGTGTGAAGCATAACTGTCTAACAGCTGTGGGAGACACAGTTACTGGGGGGTGAGGAAATAAATTCAAAAAGGTAGAGTGAAATTTTTAAGGGGTAGAAAAACCACAGTGCTGTGGCTAAAGGACTTTAACTATATAAATGAGAGAAACTTGAGAATGTAAGCAGGCTGTGGGGTGAAGGCAGGAGAGAGGGAGAAATTGTAAAACAGAATAATCAATAAATTCCTGGAATAGGTGTGAGGGAATTGAATTGCATCTGATCAGAGTGGAGGTGTCTTTTTTGCCCTTAAAAAAGAAAAAAGACCATCTTTCCCTACATTTAAAGGAAAGGAGGTGAAGGTGGATTCTGTGGAATGGAACTAGGTTCAGAAAAGTTAGCCTGGCCCAAGTCACACACACCATGCAGAAACTGGACATAGATGTTCTGACTACTAGGTCACCTGGAATGATCCTCCCTCCCTTCAATCCCCCCATGCCTATTTATATTTCATTCACGTCCTCAAAGCACATTCCAGAATCCATAGTTCTAAGTAAGATTCAATGTATAACAGTTAGAAATGCATTCAGCTGCAAGTAGCAAAAACCCTCAGTAACAGCAGCTCATAAACAACAAGAATGCCCATTAATAATGATACTAAGGCTCTAAGCTTGGTCCTTTCTTCTCCTCCACTATTTTTACTTGATGTTTCATCCTCATGGTCACAAGAGGACTGCTATAGCAATAAGCAGGAAGAAAGGGCAAAAGGCAGTGCCAGATGCATCTGTCCTTTTTATCAGAGAAAGCACAATTTTTTTCCCCTGAACTCTCTAGCAGACTTCTGCTTGAACATAGCAGACAAAAATGTCACTTGGCCATTCCTTGCCACAAAGGGGTCAGAGAAACTGAATACTTCAGTTTGCCAAACAATATGGTAGGTATGGGAGACATCTGAAATTTTGCTGGTGAAGTATCCCTCCTTTTCCCCTTCTTTTGGCATCAGAACCTTGATTTTTTTTCAGGGCATGGCCCCTCCCCCATTGCATGTAATTCTTGGTAGGACCATCAGTCAAGATGTCCTGTTCTTCCAGCCAAGACTTGGGAAGGGACTCAAGTTAGTCTGTTCTCTTGTCTCCTGAAAAATTGAGTCTTAAGAAGCAGGTAACCATCAAACAAAGGTCTGATATCCAGAATCTACAAGGAACATAAACAAATTTAAAAGAAAAAAAAACAACCCCATCAAAAAGTGGGCAAAGGATATGAACAGACATTTCTCAAAAGAAGACGTTTATGCAGCCAGCAAACTTATGGAAAAAGCTCATCATCACTGGTCATCAGAGAAATGCAAATCAAAACCACAATGAGGTACCATCTCACGCCAGTCAAAATAGTGATTATTAAAAAGTCAGGAAACAACAGATGCTGGAGAGGATGTGGAGAAACAGGAATGCTTTTACATTGTTGGTGGGAGTGTAAATTAGCTCAATCATTGTGGAAGACAGTGTGGTGATTCCTCAAGAACCTAGAACCAGAAATACCATTTGGCCCAGCAATCCCATTACAGGTACATTTATAAACCCAAAGGATTATAAATCATTCTACTATAAAGACACATGCACACATATGTTTATTGCAGCACGATTTACAATAGCAAAGACCAAAGACTTGGAACCAACCCAAATGCCCATCAGTGATAGACTGGATAAAGAAAATGTGGCACACATTCACCATGGAATACCATAAAAAAGAATTCATGCCCTTTGCAGGGACATGGATGAAGCTGGAAGCCATCATTCTCAGCAAACTAGCACAGGAACAGAAAATCAAACACCACATGTTCTCACTCATAAGTGGGAGTTGAACAATGAGAGCACATGGACACAAGGAGGGAACATCACACACTGGGACCTGTCAGGGGGTGGGCAGCAAGGCAAGGGAGAGTGTTAGGACAAATACCTGATGCATCCAGGGCTTAAAACCTAGATGATGGGTTGATAGGTGCAGCAAACCACCATTGCACACATATACCTGTGTGACAAATCTGCACATTCTGCACATGTATCCCAGGACTTAAAGTAAAATAAAAAAAATTAAAAAGAAGAAGAAGAAGCAGGAAAAAGGATGAAAAAAGTTGGAAGCCTGGAAAGACTCTCTGTTGTTCCCACTGCCAGATGCCTGGAGCTTTCCTGTTTCTCCTCCTGGTAGTCGCCTTGGTTCAGCTTTTCCTTCTATTCTGTTATTCATACCTTTACCACAACATTTTTGTATTTCTTTTGTATGTGTGTATGTGTGTTTTCTTTTTTTTCTTTTTTATATTTTACAGCCTGAATATGTTCATAGTGCTTGTTTTTTTTTTTTTAGGAACCCCGTCCCATTCTATTGACTAGACTGGAGGACAGTGGCACAATCATAGCTCACTGCAACCGAGAACTCCCGGCTCAAGCAATCCTCCCACCTCAGCCTCTCAAGTGTGTGGGACTACGGGTGTGTGCCACCACATTCAGTTAACTTTTTTTTTTTCTTGGAGAGAGAGGGTCTCACTATGTTGCCCAGGCTGGTCTTGAACTCCTAGCCTCAAGCAATTCTGCCTGGGCCTCCCAAAGTGTTGGGATTACAGATGTGAGCCACCATGCCCAGCCCCTTTACCATACGTTTTAAAAATTATTCTATTCCTTTTGTGACTGCACCAAAGAAGCCTGACACAAGTGGGTATTTAATAATAATTTGTTGAATGACCATTGTTTTAATTAAAGGTAAAATATAAACCAGAGAATGCTAAAACTAAAATACAATAACAAAATAAGTAAGATTCCAACTTTCATTTCTGGACAAACTTATTGATTTACATAAGTTTTACTTCCGAGACTACAAAATGTTCCTCTTTGCCAATCTCTTTATCTTAAATATCAGTGATTATACTTCTCTAGGTGTGATTTAATCTCTCACAGTGTTTCTATCCCAATTTCCCTTGTCTGCTGAGCCCATGCTCTCTTTGTCCTCTTACCTCATTTCCTTTGAAAGGTGTCAGTCATCTCCAGACAAGCAGTTATCAAAGGAATTTCTTTTTCACGCAAGTCTTTGTGAGTTGTCAGAATGAGTCTCTGAGAGATGTTATATCACCGCCTGCAACTCCGAATGGTGCATTTTCTTTTCCAGGTTTGTCTCCTAGATTTACAGTTTTAAGGTCATACTTAGAAACCTTTTGTTCACAGCCAAGTTGTCTCTAAATGTTCCTCTAGCTCCTAATTCAGCCTGATAGAAGGTTAGAGGTGAAATGAACTTTGGAGATACTAACTTCCACCTCCTTCCCTTTGTGGAAGAGGACAGGAAGCTCGGGGTGATGCGACTGCTCTGAGGTCACACAGCAGGCTCTCAGCAGAGCTGGCATGAATGAGTGCCTGGTCCAGGGATTTCCCAGCTATTTTTCTTTTCACCAGACTACTCTGGTTTCTTAGTTTTTACCTTCACTGATTCTCCTCTAGAACCCTATGTCCTTTAAGATATGAAAGTACTTTCTCTTAAATATTCTTCCTCCAGTCCCTTCCTCCTGTCTTACTATTTTTTAACCCCTGCTAAAAGGTGTTACAGGTAGACTTCTCCTGGAAACAGACCTAAGCTGGGATTTAATATAGAGTGATCATTAGGGAGGGCCTTGGGACAACCACCTGCGGAAGCAAGAGGTGAAAACAAAAATGGACAGACAGGCCGGCGCGGTGGCTCATGCCTGTAATCCCAGCACTTTAAGAGGCCGAGGTGGGCAGATCACTTGAGGTCAGGAGTTTGAGACTAGCTTATCCAACATGGTGAAACCCCATTTCTAATAAAAATAGAAAAATTAGGCTGGGTGCAGTGGCTCATGCCTATAATCCCAGCACTTTGGGAGGCCAAGAAAAGTGGATCACGAGCTCAGGAGTTCAAGACCAGCCTGGCCAAGACGATGAAACCCAGTCTCTACTAAAAATACAAACATTAGCTGGGTGTAGTGGCATGCACCTGTAATCCCAGCTACTCGGGAGGCTAAGGCAGAGAACTGCTTGAACCCAGGAAGCGGAGCTTGCAGCGAGCAGAGATCGTGCCACTGCACTCCAGCCTGGGTGAGAGAGCGAGACTCCATCTCAAAATAAATAAAATAAAAATTAGCCAGATGTGGTTGTGGGAGCCTGTAATCCCAGCTACTCAGGAGGCTGAGGCAGAAGAATCACTTGAACCTGGGAGGCGGAGGTTGCAGTAAGCAGAGATCGCTCCACTGCACTTCAGCCTGGATGACAGAGCGAGACTGTTTCAAAAAAGAAATGGGCAGAGAGAAAAGTTAACTTGCAATGCAGGCCCCAGAGAGTTTTGGCCAAGCCCACAGAGAAGTTCTGGAGCTAGAATGACCCTTCAGAGTTGCCCCCAGCCAGGCAGAGATGGCCGGCCCAGTCCTTGGGTGTGGCCACCTCCAAAAGGTTGTGACCCTGGGCTGAGGTAGCTCTCTATGGCTGAGACCATCCCTGGATGGACTGAGAGCCGAAGGCTATCCACTGACAAGCCTGGCAGCCCGAGTCACAAGCCTTCCTTGAAGAGGGATCTGGGGGATGCATCGCCACACCCATCATAGACACTGTGATGCCCCTTCCTCGCAAGAACTCACACTTACTGACAGCCTGCTCTGCAAGTTAAGCTCTGCAAGGCATTATCCTAGACAATTCTCATGATCCCTGCCCTTGAGGAGCCTACAGACTAGTGGAAGACACAATACATCATGATGATAAAGAGAAGCACAAAATTATACACATAAAGGTAAACGGACACACAAGAATGATGAGATTTACAGACAGACATGAAGAGGAAGGAGTGCCTGACGCTGTATGGGGAGGATACAGGGAGACACTGGAGAGAGCCCAGAGCTGAGAAGCCCTGCTTTTAGCAAGAGGAACCAGCTCCGATTTACACAGTAAAGTCTTCATTCTTTCTTCCCATTTAATGTCTCTCTTTCTCTCTCCACCAATAACTTTCACATGAATACAATCCTCTTAATTTCATTTCTCAATGATTTCATGCATTTTCCTGATTTCTTCTAATGTTTATGGAGCCATTTTTCTCTTTCTAAAAAGCTAGTCCCTCCGCCTGTTTTAAGTTAAGCTTTAAAACCTCATTGTCTTATGACATTTTTGTATACTCACCGCGACTGTACACCTGGTAAACAGCATTTTCAAGGGATCTATAGACTTAATGGGTTCAGGTTTTAAATATGTACATAATTAAATTTCTGATCTTAATGAAATGCATTATAGACTAAATGCTAAGTAGAACTAATATCATGGAAAGGAAGGGGAGTGGGGAATGGAGTCAGTTAACAAGTATTTACTCCTCAGGAGATTTCTAACAGATTATGCTGCCAGATCTGAAAGGTTATATTGCAAAATTTACAAAGGAAATACGATCAGGAAATGCAGAATTGAGACTTAAAATTCTGTGACCTAAAACAAAAAGAAAAAAAGAAAAAGAAAAACAACTTTCCACATTCAGCATTGAGAATAGGAAGAAAGCAATACACCACAATGCATTTGAAAATCACTGACAAATTGTAAGCCTCCTCAGAGAGCCTGGATGCTTTCCAGTTGCTGGTGGAGCTGGCCTCAGACACACACAATGGAAGATCATCAAGAAGTCTAGTGTGCCAAGCCACTGCCTCTCTTCCCCGGGGAAGTTCCCACACACGATGGGTACGAGTGAAGACAAACCTCAAACCCACAAATATTGCACTGGAACACTTTCAAGCCAGGCACTTCGACTGCACATTGGCTGCAGTCTTTTGGCAAGTGACCAATGGAAAGCACCCCAGAGCATGTGCTCTTCCATGCCAAGAAGAGCCTGTGCAGTCAGGGACCAAAAGTGTTCTTAGCCTGGAGGGCTCCGGCGGCGGGGTGGGTGGGGGGTGGTTAGTAAGATGCAATAATTATACTGAGTCAAAGTCCTCTCTCTCCTTTGAAAGCGAGTCAAGCCCAATCTGCATTTGACAGCCTGTGAGATTTTGTAATACTATTCACTAAAATTTTGAGAAGCGGAGGTGGAATTTTATCCAGCTTGCTCAGCCTCACCTGGAGGGTTTGGTAGATGTCCCAGAACACAGAATCGCTCTGTTAGATGCCAATGCAGCTTCCGAGTGGTTTGACCTTTATATTTGGAATCCCTTTGCTCCAAAGATGAATTATAGCCGAATAGCACAGCTGAAAGGTGTGGCAAGCCTCTCTAAATCCATGAATTATGCATGCTTCTGAGAGGAGGAAGCAGACAATTATGCGGGTTTAGATTTTGGCATCTGTCTCTAATGCCTCTGAGCTCAGAGAATCATACCACAACCTTGAAGGACTTTGTGACATAGAAAGCCAAACCTCAACCTCAAGCACTAGGTGCTGGTAGAATAACAGAAAACAAGTAGCTGTGTGTCTGTGTCTATGTCTGGGTTACAGGGAATGCGAAAACAAAGCCAGGTAACCAAATACCCAGTAGTGACCAGAGACTGAACCGTTTGCACGTCAATACTTCCAACTTAAAGAGTGATTTAATTTTTTTTTTTTTTTTTTTTTTGAGACAGTCCCTCTCTGTCGCCCAGGCTGGAGTGCAACCGCGCGATCTCGGCTCACTGCAACCTCCAGCTCCCGGGTTCAAGTAATTCTCTTGCCTCAGCCTCCCAAGTAGCTGAGATTACAGACAACAGGCACCATGCCTCGCTATTTTTTTTTTTTTTTTTTTTTTTTTTGTATTTTTGGTAGACACGGGGTTTCACCATGTTGGACAGGCTGGTCTCGAACTCCTGACCTCAGGTGATCTGCCCGCCTCAGCCTCCCAAAGTTATGGGATTACAGGCATGAGCCACTGAGCCTGGCCAATTTAATTTTTTAAAAAATAACATCAAATTGTTTACATATATGGCTTCAGTGCAGGTTGCATTTTATATATGTGATTTTACTGGAAATTGTATGAATAAACCAGAGACTTGGATACATGAACTGTGAATATCTGAGACAGGTCTCAGTTATTCTAGAAAGTTTATTTTCCAAGGTTGAGGATGCATGGCTGTGACACAGCCTCAGGAGGTCCTGACAACTTGTGCCCAAGGTGGTCAGAGCAGAGTTTGGTTTCATACATTTTAGAGACATGAGACATAATCAACATATGTAAGATGAATGTTGTTTTGGTCTGGAAAGGTGGGACAACTGGAAGCAAAGGGAGAATAACTTGAAGTGGGGAGGGGGCTTCCAGGGCATAGGTAGATAAGACAAATGGTTGCTTCTTTTTGGTTTCTGATTAGCCTCTCCAAAGGAGGCAATCAGATATGCATTTGTCTCAGTGAGCAGAAGGCTGACTCTGAATCAAATGGGCGGCAGGTTTACCCTAAGCAGTTCCCAACTTGACTTTTCCCTTTAGCTATGTGATTTGGGGGCCCCAAGATTTATTTTCCTTTCACAGATAATAAACAATTAGATCAGAACTAAAAGAAATCAGATGAATGGAGTAGAATTGAAATTTTTGGATTACCTACCATGTGCAAAGTACTGTGATTTGCTTATTTTAACTTGATGAATTCTCAGAACAAACGTGTGAAGTAATACAACACGTTTCATATTAATATAACATATAAGTAATATAATATGTTCCATATTATAGGCAGGGGAATGAAAGCATGGGAGATTTAAGTAGCTTGCCCTGGGACTCAAAGATAGTACAGAGTAACACCAGGTACTACTATTTGAACCCAGGTATTCTGCTTTCAGAGCTCAAACTTTTTTCTGTCTCTCTATTTCCTTTAAAGTAAAATGCTTCCTCCAAATTTGTAACTGCCCAATGAGTTCACCTCGCTGCCTGACTAGGCAGAGTCGAATTTTTCAAGACAGGGTAATTGCCATAGAGAAAGAGTAATTCACGCAGAGCTGACTGTGTGAGAGACCAGAATTTTATTATTACTCAAATCAGTCTCCCTGCAAACTCAGGGATGAGAGTTTTCAGGATAATTTGGTGGGTAAGGGGCCAGTGAATCGGGAGTGCTGATTAGTTGGCTCTGGGATGAGATCACAGGGAGTCAAAGCTGTCCTCTTACACTGAGTCAGTTCCTGGTTGGCAGGTCCAGGTGGGGCTGTGCGGTTTTTAGAAATGCAAAAACCTGAAAAGACATCTCAAAAGACTAAAAATAGTGACATTACCTTTAACAGTAATTGGGGAAGTTGCAAATCTTATGACTTCCAGAATAATGGCTGCTAATATTTAGAATTCCAGCCCTTCTCATTCTAACTTGGTGGCTGGTGTCCTTTCATTCATTTTACATGAACCGTTTAGCTTTTGGGAAGGGCGATTATTGTATTTAAACTACAAACTAAATTCCTTCCCAAGGCTAGTTCGGCCTACACCCAGGAATGGACAATGACAGTTTAGAGGTTAGAAGCAAGATGGAGTTGAGTAGATCTGATATCTTTCACTGTCATAATTTCCTTAATGTAATTTTGCAAAGGTGGTTTCAAGTTCAAAGAAATTTCTTCCTTATTGGTTGCATCATGTCTCATCTTCACCTAAGCATTGTAAGGATAGTATCATAATGTTAATCTTTTTAGAATCTAACAAAACCTCAAAAGTAGGTGGTATAAACTTTAAATTAGTGGCTGATTGAATGAATAAAAGGATGGATAAATGGATGGATTAATTAATGGATGAGTGAATTAATACCTCTCTTATCCTTATTAATATAACAATGTTAATGAGAAAACTTTTAGCCATATAGCATGGATTTGAGTCTATATTTATCCAAGCATAATATCTGTAAAATTTTTATTAGAATTTTTGAATTTCTTTACTTGATTTTATAGTATGCATGGAAGTAAAATCTAATTTTGTCTCTATACACCTTAAAATGTAATTAGAGAGAGTTTACAAGAAATTTAAATTGCACATTTGGCCACTTTAAAACAGTTCATTTAAAATGTCGTGATTTCAAATGAAATTACAACTGAGTTTAATAATAAAAACCAAAATTTTCCTGCATTGTGTTTGAAAGTGCTATGTTAAATGAATTCTCAGAAGAAGGAGGCTGCTATTTAGTACTTAAAAAAATAACCTGACAACTTCTACCCTGCTATTCATTAAATTGTACCTTAGAATATACAATACACTTTTGAGAATTTCAATTTTGGCTTGTAAAGCAGTTAAGATTTTTCTCCTGTAATTTGTTCAGTAAATTTTATTAGGCCTTCCTCCCACCCTCACAAGGGAGAAAACGAAGAACACTCAGTGAGTAAAGATACAGAGCAGGGAAGGTGTCATCAACAATAGAAGACAAGTTGATCATTCAGATAGCAAAGGACTGGGAGCATGGCTAAAATGTGATTCATGGAGGCTAAAGCATGATAGGCAGTACATTTTAAGGGAGATAGTGAAATTTATGGTTCTTGAACATGGGATAGTTGCCACTTACAAAGCGCTATTGGTATTAGGTGAGAGTGCCCATTTTAAGGTCCAAAATGCCAGGCCCTGGATAACTAGTGAAACGGGAGAGTTCCCTGACCCCCCCTTGCAGGATGTGTGACAGGGGTGTGGCTTGTCTGGTCACTGCTGCTGCTCAAACCCCTTATGGGAAGGGAAGCATGCAGACAGTCAGGTGCAGGAACCAGGATGAGCGCTTTTGGGCTCTGGCCCCAGGGTGACGTCTAGGGGGTGGGTGCCTGTGGCTCCCAAAGACCCAATGGGTGTGCTGCATACTCTTACCTCTGCCATCCACAGATGGCTTAACTGTTAACCAGCTCAGTGCCCTCTTGGTACTTAAGTTCTTGTCCAACATCCAGGAAGAATCAGGTCACACACAGACTTGAAGGATGGTGAACGCAGGGATTTTACTGGGTGACAGAGGTGGCTCTCAGTAAGATGGATGGGGAGCTGGAAAGGGGAGGGAGTGATCTTCCCCTGGAGTTGTCAAAAGTCAAAAGATGATCTTCCCCTGGGGTTCAGCTGTCCTATAACTGATCTCCTCTCCAACCATCTCCAGCCAAACTACTCTTGACATTCAGACACTCCTTCTCTTCTTTCCTTCTCTGCTGTGTTGCTGTTCCATTCATCTGCTTGTCTGCTCTTGGAGTCTGGGGCTTGGGGTTTATATGGGTACAGGACAGGAGGCATGGCAGGCCAGAAAGCAACATTTGGGTGCAAAAACAGGAATGTCTGTTCCCATTTATGGCTGTAGTTTCCAGGATTGAAGGTGGGGCCTTTGCTGGTGAACTGCCCTCTCCTACCCAGTATTTCCCTGTTTCCTGTCTGTATCACTAGCTTCAGTTCTTGCAAGAGCAGCCACTATCTGAAGTGGATCCATATGAGTAGGTCCCAGACTAGATGCTTTATTTACTGATTTATTTGAGACAGAGTCTTGCTCTGTTGCCCGGGCTAGAGTGTAGTGTAGTGATCCCGGCTCACTGCAACTTCCACTGCCCAGGTTCAAGTGATTTCCAGCTAATTTTTGTATTTTTAGTAAAGACAAGGTTTCACCATGTTAGCCAGGCTGGCCTTGAACTCCTGACCTCAGGTGATCCACCTACCTCGGCCTCCCAAAGTGCTAGGATTACAGGTGTGAGCCACCACGCTCGGCCAGACTAGATGCTATAGACAGTGAACTTTGTGGTCCTTGCATATGGGATAGTTGTCACCTATGGAGCCCCATTGGTAATACACAGGTGAGAGTGCCCATTTCAGTGTCCAGAATGCCAGGCTCTAGATAACTAGCCTCATTTCTTGCAAGAGGAGCCATGGTCTGACATGGATCCATATGAGTCCGGCCCAGACTGGATGCTGTGCTCCAATTATATCATTTAAACCTCACACCCACTCTCTCAGGTGGGCATGATCATTTTGTGCTCCGTGAACTGAGGCTCACAGAGGTGAAGTGAAATGTCCCTGGTCTCACCAGGAGTGGCAGACTTGAGATTCAAACCTCCAACTGCTAGCTCCAAAGCTACATTCCACCTCCATGGTGTAGTCTACCAAGTTTCATCACACCACCGAGGTGTATGTTAAAAATTCCACTACACCCAGTTCTGCATTACCATGAAGTATCTTCTACAAAGATCCAACCCTACTATTAAGACTTACAAGTACATTGGGTTTCTTCTAGGTTGTCTAGATAGTTTAGTGGAATAGGAATGGAGATAAGGCAAAAAAGCCTGTAATGAAGATTTATCCTAGAATACACACTGCGTATTTTTCCTACCTTCTTTTGTGCTGTTCCTGTACTACTTGAGTGTATCAATTATGGTAGAAGAATTATCAGCCTTGAAACATAATAGTTGTCCATATTTTGTGGGTACCCTCGAGGACCTGCTACTTGCCTAAGTAGAAGCAAATTCATGCAGTATAGTTTGAGCCTTCACAATATTCTAGTTATTCTAAAAAGCACCAATTGGGGCTTACGACAAGATGGGTGACTCTTGCCCATTTTAGAAATGAAGAAAATAGAGGTTTTTTTGTTTTGTTGTTTTTGTTTGTTTTTTTTTTTAAAAAAAAAAAAAAAGAAGAAGAAGAAGAAAGAAAATGTGCCACAACGGGCAAATAGCATGGCCTACAGCAGAATCTGCTTCTGCCCGCCATCTGGGATCTGCTCATTCATCCCATGTCCTCTCTGTGCTAAAAGGCAAATGGCTCAATCAGCCCCACTGAATTTAGGGTTTTGGTGTTGGGGAGGGGATATTTCCACCCTCCTCAAATCTCAGTGCATCGGTGCCCCTTGTTAACACCCAGGCTCCATCCTATTTACCAGGGACACACGGAGCTCGGGACAGAAGTGGAGAGGAGCCAGGCAGGGAGGGGTACACAAGAGAGCAGAGGAAGTTTAAAACATGGGGAGGATTGTTCTAGCTTTTAAAGTCCACTGAGACAAGATTTCAAACCGCATCAGCTATAAAAGGCAAAGGCAAAATCTGAAGAGGAAGAAAGGTAGAAAGAAATATCACAGAGAAAAGAGTTGTCCTACTGCTTGTTTTCTCAGCATTCTGAGAAGCATTCCTCATCGCAGAGCCTGCACAAAGCAGTGCCCCAAGGCAACCAGGATGCAGCCTTTTGGAAAGACAGGGCGCAGCCAGAGGTTGAAGACAAGTGCTGGACAGAGTAGAGCCTGGCAGGCAGGCAGTAAGCACAAATGACCTGTGCAAGCCCAGTGCCGGCCTTGCGCTCTAACTCATGGCCTGGTGCCTGGGCAGTGCAGCCAAGGTTAGCACGGGGCACAGGCGGGAGGATGTACCTTGCGGTCCTAAGGGACCCTCATAGGCTGATCACATGGCCCTGGAGACAAGGGAATAAAGCTCCCCTGGATCTGTGGTTTCTGCAGAGGGGTAGGTTCACTACTTCTCCTGGGGAACCTATGATAAACATTTGCACCTGTTAGGGGAATAGCATTAAAATCTTCTTTCAATCCAGAAAACCTCTCCTCAAAGGTAATAGAGACAGAAAACAGTTTTATTATGTAATAAACATTAAACCAGAATGTGAGGCACATCACAGGCAATCTGCAAAGAGATCGCAGAGAAAGGAAGAAATTTCACCCTTTTATATAGGCAAGCAGATACAACTCAGTGTAACCGCCCAGTAGGGCGCTGCCTAGACAGAACCAATTTATCAAGACAGAGGAATTGCAATAGAGAAAGAGGAATTCATTCACACAGAGCCGGGTGTGCTTGGAGACCAGAGTTTTATTATTACTCAAATCAGTCTCCCTGAGCATTTGGGAAGCAGAGTTTCTAATGATAATTTGGTGGGTGGGTGAGTCGAGAGTGCTGATTGGTTGGGTCAGAGATGAAATCATGGGAAGATGAAGCCGTCCTCTTGTGCTGAGTCAGTTCTGAGTGGTAGCCACAAGATCAGGTGAGCCAGTTCATCCATCTGGGCGGTGCCAGCTGATCCATCAAGTGCAGGGTCTGCAAAATATCTCCAGCACTGATCTTAGGAGCAGTTTAGGGAGGGTCAGAATCTTGTATCCTCCAGCTGCGTGACTACTAAACTATAATTTCTAATCTTGTGGCTAATTTGTTAGTCCTACAAAGACAGTCTAGTCCCTAGGCAAGAAGGAGGTTTGCTTTGGGAAAGAGCTGTTACCGTCTTTGTTTTAACTATAAACTAAGTTCCTCTCAAAGTTAGTTCAGCCTATGCCCAGGAAGGAAAAAAAGACAGCTTAAAGGTTAGAAGCAAGATGGAGTCAGTGAAATTAGATCTCTTTCACTGTCCTGGTCAGTGGAGGGGAGGGTGGGGAAGGGGAGATATAGTTTATTACTCATAGTTTTCAAGAGAAGGGGCGGATACCCTGCCATGTAGGGCCATAGTAGAGATTACTGAATGAGGTTGGTCACAGGCAGAGAGGGAACAGGAAAACAGGGGAATAATTTGTATTTTGTTATTTTCCAGGAATGGGTGAGGCAGGGTGAGTGGGTTGACTAGGTTTAGGCCTAGCAAGTTTGAATCATTTCAGTGGCTCTGGGGTGCAGAGGATGCCCCTAGTTTTCTGAAGCCTGGCTCAGGGCAATTAGGGCAGGGGGTTAATATCTCAGAAGCATAAGTGGGCTCTGGATTGGTTAGTTTGCATATGAAAGGCAGACAGTCCCTTTCAGTCTCTAGGAGGAGGAGTCTCTCCCTAGACAGCAAGGCCCCAGATGTCAAAACATCAGATAGAGAAACCAGAAAATGTGGTCAATACAATAGGATTTGATCTCGTGTTGGAGGAATTAGGGATGGCTCAAGGAAAGTGGGTGCTCAGCATTGAATGTTGTCAAGACACAGGATATTCTCTGAATAGGTATCTTGATAATGTTTATCTGGATAGTGGGACGAACAAAGCAGAGCTAAAGCCATAAGAGGTAAAGAAGAAGCAGCCATTCAAATTAGCTAGAAAAGGGAGGGGTTTCATCATTTTTGTGGTCTGGACAATATTCTTATTTTGGTTTTGGCATTTTTCCTTTTCTTGCTTCATCATGGTCATGTGACCCTGTCCGATGTTGTGTTCTGTGAAATTGTTTATGGACCACAAGAGAGTTGGGTTGAGTGCCAGGCCAGCTTCTAGATGTCAGGGGCTACTTCTTTCTTTGTCACCTAATAGTCCTACAGTGTAAGTAATACTATTGTTCCTGTTTCCCAAATGGGGAAACCAAGGCTCAGAAAAATTAAACTCCTTGACTAAGGTCACAAAGCCATGAGTAAAGGCTTTGTTCCCAGCTACTTCATGATTCTACTTCCTCTCTGCTATAAAGGTCCCTTCAGAAACTGTATGGCTGAAGATAGGAGGAAAGGCTACACTGAGCAAAAGGGGGATGAATACACAATTCAGATGTCCACCATACTACAAGTGTGTTTAAGTAATAAGTAATTCCATTGGTGCCTTGTTTGTAGTGTGACTCTGATAACATAAATAACTTCCTTTTATTGATGTCTAAAAATCTAAGTAAATAATGGATTGAAAGCTGTAGAAACACTTCAACCCAAGAAAGCCCGACTGAGCTACTGGACATGACTTTGATACATAAGTAGGAACTATTTGCCATGAAGACTCCAAGCATTAGGTTCCAAGAAGCAGTATAAACGGCACTTGAAAATAACAATTCCTGTTGGAATAAGCTGGTTTCATATAAGCAGCTTATTTGTAACATATGGCACAATTTTCTTGTACTAAATTACTCAAGTTCATTCATGGAAAAAATTATTTTAGGAAATAACTATAATCTAGCCAGCCCAAGATCTGTTTCTTCTCAGGTCGTTCTTGAACAAGCAAATGGTGAATGACCTGAGTTCCTGGGCCTTGTTACTCAAATGGATACAAAAAGCTTAGATGGAGACAGTTGTATAAAAAGGGTATTGTTTTACTAATAACATGAAGACATGAAAAAACTACTATGATTGGGCCAGGCACAGTGGCTTACGCCTGTAATCCCAGCACTTTGAGAGGCCGAGGCAGGTAGATCATGAGGTCAAGAGTTTGAGACCAGCCTGGCCAACATGGTGAAAGCCTGTCTCTACAAAAAATACAAAAATTAGCCAGGCGTGGTGGCGTGAGCCTGTAATCCCAGCTATTCGGGAGGCTGAGGCAGGAGAATTGCTTGAACCTGGGAGACGGAGGTTGCTGCAAGCCAAGATCACACCACTGCACTCTAGCTTGGGCGACAGAGCAAGACTCCATCTCAAGAAAAACAAACAAACAAACAACAAAAAACGACTATGGTTCATGTCAGAATGGAGTGTTTTGTATAAAATGGTTATGACAATCTTCAACTTTATGATAATCACACGTATCTAGATGTCTCTATTGAATATATGAGTTTCAGCATGTTAGAAACTCAGTGCCACAGGTTAGAACAAAATGAACACGTATTCATACACATAAACCTGAGTCCACAGAACAGAAGAGTTATCTGTTGTTGTTGTTGTTTTTGAGATGGAGTCTCACTCTGTCACCAGGCTAGAGTGCAGTGGCACGATCTCAGCTCACTGCAACCTCTGCCTCCCGGGTTCAAGCAATTCTCCTGCCTCAGCCTCCCCTGTAGCTGGGACTACAGGTGCATGCCACCACACCCAGCTAATTTTTGTGTTTTTAATAGAGACAGGGTTTCAGCATGTTGGCCAGGATGGTCTCGATCTCTTGACCTTGTGATCCACCGGCCTTAGTCTCCCAAAGTGCTGGGATTACAAGTGTGAGCCACCGTGCCTGGCAGAATAGAAGAGATATAATCATAACAAAATACTTCCATATAAGTGTATTTACTGTAGCATGTTTATGTCACATAGATCTATTACAAAATAGGTGTGGGGAAAATTATTTTATGTTTCAAAAATGACATGTAAAGTTTAGAAGAATTCAGAGTATGGTAAAAATACCAAAGCTATTAATCTATGAGCCATACTTTCCCAAGAGGTTGAAAGTATTTATGAAGTTAAAACAAGTACTTTTAAAGTGGCAAATTAGGTGGTAGAGTTATTACTGTCAATACTCAAAAACTGCACAGTAAACACAAAGAAGCAGATAGAAAGGGCACACATAGCCAAATGTTTCCTATCGAAAACCCTAGTCCTGTTAAATAAACAACTGGGACTTGAGATACACGAAAGTTTAACAATAGCAAAGCTAGGCACACACATGTACGAACACAACAATATAATATTTATAACAATCTGTGTGTCCTCTAAGAATCAAGAGCTTTACACATAATAGTAAGAATTTAAAGACTCCTGATCTCTAAAATGATTATAAAGCTAGTAATATTTTTGATGTTAAATATTCCCTAACAAAGACAGTTATAACTGTCAATATATTTCTACAACAACCTAGTGAATAGAGGATAGCTATAATGTGACTTTTTCATTGAATGCAGTAGTTATGTCTGACATTCTTTCTTTCTGTTTTGTTTTGTTTTTTGTTTGTTTCTGAGACAAGTTCTCACTCTATTGCCCAGACTGGAGTGCAGTGGCATGATCTTGGCTCATTGCAGCCTAGACCTCCTAGGTTCGAGCCATCGTTTCACCTTAGCCTCCCAAGTAGGTGGGACCAGAGGTGTGTGCCACCATGCCCAGCTAATTTTTTTGTATTTTTGTAGAGATGGGATTTCACCATGTTGGCCAGACTGGTCTCAAACTCCTAGGCTAAAACTACCCACCTGCTTCAGCCTCCCAAAGTGCTGGGATTACAGGCATAAGCCACCGTGACCAGCCATGTTTGACATTATTTCAATGAGTTGAGTAAAGAGCAAGAAAAAGCAGCTTTATTGAGGTATAATTGGCATACAGAAAAGTGCACATAGAGACGGAACAACTTGATAAATATTGGCATAGGTATAATCGGGAAACCATTACCACAATCAAGACAATGAACGTATCATGCCCCAGAAAGTCTTCTCATGCCGCTAGGTAATTCCTCTCTCCTATCCCTCCCTACCTCGCCATCGTTAGACAACCACTGATTGATCTGGTTTCGTCACTATAGGTTATGTTGCATTTTCTATAGTTTTCTATAAATGAAATCACACAGTAAGTCCTCCCTCCCGAAGTTTCTGGCTTCTTTTACTCAGCATAATTATTTTGAGAGTCATCCCTCTGTTGCATGTTATCAGTAGTTCATTCCTTTTTACTGCCGAATAGTATTTGATTTATGAATATGCCGCATTATGTTTATGCATGCACATGCTTATTTGTTTTGTTTTGTTTTTGGAGACAGGGTCTCACTCTGTTGCCCTGTTTCAGATTCCTGGGCTCAAGGGATCCTCCTCTTGAACCTCCCAAGTAGCTAGGACTACAGGCCCACGCCACCACTCCAGTCTAATTTTTTTAACGTAGTTTTTTGTAGAGATGAGGTCTCTCTATGTTGCCCAGGCATAGGCAAACTCCTAGCCTCAAACTCCTAGCCTCAAAAATCCTCCCACCTTGGCCTCCAAAGTCTCAGGATTATACCACACCTGGCCCCCATTCACATGTAGATGGACACTTGGGTTGTTTCCAGTTTGGGGCTATTACAAACAAACATTCATGGACAAATCTAAGTATGAACATATCCTTTCATTTATCATGGGGAAAGAACTAGAAGTGGAATGACTGAGTAATATACTCGGCGTATGTTTCTTTAAGAAACTGCCAAATTATTTTCCAAACAGTTTGTACCATGTTACATTCCCACCAACAAGGTATGAGACTTCCAGTTCCTCTACATTCTCGCCAACCCTTGGTATAATGACTCCTTTAAATTGTGGTCTTGACAATAGGTGTGTAGTCGTTAATTCATTATGGTTTTAGTTTACACTTTCTTAAAATGTATGACGTTGAATGTCATTTTCATATACTCATTTGCCTTCTTTATATCTTCTTTGGCCAACTGTCTATTTGAATCTTTTGCTCATTTTTAAAAAATTAGGATGTTTTTCTATTGAGTTTTGAATAATTCTTTAAATATTCTGTGAGTCTTCCATCAGATCTGCAAATATTTGCAAATATTTTTTCCAAGTCTGTAGCTTGTCTTTTTAATTCCCTAACAGTGTCTTCGAGGAGCATAAGTTCTTAATTTTCATTAAGTGCAATTTATAAATTTGTTCTTTTATGAATAATGAATTTATAAATTGCACTTAATCTCAATCGTATTGGTGTTAGATCTAAGAACTCTTGGCTAACACAAGGTAACAAAGAATTTGTTTCTCTCAGATGATTTATAGTTTTTGGTATTACATTTAGGTCTATGAACCACTTCTCTGATATTCTGCCTTGCAACGTCTACTTACCTTGCCTTTCCTAAACTCCTCCATCTCCCTACTCAGAGACTGCCAGGCACTGCCTGGGTTCCCCTATACCATGGCCTTGAAAGTTTTGCCACGCAGTAACCTGGACAAACTGTAGTGTTCATCTAGTTTGCTTCCCATCTCTCCAGGGTGACTGCACTTTCTGGCCTGTTGTCCAATGTCTGGAGTGCCAACATCTTGTATATTTTATTTGTTCAGTTGTTTCAGCCAAGAAGGTAAATCCATCCCCTGATGCTCTACCCTAACGAAAAGCAGAAGTCCTGTGAATTCCTGAACTTTAACAAAATTGCCTTTCTTCAGTGGTGAAAGAGTAAGACCTTGCTACCAGAAGTTAGAATGTCACCACTTTCCTCTAAATTTTGTTCTTTTCCTATAAACCTCAAAACATCTAACAGCCTGTGATAATTACGAATATTTCTGTACACTGTTAAACTCGCTGACATAAAAACAGGCATTTTTAAAAGTTCTGCCTACCCTTTCATAGGGGCATTTTTCCTTACTATAGCTCTTGTATAATTTACTATTTTTTAAAGAACTAGCCTTATGAAATGGGCAGCTAGCCTCTCACAACCTTTTATAACTGTCTCTCGAGGTTAGCCTCAGCAGGCCCTGAATTGAATTAGTATATTATTTCAATTAAGGCCATCCCAAAGTGAAACTAAGTATCAGGTCATCATGATTTTCTCAAGTCATAATGTTCACTACCTGGGATTATATAATGTGCACTAGACAATTCAGCAGGCAGTGTTTTGAGATTTTGACCTACATTGTTGATCTACCCATGGTCAATAAAGACTGTGTTACTTAGAAAGAAGCAGATGGGAAAATTAGCAAGAAATAGAGAAAAGAGTCACAGGATGCCAGCAAAATCCACACTACTGTCCAGAGACCACCTCCAGTGAATTAAAACTCAGGAGAGAGCCCTTAACAGGTTCTACCATTAAGATTTCCACATCCTGAGTAGGAGTGGGAGTCCTCTTTTGGAAACTGAGATGTAAAAGACTCCTCTCTGTTTTCAGGTATTTCCCGAAAAGCCTTTCTTTTCTTTGGTATTCCTTAATTACTTTGCATTTCCCCTTTGACTATTAGGTTCCTGGCCCCACTGGGTCCAGTCAAGAGAAATAGTTCCATCCTCTTGTGAGCAGAACCTGATATTTATAATGAGTATCTCTCTAAGGCCCTGTTCTCCAAGTAACAACCGTAGCTTTTCTCTGTGTTTCGCTTTTCTCTAGCCCAGGAAGATCACATGTTTTTCATAGTAGGCACTGTGCTACTAGTGTGTTTCACACCTGTATTCTCAAAGGCTGACAGGAAAACAAATATCTGACAAATGCTTCTCTTTACCAACCTTGTCATTTCAGATTTTGAAATGCTTAAGCATTAGCTTTGCTTCTAGAATGGGGGCCCAAATACCCCTTGCACCTTCCTCTTTGACCAAAGCAGTGGATTGTGACCCTATTTAAGTCACATACGAGGCCCTCCTTCCACACTGGCTGACAAACCAGGCAATGGAAAGCAAGCCTGGAGGATGAGCTCTTGTGGGTGACCCCACCAAGGCTGCACTCTGAAACCATGCCCACCTTGAGGTGCAACTGCCTTAGTTCCAGACAGGCCTGCCTTTTTCCTAGTGCTGGATCTCCTGATGGGGTGGGCACAGTACCTCCTGTCATTTCTCCAGAGCCAGGTCTGCACTGCTACCCGCTGCTATCAATCAGGCAATGAGCAGCAGAGGCTCCCAAGTCCACCTCTACCCCAGGAGGAAAACCTGTCCCGCATATGAGGAATCTATTCCTGTGGCTGAGGGGCAGATCCATCTAGCTCTCTTAACAGAACTTTCTCTCTCCCATTATATGTAAGCTCTAGGACACAAAACTCAAGGTTTCCCTTTTGTAGTTAAGAAAGAAATTGAGCTAGTCCTGCTCTCTTTCCTATTTATACAAAGCTATTTTTTTTTTTTAATATCTGTGGCCTTGTCTTTTTCTTCATGTAAACATATTGTCTTCATGAATATTCTTCTCTTCAGTATTTTACCTCTAGAAGTGTTACTAGAATGGGAGACAGGGAAGAACGATAGACATCCCAACACTTTTTACTTTTGAAAAATGGCATAAAATAGATCTATCCATCCCAGAAAGGGACAACAGGCAGGGCCTAGTGAAGGTTCTCCAGGCGACGCGCTGACATTCTGTCTCTCACACACAGAACTAGATTTTGTTTTCCTGTGTGTGTTAAGCTAGTCAAGGGTCCGTGTTGGCAAGACTGATGGCCACTGTGGCCCAGTCACCGTGGGATCATAACTCTGACACTGCCGGTCATGTTTTCTTTATTCCCATGCTTATTCCTTGCGGTCAGCTGAACTAGGCACGGGCTTAGTCATGATGTTAGCTACGAGCTACAAAGAAAGGTGCATGAGAGAGAGATGTAACTATATAGAAATGGAGAACCACATGAGGCTGGAGTGTTGTTTATGGCCTAAGCCTGAAGGGTCAAGTAAACTACATACTCTTCAGCGAACAGGAGACTTCCACTTTGTGAGCAAAGTGATCAACCTTTCTGAAGGACATCAGCTACTTTGGTTGTAGAATGGAGACGGTGATGCCTACCTTACAGAGCTGTGTGAAGATCATAAGAAATAATGACTGGTAAATGTTTTAGTACAGTGCTGGGCACATAGGAAAACCTTGGCAAGTACTAACAATTATTTTATTATTACATACACCATCTGCATCTAGGCCTGCAGCTGCCCTTAATAATAGAAAGCCACAGTGAAACTTAGTTTTTGATATATTTAGCCAGCTATATCTTGCTCTGGCAGAAATGAACTCCTCACCCTTTAGTGTCCAGTTGCCGCCGGCAATCAGAACAGATGAGTGGGCTTCTCTTACTGTCCACTTCACTACTGTCCAGTTTAAACTTTTCTTGATGTCTTCAGGTCAAATTTATAGATAAATCTATAGATAATCTAGATAATATATATGACCCATATGTCATTTTAATATATATGATCTAGATATCGATATATATCATTTTGTATAAAGATATTACCATATGGAACTGTTCTTAAGGACGGTTGAGTAATGACTCCTAACCAACACTAGTATCTATTGAGCGTCCATTTTAGGCTTAATGCTGTATTAGGTATTATTGTCCCCATCTAACAAATAAGTGCCAACAGCCCACACTTTACCGTCAGGACTCGTTTCAGTTCTGCTTCCTCTTCCCTTATTATCAGCTGTCAAACTCATCAAAACTGCCATGGGCCTTCCTCTGGTTCTCAACCTAGGACACACATTAGAATCATTTGGAGATCTTAAAAAAATAGCAATGCCCAGACCCACCCACTTCTAGTTAATTATGATACACAGCATGGGAGGCCTGACAAAAACAACAACAAAAAAAACAAAACACCACTGCTAGACCCAACTATTAACATCTGTAGACTAATAATGAAAATTTACGTAATAGGCCCTGAGGGAATGCCTGAGGACCTCTCCTTTAAAGCACATTTTATCAATTATTTTGCCCAGTGTTCCCTCTCTCTTCTTCCTCCCTCCCTACCTGCTCCCTTCTTCTGTTTTTAATTGTTCACTCTGGCTTGTCTTTCTCCCTTCCTCCCCTGCCTCCCTTCTTTCTCCTATTTAATTGTTCACTTCTGGCTTCACAAGGCTGAGACTATAGGAAGACTATTAAATGAAGAGTTTGTAGCTCTGACAATTGGTTTACTGTACTGGACATTCTGGTTGTATCACCAACACCTTCTCCCTCTCCTCTGGGCAAGTATCTTGACTTTCAGATGCATATTCTCTGCCTCCAATCCAGCCCCATTTCTAAGCCTGGGGCATATGGATTAGGCCTAAGGTAATCTCCAGACCCTGCTGCAGTTAATGGTTCACAGAGAGAAAAGTAGCCCCAAAGAGCTAAATGCGGCCTAAGAAGAAAAGTTGTTCTCTTCTGAGTGCATTTCTGGAAGCAGACCCAGCCCCACCCCTAGGCTTAATAGCTCTGGGAGTTGCTGGAAGCCATCTTGTGGCCACATGGGGTAGGTAGTCTGCTGTAGAATGAAGCTGGTTCAGAGAAAGCAGGAATGAGAGATGCAAATAATCAGTCTTTCATGACATCTCCGAGTCACTGAATTAGATCAATCCTGAAACCTACTATGCTTCTGGCAGTGAAGTGAGCCAATGAATTCCCTTTAATGTTTAAGCTGGTTTGAGATGGGTTTTCTGATACTTGTAACCAGATGCATCCTGAAAGATCCACTGCACATTTTATGAGGAAGGGAGTACCTGTTTTTTAAAATTACACTTGGAAAAGCTACCAGAGTGTTATAAACAACATATCCAAGTTTTAAATACTTTTTGCTGTGCAGCTGAAAGGAATGAAAGAAATCAGGCACATTCCTCAGCCCCGGGCTCAACTTCCCGAGCCCAGTACAAACACATCCCCCCATATATCTCTCAACTTCCCGAGCCCAGTACAAACACATCCCCCCATATATCACTCAACTTCCCGAGCCCAGTACAAACACCACCTGGAAAGTCTCCGATAAGGACACAGCCGTTCGGGGATTTACTGAAAGCGCGGGAACCAATAGAAAACTGCTAAATGTATAACTTAAAATGTTAACCAATTGTAGTGCTGTAACCAAAAGAATTCCTTTGTTCCTCTGTAACTTTAAGTATCCTATTTACCTCGGGCTATAAAAGGCAAGCACTTGCATTGTTCGGGGCCCTCCTGTATGCGGTAGAATGGAGGGACCAAGTTCGAACTTGTAGTAAAAGATCCTTGCCGCTTGGCTTTGACTCTGGACTCTGGTGGTCTTCTTTGGGGAACAAACGGTCTGGGCATAACACAGCTATTACCATACTAAGAACTACTATTTGGCTTTAGGTTGTTTTTTTAAGAAATGCAGCAAGCTGTGTCAGTTTATTCTGTAATTATATGGGGAGGCTTCAGTATGCTGTAATTGCTATCCTATAGAAGGCAATTAGTATGGGGTTAATACCAGATGAACAAGAAAGAGAACATCAGGCAAATAAAACACACAGTAAAACAATAATAGCACAATGGTTTTATTGATGGCAGAAGAAAAATTCTTCCTTTCACTTGTAAAAGGTATTTGCTTTATTTAACTCAGTATTTTTTCCCATTCTTTGTGTGAGTTGAATGTTTTTTCCACCCTAAAATCTGCTTTTTCTTTCTTCAAATAATAATATCCACCACAGCTGCTACTTATTCTGAAGAGAAAGTGGAAGGTCAACACGTTTCCACCAGGATGTTTCAGTCACCACCGGCTTGTTTCTTCACAAAGAGTTTCCTTTAAAAAGAAAGGAAGAAAATGAAATGGAAGCCTCAAATTAACTTTTCCATACTTTGTCAAGATACATTTCTTCTGAAACTTATCTGTAAATGTGAAGTGTTTGTATAAATGTAAATAGATCTTGACTAGAATAAATTTTGGATATTGCTAATTTGTAACCATAATCTTTATAAAGCAATATGAAAGAAAAAAGTGAAATTTTTTTGAAAATAAATTTTTCTTTTAGAATTTGTTAAAGTACGTTTCTGCCACTGTTATACCATTTATTGCTGGCATGTTGATTTAAGGAATTTGGATTAATTGAACTGTTTGTAACAGAGGATTCCCGAACACTGATGCAGTCTGCCAATGAGCCACGTCTTTCCCTATCCTAACCACCTCCAGTTCTTCTGTGAACACCTCTGAATTGAGTTGCTCCACACAGGTGATTTAGTTTGGTCTGTCACCTCCCCCTGCCTGCTCCCCACATTTATTAGGCACCACTCTAGTTAAAATCACTTTGGGTGGTGACAGGAGAAAGAGCTGAGATAAATGGCAGAGAAGATTTGTTTGCTCCGGGCCTATTTTAGCCTCATGCATGACAGCGTGCTTGGGCAGGGACTAGTGGAGTTCCTGCAGCTGCATACAAACAGCTCATAAGTCTTGGGAAGTAAACAGTCTCCTGCTTAGAAAATAAAGACCATCGGGTACTATAATCCTTACCTGCTGCCTGTTCTGCTGGCATGATGGAGTTCTGTAACAGTTACCTTTATATTGATCATTTTCCTGACACTGATGCTGGACCAGATTGTCAAAAAAATTTCAACATTTAAAAATACATCTTTTAGTAGTTAAAAATGGTGTTAAAAACCAGGACTTTGAAAATAAGCTTACAGTACCTATGTAGTAGTCTATGCTTGGCTATTGGTTTTAAGGTTTCTAACATGTGAAACTGTGAATACCATTCTTTCATCAAACAAAGAAGAAACTAGAAGTTCCAAGTGAGTCAGCGTTTATTTAACTGCTTTACACATTGAGCCTTGACCTCCATGGCAGCAGGAGCTTCCTGCTGATCTGTCTTACAAAGGCTTCCTACACAGGTCTCTGCCATCTCTCTCTTCACAGCAAGTCATGCAACTCTAACCAATGTTTGAGTGGACCAGTGCAATAGCTTCTTAGGTTCTTTCCTTCCTGTTGCTATAATCCATCCTACATCCAGCTGCAATATTTCCTAAGCTTAATTTTGATCATATCACTCTCTTAATCAAAAGTTCATGACAGCATCAAACACAACAAATTCAAACTCTTATATATCTGAAGCCATGCTGTTTTCATCACCGAAAAATATTTTTAATACCCATTGTTTTGGTTCATATTCTTTACTGTAGCCACTAAGAGCCACTTGCTATGGACTCTTGCTTCCCTTGTTTAAACTTTCCTCTGCCTATACAATATCTTCAGAGGACTCCACCCTACCAGGAATGTGAAGCTTAAACTTCACGTTTAAGGGCTGCTCCTACTAATTAGTATCTAGTTCCTAGGACTCCACTCATGTCAGAAACCTCTCCAAACCACAGAGTTTTGGTTGGACTAAAGAACTGTGTATAATTTCTCTATTTTATATCTGCTCATATTTCCAAGCTGTCTGAACAGTTATGACAGTGTCCAGGAACTAGAAGTTTGGAGTTTTGGGCTCTATCTCCCCTAAAGTCTCAGATCTGTCACCACTTTTTCTCAGACTTGGGTCTATTTTTCCACATGCTCCCTGAGACCGCCTCTCACCTAGCCCTGATTCCTAGGTATCTCCTGCTCTGTTAGTCACTGAAGCTGTCCTTAGTATCAGGCTCAAGGGGAATCCAATTCTCTCGCCACAATGAAGTTCGTGTGTGTGGAGGGTTGGGCGAAGGGGGTCTGTGGGGGCCTTGAAAAAAAGTTTTAGGATAATCAAAGAATGTGCAAATTACATATCTAAAACTTTATCAAAACATACTGATTTAATAAATACTTACTGAACAGTTACCATGTGTCATTCATCACCTAGTACTCAAAACATAAGAAAACTTATGACTATGAAATTATGTTTTTTAAAATTGATAATAGAAAGCACCTTAAGTGTTTTTCACTACCTTGATAATTTCAGATAACAAAACCTGAGAAAATTTCAGTCTATATTAGAATTCATGCTTATATTTGCTGGAAGTAAATGGCTGGCTACAATGTTTATCTTCTTTTTAGATGTTTAAGTTAATAAAAACCAGGAATGAGGAGACAAACATCTTTTGTCTCAAGAATATATTCCATCATGTAACAAGAGCAGAACGTTATTTTTGAACCTCCCATCCAAAGATAGTAGGTCAAAGAGGTATTTCATTCTACTTCATAGTCTTTCATAACATATGCTTGAATTAAAATGCAGAACTAAGTAAAATTTTCTTCAAACAAGATCACGTGTCTTATTTTTTAGGGTGAATTTTGTAGTGAGAGTTTTAAAATGATACCATCATGGCATGGTCCGCCAGTTTTTTTTTTATCAATGTCAGAAATCCAAAATATCTGCATCATATATTTCCTATGTTAACAGTACAATCCAAAGCAAGCATTTAGTCAAGGTGGAAGTCTTAACTCAGAGTACACAGAAAACCACTAAGATTGTGATGTTTAAGTTGATTAGGAAACGTGTGCATTGTTATTTAATATGGATAAGCTATAGTTACCCTACAGTTATAGTTTACAATTTACTTTTAAGCAATATATTCTTTTTCAAAGGAAATTTCCCATGGAACCCTAGCATATAAAATATATGAAAGAAACTAAAGAAGGGTCAAGGGGACTAAGAGTTCCCCTCATCTGGCTGCACCCTCATTCATGTTCACTGCTTCCTCTCTACTTCTAGCTCTGCTAGATCCTACCTGCCTTCAACAGCCCTGAAGAAATTGAGTCCATTGTTAAACAATGGCTGCCTTATAGCAATGAGGGCATTGACAATCTTGGGCCACAATTTAAAACCTTGTTTTAAGCAATTAAAAAGAAATAAAATACCCTGATTTCCTTTCCTTTGGATAAATACACAGTAGTGGGATTGCTGGATCATATGGTGGTTCTATTTTCAGTTTTTTTAGGAACCACCTTACTGTTCTCCATAGTGGCTGTGCTAATTTACATCTCCACCAACAACGTACAAGGGTTCTCCTTTCTACACATCCTTGCTAGCATTCATTATTGCCTTTCTTTTGGATAAAAGTCATTTTAACTGAGGTAAGGTGATATCTCACTGTATTTGATTTGCATTTCTTTGATGATTAAGGATGGTGAGTACTTTTTCATATACCTGTTGGTCATTTGTATGTCTTCTATTGAGAAATGCCTATTCAGGCTTTTGACCATTTTAAAAATCAGATTTTTTTTTTCATGAGTTGTTTGAGCTTATATATTCTGGTTATTAAGCCCTTGTCAGATGGACACTTTGAAAATATCTTCTCCCATTCTGTGGGTTGTCTCTTCACTTTGTTGACTATTTCCTTTGCTGTGCAGGATCTTTTTAACTTGATGTCATTCCATTTGTCCATTTTTGCTTTAGTTGTCTGTGCTTTTGAGGTCTTACTCAAAAAGTTTTTGCCCAGACCAATGTCCTAAAGTGTTTCTCCAGTGTTTTCTTCTACTAGTGTCATAGTTTCATGTCTTAGATTTAAGTCTTTAATCCATTTTGATTTTTGCTTATGATGAGAGTAGGGATCTAGTTTATTCTTCCACATACAGATATCCAGTTTTCCCAGGATCATTTATTGGAGAGACTATCATCCCTCCCAATGTATATTTTTTGGCATCTATGTAAAAAATGAGTTGACTGTAAATATAGAGCTTTATTTCTGGGTTCTCCATTCTGTTCCACTGGTCTGTTTGTTTTTATGTCAGTACTGTGCTGTTTTGTTTACTATGGCTTTGTAGTATAATCTGAAGTTAGGTAGTCTGATGCCTCCAGCTTTCTTCTTTTTGCTCAGGATAGCTTTTGCTTTTCTGGAACTTTTGTGGTTCCGTATAGATTTTAGAATTATTTTTTTTATTTATGTGAAGGATGTCCTTGGTATTTTAATATAGATTTCATTAAATCTATAGATTGCCTTGGGTAGTACTGTCATTTTAACAATATTGATTCTTCTAATCCATGAACATGGAGTATCTTTTCAGTTTTTTGTGTGTGTCCTCTTCAATTTCTTCTATCAGTGTTTTACAGTTTTCATTGTAGAGATCTTTCACTTCGTTGGTCAAGTTTATTCCTAGGTATTTTATTGTATTTGTAGCTATTTTACTTGGGATTACATTCTTGGTTTCCTTTTCAGATTGTTTGCTGTTGAGGCCAGGCATAGTGGGTCTCATGCCTGTAATCCCAGCACTTTGGGAGGCTGAGGCAGGCAGATTGCTTGAGCTCAGGAGTTTGAGACCAACCTGGGCAACATGGTGAAACCCCATCTCCACAAAAAATACAAAAATTAGCTAGGCATGGTGGTGTGCACCTGTAGTCCCAGCTACCAGGGAGGCTGAGATGGTAGGATGTCTTGAGCCCAGAAGGCAGAGGCTGGAGTGAGTTGAGATGGTGCCACTGCACTCCAGCCTAGGTGACAGAGCCAGACCCTGTCTCAAAAAAGAAGAAGAAGAAAAAGGAGGGAAAAAATAATTGTTTGCAGTTGACAAACAGAAATATTAGCATTTTTGTATATTGATTTTGTATCCTGCAACTTTACTGAATTTGTGAGTTTTAATAGTTTTTTTTGGTAGAATCTAGGTTTTTCTAAATATAAGATAATATCCTCTGCAAACAAGAATAATTTGACTCTTCCTTTCAAATTTGGATGTTCTTTATTTCTTTCTTTTGTTTAATTGCTCTGGCTAGTACTTCTATTTTATTCAACTATGTTGAATACAAGTGGTAAAAATGGACATCCGTGTCTTGTTCCAGATCTTAGAGGAAAGGCTTGCAGTTTTTCCCGTTCAGTATGATAGACTCATGCTGTGGTTTTGTCATATATGGCAAATTCTCAGTTTTTATTCACCTTTAAAAGTGATTTAATTATAAGCACGCTGAGCTTATTTTATAAGTGTATGTTCTGTCTTATACAACACAAAGTTGCTGAAGTCCTTACATATTCTTTTGATTCTGCTTAAAAACAGACATGGGCACTAAATGATAAACCACTTATTCCATGCCATAAGAAAAATATCTAGAGTCAAGAAGTAGCTCTTCTGTGACACTATGGACAATAGGTCAGGACTGTTTACTTGATGACCTTGCATTAGGCACACAAAAAAAGCCAGTGATAAAAAGAAAAAGGTGCTACGTTGGCTTGCTACAGTAATTCAGAAGTCAATTAGTATTAGACTTCCACTCTAGGCAGACTACTGTTATATGAGAAGCTGAGCATTAGAACAGATGAAAAAAATTTCTTCACTTAGGATGGCAGAACTAATTTTTAACTAGTGAAGGAACTCTGGGGAAGTTAAAGACATATTACATTCTAGGACAGTACTGCCCAGCAGAAATATCACAAGACATATGTAATTTAAAATTTTCTAGTAGCCACATTAAAAGGCATGGTGGCTCACTCCTGTAATCCCAGCACTTTGGGAGGCCAAGGCAGGTGGATCACCTGAGGTCAGGAGTTCAAGACCAGCCTGGCCAACATGGTGAAACCCCATTTCTACTAAAAATATCAAAAAAAAAAAAAAAAAAAAAAAAAAAAAAAAAAAAAAAAAAGCTGGGCATGGTGGTGGATGCCTGTAATCCCAGTTACTCAGGAAGTTGAGGCAGGAGAATCGCTTGAACCCAGGAGGCAGAGGTTGCAGTGAGCCAAGATCATGCCACTGCACTCACGCCACTGCCCACGCCAGCCTGGGCAACAAGAGTGAAACTTCGTCTCAAAGAAAAACAAATCACTCATTGGACTTATATGCTCAACATGAATTACATCTTTCTTTATATGAATCTTTTTACACTTCACAATGTTAAGTTTACCTTTTCGTATTAGTTCCGAGCCCGGGGTGGCTGGTAAAATTGTTGAGTTGGCCGAGTGGATCTTCTTGGCTGGCCATCACCTCCCCTACGGAACTCCAGAGTTTGGTCGTAGGTGCCTTCTTCCTCCTATTTGCAAAGAGTAGTGATTTTACATGTTCAAAATGGCTCCAAGTTTCTTAAGTAAAAAAAATTTTATAGTCCCTATTTTAATAATATCTCTCTTAAGCTGCCCCAGAATTCACACATGTCAACTTTTACAACAGAGGGAGGCAAGGGGAAGGAAGAAAAAAAAAAAGAAAGAAAGAAAGAAAAGAAAAAGTAAAAACTCTTTTGATCCTTGGTAATAGAAAAACGTCGTTTATAGTGGTAAGATTAGAACTGCATTTTATTCTAGAAAAGGAAACTATTTTCAAATAATAGCAAGATCATCTCATCAAATGGCTTGACACAATGTGGTAAAAACATACAGAAAAGCAAGCATTATAATAACGATTTTCTTGAATATTTGGGCTTCTAAATGTTTCTAGGTATTTATCATGGAAAAGGGTTTCGGTAGAATAAAGAAAAGCGGTTGAAGAGCCAAAGAATGTTCACCAGCTGTCTGTCCCCATCTGATGAAATCTCCAACACTGTTAAGAACCTTACATCTAGAGACAGAAAAAAATAGTGGTTTGGAAGAGGGGAGGAATACAATTTACATATAAAGAAAGCTTCATGCAAGATAGAGAGATCACTACAGTAAGACTCAAACTATTTTATTTGCTTTCTTACTGAGTGGGTGTATCTACCAGCTCAAGGAGTAGCATAGGGAAATTAGGATAAGCAGATTAAATAGCAGAAATAGTATAGTTAATTATAATATTTGAAAAGGACTTAGAAGCAACAAAATATAGCCAAAGCCACACTGGTTTCTTACTGAGTGCTGCCACCCTGTTATTTTAGTGTTTTTGAATTAACACAGCTATGAAGTATGTGCCCTATGAAAGAGAGAAAAAATTAGCTCTCAGTTTTGTTTATGAAAAGGAAAGCATCTATTTCACTAAGTAGGCAGTTTAAATTACAACTGAATTATCAGAGCACAATAATTTGCATGATTTTGAAAATTAATCCTATTTTTTTCTCTTCCTTACTTATCTTTGAATCTTCTTTCTAAAAATATTGCTTTCCTTTGACCTTATTAAAAACATAGAAAAGTAAATGAAAAGACTGAGTTCTATTCTTTAAATTTTTATAGATCGAATTACTGCATTTTTACCTAATGGAAACAAAGATAGCAAGATAATTTGGTCAAATCCTATTATTTAGCAATGATTTTAAAATTGGGCATGAACATAATTCTCATTTTAGACATCCTCCACAATATTCTTTAAAAAAAAATAAGAACTATTATTTCCACTTTATATAAAGAATACTGAGGCTTGGGAAAGTTTTGTGACTTTGCCCTAATACTTCTAAGACAGTAGTATCTTTGGGTTTTGCATTCTAACACTGCTGTTTAAATCTTTAAGTCTCAGTCTGCATGTTAAAAAAATAAGCCAATAGCCAAAAATTAATGATCCTCCTGAGGGGCCTATCATCACTGAAAGAAAAGAATGCAGAAATCTGACAATATATCTGGTATAATTGAATAACTGCCTTTTAGAGATCAACTTCCAGATGAGTTTTCCTTTCCCTATATCCCTTTCATTAACAATCAATCTCAAAATGGTTAGAAGTATCAGATATTATATCTGTAATTTAGCAAAGCAATTAAAATGCAGTGAGAAAAATATAAAAGTATTCAGGAAAGAAGTTATTTTTTATTATTCTAGTCAGTGTTCTGAATGATTTTCAAGTATTATAGCTAAATGTGAAAAGTAGCTATTTTAAGACAAATGACAACATTTGAAACTCTGCATATTAACTGAAAACTATGAAAATATATTTGGTACTGTAGGAGATGAAGTAATTATTTCAGGAATTAGAATGAAATACTATTTTTCTCCACACTTGGCTGCAGAACTGGCTGGAGAACATCTAAAAATCTGTATTTTATTAATAAAATACACAGAGATAGGACACTGTATTTGCTGAGAGAGTGATCTGGATTTACATAATAAAATGGCAATGCTATTTGAAAATCTATCTCTATCTATTGTGTTTAAAGAATTCATGAACTGAACTAACCAGATCCAAGTAAATGGTTTTATAGAGATGACCAACCATGAGATTTCTTTCACATAACTCATAACTTGATGTCTTTAATCTGTCTATATAAAGTAGAAGCCAAAAAAAGGTAAAAAAGATACCGACAGTTTGGTTTTCAGTTACAGTATCGTCAAAGAGGCACAATCTGTGCTTTTTAACTTTTAAAATATTCGTCCTGCACAGCTGTTGAGAGCAAATCTGGTTACCCACAACAATTACTTCTTATAGTCTATGGCTAGTAATTTTTAGCACAGAATGGGTACTTCTTTCCTCTTTATATAACACACAGCTTGATTTAATAGATCAGTTTATTTTCAGTCATCTTTGAATGAAATTTGTACTTTATTCCTCTTCAAGCCTATCTTCTTCCTTTAGGTCTCAGTACTCTCTAATAGATTTACAACTCAAAAAAATAATTTTAATTTCATAGTTTACAAACTTTTTTTAAAAATGTGACACTACATTATAGCTGGCACAGTTCTGGAAGGCTATCTAATCCATCCTTCTAGATTTGACAGATGAATCTATAAACCAAGAGAGGTGAAGTGATTTCCCCAAGTCACAGAACTAATTAGAGAAAGAGTCCAAACCAGGGCCATTTTCTTTCTGACTCACAGGCAAGGTTCTTTACAAGATCTGCAAGAATTTTTGTAAACCAGAACTGTCCAATGTTATCTTCGCCTAAAATTCTGAGATTCAGAACCATTTTATTGGGACTCAGATTTCTGCACCAGAAAATTTTTAAAAATCTACGTGTAAGCTAGAAGCCCCCGCTTCAAGTTGTCCCGTCTTGACCAAACCAATGTATTTCTAAAATGTATTTGACTGAAGTCTCACGTCTCCCTAAAATATATAAAACCAAGCTGCACCCTGACCACCCTGGGCACATTGTTCTCAGGACCTCCTAAGGGCTGTGTCATGGGCCATGGTCACTCATATTTGACTCAGAATAAATCTCTTCAAATATTAAAAAAAGACTTTTGCTTACCTCAGCCATGTTATCAGATAGGTTTTATAAAATTAAATAACTAATATTCAATATGAGCTCTTTTATTCTAATATTTGCTAGTTTATTGTTCCTTCTTAATGAAAAGATACTAAAATGCTATAATCATTGACACCAAACATAAATGAAGTGGTATTTTGAAAACAACAAAAGACAAAAACCAATGCAAAAAGGAGATACACAACTTCATCTATAATGTCCGTTTGACAAGTTACAACTGTGTTTTTCCTGCATATCATCTTCAATCTCTCATTACTGTATACTGTATCTGGAGTGGGAACACAGACAAACTACATATTCCCCATTTATAAATGAGCCGTATTATAAAAGTTCATCATAAATTGGTCACTTGGAACACACTTCAGTAGGAGGTATGAAACACACTTAAATAGAAGTCAGGTTCTCTGTTCCACAAATAGTAAGGTGAAATGCAGCTAAGCATACAAACCAGTGCTTTAAGGAAGGAGTTCTCAAGTGAGAGCTATTCTGCCTCCTGGGGGCATTAGGCAATGCCTGGAAGGAGTTGTTATTCCCTCTAATGGGTAGAGGCCAATGATGCTGCTAAATATCCTACAATGCACAGGACAGCCCACACAACAAAAAAGTATCCAGTCCTAATGCCAGCAGTGCTGAAGTTGAGAAACCTTAGGCTAGGCAAATTACCCTTCCTAATCCTAAGTATCAGAGCAGCCTGGAAAAGAATTCTAACCTTCAGGAAGTTTGGGTTTGGAAATCTGGGACATTTCTTCCTCTGCTTCTACCCCTAAGATGTAAATGCCGACCGAACTCTCTATGGAAATTTTGGGGGGGGGGGGGGGCCGGGGGGCGGGGGCGGGCGCTCTATTTGCTGAGAATACTTAAACACTTACCTCTGCTCCGGCTATAGGTTCATTTTTACTTAATGAATCGCCTTGCCATTTTTAAAAAAAAACTGATACGGAGTCGTGCTCTGTCACCCAGGCTGGAGTGCAATGGCGCAATCTTGGCTCAAGGCAACCTCCGCCTTCCAGATTCAAGCAATTCTCCCCCCTCAGCCTCCTGAGCAGCTGGGATTACAGGAACCAGCCATCATGCCCAGCTAATTTTTGTATTTTTGTAGAGACAGGGTTTCACCATGTTGTTCAGGCTGGTCTTGAGTTCCTGACCTCAGATGATCCACCCACCTTGGCTTTTCAAAGTGCTGGGATTACAAGTGTGAGCCACCACGCCTAGCCCATTTTATGTTATATTACTATTCCTTCAGCATTTTCCCAAGTCATAACTTTGTGAAGAGCCAGTGATAGATTATTTGGTTGGTGGAGGTGGGAAATGGGAATGACAATTATTCTCTTCATTGAAAAAATAAAAACTTGGAAAAACTTAATACTGTCACCTAATAGCAACGTTATGTGTAATTTAATAAAATTTAATTTGTTTCTTTTAACAGAATTTGTAGTCACAATACATAAGTCAATGTACTCTGCAATAGTCCTTGAAATTGAGGGTATTTTGAACCATGAAATGTTAATGAGTACATATCTCCTTCAGTGATTCATACATGAACCACTTATTCTATGAATTTCCAAGCCACCTTTTGCCTGAGGTGTTTAGCTTGTGTTTATGGAAGTGTAAACTAATTTTCATATAAAACGTAAGCAGTCATCATAAAGGCAAATCTGCTTTTCCAAAACATGTAATGGACTTTAAGAGTAAAACTTAAAATACCTTTACATACAAGTCTATTTTTAGATTAACTATACTAATATTCTTCTATATTCGAGTAGCTAAAAATTGAAAGCTGAATCAGCTCTTCTATTCTTTTCTTTTTTCTTTGAGACTGAGTCTTGCTCCGTCACCCAGGCTGGAGTGTGGTGGCGCAATCCTGGCTCGCTGCAACCTCTGCCTCCCAGGTTCAAGCTATTCTCCTGCCTCAGCCTCCCGAGTAGCTGGACTTACAGGCACACACCACCGAGCCCAGATAATTTTTTTGTATTTTCAGTAGAGACGGGGTTTCACCATGTTAGCCAGCCTGGTCTCGAACTCCTGATCTCAAGTGATCCGCGCACCTTGGCTTCTCAAAGTGCTGGGATTCCAGGCGTGAGCCACTGTGCCCAGCCTTAGCTCTTATTTTCTATGAAGATTACAGACAACCTTGGTGCCCATGGGAGTCATGTATTATTATCAATACTGAACTTTACCAATTATCCTTGTTTAAAAAAAGTTCCACTTTAATATTTGTAGTTCTACTACAAAAAACAAACAAGCAAACAAAAAAAACAAAACCCGGGTCCACAGTATCCTGGAACCACAGATTATAAAACAAGAAGATTTTGTAAAGAACAGCTAGTCAAACTGAGAGGCTATCACTTGCTCAAGTAACTAGTGCCACTACTTGGGCTAGAACACAGGTCTGACTCACAAGCCTGACTGCCCCTCACTGTGGTACCTAGTAATGATGGTAAGGAATACAGGTATCATAAATCTCAGAACTGCAGGGGAACTGGAGACCAATCTAACAGAGCAGATTTATATTTTTTTTATTATTTATTTTGAGGATAAATTCAGCACTCTTGTTTCAAATGAAATCTTATGTAGAATTCCTATATAAAATATATGGGCCCAGGTTAAAGTGGGTGTTTTTATACATTTGTGAGCAGTGCCCCCTTGGCTTTCTCTTCCTCAATTTCTTCAACCTCTGTAGCCCTCAAGCCATAGAAATTAAAAACTCAACCAGTTCAACCTTTGCTACTCACTGAAAACCAATTGGGTGGAGTGACTTGATTAATAAAATGAGCTGGTGGAAGAGCCAGAACTGGAATGCAGGCCTCTGGCTCTGAGTTCAGAGCCTTTCTCCCTTTGCCTTCTATCATAGAGAAAATTTAAACCCTATACTTGACTCCTATAAATCAAATGTCTCATTTTATAATAAAAATTCACTTCATATACCTAAATGGAAAAAACTCTCAAGTTTCATAAACATATGAGAAAATGATTATGATATATAACCAAATATAGTAAATTTTATAACAGATTAATTTATCCTGGTTTCTGAAGCTTTGAGTAAAACCATTCCCCTTTAGAAGAAAATATATTGGAGAATTATAGTCTCCCATCCCTCCAGAGCAGCTCTAAGAGAATCTCTTTTTATGTACCTCATCCAGCATATTTTATTTAAACCAAAACATTTTATGGCAGAAGAGGAAAAAATGCTAAATGAAGACAAAAGAAAAATCAGATCCAAAACCTTATTACTAAACAACTGTTTCAAAATGCATGGCTGACATAACATAATATTTTCATTCCAGTATCATAGAAAATTTCAGGAGGACTGTGGGACCTCCCATTGTGGTTCTAATCTTTTTCTTTAAATACTATATTTTCTAAAGTTATATTAAAATTGTTTATGATTCTACAAGATATCATGAAATCATGTGAATACCCAACTCAAGGGTTTTATTATAAGCTCTGCCCAGTAAAGCACAATCTAAACAAGACATCTAAACTTTAACATAAATGAAAAATTAATTTTTAAATGACAGTAGAAGCAAATACAGTACTATTCATCACTGTCCTTCCTCTAACATCACTAAGATCTATACATTAATATAATGTAAACAAGCTATTTTTGGCAGGGTAAGCACTTGTGAAAATTCAATGAAACATCAAAAAGCTGCATCCATATTTTAATTAGAATATAGTACAAAAAAGATAATAGAAGTCACCCTTATTAAATTCCAAATGATAAAAGTTATGGATCCTCTTCCATGTGAAAACACATGAGTTTACAACTTGAAACAGAAAATAAGGAATATGAATGCTTATTCTATTTTGTGCCTGACATTTTGCATGTTATCTTATTTAATCCTTATAACAAGGCTTTGAATTAATCTCACCATTTTATAGATGAAAAAACTAAGGCTCCTTAGCCCAAAGTTGTATAAGTGGCCATGCTTCAGTGAGACTCTTAGGCTGTACACTTGAAGTTCTTTTCATTGCATCATACAGTACATTTCTTGCTTCACATAGTTTTCCATCAGGAACTTTTTTCTAAAGTCAATGTTATTCCTGAATTTTTTCTGCTTTATTGAGGTATACACACACAGGAATCATATATATTTAAGATGTACAACTTGATGTTTTGATGTAGGTATACACTGTGAAATAATCACAATCAAGGTTAACATACCCATCACCTCACAGTTTCCATTTTCTTTCTTCTTTCTCCGTTTTTGTGGAAAAGTACACAAGATCTACCTTGTTAGCAAATTTCAAGCCTACAATACACCACTATTAATTGTAGTCACCATTTTATACATTAAATCTTCAGAACCCATTCATCTGGCATAACTGAATCTTTGTAATCTTTGACCAACATCTCCTCATTTCCCTCACCCTCTGCTCCTGGCAACCACCATCCTACTCTGTTTCTATGACTTTGACTATTTTAGATTCCACATATAAGTGAGATCATGTAGTGTTTGTCTTTCTGTGTCTGGCTTATTTCATTTAGCACAATATCCTCCAAGTTCTATGGTTAATTTTAACTAAATGGATAGCTTCAGCCCTGAAGCTATAAACATCACGGAATGGTTATTGTCTTTGTTGAAATAGTTAAGTACAAGGATGAATATATAATTTTTAAAAATGTGTACCTCTCTGAAACCCATTGCTAAAGGTTAAATAGATTCCAAAAGCTTGTCCAGAAATCAGAGTAGGGAACATATTTCTGCTCCAAAAGGTGTCAGTTGGCTCAAAGATTTCCTTAAAAGATACTATATCACAGCATTGGCATGTAAGAGCTCAACCTCTTAAGTCACTGGGTTTAGATCCTACCACATCATAGGCATGTTACTTAACTTTTCTACATCTTAGTTTTCTCATATAGATTATAGTAATGACCTCAGAGGTTTAGCAGGATAATTCTATGAGAAATACCTAAAAAGAGCTTCACCAATAGGCAATCAGTGTTGGCTATTAGTCTCAATCAAATAACTCTAAGCTAATAAAATATACTTGTATTCGAAACACATGAGTTTGTTTACCCACTTCAATTAAATTAAATAGACTGATAGATTTTGCTGAAAATCAGGAACTGAGCTTGTTGTAAGTGTATTCTTCAAATTACTTTCAGCAGAAAAAAAAAAAAAAAAAAAAAAAAAGCAAAAATGCCTGTGGAAAAAAATGAAAGAGCCAAGGCAAGAAGAAAGGTTCTTGCCACCAGCTTAACTTTTATTTCTTCAGAGGTTCAAAAACTATTCACGAAAACTAATAATATCATATAATTCATTTTATTGTTACCATTTTTTTTGTTTTGTTTTGGGGAGAGGCAGGTGGCCTCTTTTTCTTCTTTTTTAATGTATAAAGAAAAAAGGGCAAATAGAACAAAAGGAGGAAAGAAATTAGCAAAGGAGCATTACTGAAAATGATCAATCAAAAGTTACAGACACTCTATAAAATCTGAGTATTTTAAGATAAAGCAAACAATAAATTAACATGATTAACTTCTTTGAACATCCTGCCTTTAGCCTACACCCTTAAAATTTTAAGATATCCCATAAAAAGAAACCAATTAGAAACAATATTTTAAAGGTAGAAGTACAGCAATTATGATTAATAATGAAAAATGCATATGCCTATCTATGCCTATTGATATGTTTTCAGGTCAATGCCTGTAAATTATTTTTACAAAAGCAACTACTTTCCCAAATATGCTAACTGAGTATGTTTTAGAATATTTTATGGTTAAGACATATGAACACTAATCACAAGTGGTTAACTATTTCACTCTCTCATAGTTTATGTCATTTTTACATTTGAAATTGGTAGGTTAATATAAGGTGAGTTAACGAATTCTTTCTCTGAGAGCAATGATTATATCATAATGCCAGAATGCTTTCAATCCTAAAACAGGCCAACATATTTTATATATGTGACTGGCCAACAATAGAGATAGATACAGTATGCCATGGAGACCTATAACACAGATTTTTAAAAATCAGAAAAAAAGAGCCAGGTGCAGTAATCCCAGCACTTTGGGAGGTTGAAGTGGGCAGATTATGAGGTCAAGAGATCAAGACCGTCCTGGCCAACATGGTGAAACACCATTTCTACTGAAAATACAAAAATTAGCTAGGCATGGTGGCACGCGCCGGTAGTCCCTGCTACTCGGGAGGCTGAGGCGGGAGATTCGCTTGAACCAGGGAGGTGGAGGTTGCAGTGAGCCGAGACTGCACCACTGCACTCCAGCCTGGCGACAGAACGAGACTCTGTCTTAAAAAAAAAAAAAAAAAATCCTTTATGTCAAATTGATAAAATACAGGCCAGATCAATGCCACAAAAGAGTACTAAAACTTGGAGTGGTAGGAGAGATAAGAAATGTTTGATATAATTGTAAGAAAGAATTTTTATACCAAATGATACAAAAATAGTTGTTTGCTGATGTTTTCACCCTCTTAATGAGAGTTAAGAAATATAAAAATGACAGGAAAAGAATGAAAAATTTAAGCCTTAAAGCAGGTAGGGCCCAATGTAACAAACACCATTATCACATTTAACTCCCTATTCATGTCCAACAACCCATAGTTTATTATTTCTCTTCAGTGAAATATAAAGAAAACTATGGTTTATAAACCTTTATATATTACCAGGCTGAGTACTAAAGTTATAGTTTCAGAAATGTGAAGTACTCCAGGAGTCACTGATCTGATCTTCCCTTTAGCACAAAATTCATCCATGGCATTCACACATATGGTAGCTCTGCCTCTAGCAAACAACTCAGGTGAAGGGAGCTGAGGCTTCCTCCGGCAGCCAACTCCATTGCTTTGCATCCTTCACTAGAAAGTGCAAATCTAAACATCTGGAACTACTTTTTTTTTTTTTTTTAAGACAGAGTTTCACTCTTATTGCCCAGGCTGGAGTGCAATGACACAATCTCAGCTCACTGCAACCTCTGCCTCCTGGGTTCAAGTGATTCTTCTGCCTCAGCCTCCCGAGTAGGTGGGATTACAGGCATGCGCCACCATGCTGGCTAATTTTTTGAATTTTTTAGTAGAGACGGGGTTTCTCCATGTTGGTCAGGCTGGTATCAAACTCCTGACCTCAGGTGATCTGCCCACCTCAGGCATGAGCCACTGCACTCGGCCTCTGGAACTTCTATTTACATTTTCTTAAGTCTGTTTCCTTTGCTATATGAAAGATATTATTTAAAAATAAATATTCTACTTCTCCTTATTCTATTACTAAGAATTCTTGGTCAAATACCATTATTTCCAGAATCTCCATCATCTTGATTATCTTTTCCTTTATACATTTTCGTAGTTACCATTCTGCATAACCTAGTACACTAAGAATAACATTCCAAGTATGGCTTACTTGGAACACAATGCTATTATTTCTCATGAAGGTACTCTAATAGGCAATATATACATCTATTAGGCAATCTGATATCTAATCTTGCTTTAATATTTTTAGTAGGTGCTCAATTACTGGTCACTCATATTGTGCTTGCCATCAAATGAAATCCTTACAATCTATTCCCAGATATATTTTATTCTACATTTGTAGGTAATTATCTTCCCAACCTAAATACAAAGTTTTAAATTTAAGTGTATAAAGTCCATGTGCTAATGAAAGATATTACTTTGGCACAGTATATTGGTATATTCTGAAATTAACTATGTAATATTACATCAGGTACTTCTAAAAAGTTATTTAGGTGACTTGTTAGCCTTTATTTTTACAGTCTGAGTGGAAGTTAGAAGAACACCATCTAAAAGGGTAGTATCTAAATGGGTAGTTGAAACGTACCTTAATCTTGAAGCAAGATCCTAGTGAATTTTAGAAGACAATAAAGATAGTCTCAGTGTAAGATTAAGCTCTTTTAGCAATGGAATAATAGGTTAAAAGAAATAGGTTGTTTTTTTTCCTACCCTATGTAAAATACTTTTATCACCTTGAGAAGTACCAGCTGATACCTCTAACCACTACATTTTCCATTCTCTACTTACAGTTTGTGAGAACTCAGATTGAATGAACTAAATGACACTCATCAGAACAATTTATCATATGCTGAGAAACAATTAATATGCTAAACATTTTTATAAACATTATTTCATTAAACTCATACAAAAATTCTCAAGTAAGTTTGTATAATTTACCTCCATTTACAGATAAAATGAAGGTTCATGCTCCATGGTGTCACCAAGTCCTAAACCTGACTATTAGCTCTGCAACTTACTAGCTCAAAGATTTTGAGCAAGTTACTTAACAGCTCTGAACCTATATTTGTAGTTTTCCTAGTGTATAAACATATAAATATTTGTTTTATAGAGATCCTATAGATATTAAATCAGTTAATGTACATCAAGAGTTATACATGGTGTTGAGCACACAATAAGTATTTCAATGGTAATCATGTTTTGAAACTCTAATCCTAACATTATCAACCATTTATACTACTTTACCTCAGTAAAGATAAAGTAGAGAATATATCATCTTATCTAAATGCTGATTTTGTACAACATGCTTAAAAGTATGAATTTTTGCTTCTATTGAGATTTCAAAATGTTCAACATATCAGTAATTAGCTTTATTTTAAAAAGAGTTATTCTCTTTCCAAGCTTAGAAAAACTTCTCAGTCATTTTTGATTGTAGTATGGTTGAAGGAAGAAAAAGTATCCCCAAGATTTTCTACAAGAACAGTAAGAGATGAACTTACTTCTGTTAACTTAGGTAAAGGAAAATTAGATGACATATATCACCTGATTCAACTAGGACTACTAGATATATTACATTTTAGTGTAACGATTCTATCGCTAGGTTTATTGAAATTTATAAACCGTATTTTAGTAACCTGTAACTCCACATCTGAAACATCTGAGATGTTCAACAGAAGTTGGGGGAACTGATACAATCTGCAGAGTAATTTGCTTATCATCTTCCACAAAGGAAGAACATAATAAATGTATAATCATATCAAATATGTTATATTCTTTTCATTCAAGGATGAAGCTATTTCTCCTTTGCCATTCAGCCATAGCTGAAACAGTGAGAGTAAGAACAAGTTAGGAAAGCATGAAGTCTCAGTATTAGAGTCACATATTTTCTTGGGTTTTTCAAATAGTATCTTCCTGAAAAGTGTTAAGACAATCAACTTTTTAAAAATTCTAAGTTTATCCATAAGATTATTTAAAGTGTGCCCCTTTGTTGTGCCCCTGCCCCCAATGTAAATTGTATATTAAAAAGTAGAGCAAATAGATCATCCAGACTAAGAGAAAGGTACAGTGGAGTATCAGTGATGATGTCTATATTGTAAAGCAATTTGTAAGACTGAAGATTATTAATTAAGGCTCAAAGACAAATAAAAAAGACTAGGAAAGTTCAAGTTATTCTAACAGTGTTGATAAGCTACATTCTTCAGAGTATAAAATACATAATACAATAGTCAATTCACTTTCATTATCTTTGAATAAGGGCATGACAGTCTTTTAAAAGCTGCTCTGAAGTGAGGAGGAAAAGCCTGTCCAGGGTTAAACACTAATTTATGCAAAACCCAGGTTTTGACAAGAATCCTGTCAATGTCAACCAGCAGGTACACTGACAGCAGGACTGGCTGAAAAGCTTTGTGCCAGAGCTAAAATGGAAATCACTGATTTATGAAGGCTGTTACAAACTGTAGGATTTCAAAAGTGTGAAGAAAAATGGTTTTCATAAAGAAAAACTTAAAATCTTTGTAAATTTGCAACCAATATTGTTATCTTAAAGGAGCATGGTTCTTTCATTCTGTGAGAAAAACTAGTTTACTTTAAAAAGAGTTGTAGATTTTTATATTAAATATATATTTTAAGATTTCTAATAAAGAACCTCATTATATTAATAACATTGTGATATAGTTTGGCTCCACCAAAATCTTATCCCAAATTGTATTCCCCACATGTCAATGGAGGGACCTGATGGGAGGTGACTGGATCATGGGTCTGTTTCCCTCATGCTGTTCTTGTGATAGTGAGTGAGTTCTCGTGAGAGCTGATGGTTTTAAGTGTTTAGCAGTTCCCCTTTTGCCCTCTCTACTGCCACCTTGTGAAGAAGGTGCTTGCTTCTCCTTTGCCTTCTGCCTTGATTTTAAGTTTCCAGAGACCTCCCCAGTCATGCAGAACTGAGTCGATTAAACCTCTTTTTTTTTTCTTTTTTTTTAATAAATTACCCAGTCTCAGGTAGTATCTCTATAGCAGTGTAAGAATGAACTAATACAGAGAACTGGTACCAGCAGGGTGGGGTACTGCTATAAAGATAACCTGAAAATGTGGAAGCGACTTTGGAACTGGGTAACAGGCAGAGGATAGAACTGTTTGGAGGGCTCAAAAGAACACAGGAAGATGTAGGAAAGTTTGGAACTTCCTAGAGACTTGTTGAATGATGTTGACCAAAATGCTGATAGTGAATGATGATTTAGGGCAATGCAGAGGGGAAATGTGGGGCTGGAGCCCACACACAGAGTCCCCACTGGGGCACTGCCTAGTGAAGCTGCGAGAAAAGGGCCATCATCCTCCAGACCCCAGAATGGTAAATCCACCTATAGCTTGCACCTTGTGCTTGGAAAAGCCACAGGCACTCAACACCAGCCTGTGAAAGCAGTCATAGGGGCTGTACCCTGCAGAGCCACAGGGGCGGAGCTGCTCAAGGCCTTCAGAGCCTACCCCTTGCATTAGTGTGTCCTGGATGTAAGACATGGAGTCAAAGGAGATTATTTTGGAGCTGTAAAATTTCATGAGAACCCTGCCAGGTTTCAGACTTGCATGGGGCCTGTGGCTCCTTTGTTTTAGCTGATTTCTCTGATTTGGAATAGGACATTTACCCAATGCCTGTACCTCCATTATATCTTGAAAGTAACTAAGTTGCTTTTGATTTCACAGGCGCAAAGGCAGAAGGGACTTACTTGCCTTGTCTCAGATGAGACTTTTGACTTGGAATTTTAAGTTAATGCTGGAATGAGTTAAGACTTTGGGGAACTGTTGGGAAGGCACGATTGGTTTTGAAATACGAAAAGGATATGAGATTTGGGAGAAGCCAGGGGCGGAAAGATATGGTTTGGCTCTGTGTCCCCACCCAAATCTCATCTCAAATTGTAATCCCCATATGTCGAGGGAGAGACCTGGCAGGATGTGACTGAATCATGGGGATGGTTTCCCCCATGCTGTTCTCATGACAGCGAGTGAGTTCTCAGGAGAACTGATGGTTTTAAAAGTGTTTGCAGTTCCTCATTTGCCCTCCTACCTGCTGCCTCATGAAAAAAGGTGCTTGTTTCTCCTTCACCTTTTACCATACTGTAAGTTTCCTGAGGCCTCCCCAGTTATGCAGAACTGTGAGTTAATTAAACCTCTTAAAATAAATAACCCAGTCTCAGGTAGTATCTTTATGCTGATAGAAGTGTGAGAACGGACTAATACACATTGAAACAGAAAAGAAAATTTTAACAGAAAAAAATAAAAGGAAAAGGAATTAGTCTGAAGAAAAGGGTGGTGCAAAGCAGCAGCTTGGGTTTACTTCCTAGAGAGGTAATTTGGAATGGATACTCAACTCCTGATCTGGAAATTTCAATCAGTGGCTGCTGCTGCAATTAAGGGTCAACAAGCATTACTTTCAGGAGGTGAACAATAAAAGAGACTGTTCTTTCCAAAGCCTTAAAGGAAAACAAGAGAAATAGAATCAACATTAATTAACAACCTGTGTGCCAAGCATTTCAATCATTCAATGACCTAACAAGATGTTTACTGAATAATTCTTATGTTCCTCACAATAATCCTGTGAGGTTACATGTTTTTATAGGTATTTGCCACCGAAGAAAACAAAACTAAAGTTAAAAAATATTCTATATCTTTCCCAGGGTATGGTGGACTCTAAAATTCATGCTCTTTCCATTTTTCCCAGTGGATAGAGAGGCTAGAGAAGAGGATTAGACTGGCCACATTGAACTCTTAAAGGTTTATATAAGTAGACCAAAAGGAAGTGCTTTCCATCTCGCATTTTAAACACATAATGAAATTAGTAAAACAAAGTAGATATAATTTACATACTATAGTTCCTATTGTCAAACACAAATTATCCACAATACTTTCTACTCTCACTCAACAGAGAGAAAGAGCTATCCCAAAATGGCTGCAGTATCCATAAGCAGTTCCTATACTTAAATGAATTAATTTAAGTAAAAGAGCTTAGAATAATGTCTGCTACAAAGTTGAGTGTTCAATAGTTCAATAAAATGAGCTATCACTATTACTTCACAAATGTAAAGTTTTATTTTTTATAATGCCAGATAACAACATAAACAGTTTTTCTTTTATTAGTTTGAGCCATTCAATTTGACTATTTTATCCCAATGAGTTAACCTAACACAAAATGCTAAACTAGCTCTTAATTGGCACTTTACAAAGTGATTTTATAATTCATCTGGATTACTTGACTAATGTAATACTAAAAAGAGACTACGAATCTTGTCATTAGCAAAATGTTCATTTTTCTTACAATGAAGAAAGGAACCCAGAGGCAACCTATTTGCTAAGACAAATCCTACCAGCTTATCAAATACAGTTATCATTTTTATAAAATTCATGCAAGTTCCCTCTCTTCGTATCTATAGACATGGAGCATTAACTCCTCCAAGAACATGACTATTGAGAAGAAAAGTGTAATAAAGCACTAAAATTCACTAATACAAATATTTTCACACCAAATTCTTCACAATGCATGTTCCAAAATATTTATCCTCAAAGGCTTAGAAGAATACAAATAATTCTGTTCTGTATACTTTATTGGCAAGTTCCTAAATTTACCGAAGAATTTATCACTAGAATACATTTTTTAAATGGGATGTTCATCAATTTCATAATTCAATAAACCTCATAGGATTGTTTCTTCATTTAATGAGTGTTATAACATGCGGTGGCATAAACTTTGAAACAGACTATTTTTCTAAGCTCTCTCTACTCTGAGTGACACACTATAAATTGTTTAGGTTCTTCTTTGAACATTTACCAATATTTTGGCATGGTACCAATTAGAAAGAGATCAAGTGTTCATGATGCAGGCATACTATTCAATGCCACAACAAGATTATTATATGGTAGTTTACAAATTAATTATATTATCATAAGAGTATGTTCTTAATAGGATTACTTGGTTTCCTATTTGGATTTTGTTTTATAATTCACAGCTAGTAGTGGACAACGCTTTATAACTTTCATGAAAAAAATACGATGAGCACTAAAAAATTTTTTTTCTCATTTAAAACTGTGCTCCGTGTTAGAAAAATCTCTTTCCATAAAATGGTCAATAATAGATAAGTCAATAGGTTAAGCCTCATGAGATTAAACAAAAGTTTAAACAAAATTATTTTCTACCTTTTTTTCTTACTTTCCTTACTGGGATAAGCCCCCAAAGGAAACATTTAGCAAATATCACAACTTTTTAAAGACTGATATATCTCACATTTGTCCACGTGCACATATATGTGCACACCCATACACACGTGTCTTAGTATGCTCAAGTATATAATTAACATTTCAATCTATTTAATGTATTAATCTCTGGCATAAAGATGAGCTCTAGAAGGCCCGAAACATTATCAATATTTTTAGGATTATATTAATGTTTCCAGCAGAAGCTAAAACCAGCTTTATAGGGCATTTTCAAATACTGAATTTTGCTGACATCCTAGGGCAATAATATAGTCACTATGATGACACAGATTTTCAAATGGCAGGTTCTTAATGAGAACCTCTACTGAAAATGGGCTAAGGGTTAACTGTTACTAAAATTTTCTTGCAGCTAGAAACTAATAATGATCTGTCACATGTTTCTATTTTAATTTTGTTTGCTTTTACTTTTTAAAAGTAAAATGTAATCCAAAATTACAGAATGTTTATGAAATTGAATACACATACCCAGAGACTTGACTCTAAAACAACCACTACCTTGAGTGTCTTCTTATTCAAGCTATAAATTGCTTTTATTCACTTATATATATTTCTCATTCAACCTCTGTAATGATCTTTTTTATCACAGCTGTATAATAGTTCATCCAGCAGATGAATGACAATTTACCATTCTCTTACTGTTGGATGCTTAGGTAGCTTCTGGTTTTTCACTATCATGATAATCCTACAATGATAATCTCCCAGCAATTAGCTTTCTTCTTCTACTATTTCCCTAGGAGAACATTAGCAACTATGGGAGTACTGGTTTAAAAGTTATGAACATTTTTAAGTGTCGGGAAAAAATAATCAAAAGGATCATACTAATTTTCAGCACCATCAGCAATGTATAAGAGTACCCATAACACTGCATCCTTGCCAGCACAAGTATTATAATTTCATTTTTTCCACTAGTTGGTAAATTTAAAAGTGTATTTTACTGTCTCAATTTGCATTTCATTTCTACCATATTTTCCTCTAATTTTTAGTTACGAAAGATGACACTGCTACTTCAGCAAGAAACCGTATTGAGCATAAGTGAATGGTTCAAGGCTAAAAAAAACAAAATAAAAACAAAATCTTTAATAATGTTAATCTAATCATGATATGAGTAATTGTTATTATGTTCCATGGTAATTAGGCATTAATGGCAAGCGGCTCATGTAAGTGGCTATTATTACTATTATTTACAGATAGACCAAGCATTCTTAGATTGTTGGAGAGGACTGGAACAAGTAGAGCGACAAGCTCTTCTTATGCCCTCATAAAAATCCCTTGATCAGAACCCAGGTGTGATCCAGAAGGCAAATTCTCTTTCTTCCTTAGCTGCAAGCACCCTCTATAAACTGAGCACCCAATAAAGATAGAATTTCAAGTTTAGTTTAGCTGAGGGTGGGCTAGGACTTAATTTCTGAGAAGCTGAGGAAAATCAGATAATACTCAAAGCACTGACCAAACAGCCACCAATTCCTTATCTCTTCACTCTACTATACTCCTCAGGTTAAGCTTTCAGTGAGATCTCTGAAGAACTTTTAACTCTGAACTATTTGCATTTCCTTTCCCATAGAGAAAATGAATGGACTAGAGGTACATTTATATAACCATTCTCCCAGTCAACTTTACTAACTAATGGAGTAGTGAGCTAAGAAACAGGATTCAAGGGACTTCCCTCTGCCAAAATCTTTCTCCTCAACACTGTCTGAATTTTCATGCATTAGAGATTCTTTGATGTTTCTAAGGAATATTAAAGAAGAAAGGTGAGAGTGGGAAGGTTTAGAAGGGGTCATAATAATCCACTCTCTATAGTGAAGATTAATTTAATCAACTGTGTTTTACATTCTTAGAATACTTGACGGTTAATCAGACAGAGGATAGAAATAATATTTCCAATATGAAGAGGAGATAGGGAGAAGCAAAAGGAGTTAAGTCATTCTGGCTTGCTTTAAAAAGGGATATTTGAGGACAACAGACTACAGAATAGGGGAGAAGAAGGCTAAGCCTATGATAATAGGAATTTATATTTCTATAGCTCTTGGAAGGTTATAGAGCACATTTACATAGCTCATTTAATTCTCACAACAATCCTATACTGAAACTGGGACCCAGAGATATTAAGTAACTTACCCAAAGTCACATAGGTAGTAAGTGGCAGAGCCAGGACTCGAACCCAGGTCTTCTGACTCCTCCTGTGCATTTCCAGCTCCCCTGGAGCTGAAGCAGGGGCAAAAAGGGAGGTGGAAGTAATTTGCCCAAGACCAGCCTTGCCCTCTCCCCTTCTTTCAAAGGCCAAGCAGAGCAGATATTCACCTCAGAGATCCCTTTTCACCAAATCCTTTCAGGATAAAGCACAGTGTCTGAAAATGTTTTTCAGCCTTGGGTTCAAGAATGGCAAAAGTGGTGAACAATGTCATGAGATTTTTTTGGTTATACTTTGCCATTTATGTGACATTCATTGGAACCTCAAAGCATAGTAATTCTCATTTCAGAATATAAAACATTTTTTATAATGAAAATTATTTAAAGCAGTTTGCTTAAAAATTTTGCTTAGCAGTTTCTGTCAAAACTTTGAAATTATTTTGAAAACTGCCTAAGAATCAAGACACTAAATCTACCTGTAGCCCGGTGACCACTTTTTTCCTATCTTAATCATGTTCTCTCAGTGATTATTTCATTAATATAAGTATAGTCATTAGAATAGATAGGAAATTCACATATTCAGTCTTTTCATGACCACTTTAAATACTTTCAATAAACAGGAAAGTGTACCATCACCACCTTGAGATGTAAATTTTATATTTATTTCTAAATTATGCCTAAAAATTTTTAATGTAACCTTTAATAATTAAGCTTCTATAACAAAATTTAGACTTTCTAGTCTCTAGTTCCTTAATTTTTCTTAAATGAATTATATATTTTAATAACCCATCTTAATTATTTATGTTTCCAATGAGTTTTAAACATATTTAATGAGAAATTTTATTTCCCTTGCTAATTTCTAAAGAATACAATATAAGTGGACTGGGCATATGATGAATGTTTTATCATTTCTAGATCTTTTTGTAATAAGTTCCAATACAAGTCAGTCTCTAAAAGTCTTTCCATTTATGAGAACCACTACCAGTATGGCCAAGTACAAAGTAAGCATTTACAATAATCAGGGGATACAAAAGATCAACCAGGTATGTCAATGCATTTGTGCCCAAAGCTTTTAGAGGCTTTCTAAACTTTAAATAATGCTCTATTTATCCAGACTTCATTTGAGCACTGGTCCTGTCTGGGTTGGAAAATATGCAACCTATAGAAGAGCCACATGACACCCATAAGATGAATAAAAAGGCAAACACTCACATAGAAAACAAAATAAAAGAGGAAAAGAATAAGGAGGAGGAGCTTAAAGAGAAAAAAGAGAAATGGAGAAAAAAAGGGAAGAGAATAAACAGTTCACCTAAAATAGACTGAAAATTTAAAGTACCAACACTCTCAACCCCTTGATCTGTCTCCTTTTTCCATTTGCTTTAATACTTCAATTTCATATTCTAAGAATCTAATCAAGTCTAACATTCTTTTGGGTACTGACGGTCAAATTCAGGATTTCCTAATAATAATAATATTTATATTATCTGATCACCTTAAGAGAAAAAAATGTATTAGTGTACATTCTCCACATTATTTTCAGCCTTATTAAGTCTTTTCAAGATAAGATGGTCACTAGTGTCCTAAGTAATTCATTAAGTGATACCAAAAAATGGTTACCAACACTTAAAATTACGTGTCCTTAAATTTTACAATTTGAATCATACTGAACTAAAATTAAACTGACATCTAATACCTTGCTTTGTATAATAAACTCTTTAATAATCATGACCAAGAGGGTTGACCCTAATTTCCTAATTATGCAATCTGGGAAAACTGAGCATAATCAGACATGATAAAACATGCCAATAAAAGCTTCTTAAAGTTAACAGAAGTTTTTGAAAAGTCAATATTGGGTTTCCCATATTACTTCCTAAACTATCTCATTCATTTAACATGCTGTTATCATGTAAAACTGTAATCAAGACCCATGCCAGCAATGGTTCCCAGACTGGTATCATCTCAGTGTCATGGTAGCCTTAACAATATTAGATGTCTTCTGAAGGGAAGAAAACATACCTTCTACTTCTCGTATATCCTTTTAATCCCTTGAGCATATAGATCAATCTATTTTTCTAAAGTAGCTTTGGTACAAAAAGAACTCAAAGAATATTTGTTGAAAAGCTATCATATTAAACTGTCATGTACAAGCTTGATGTCTGAAGAAGGACTTTTCAGTAACAAAGGTGACCACCAGGAGTATATCATCATTCAACAAATAATTACTGATCTCCTTCCACTGTTTTAGCTAACAGCCCAGTTCATGTACTAACTTAAAATTCTGATGCTATCAAGATTTAAAAGAGATGGCACTTACAGTATGCATCTATTGATTATTTATAGAGTTCCTTTGCATGAACTCACTTTGAGATCTCTCAAGTAAGCTCTGGAGTTTGATCTGAGAGTACCACAGCTCATCTGATTTATCAACTGGTATCAGGAAGGTAAGAACAGGAGATCAAAAGCAGTTAAGTACTAATAAGAGTTTGTCTTTTAGAAGTTCTGAATAACAAGCTTTTAATGAATTAATATACTATTCAAAGGCTTCAGAGACAACACAGTAGCCTATTAGTAAAAGAGCAATATAAATGTTGATACAAAGTAGAAATTGTGGTCTTTTAGGAGGCCTCTTCTCCATTTAAAAATGTACACATACTCAATGGAATTTACTAGTTTTGACACTTTTTTCTTTTCTTCTTCTTTTTTTTTTTTTTTTAGAGATATCGTCTTGCTTTGTTGACCAGGCTGGAGTGCAGTAGTATAGTCATAGCTCATTGCAAGCTTGAACTCCTGCGCTCAGGCAATCCCTCCCATCCTCCTATCTCAGACTCCTGAGTAGCTGGAACTGAGTACTTGGAATTACAGGTTCATACCACCTCACCTGGCTACTTTTTTATTTTATTTTATTTTTGTACAGTCAGGGTCTTGCTATGTTTGCCCAAGCTGGTCTCAAATGATCCTCCTGTCTCGGCCTCCCAAAGTGTTGGGATTGTAAGCATGAGCCACCATGCCCAGCCCAACACTTTTTTTGATTTAGTAGTGAATGCTAGCTTAATGACAAAAAGAAAAAGAAAAAAAAAAAAAAATTTCACATTTTGGTTTAGACTAGATTATTGTGGAATAACAAACACAAAACCCAAATAAATGATGAAAATACCTCACTGCTGGGACACATAAACTTCATGTAGGTTATCAGGTAACGATCACAAAAAAAAGACAGCAATATTACAAAAGCTATAATGAGAGTCTTCATAAATAACAATTTCTGAAAGTGAATACATAAAAGTTTCCAGAATTAGTTAAAAGATCAATGAGTTGTATGTAATTATATGTAAAATAAAATCTTTATTTGTATGCAATAAAATAGTATTACTAATGGCACAAGTACTTAAAAAGGACAAAATTTCAGGAAAATATTTTGTCTTCTACTCACAGAAAGGAAGAGGCTTGGAATGTGATTGAGGAGAAATTACTGTTTATGTATTTATTTAATCTCTATTTATAACATAAAAATATCATATTATTAGAGATTTGGAAATTCTAAAACAATGTATTCCAGAGATAAATCTTTACCCATGTTATGGATGGGAAATTTGAAAACCAGAAAGATAAAAAAAAGTTAAGATGGTTTCCAAGTATTTCCTGTAGACATTCTATAATAGGTTCTATACGGGAAAAAAAAAATTCCATGAGAAAATGACTTTGTGAAACACATACATTATATCTCTCTCTCGGAGATTTAAAATACATATTAACTTGTTATTGACTCAAAGAAATCCTGTCATCAAAAAATGTACTTAAATTTTTTTAATCTAGATTTTCCAAATTTGTTTAACCATGAAGTAGAACTAATGTCCTCAGAACATACTTTAGAAAACACCAAGCGAGGTGGACGAGGCAAGAATAATTATGTACCAAAAAAAAAAAAAAAAAAAAAACTTTTGTATTCTTATCATGGTCTACGTTGCTTACTAGAACCTCTTCATTATGTTTACTCTTATTAAATTGTATGAGTTTTTAAAGGCAAATAAAATGTACTCACTGTTGCAGTACTTCCTTTCCCTCCTGAATGGAGCTCTCAGCCAATGACAGGCTACTAAAGGAGTTATTTCAAGCCAAAATGTAAAACTCTTGCCAGTGGTTCCCAAGTTTAATGGAACTGGAAGCTCTATAACACCAGAATATTTCTCACAGGGAAACAGATCAACTCCACTCTTTTACTAGAGGTATGATAGTGAAACCCATTATACATGATTCTAGAATAAACAGCACAGGTCCAGCAAAGTTCAATAAATTAAGATCAGTAGTAAGGGCAGCCCATATACATCAAAAGATACCACTCACTAGAGGTAAAAAGAAAAAGAAATTTAAAAATTAAAAGGCCAAAAGGATATAATGTTTAGGAAACAATGGAAATTGAGAGATGACAAATAAGACGATAAAAGTAAGACTAAAGAGAAATAGTATTAAGTAGAGACATACATAGGATTTAAAAAGAGAATGAACAACTGACAACTCATTATGGTATGCAATCAAATATGTATCGTAAGTTCACTTTTAGTCCATCACCATCAAGGTTCACCATCACTGACTATAAAAGAGAGAAGTTGCACTAAGGGAGTTCCATCTGAAAGGGAATAAAGTCTATGGTAAAACGAGCAATATTATTTTTCTGCTTTTTTAGATGCAGATGAAAGAAACTCAGAAATTCATCAGAAACTAAAACCGGGTGCGTGTGTGTGTGTGTTCAATGGGATGCCTTTTCAGATTTATGAAAAATCTTTAAAATATATTGACATGAGTGTCAAGATACATGCCCAATAGGAGACTAACATCTCTGAGACCACAGAAATAAGACAAAACAAAAATATCCTTCAAATCCACTTATTTTACTATTTTATTTATTTTATTTCCTGTGCACTGAGTATATTAGTAAGTCTTCTACATATATTTGCAAAAGAATGGTAAAATTCAGTACAGTCTGAAATTACAGCTTTAAAAGTATCTATAAGTAAAGTAAATGAAAAGATAAAATTTGCACTTCCAGGAGAACAAGTTTTGGGACTACTGAACCAAAAGTATCAAGAGAGAAAAATAAGATCGCCTGAACAATTCCAGCCCCGTTCAGTTGTGACTCTCACCCATGATGCTTCCTTAAGACTATGCTGAAGGAGGCCAGGAACAGTGGCTCACGACTGTAATCCCAGCACTTTGGGAGGCTGAGGCAGGCGGACCACCTGAGGTTGAGAGTTCGAGACTAGCCTGACCAACATGGAGAAACCCCGTCTCTACTAAAAATACAAAATTAGCCAGGCGTGATGGCGCATGCCTGTAATCCTAGCTACTCATGAGGTTGAGGCAGGAGAACTGCTTGAGTCTGGGAGGCAGAGGTTGTGGTGAGCCGAGATCATACCATTGCACTCCAGTCTGGGCAACAAGAGCAAAACTCTGTCTCACAAAAAAAAAAAAAAGACTATGCTGAAGGAAAAATCAATCTATTATATAATATTGGACATACAGGTAAAGTATCATAAATATACTTCTTAATTAACCAATGCCATATATTCAGAAGGCCCTACTTTAGGTTACCATTAATAAAGGGGAAATTTAGGTGATAAAGATTAATGGAATAGCTTCTGGTATTATTCACATATACAAAAGAAAAAAGAAAAAAAAAAAAAAAAAAAAGAATGCTGAGGGCTGGGCAAGGTGGCTCACACCCATTATCCCAGCACTTTGGAAGGCCAAGGTGGGCGGATCACCTGAGGTCAGGAGTTCAAGACCAGCCTGGCCAACATGGTGAAACCTTGTTTCTACTGAAAAAACAAAAATTAGCCTGGGTGGTGGTGGGTGCCTGTAATCCCAGCTACTAGGGAGGCTGAGGCAGAAGAATTGCTTGAACCCAGGAGGCAGAGGTTGCAGTGAGCCAAGATCATGCCATTGCCCTCCAGCCTGGGTAACAAGAGCAAGGCTCCATCTCAAAAAAAAAAAAGGAAAGAAAAAGAAAGAATAGAAAAATAAAAAGAATGCTGTAGATTTTTCAAATAGTTATGCTAACCTAATACTTAATATTTTTAATCTAGCATTTTCCAAATTTGTTTAACTATGAAGTGGAACTAATGTCCACTTAATAATAGTTAAATAATTTGAGGCTTAAATTATTTTATGAATTGTAATTAAAGTTAGAAACAGCTGCATTATTCTTAAAATAACTTTAAAAAGAGTGATGGCATGTGTTAGGTAATATCCTGCCATGTTATTTCACTTTGGGATTTACTTCACCCTCAGAAAAAAGAAACATGAAACAATAATATAATCTATACTTTCATTGCTCAATAAAGAAAAACTCAGAATACCCAGAAACCTTTTAAATATGTTTTTACATATAGTTTATTTAAATAGATCATAATATGTTATTATCAGATACTAGAATTCAAACAATACATTTTGTACAGGTTATTAAAATAGCATATTATTTTCTTAGTATTATTTTAAATGGTCAATTAAAATGTCCCCACTGAATAATATATCTAGGTCAAAACTAAATCTCAAGTTTTTCGTAATATTCCATTAGGCTTAACTATCACAAACTGAATTTGGAATTAAGGGTTAGATATGAACAAATTTTAAGGTAACATTTATGCATATGGAATACATTTATTAATAAATGTTCTGTCCTTCTGTGTCAGAGTTCTTATATCTCCATCAAAGTGTTTTTGTATAATCCGCAACCTCCCACAAAAATTGTAAAAGGCTGGGTGACAGATGAGGAAGAAATAAATAAAGCACCATCTAATACAACCAAACTTTATTAAAAGAAAGCTTAAAGATACTGCATGGAATCCCTAAGTTCCATGTACCACGATTTGAAAATTATGTTCTTGAATGGCGCTAAACTAGCCATACGGTTTCTTTCTGATTTACTCTTGTTTATATTATAAAAGAAAATGAACACTGCTCACATGGCAGTCTCTGAAAGTTTCCCAAAATATGTGTGGTAGAAGAAGATGTATTTCAGTGACCTTAACCAGTAAGTATGAAAAATTATAACCACTAACTTATTTAAGAACTTATCAGTAAAAATGAAAAATCTTCTGGACTAGGGTCACATAGGTGCTTGTATTGTTTACTAAATACTAATTGGCAAAACCACACTGTTACATAATTCTAATCTTCCTCTGAGGTCAATGGTTTTTATAAGAATTATCCTTCTTAATATCTACTACGATATTTTATCAAATAAAACTAGATGGAGCCTAATTTTATAACTATGCCATTAAAATTACTAACACGACCTATATTTAGTACTCATTTTAAACTCATTATTATATGTATCACAACTCTCCACACCCTCCTCATTAGAATTATGGAAGGTTCTATTTTTCTTTTTAATATTATAATAGTGATGGAATTATTTATAGCTTCTTATTAATATTATTTGAATTTGAAAAGGTAACTTTCACATGTGCTTCCCAGGATGACATTGTAAAATAAATTGTATACAAAGTTACTTCAAAACCAAAACTTGAGATTGATAGTTCATTTTAAAGTATGCTAACATGAAAATATACATAATTATCATAAAAAAGAACCCAAACCCTCCTACAAACAAATTTTACTTTTTAAATAGATAAAATATATAAGAACTTTTCTTTTTTTTTTAGACGGAGTCTCGCTCTGTCGCCCAGGCTGGAGTGCAGTGGTCGGATCTCAGCTCACTGCAAGCTCCGCCTCCCGAGTTTAGGCCATTCTCCTGCCTCAGCCATTCGAATAGCTGAGACTACAGGCGCCCGCCACCTCGCCCGGCTAGTTTTTTGTATTTTTTTAGTAGAGATGGGGTTTCACCAGGTTAGCCAGGATGGTCTCGATCTCCTGACCTCGTGATCCGCCCATCTCGGCCTCCCAAAGTGCTGGGATTACAGGCTTGAGCCACCGTGCCCGGCCATAAGAACTTTTTAAAGAGATACAATTCTTTAAGTTATGCTTTCTTCTTCCACATTAATTTTATCTTTAAACTAATATGGAATAATAATCTATAATTATTTAAATTAAAATTTCAGTAAATAACATTTTCTGTACTCGTATTTTGTTTAAAGCTTCAAAAAGAATTCAGACCCTAATCAGATATTTCAGTTTGTTTCATATAATAAAAACTATGACTTTCTTATCTTTGTGCAGAGGGCAGGGATTTTTGTGTTTTATAGACTTATGTATTCCCTCACCTAGAACAGTGCCCGACACCTAAGAGATGTACTAGACACTTAATGAATATTTGTTGAATAAATGAGTATTCTACAGAAAAACACTTAGGATGACAACTTAAAAGACAATAACAATTTGCCTATTACTTTCCAGAAGTACTGGCCAAGATGATGTGCATTGTATGTTAAGGTCTTAGAACTAACAATTACCTACACAATAATCATTTTTATAGTTGAAATAACAGCTGAACAATGATCATTTCCTGATACCAAGAAGTGGATACTATGAACTTTTAAAAAGAAAGTTTAGGTATCAACACACTCTAAAACACTTCTTAGGATATAAAAGTCTCAATAAAATTCAGGTCATGAATATTTATGGAAAATGAGGACCCAACAATGTTTTCCCAGGTTTAGGAGAACAATTCAGAAGGAACAACACAAAAAGTTTGCCTGACCAGCAGCACCAGGGTATTATACAAGCTTCCAAATTGCCTGTGGCATCTTTTTGCTGGTTTCCTGGAATTAGTTTTAGAGTTTAAAGGAACCAATTTGGAAAGGGCCTGTGGAAAACAAAAGCAGCAGGTTTTCTTTGCCCCTAAAGTTTTCTCATACAGTGGTAGGAAATAGAAAATCTGTTTTTTTCCATATGTAATTTTACTAGTAAAACATGAGACTCCATAATGCTTCATTTACTTTGCTAAAATAAGAAAAATCCTACAATGTTAAAAGAACTCATTTTTTGAGATAAATAAGAGCATTTATGCAGTTAATAATGAGTATTTATCCAGTTAATACTTTCAGGGGCTAAGAGATATATTAAGCTGGTGGCCTCTATATTTCGAGGAGATATTATTATTATTAAATAATAACACACATCTCATGTGTGTTAACTAGAAAGTTCACTGCAATAAAGACATCATATTAAGATAGAATATCTTGGCCGGGCGCGGTGGCTCAAGCCTGTAATCCCAGCACTTTGGGAGGCCGAGACGGGCGGATCACGAGGTCAGGAGATCGAGACCATCCTGGCTAACACGGTGAAACCCCGTCTCTACTAAAAAGTACAAAAAACTAGCCGGGCGAGGTGGCGGGCGCCTGTAGTCCCAGCTACTCCGGAGGCTGAGGCAGGAGAATGGCGTAAACCCGGGAGGCGGAGCTTGCCGTGAGCAGAGATCCGGCCACTGCACTCCAGCCTGGGTGACAGAGCCAGACTCTGTCTCAAAAAAAAAAAAAAAAAAAAAAGATAGAATATCTTAAGATAGCCAAAACAAAAACAAACAAACAAACAAAAAAACCAAAAAAAAAAAAAAAAGGTGAAATCTAGCTAGAACAAATAAATCAGGGATGACAACAGAAGTTTAATGAATCATTTTGAAGAAAATTAGTATTTAATCATAATCAAAGCACACATTTTGGCCATATAAATGTGTACTCAAAGACACCAACATTAATACTTTCAAAATATTTCAAAAATATACTCCCCAAGTGCGTATGTTCTGGAAGTAAAAATATATATCCACACGGAAAGGAGAAATAAATATTTGGCCTACTGACAAATTTAAGGCAAATAATTTCTAAATTTCATGAGAAAAACATTAACACTTACATTTAAAGTATTAACGATTTTTATTTTAATTTTCCATACAACGGGCTATTAACTTAGTCATCGAGTCACTTCATATATCATGCTTTTTATTTAATGATTTATGCTTATACTTTTAAAAGACAATACAAGCAACTAATTTTCTACAAAGGCTTTTGGCTTATATGCAGGCTTTTCTGACTGTTTTTCTGCAAACTAGTTTAAAAAAAACTTCACTAAATGATCACTGCTACATTCAGGAAAACAGGAGTTTTCCAAAATCTTGTGGCAAGAACAAGATACAAGATACAAGAACAAGAACAAACATAAATCTTAATAAAAGATACCATTTCACAATAAAAAAAAATTGTAGTGCACATATATAGTGCACAAGTTAAAAAATTAAAAATTCCACAATCCATAGTATAATTGTGCTAAGGCCTCTCTAACCATTTCCCTGCAGCTTTGCAGCCCTTTAATTTTTCTAGTATGATTTATCAGTTATAGTTACCTTCTTATTAGTACAGTGAATGTTTTGTTTTTTGATAATTTTGTACATTTTTGATTGACTTAAAACTTGTTATAGTTTCCTCTTCACCAAAATTTTTAAAAAGTACTCAAAGACCCCAACATTAACACTTTCAGGGGCTAAGAGAATTCTATACTAACTCCACATTACATGTACTGACAGCAACACAGACTATATTTCTTCAGGGTTTTTTGACATCTATGTGCACACAAATATTTTTTAAAATACAAATAGGTCGAGATATATTAAGCTGGTGGCCTCTATATTTCGAGGAGATATTTCTCTCAACTAAGTTAATTATTTATGCAGATAAAGAAGAAAGGCTGATCATGATGTGCATGATCCAGAGATGTCTGTTATAGTAACTTATGCAAATTCATAAAACATCAACAACCATTTGATTATAAAAGTATGAGAAAAGAAATACCAGATTCTCCAAAAGATTCAGTGATTCTATCCTGCTTCTTTCTGTAAAATATTTCAAATATTTTATAAAAGATTTTTAAGTTGATTGCAGAAAAAGAAAATAGGTTAATAAATGACATAATAAAAGATAAATATTCATAAATAAGTAGGAAGAATATGAAAGTATTGCTGTAATTCAGAACAGAATCATTAAATGAACTGTGACACCTGATAAATTGATTTTCCAGCTAAGTTTATACAGACCTAAAATCAAGGATAAAGCAATGAGGACTCTTAAGGGAGAAATACGAAAAGTCACTGACTATAGAAAGAAAATGATCACTTCAGGACCAAACACCTCTCAATAGAAGAGCTACAGTGAGGAATAAGAAATGTGCTCATCAGCTATGGCCACCCTGGAACAGCAAAAGGAAGGAGAGAAGAAACCATGTAAGAAAACTAAATTTTTCTTTAGGGAGAGAAGAATAAAATTAATCTCTTATTAAGTCTCCTAAAAAGTAAGAGGTAAATAACATAAGAATTGTATTTTGAATCTTTAACTGCTACGGCTAAAAACAACTGGGAACATAATAAATAGCAAACCAGGACTCAACTTCTAGAAATACAGATTCAATACATAATTACTTTCATCATCAAAACTAGATTAAAATGTGTGTATTAATGGAAAAGAGAATGAAAATAGCCATCATATGAGAACCTCTTGGAAGACTAAAAATATAGTTACACCAAGTTTCTCCAAGAAAAGAAAGATGTAAATTAGATATTGATGATTTGGGGTTTTTAGGCAAAGAGCAATTAAAGTTTAGAGAATAAGAGTTAGGGAGACAATCTCTTAATTAAACTTTGAGCCATTAGTAATCTTATGTTGTAAAAGTTGAAATAATAAATTATCTAGAAAATAATTTCTCTAGAACAAAAAGCCAAAAAATAAAGATCCATGGCCCAAAACATTATTACTACTATTAGAGTTTTTGGTTTTTTGTTGCCATTTTATTTCTCTTTCTGGAAGGTAGAGAAGGGGTGCCACTGAAGATATGACAGAAAAATTTTAGAAGACCAAAACTAAAAGCAGTTCATGAGAAAACAATGTATCCTTCAATGAGGAAAGCTACTGTCTGGATGATGCAATTTTCTAGAATATTTTGCTATTTTAGGAAAATACCAACATATTTGTTGATATTGGCTTATAACAATAAATTTATTAACAGCTACTCACAAACTAAATGAATTACGAAAAACTTCACAGAGCTCATTCTAATACATCTTGTATTCTTGTTTCTGCCTAAATGTAGGAATCAATCTATATACAATCACTAAGTTCTTTCTAAAATGGACTCCATGAGGCCAGTAAGTTCTAAGTTACATCATCAAATTTATCACACAGCTTTGACATAACATTTGGTAACAAAACTAATCCAATAATTAGCAAACAGATAATTTATAATTAACCTGCACATATATACATCAATATATATGCAGTAAATGCAGTGTAAAATTGTATATAACTTAAAGTGTTTTTCTTAATTTCACCTGTAACTAAAATAATAAATGATACATGCATATCCAACAGAGATTTGAATTTGACAACTGCTGGATATAATTTAGTAAAATTCAAAGTAACAAACTGGGAAAAAAACAAAATATGCATAAAAACCCATTTCACACGTAGAAATTTTTGGCGAACATGTAAATAAGGGCACCTATTTCCAAAGCATAATACAACAAAACATTATACAAAAAAAGTAATTCCAATGCATTCATTTTTATTGTAGTTCAGTGTAAGCATTAAATTCAAATCTTACTTTAGGGGTAGCCAGTTATAAGTAAATTCAAAATATTATTCCCCTTGCAAATTTTGTATGACTCTCTAATTCTTTAGAGCTATGTATTTTCTTCAAAATAGTTTATGCCTTTGTACAGAATATGTATCACGTACCCATGCCTCTGTCTGAATGGGCTTGATATTGCTCAGTAGCACCTCTTCATAGTTTCCGTAGTCAGTGAATTTAACAACTGCCGTCATACCCGAAGAATGGAGGGCTTCAACTTCTGCCCGGTAAAACTGAGGGGGCAAAAGGAGTTTTAAATACGACAATTGGTATTGTCTATAAAGGGCAATATTTGAGGGAAATGCAAATTCTTAAAGTGTTCCAATGTGTAATATTCTTTAGAAGGAAAACTTACCTTTGGAGCCCTTTGACTAACATTAGTAAGACAATTCTTTTTATTTTTTTGAGACAGGGTCTTGCTCTGTCACCCAGGCTGGAGTAAAGTAGCAAGATCTTGGCTCACTGCAACCTCCACCTCCCCAGCCCAAGCGATCCTCCCATTTCAACCTCCCAAGAAGCTGGGACTACAGACGTATGCCACCACACCTGGCTAATTTTTTGGTATTTTTCGCAGAGATGGGGGTTTCACCATGTCGCCCAGGCTGGTCTCAAACTCCTGAGCTCAAGCAATCTGCCTGCCTTGGCCTCCCACAGTACTGGGACAAAAGGCGTGAGCCACTGTGCCCAGCCAACAATTCTTATATACTATTCAGAATATATAACTATAGAGTAATTTATTTTAAAAACAGAAATATCTGACTAAAAAAAAAAAATTGCAAAAAAGGCGGCTCATTGTTTCAGTCACCACAAGTGGCTGGAATGAAGTAGGAATGTCAGGTAAGAAGCTAAGCCCATCACTTAAATGCAGTATTTATAGGATTAAAGACATTGCAAGTCCAGAGACTTACCCGTTTCCTTAGTGTTAGCAGGCTCTAAGAACTGATGCATATTAACAAACTCGCAAGGAACTGCTTTACTTAATAACTACAATTTTATCTACTTATTTATTTGTCTTTATTTCTAGAGACAAGTTCTCACTCTGTTGCCAAGGCTGGAATGCCGTGGTATGATCACAGCTCACTGCAACCTCAACCTCCTGGGCTTAAGTTGTCCTCTTGCTGCAGCCTCCCGAGTAGCTGGGTCTATAGGTGCATACAACCATACCTGGCTAATTTTTAAAAATGTTCAGAGACACGGTATTGCTAGGTTGCCCAAGCTGGTCTCAAACTCTTGGCCTCAAGTGATCCTCTCTACTTGGCCTCCCAAAGTGTTGGGATTACAAGCATAAGCCACTGTGTCTGGCCAATAACTACAATTTTAAAATTTATCTGTTAAATTAACTGGGAATAGGTCATCTGATTGCAGTAATCTTTCAGTACAGATCATCCCATCCAGGATTCAAATTGTAGGTCTGAATATTGCTTAACTACAATTTTAAAACTTATCTGTTAAATAACTAATATATAGCTCTATTTATCTGTTAAATTAACTGGGAATAAATCATCTGATTGGAGTAATCTTTCAGTACAGATCATCCCATTCAGGACACAAATTGTAGGTCTGAATGTTGCTTAGTAAATGTGAAATGGAAACAAAGAACAAATTGCTGTTAATGTTTTCTTCAAGCTAGGGTATTTGAATGCTCTATTATAGTATAACACTATCTACTCTAATAGTATCGCTCTTTTTTTTTTTTTTTTGAGATAGAGTCTTCCTTCCTCTGCCGTCCAGGCTGGAGCACAGTGGTGCAATCTCGGCTCACTGCAACCTCCGCCTCCTGATTTCCAATGATTCTCCTGCCTCAGGCTCCTGAGTAGCTGAGATTACAGGCACGTGCTACCACGCCTGGCTATGTTTTATATTCTAGTAAAGACGGGGTTTTACCATGTTGGCCAGGCTGGTCTCGAACACCTGACCTCAGGTGATCTGCCCGCCTCTGCCTTCCAAAGTACTGGGATTACAGACATAAGCCACCGCACCCAGCCAATAATAGTATCTCTTAAGAGGTTCGCTAGAATTAGAAAATACTAAAGGCAACAAAAATTCATTTTTTCCTCATCCTTCTAAAAAATGAGTTACCCTCAAAATAGTTGGTTTTTAACTAGTATATTTAATATTACAAAGGTAGTTAGTGAATTCATGGTGTTTCTTTTTCAGGTCTGAATGTTAGCAAGTTTAGAGACATGATGTTGTAATTTTCCTCATCTTAGAGTTCTTGTTATACCTTCCGATCTCTCCCCTCTTCCTTTATTTCTTAGCCCCATACTTTTGTGTTCTGTAAATTGTTCTGAGTTGCCAAATTATGCCAGTTCAGGTAAATTAAACAAACACTGAATCATGCTATATCTTAGCATGACTAAGATATATGTATTTTTGACTTATGATATTTTCAACTCATGATGGGTTTATTGGGATATATATCCAATAAAAAGGCTAAATTCTATATTTATTCTACAAGTGAAGACTTTAACTAGAAGGAATGACATGGTCTAAGACCAGGATCACAGTATTGGCAATACTGGTGACAAATTTAAAGGGAATAAAGTTTCAGGCAAGGAAATCAATATGGAGGTTGTTGTAATGTTCCAGTTGAGGAAAAAATAGCTGAACTAGTTTAGCAGTCTAAAGGAAGAAGAACTTCCCTGAAATTCCCATATTCTCCTATGGAAATGAAGCTAGAGTCACTTACCAAGCCTTTCAAACATTTTGAACATTTCTTGGTGAATTCCAATCTCTTACTTCTGCTCTTGTCAAGGTCACCAATAACCCCACATTATCCAATACATGAAACACTTTTCCATCCTCATCTTAACCTCTCATGGGAGCATCAGATATAGTGACTATTATTTCTAAGGTAGCTACTGTTAGCTCAATAAACACTGATTTCCAAGTACTTCACTTTTTCTTGCCTCCACCATGAAGGAGAAATAGTTAAATATAATGAATCTCCCACTACTCAAAACAAATAGTTCCTGAATTTTGGAAAGTAAGTGGTCTGAGTTGGAAGAATAAAAATCTGGATAGTGAGGACCACCTGCATCTGCGTTTCAAGCCTTCCTAATAGCCGGGAAGTGGCCATATGAAACAGTTCCAAATCTGCTGGTATTCCTGGGAACACCAGGCTTTTGCTTTTCCAGAGAAAAAGAAAAGACACACAGTGCTGTCTCCTCCTTTCCTTCCAGGCTTAAGTAAAGATGTGACAGAGATGCTGTTTCTAAACAATCATCATCCCACTCACACAAAAACCTTAAAAGCCTAGGCCATCTAGCTGTTTCACTCTGTACTCCTTATTCTATCATCAGGCAACATCTAACACTCTGCTTATACATCTAACACTCTGCTTATACCTCATTATTTAATGAACACAAGAAGGCCTGGTTCTTGACCCCAAATCCTATAGCATCCTTAATAAAGGATCCACCCAAATCCCTCATGTGAATTTCAATTCCTTGAAATCTTCAGTTACCTTTACTTATACCATTCCCTTTAGCCACACACTCTCATAGGCACACCCTTACTGTATCAACTGCAACCTATAAAATATTTATTTTGGACCGGTGCGGTGGCTCACATCTATAATCCCAGCACTTTGAGAGGCTGAGGCGGGTGGATCACCTGAGGTCAGGAGTTTGAAACCAGCCTGCCCAACATGGTGAAACCCTGTCTCTACTAAAAAAAAATACAAAAAATTAGCTCAGCATGGTGGTGCTTGCCTGTAGTCCCAGCTACTCGGGAGACTGAGGCAGGAGAACTGCTTGAACCTGGGAGGTGGAGGTTGCAGTGAGCTGACATCATGCCATTGCACTCCAGCCTGGGCAACAAGAGTGAAACTCCATCTCAAACAAACAAACAAACAAAAAATTATTTAGAATATTTTTCCTCTTTTGAGTTGCTTCTCACATCCTCCCAGACCTTTTGCTCTGTAACTCCCTTACATACATTTTTATTACCTTGCTATTGTCTTCATCACCTCACCATCCTACTTACCTCATATATAAGTGCTCTCTCCACAATTAACTAATTAACAGAGTTAACAAATAATTATGAAGTCCCTATACTGTGAAAGAAGCAAGACTACAGACGAAAACCAGATAGAGTCCAGCCTTCAAGGAACTTAATATCATGGTAGTGCAAAGAGATACCAATTCAAGAACCAAAACAAAAAATATTTACAAATTGTGATAAATTTTAAAAAGTGATTAAGGCACTGATTAAGAGAATAATGTAAGTAGAAGTATGGGGCAGGTCAAAGAAGGCTTCTTCTAGGAAGTGAGGTTTGAGCCAAGCCCTCAAGGATGAGAAGACTAGCTGACAGAAGAGCAGGTTGGGCAGAAGGAAAAAAAATATGCCAAGTCCCCTTCTCTCTGATGGTCTCTCTGTCCCTTTCCCTTTCCTGTTCTCACTGTGCCGGTCTTCTAAGTCTTGGCTAGGCTTTTACTTGACCCACTGTACTCTTTCTGGCCCTCATCTTCTGTCTTTCCTTCCTTCTTTCCCCTACAATTTTTCTCTTTCCCTTAAGCCACCATATAATATAAAACTAAAAATTGGTTTAATAATTTTTACACTTGATCTTAGCCAAAAGGCCGAGAAGCGATGGTTTAATAATTTTTAAATCATTACAAGATAAATAATTAACTTACATGTTAACTTTTTTAAAAAGTAGGCTGAATGTGTACTATTTTCTTTAACTGAAAATCTGCAGAATTTCATTTTGTGCCACTCAACTGATTTTCTTCCTTGTGAATCAGCGTAATTTTACCAGAGTGAAAAGCAAACATATGTAATTCAGCTGATGATAAGTAAAATAAAGTTCAACTTCACATAATTACTTTTACAATATTTTTCTGGCACGTAAGCTAAAGCCAAACTGAACTTAACCAAATCTTATGGGACAGATTGTCCCCAGGCATCTATAAAAATATTAAATATTTTGTTTATCCTTCATATATCTATAAATCTGTTCAAAGATTTTAAACAGGTACGATAGTAGGAAAAAACTCATAGTTCCAAAGTGACAGCTTCTAGAAAGTCCCACTAGAATGTAACATTTAGTAATATTAGTGTATAGTATCTTTAAAGCATCCATACCTTGTTGTCCTCCCAATAAAGTGCAAAACATTCATCTCCAGGTTTCCACATTTTTGCATACTCCATAGGAATAGACGATTCTAGTATTTTTTCTGGCTTAATTGGCCCAGTTCTTCTTTTGGGCCCACTACTGTAAAATATTTTATCATCATAGGGTATAGTTGTGACAGGTCCTGCTGGCTTAATAGGTCCTATTCGTCTTCCTTTCAGTGGCATTTCTACTTCTCCATTTGGAACACCAATGAAACTATTACTTCGAACTGGATTCTGATTATCAGTATTTACATTAAAATGTTTTTCAATTTTTATACCACTGAAAACTTCATTATTTATTGTTTGTGATTTCCTGTCATAAAAATAATCAGAAATAGATGTTTGATTTTCTCTTTTTCCACGTTTTTGATTATTATAATCTACACATTCTTGAGGAAGTGGATTTTCTTTTGCCTCTGCAAAGCAGGGACCTTTTCCTGATCTGCTTTGCATAGAGTTATCTCTTTTTTTAAAAGCACCATCACTATGCTGAGAACCTAAAGGATATGAAGTATCTTTAGTTCTGTCATATCTAGAATACGGTCTATCACATTTGATTCTGTCTTCGGCCCATACTTCAGATGCTGAAGAAGTACTCGGTCTTTCAGAACCTCTATTTCGAGGTAATCCACTGCCTTCTAAAACTGGCTTTGAATTTTGGGAGTCTCTTTGAAAACGAGGTGGTTTTTCATTTCTTGGCTGCCTGGTGTCATTTCTAGGAGGATGTCTCAGATGATTATTATCTTTTACTCCATTTTGCTCAGTATTTGACGATCTGTATTGTCCCTGATGAAGCTGCTGTGGCTGTGATTTAGGTTCTGAAAGGTAAAAGTATACCATATGCAAATTAAGATGAAGACTCTGCATTAATAATTATTTCAAAATGCTTTATTCTATTAATACAAAATTATCAAACTACTATTCTAAAATCTTCTTCCATCTTCCTACATCATTATCTTACTCCTTCTCTGCTTCCTTGGAGTCCTGCATTTCTAATGTACAGTTTTCTTAGTCAGCAACATTAATAAAGCAAAGTAGTAAAATGGACCACAGAAAAATGGTGGATAATCCAAATTCTTATAATACAGCTACTTACATACGCTATTCTGGTAAATCATCTCCTAAAACATTAATGAAACAGATCTGCAAATTGCTAACTCAGAAACTGCTATGAAACTGCACAAGTACAACCCTGATCAACTCTTTCTGAATGCCACTCTAATTTAGAAATATATAGCTATTATTATCAGTCATGTTCTAGCCTTAGCAAAAATGTTTCTTTTCAAATCTTTCTGGATCTGGGAATTGCTACGTGTTTATGTTACAAACAGATATCCTACTATAAAAAAAGAGTTTATGTTACACATAGATATCCTACTATACAAAAGAGTTAATTTTCTTGATCTGTCAAAGTAATTAAGAGTAGGTACTACTTGGAAATACAGAAAAGTGTCAAAAGTGGAAATACCAAAAAAGTGTCAGAAACATTACTAAGCATAACAGTGCCTATAATGTCCAAGAAGTAACATGATAAATATATATAGATAATTTTTGATGGCTATATTTCACATAGTGATTTTTATTCTGTTTCAGTTTGTACCATGTCACTTATACTTTCTTCCTCCATAATTTCACTTAGCATGTCTATAACACGATTACCAAACATACCAAACATACTCATTGGTCTTTGGTGTATGTGTCTTGTTTCTCTCATCATACATCATAATCAACATGCAGCTGTAATTATTCTTATATTTCCCCAGGGTTACAACTTTTCCAATGAGAGCCTCCACTGACATCTTGGGTGAGACTGTTCCCTCTGTTGCAAGGAAATTAACTACAAGAAAATTAACTTCATTGGCCTACAGATACAAAATGCCAAAAGACCCTCCCCCAGCATCCCCAGGCATGCTTACTGTCAAAACTTTCCCCAAAACATTTCCAAACAGCCACCGGAGGCCAAAAGGTATCTGGTAGATTGTTTAAAACAACAGGAATAAACGTTTAAAGGTTACTGAGTGACAAAACAGGTCATCGATTAAAGATCAAAGCTCAAAGTGGTCAGGTCAGGCATGGTGGCTCACACCTGTAATCCACGCACTTTGGAAGGCTGAGGCAGGTGTATCATTTGAGGCCAGGAGTTTGAGACCACCCTGGGCAACATGGCAAAACCCTGTCTCTACTAAAAATACAAAAATTAACCAGGTGTGGTGGTGCATACCTGTAATCCCAGCTACCCAGGAAGCTGAGGCAAGAGAATCGCTTGAACCTGGGAGATGGAGGTTGCAGTGAGATGAGATTGTGCCACTGCTCTCCGGTCTGGGTGACAGAGCAAGACTCTATCTCAAAAAAAAAAAAAAAAAAAAAAAAAAAAAAGACTCAAAGTGGTCCAAAAAAAACCCATTCTCAACCGAACCAATGGAAGCTAGAAGCCAAAAGGCTATAAATACCTTTAAAATTACGGAATATTTTCTAAGGAAAAAATTAATCCAGTCAAACCATCCCTTAATTGTGACAAAGAATGAAGATTGTTCTAAGATACAACATTTCAAATATTAGCCAAGGCCATAAGAGAGATCTTTAAAAAAAGAAAAAAAAACACTTTCCCTCAAGAATATCTGCCTAATAAACATAATATAATGTCTTATTTTAACAAAAGCAGTCAATATTAAATTTTTCTTTAGAGAGAAGAAAAATGATCACTTTTAGTTTCTGCTGGCATTGTTTACTGTTCAGAAGTAAAGATTCCAGGAAGAACAGCAGTGACCAAAATCAGGACCCAAATGAGCACTTTCAGCAGAAGGCATGTATTGGCTTTTGTTCCAGACATTTTTAGAGAATAAAAGCAGCAGTTGCCTCCTGTTGATTATCTGCTATGTATTAGATAGCCCACACTAGCACTTTATATACATTATCAATAGTCCCCAAGATAGTTTTATGATATAGATGTTATGAGGCTTAACAGAGAGAAGTAAAGTAAGGTCCCTTGTATAGTACATTGAATAAATAAGTATTTGGGGAGAGGGCTCTTCAGATCTGCTGTTTAGGGATCAATTTTTTCTTATATTATTCCAGTGAGGGCCCCTAATATCTATGATAATCAGGAGGTAGGGAAAAAATTAAGTCATGATGAGAGTAACTAAGTATCCTGGACTACAGATGAAGGATGAATAATGATGTATACAGAATGAAAGTTCAACCAGGCTTGGCAGATGTGGCAGAACTTGATTTCAATTCTTCTAAAAGGAAAATATAAAAAATTTCCTAATGTACAATTTAGAATTAAGGGGTACTATGGGTCTATGGAACTATACTGGAGAACTATATTAATAGGAAAATATAAAATATTTTCACTTTGTTCCAGATCCAATCTACTTAAAGAATTTCTAATTTTTTATTATTGTTTTTACTAACAATTAACACTTTCATTTATGTACTCAAGCACTCTCATGCACCAACCTTCTTACAGCAAAAGTACTATCCTAGAAAAGAGAATGACAAATTCCTGAAGAGCTTATTATTTAACAAATAAACAAGCTTAGGAAACTGCTGATAGTAAAAAGGAAAAATCATTACACTTAGTACTTAAAATATTATTTTCAGTTACTGAACTGATGATGATGTACATTAGACTATAGAATAAAACTAGTATTTTTTTGTTAATAATGAACATATTTCATTTCCATTACTATGCTGAGATAACATAGTGAGAGTAAAATTTACAAAGAAAATTATTTTTAAAAAATAAGAATTCCTGGCCAGGCACAGTGGCTCACCCCTGTAATCCCAGCACTTTGGGAGGCCAAAGCAGGTGTATCACCTGAGGTCAGGAGTTCGAGACCAGCCTGGTCAACATGGTGAAACCCTGTCTCTAATAAAAATGAAAAAAGTAGCCAGGCTTGGTGGCCTGGCTCTGTAATCCCAACTACTCGTGAGGGTGAAGTGGGAGAATTGTTTGAACCTGGGAGGTGGAAGCTGCAGTGAGCCGGGATCGCACCACTGAACTCCGGCCTGGGCAACAGAGTGAGATCCTGTCTCAAAAGAAAAAAGGCCGGGCGTGGTGGCTCACACCTGTAATCCCAGCACTTTGGGAGGCGGAGGTGGGCGGATCACGAGGTCAGGAGATCGAGACCATCCTGGCTAAGAGAGTGAAACCCCGTCTCTACTAAAAATACAAAAAAATTAGCCGGGCGCGGTGGCGGGCACCTGTAGTCCCAGCTACTCGGGAGGCTGAGGCAAGAGAATGGCGTGAACCGGGGAGGCGGAGCTTGCAGTGAGCGGAGATTGAGCCACTGCACTCCAGCCTGCGCAACAGAGTGAGACTCCGTCTCAAAAAAAAGAATTTCCTTAATACAGTAAAATAAACTCACAGAGGTAGAAAGTGAAAATTGTGGGGGTTTTCTTTTTTTTTTTTTTTTTTTTTTTTGAGACAAAGTCTTGCTCTGTTGCCCAGGCTGGAGTGCAGTGGCATGATCTGGCTCACTGCAACCTCCGCCTCCCAGGTTCAAGTGATTCTCCTGCCTCAGCCTCCCGAGTACCTGGGATTACAGGCACCTGCCACGACGTCTGGATAAGTTTTGTATTTTTAGTAGAGACAGGGTTTCACCATGTTGGCCAGACTGGTCTCGAACTCTTGACCTCATTATCTACCTGCCTAGGCCTCCCAAAGTGCTGGGATTACAGGTGTGAGCCACTGTGCTCAGCCAAAATTTGTGTTTTTAAAAGAAGATAGTTTCCATATATATCCATTTCATTGAAAATGAAATACTTAAGAAGTCATTCTTGGATTTCCAATCATTCTTGGATTCATCATCCATTCCTGGATTTCCTTAAGCCCAATACCTTTTATCTTAGGTTAGTTAAATCATAAAGTCATATATAAAGTCAGTATTTTGAAACTGAGCTCATCTATTAAACACATAATAAACATACTCAATTATTAAATTGTGGGAGAGGCAATCTTCCTTCCTCCCTCCCTCCCTCCCTTCCTTCTTTCCTTCCTGCTTGCCTGCCTGCCTGCCTGCCTTCTCTCTCTCTCTCTCTCTCTCTCTCTTTCTTTCTTGAGATGGAGCCTCACTCTGTCACCCAGGCTGGAGTACAGTGGTACAATCTTGGCTTAGTGCAACCTCCGCCTCCCGGGTTCAAGCAATTCTCCTGCCTCAGCCTCCCAAGTAGCTGGGATTACAGGTGCAGACCACCACGCCTGGCTAATTTTTGTATTTTTAGTAGAGACTGGGTTTCACCATGTTGGCCAGGCTGGTCTCAAACTCCAGACCTCAGGTGATCCACCTGCCTCGGTCTCCCTAAGTGCTGTGATTACCGTGAGCCCTGTGCTCGGCCAGAAAAGCAATTTTAAATAAACTAAGGAATATATCCCAAATCAACTGAAAAGGCAGCTCCTTGTTTCCCTGGTCAGAATCTAATTGTTCTCCTCTACCCTTTTTAAGAAGACATCATAATTCTAAACTACATTAGATAGCAAGGGGCAGCACAGGTCAGGTCTGCAATCACTCTAATAAATATATTAATATATTTTTCTGTACAGACAGCAGAGTAAAATGCATCACATTTTTTTTTAATCCGCCTAAAGGAAAAGGTGAAAAAAAAAGCACAAGTAGAAACGGGTAACATTTAACATTAAATAGTAGAAAAAAGAAAAGATTAGTAAAAAAAAATGATAGAAAAATGTATTACAGGACCAGTGCTGTGGCTCATGCCTGTAATCCCAGCACTTTGGGATGCCAAGGTGGGTGGATCACTTGAGGTCAGGAGTTCAAGATTAGTCTGGCCAACATGGTGAAACCCCCTCTCTACTAAAAATACAAAAATTAGCTGAGCATAGTGGTGTACACCTGTAGACACGGCTACTCGGGAGGCTGAGGCAGGACAATTGCTTGAACCTGGGAGGTGGAAGCTGCAGTGAGCAGAGATGGTGCCACTGCACTCTAGCCTGGGAGACAGTGCCAGACTCTGCCTCAAAAATAAATAAATAAATAAATAAATAAATAAACAAACTAAAAGAGTAATTAAGAATTAACTTATTAATTGTCACAAGTAATTTAAGTCTGTATATAAGTATGTACTAAATTAATCAGGCATCTTAAAATATTAACACTTTTTTTGCAGAATATTCTCCAGCAGCAGTTGTACCTGCATTCTATAGTAGAAAATCAGGTAGAATTTGTTTCCCAAGGCTAATCCTCATTTTATTCTGATACACCTACCTGAAGAAATGCCTTAATATTTATTAAGATCCTACTATATGCCTGACTCTATGTTAAAGGTCTTTTGCCTACATCATTTCATGTAATCTTCACAACCATCCTAAAAGGGCAGTATTATCATCTTTATTTTGCAAGTGAAGAAACAAAGGAATGTGACTCGACTAAAGGCTTGTGGTAGAAAATGCTGAAGCCAGAATTAAACTGAAATCTAACTGAAGCTAAAACCCAGGATTTTTCCATTATACCAAGCTGCCAGAGGGGGAGGAAAAAAAACCCAGAATGTAACAAACAACATGTTAGCTTCAATTTTATCACCCATATCTGTTCATTTCTGGTGAGATGTAGAAATCACAAAGGCTCTTTCACAATCCCTGATGGGGCTGAAAAATACATTTGGACACTAGGACTGCCAGAATCCTGACCTAAAATTAATAATCTCTTTCCATTAATGCAGAAAAACCTAAACCTCTATTGAAAATTGGATTGGTATTTAGAGCTCACAAACTGGCACTTAGAAATAGCAAAAGAAAGACTACATAGCTTTTTATCATAGGGGTGCCACTTACTAATTCTGTAATCTTAGGCAAAATATTTAACTTTTCTGAGCCTCATCTTTAAGATGGGGGTAATAATAGAGCATACCTCGGAGGATTAACATATGTAAAGTACTTAGAACAGTATCTGGCTTTAATAAGCACCCAATAAATGTTAGCTGTCATTATTAGCATTAAAATTCAGCAAATAAACTTAATTGATGACACATCAGGAAAGACCAAAAATCAGAAAATAAGGTGCTTCCCTATTTATACATTCCCACTACCACCAACTCCCATTTTTAGCTAAGATCTTTAGCTTGCTTTAGTTTTCTTGTTTATTTGTTTTTATTTGATTCTTAATGAAAACAGGGCAGGAAGAATGCTTTAATAAAAACTTCTTTATTGTCATATTATGAAAGTCATATTACAGAGAAAATTTAGATACATCAGAAAATCAAAATCATACTCTAATACTGTTTTTCACTTCAAATATAGTATATCTATAAACGTTCTCCATATAAAAATTTTCTCTACATCCTTTAGTTTTTTCTATATTAAAAATGCTAAGAAATATTTAAAAAGAAAAAAATTACTCTTGATCCTATCACTAGAAAAATGTGTACAAGAAAGTTCCACCTTCTGCTTATCCAATCCCACTTCTAGATATAGTAATTATTCACAGTTTCGCAGGTTACTCTCTTTTATATAATTCATACACATTCTTTTTTTTTTTTTTTTTGAAACTGAGTTTCACTCTTGCTGCCCAGGCTGGAAGTGCAATGGTGCAATCTCTGCACATGGTAACCTACACCTCCCAGGTTCAAGTGATTCTCCTGCCTCAGACTCCTGAGTGGCTGGGATTACAGGCATGTGCCACCATGCCTGGCCACTTTTTTGTATTTTTTGTAGAGACAGGGTTTCTCCATGTTGGTCAGGCTGGTCTCCAACTCCTGACCTCAGGTGACCTGCCCGCCTCGGCCTCCCAAAGTGCTGGGATTATGGGCATAAGCCACCATGCCCAACCCATACACTTTCTTTTTTAACAAAAAAAGTAGACTCATGCTATATCTCATGGGCTACAATTCAGTTTTAAAATGAACAGTATCTCATGGGCATCTTTCCAGTTTAGTGACTACAGGTATCTCATTCATTTCAGTATTACATTTTTTAAGAAAAGTCTGCTTTAAATATTTTTTACATAGTTACTATGTTGAGAGTAGGGTGTGAGTCTTGCTCAGCATTGTTTTTTCCAGTGCTTAGCTACGATAGAATCAGGCAAATAAGTGGTACTCAGTAAATATTTGCTGAAAGAAAGACAGAATTACTGAAAACACTGAAATAAGCCTCCAAGTTCAAAATTGCTACCTGTTTAACACCATTACCTGGGCTTAGCTAAGGCTGCAAGATTGAAATAGAAAATGCACTCCTTTACTTTTCCTCCCTTAAGAGAACTATGCATCAAAGCACATTAGGGTAGATTTAGATTGAGTTCAAATGATCACAGAAAAAGACTCCACAACACACAAAAAGTAAGCTTATAAAAGCTATCTCTGATTTTCACTAGAGAACACTGAGTTTGAGGCCAAATAAACTGCTTCTCTAGTTTTGCAGTAATGCACCTTTGACAAAGTCACAAAGAACCTCAGTTTCCTCATTTGTAAAATGTGAGTAATGATTCTTATCACAGGATTATGGCAATGATTCATTTTGAGAATATAAAACTGCTTTCTCCTGGGTCCAAACAAAGTGTTTGGAATTAGACTGACTACTGGAATTAAATTCCAGTCCTACCACTGAGCAGCTGTGTGACCCTTGTAAAACTGGGATGATGCTACTTACCTCTTTCTTTCACTGATACTCATCATAGTTACTAAGCATTGACTGCTGGTGGCGTTGTCAATGCTCTCCTAGTCACTCTATATGAAAGCAGTAGGTAAGACACATTGCCCTCTATCCTGTGAAGCTTAGTTATAATGGGCAGAGGTAGACAACAAATAGGTACAAAGAACAAATAATGTAGCTTAAAGCTGTAATAAAATCTATGAAAGAAATCGACTTATGAAAAAACGAGGAGTGGGGAGTACAGCAATGTAGAGGGAAAACGTCTCTGAAGAAATGGTGTTTACATGAGCCCTAATGAGAGGAAATGCAAGGAAAGTAGGGAAGAGTCGTCCAAGAGGAGAGAACAACACATACAAAGATCCTGGGCTAGAAACCTGCTTAAATTCTAAGTAAAGCCATAATCAACATTAATTATTAATTTCAAAGGAAAAATTATTGTATATTCCAATATCATAAAGTTGATGTCCATTATGCTAAATAAAAACATCAGATCTCAGAAAAAATGATCACAAGAATTAACATTAGTTTTAATTTGGCATGGTATTTTTCTTTCAATTATAATTTGTATAATTATTCAAATATATACAGTTGTTTTCCTGTTCTCATTAAAATCTTTATAGATACGACACATATTAAACTGAAGACTAAGCTCAAAATAAACATACTTAAGATGCCCAATGTTCAAAGAACTAACTTTTTGGTGTTTCAAAGCCCTTTTTCTTTTTTTTTTTTTTTTTTTTTTTGAGACGGAGTCTTGCTCTGTCGCCCAGGCTGGACTGCAGTGGCCGGATCTCAGCTCACTGCAAGCTCCGCCTCCCGGATTTACGCCATTCTCCTGCCTCAGCCTCCCGAGTAGCTGGGACTACAGGCGCCCGCCACCTCGCCCGGCTAGTTTTTTGTATTTTTAGTAGAGACGGGGTTTCACCGTGTTAGCCAGGATGGTCTCGATCTCCTGACCTCGTGATCCGCCCGTCTCGGCCTCCCAAAGTGCTGGGATTACAGGCTTGAGCCACCGCGCCCGGCCAGCCCTTTTTCAAAGAAAAAAAAAAAAACAGAGAAAAGCCAATTTTTAAAAAGTTAGTATAAAGCATAAGACTACTGCTGTTATAAATGAACAAATAATGAGAATTCTGAGAAGAAGTGCCACACACATCAACAACACAACTGCAAAGATTGCCCGGTTTAGTTCCATCTAAAAGCCCAAGCTAGCCCCTACAAATACAAAAAAGAAAAAAATGTCCAGTTTAGTAAAATTTCTCACATAATTAAAAAACCAAATAAGCTTACCTCAGAGTACAGTTATAACATCCCTATTTCACAGATAAGGAAGCTGAAGAGGCTTGACAAGGTTATACAACTAGCACAGGGTAGAGCTGGGATTAACTGAGTAGATTCCAGACCCCAGTATTAACCTCCCTCTTAAACCTCAACGAAGTTACCATTATACTACTAGCATTAAATCATTAATAACCATGAGTTATTTTCAGTATTTCATCATGAAACTCAGGTTAGGATTACTATAAAAACATTTTTCTGCCAGGGTTAAAGAAAGTACTAATGGACAAATTGGTCCATTAAATGAAAATACATGAATCTGAGTAATTTAGCTACTTGGGTAAAGTCAGATGTGGCTCTCTTGTTGATAAACAGGTATTTATATACGAGGCACTAGACTTGTGGGTCAAAAACCATTTAGAAATAACAACCTCATGTTATTTTGCTTTAATTCAAATATTAATATACAAGCTTATTTCCTTATCTGTCAAATGGAAATAATATATACTTTGCATTTGCAGATGATAAAATGAATTAATAGTATGCAAAACACCTAGCATAGTCCCTGGCACATAGCAGATGCTCAATAAATGACACTTATTATTTTATCTTATGGTTAATAAATGTGTAAGTGAACGGACAATTAAATGAGGAGGAAGAAAATAACAGCAAAAATGAAAAAGAGTCTCCTGTGTTCTAGTATTCTAAGAAAAGCTATATCCATCTTCTACAGATCCAAGTACCAAAAAAGTAATATTATCATATGCAAAGAAATTAAATTAATTTAAAACAATGTAGATTTAATATGAAAACCCTACAACCAAGGAAACTTTGTCAGTTTACTAATGCTCAATTAGATAAAACATCTAATATTTCAAAAATTCAGAGTATATTAGGATCATTCAAATTTAGAAATGCCCCTAATAATATTCTAATAAAACTGCGGGCTAAAAGGAACCTACACAGTCTTTTTTTATGGTATTTTACAGAGACTAGTTCTGAAAAATTAGGTCCTTTGGGTTTGGCTCTTAGTAAAGTCTAGAGATGTTTGTAGCTTAGTGCTGGATACATTATTAGTCTAAGAAAACATCCATGTATATAATGCACTAAGCATAATTTAAGGTTCATAAAAGATGAAGCCTAGAACTCACACATACCTAGGCAATTAAATATGACACTGAAATTATTAACTACCTTTTTACATGTATTTACAAAGTTAAAATACTATAATGACTTAAAAAGCAACACACCAATGGCAGGACAAGGTTTTTTCACTCACCAGTGTTTTTTTCTAAATAACAATTCTAGGTGAGGCCAATTTTTAGGGATTTTTCCCCAATAGTACAATTACATAACAAACCGTTACTCAAACTTAGTGGCATAAAAGAACATTCACTTTATTATGCTCACAGATCCTGTGGGCCAGGAATTCAGAAAAGGCACAGTGGGGACAGTGTGTCCCTCTTGGATGTGGAGCCTCCAGTGTTAAGATGCACAGCTTGAGAGGAGCTCAACAGCCAGCACCAGAATTACCTAAAGATTCACGTACCACACAGGTCCAGGGCCAGGGCTGGGAGCATTTAAAGACTAGGACTGAGGACTGAAGACAGACTCTCCATGAAGCTTGGGTGCCTCACTGCATGGCTGTCTCAGAAGAGGCAGCAGTGTAGTATATTTTCACTTCCCACCTGGTACTGTGCCTACCATCTTAAACTACCTGCCTGGCCTTGTTACTCTGACAAAAAGTGTCATGCTGTCAGAATGCAGGTAAATCCAGAGTCTGCAATGTCCTAACAACATAAACCAGAAAATTTCAAACGTACTGTAGTGAAAGACCAGGGTTTTTGTTTTAGCTGCTGGTTCTGGTTTTAATTTCCAATCTGCCGCTGACTCTTACTTTTGTAAAATGCAGTAACAAATGTTTAGGTAGCATCAAATTGCTAAAGGGGTTTCTTTCCTTTTTTTTTTTTTTGAGACGGAGTCTCGCTCTGCCACCCGGGCTGGAGTGCAGTGGCCGGATCTCAGCTCACTGCAAGCTCCGCCTCCCGGGTTTATGCCATTCTCCTGCCTCAGCCTCCCGAGTAGTTGGGACTACAGGCGCCCGCCACCTCGCCCGGCTAGTTTTTTGTATTTTTTTCAGTAGAGACGGGGTTTCACCGTATTAGCCAGGATGGTCTCGATCTCCTGACCTCGTGATCCGCCCGTCTCGGCCTCCCAAAGTGCTGGTATTAAACGCTTTCAATTTCAGCACTTAATCTGTACTTCTTTGTTGACTAGATACTAAGTGGCTCTGGCACAGACTATTAACTATTAAAGGTAACAAGTTGTCCACAAATAGAATTGGAAATAATTAATTCAAGTTAAGCTTAACATACTATCTAAAAATTTGGGGTACATTTGTACTTCAAAAAGAATGGAATGGTAAAAAGGAATCAGCTTACAGGAAGAAAAAGTCAAGGGCTGGGAAGCCCATAGAGATGGCTAGGAATGGAAAGAAAGTGATAGGCTGTGGGTAGATAGCTATACATTTCTTCTGCTTTCGGCTGTGCTGGCAGTTGATGACTTTACTCACATAGCAACCATTTATCCTTGGTTTCCAAACAGGCACTCTACCATAGATTTTCATCAATATGCAGTAATGCTGTTTGATGCAATAAGATATAAATATACATTATAGTCAATACATAGATGATTCTTGAGGAAATCCCTAACAATAACAGCTAACCTAATATATACATATTTTCTCTATTATCATTATATTACATTCCCTTTGTGAGGTCCCTGTTCTTCAGTCTTCAAAGTTCAAGCAGTAAATCTACAAGGCAAACTATCCAAAGTGACCTGAAACTTGAATTAAAAAAAAAAAAAAGCAAAAACAAAGCCAAAAAGACACCTTCCGTGAACTATCCAAGACCTGCAACTTGATGTGAAGTACACATCAACCATTAATGTTACCCTTATATCTGCTAATATCTAAACAGATTATTTACATCTATATCCTGTTAACCAATATAAATACTAATTTTCACAAAATCCACAGAAAATAAGAGTAATGGAACACCATAAAAACAATATATATAGTATAGTCTGAATTTTATCCTGCCAATGAGACGAGTCAATGGAGCATTTTAAGCCAGCAGGTAGTGTGATCAAATTTGTGCTTTGAAAGGTCACTGATCACAATATGGAGAATGGGATGATAAGGTTCTGCAAAAAACAGTGAAAGTCTGATGAAAGCCTTGATGAAGGCCTGAAGTAGGGCAATGAAGGTGGAGATGATACATGATGAGTGGAGGATGCTGTTGCATCTGCTGCTGTTGCTGATGCCAAGCACTATGCTTAACACTTCATATACATTATCTAATTTGATCTTCCCAATGATCCTGTAGCCCTACAATAGGTGCTGTCACTACTTCTCCATTTCCTGATGAGAAAATTAAGGTTAATAGTTCTATATCTCACCCAAAGACATACAACTAGTATTCAAGAGCTGTATGTTTAGTGGTGGAATTAGTTGTATGTATCTGCTCCAGTACCCTGTCCTTTTCATTTGGTAACAGAAAACAATGTAATCCAACCTCACTTTATTCAGAGTATTAATAAAAATGTCAACCAGAATTATGTTTTATTCCAAGTTAAAGATATAACAAAAAGTCAATGCTGAGAAAAATTTCTAAGAAAAGTAAATGTGATAATCAATTATTTCTAATGAAACCTTTAAAAATCAGAATATATATATATTTTCCAACCAGCCTAACAAATTACTGTCCAGAATCTGATATGATATAACAAGTCCATCCAAGCCAAGGCTTACTCCACTAAATTCTGACTTCTAGGGGTACTAAAACTAAACAAAATACTCAGACAGCTTATGCTGATATAAAACATAGAAGCAAGAAAGATTTGTTTATGCAACTGTATTAGAAAAACAAACCTTTTAAACCTTAAATATATGCAAACCACTGAATCACAATTACTTCTTGGTAATGTCAATTTGAGTCTATAACAGACTCAAATAATGATGCTGCTAATATGAACATAAATAAGATCTTAACCCTCTTCATTAGCTGTCTATAACGCATGTAACCATTAAACATTAAGATGTTATCCTGAAACACTGTCTAGTTTATTTTAGAAAAATATCCAACATTTTCTCCCATCAATGAAGAATTAATTTTAGAACAAGAGATTTACAGAAAATAACCAAATTTTCCATCAAAGTGGAGATTCAACTTAATAAAAGTAAAAATTTACTCTGGGCTTTAACTCCAATTAAAAATACATGCTATCTTAAAATGAGCTCAAAAACAATTCAGTAGCTTGCCTCAACTGTTTGTTTGTTTGTTCTACAATATATCCCAGCTCACCTAAGAATACTGGCACTTAGTAGTGTGAGAAGGTCAACAAGAGAAAGTAACACAACGATCCCCGCTAAAGATACCTGAGGGCAACCAACACACAGCTTTCCCATCAATCCTGTTATCTTCATCATACCTATGAAGACACAGCCAGGAGAATATAAGAAAGAGCTACAAGCACTATAATCTTCCATATATGTATATGCGTGTGTGTGTGTGTGTGTATCACTTTATTGTCTAGCTATTGGTACTTATGTGTGTTATCATGAATCTCTTCTGTGTGATGCCAACATCATCAAAGAGAGTTTAGGGTCAGAAAAGCTGCTAGTAATGGTACAATCAGGTCCCGGTAAGGTAAACCTTTAAAATAATCAAATAGCAAACCAAACAGTGTTTTCAAGTATGCCTGATTATTTACTAGCCATTCAAAACAACTGGTAGGTCTTATTTTGGCAATAAAACTTTGAAATAAAAGACTAAATATTATTACAGGTTACAAATATACCAGATCAAATCTGATTACTGTTTTCAAAATAACTTCTGCTAAGCACTTACACTTTGTTCAGTATTGCTTTGTTTTACATTAAGTAAATGATGAAATCCTTTGAAAGTAAGCATTCCTATACTCCTTTAGTTTATGATTTTCTTCTGTCTCACACACTAGAGCATCTTTGGGAGAAGAGCTACAAAATCAGTCTACTTCCCTGAGTTTTCTGAATGAAGTATTTTAAATACTAAATAAAATACAGCATTTATTGAATGAATAATTCCCCACAACACATACAACTATTGCCTGTTTTCAATCTCAATCCCATCTTACCCTATTTTCCATTTTGCAGACAAGAAATTTTTTCTTAAAGCACCAAAATAAACCTCATGGCTCTTATGCCAAAAACCCTGTAATGCCTTTTTATCACATTTGGACAGAATTAAAACTCCTTAGGACAAAATCCTTGTAATCTGGCTCTAGCCTACCAATTCCAATTCTCTCCTCACAGCACTGCCTCTACCATATGTTCCCAGGCTCAGGAAACTGGTGCTCTGATGCCTCCACACCTGTATACCTAGTGCTCCCTCTACTTGGACTGCCCCAACACTTCTCCTCAGTCTTGGCTAGATGCCATCTCCCCTAAGAAGCCTTCTGCTCATTTCCTGAATCAGTCAGTGTAACCTCCCCACATAGTACATCTAGGAGAGATTAAAAATTTTGCTTCCTGGATGTAGTGTGATGGGTCCCGAACAAGGTTACTAAACCTTGAAGGCAAGACTGTGAGTCAAGGTCATGGTGCTCATCCAAGGAGCAGGTGTCCCTGAGAACCCAAACATAAATTTTCCAAACCTTTATGATGTGTTTTCCCTTTAAAACTGAATGCTGTTAACAGCAACTAGGTCACATCTTGAATGCTTTGCTGCTTAGAAATTTCTTCTGCCAGATATCCTAAATCAACTCTCTCAAGTTTAAAGTTCCACAAATCACTAGGGCAGGGGCAAAATGTTGCCGGTCTCTTTGCTAAAACATAACAAGGGTCACCTTTGCTCCAGTTCCCAACAAATTCCTCATCTCCATCTGAGATCACCTCAGCCTGGATTTCATTGTCCCTATCGTTATCAGCATTTTGTTCAAAGCCATTCAACAAATCTCTAGGGAGTTCCAAACTTTCCCCCATTTTCCTGTCTTCTTCTAAGCCCTCCAAACCATTCCAATCTCTGCCTGTTACCCAGTTCCAAAGTCACTTCCACATTTTTGGGTTATCTTTTCTGCAGTGCCCTACTCTACTGATACCTACTTACTATATTAGTTCATTTCCATGCTGCTGATAAAGACATACCTGAGACTGGGTAATTTATACAGGAAAAAGGGTTTATTGGACTTCAGTTCCATGTGACTGGGGAAGCCCACAATCATGGCAGAAGGCAAGGAGAAGCAAGTCACATCTTATGTGGATGGCAGCAGGCAAAGAGAGAGCTTGTTCAGGGAAATTCCACTTTATAAAGCCATCAGATCTCATGAGACTTACACTATCACAAGAACATCTTCGGAAAGACCTGCCCTCATGATTCAATAACCTCCCACTGGGTCCCTCCCACAACATGTAGGAATTCAAGATGAGATTTGGGTGGGGACACAGCCAAACCATATCAACTTCTATAGTGTCTCCTAAATCATGAGGTTACGGGAAAATATGGCATAAAAGTCTGGAAAATTTGCAGACTGACAATGTGATAGAAAAGAAAATCCCATTTTCTGATAAATCCACGTCAGCTGCAGAAATACGCATAAGTAACAAGGAGCTGAACGTTAATCCCTAAGATAATGGGGAAAATGTCTTCCATGTCAGAGGTCTTCATGGAGCCCCTCCCATCACAAGCCAGGAGGCTTCGGAGGAAAAAATGGTTTCATGGGCTGGGCCCAGGGTCCCCATGATGTGTGTAGCCTAGGGACTTGGTGCCCTGCATCCCAGCCACTCTAGCCATTGCTGAAACAGACCAACGTAGAGCTTGGGCTGTGGCTGCAGATGGTGCATGCCTCAAGTCTTGGCAGCTTCCACATGATGTTGAGCCTATGAGTGCACAGAAGTTAAGAATTGGGGATTGGGAACCTCCAACCAGATTTCAGAGGATATATGAAAATGCCTGAATGCCCAGGCAGAAGTTTGCTGCAGGGGCAGGCCCCTCATAGAGAACCTCTGCTAGGGCAGTGCAGAAGGGAAATGTGGAATCAGAGTTCCCACACAGAGTTCACTACTGGGGCACCCCCTAGTGGAGTTGTAAGAAGAAGGCTACCATCTTCCAGACCCTAGAATGGTAGATCCACCAAAAGCTTGCACCATTCACCTGGAAAAGCCACAGACACTCCTCGCCAGCCTGTTAAAACAGCTGGGAGGGAGGCCGTACCCTGCAGAGTCACAGAGGTGGAGCTGCCCAAGACCATGGGAGCTCTCCTCTTTCATCAGTGTAACCTAGATGTGAGACATGGAGTCAAAGGAGATCATTTTGAAGCTTTTAAGATTTGACTAACAGCTGGATTTCAGACTTGCATGGGGCCTGTAGCCCCTTTGTTTTGGCCAATTTCTCCCATTTGGAATGGCTGTATTTACCCAATGCCTGTACCCCCCATTGTATCTAGGAAGTAACTAACTTGCTTTTGATTTTTCAGGCTCTTAGGCAGAAGAGATTTGCCTTGTCTCAGATGAGACTGGACTGCGGACTTTTAAGTTAATGCTGAAATGAGTTAAGACTTTGGGTGACTGTTGCGAAGGCATGATTGGTTTTGAAATGTGAGGACATGATATTTGGGAGGGGCCAGGAGTGGAATGATATGTTTTGGTTGTGTCCCCACCCAAATCTCATCTTGAATTCCAACAAGTTGTGGGAGGGACCCAGTGGGAGGCAATTAAATCATGGAGGTAGGTCTTTCCTGTGCTGTTTTCGTGATAGTGAATAAGTCTCATGAGATCTGATGGCTTTATAAAGTAGAGTTTCTCTGAACAAGCTCTCTCTTTGCCTGCTGCCATCTATGTAAGATGTGACTTGCTCCTCCTTGCCTTCCACAATGATTGTGAGGTTTCCCCAGCCACGTAGAATTGTAAATCCAATACACCCTTTTTCCTATATAAATTACCCAGTCTTGGTTACGTCTTTATCAGCAGCTTGAAAACAAACTAATACAGGAGTCAAAAGCAAATGTAAGGGGACAGGAGGATGAAAGGAAATCAAAAGAGTTCTCAGTGGGACAATATGAAGAGAGGTTGGGACAAAAATACTCATTAAGTCAGAGTCAGGAAAAAGAAAGATCTGAAGCAGCAGCAGAGACTCTGTTGCTGGCTTTGCAGAAGCAAACAATATGTAAACTGCCTATGGGGTGGCCCATGTGGCAACAATCTGAAGGCAGCTTTTGGGAGACAAAGCAGTCTCCAGGCAACACCAAGCAAAAAACAGGACCTCAGTCCTGCATCCACAAGGAAATGAAATTCTGTAAGAACTGGTGAGCCTGTAAGAGGACCTCAAGTCTCTGATAAGATCACCGCTCCAACCAAAATCTTAACATCAGCATCTGAGACTTTAAACAGAGGCCCCAGTGAAGCTGTGCCTAGACTCCTGACACAAAGAAACTATAAGGTAATAAAGTTGCATTGTTTTAAGCCACTAACTTTGTGGTAATTTGTTACACAGCAACAGAAAACTAATACATCATGCTTACAAATCTTGCCCACATCAAACTTTGTTTTCTCAAATGCTACACTGCCTTTTCTATATAATCTAGCAAACATACTTCAATTTTTATGAAACCTGAACATTTCATATTTGTTACAAAAGCATTTTATCTATGAGCTTATTTGGCTAGATTCAAAATATATCTGAATGAGAAACTGAATTTAAAAGCATATTTCCTTAACTTTTTGGATCGTATTTTGAAAACTTATCATTTTAGAAAATATTTACTATATTATGTGCTTAGAAAAAGGCTGCATATTACTATACTTAGTTCTCTTTTCAATATGTCAATCACTAAAGTATATAAAAAAATATATCACATTGTGAAAGCATTTTCACTCACTGTGTGAACGTTTTCAAACTATGTAATATGGGGTGAAAGAAGAGATATACCAATTTCACAATCAAAATGTTATATAAGATTATATAATACATTTTCCAAAACAACAATCTGTTTACATAGTTATATCTGTCATCTAGATACGAGCAAATTAGGGAAAAATAGTTTGGTGAGATTACTAATCCCAGTTAGGGGGCAAAATAAGTTGCCATTATGTTTTCAGAATATAACAACATTTTCTTCTGTGCTTTTGTCAAACAGGAATTTGTAATTAAGTAAATTTATAAATAAACAATCAGGATATATGTTCATATTATAGTTGCTTTATTATACAGTTCCAAATAAAGTTTGGTCTCTTATAAAGAATACACTAAAAAAAAACAAAAAAACAAAAAAAAACAAAACAAAAAAAAACAGAAAAAAAGAAAAAGAATCGACTTTAAATTAGCTTACCTTCCACATTCAAAGTTCCCATTTTAGATTCCAAGAAATCAAATAATGTGCTTGGTGCTGATGGCCTTGCATTTCCCAGGTCCTCTTCATCTTCAGATCTTATTCGTCCCCTGCCTTTTCCTCTACCTTTAGATGTAAAAGCAAGAAATATGTACTATATATGCAAAAACAAAAAGAGAATATATACTAACATATAACCAAAAATTTTAAGTAGGGATTTTAATTTCTTTCCATATTTTTTGTATAGTCTACATCTTTTCAGTAATTTTTTAAAGTTTTTTAAGTAATTATATTAAGTAGCACATTTAATCCTCTAAATAGTCTGAATTTGTTTATATAAACTATCTTCTAAGAAAAAATTATAATTTATTTTTCAACCACAGACATTTTAAAAATAATATAGGACTGGGACTTGAAAAACCACATCATAAACTTGAACATGCAATGATTAAAGAATAATACCAAGGCCGGGCGCGGTGGCTCACGCCTATAATCCCAGCACTTTGGGAGGCTGAGATAGGCCGATCACGAGGTCAGGAGATGGAGACCATCCTGGCGAACACGGTGAAACCCCATCTCTACTAAAAATACAAAAAAATTAGCCAGGTGTGGTGGCAGGCGCCTGTAGTCCCAGCTACTCGGGAGGCTGAGGCAGGAGAATGGCGTGAACCCGGGAGGCAGAGCTTGCAGTGAGCCAAGATCACGCCACTACACTCCAGCCTGGGTGACAGAGCGAGACTCCATCTCAAATAATAATAATAATAATAATAATAATAATATCACCAAGTAAATGTAATTTTTGTTAATTTTTAAAAGCTTAGTCATTTACTCAGGTGGCAGAGTTCTAGAAATAATAGAACCAGTCACATATTTTCTCTGTTATTCATAACAACCTTGTTAAACAAGTCATTGTTAGACCCACTTTGTTTTTGTTTTGTTGTTGTTGTTAGACCCATTTTGTACAAAGATGAAGACAACGAGACTGAGACTACAAATGTCTCTGTGGTTCCCAAACTAGTGTTCCTTCCACTTACCATAACGTTAAAAAAAATTACAGCCCTCACAACTAACAGCCTCTGTCAATAACAAATATTCATCTAAAAAGCAAACAATACTATCTGGCACACTGTTTAATAAATTATACCTCTCAGAGGAGGACCCATAACAGGTTTCTGTTTATTGCTTGTAAGAAGTACGTTCAATGCTGCTTCTAAGTTGTTGCCATTATCCATAAGAGCTTGCCTGGATGCTTCCTTACTGAAGCCCATTTCTGTTATGTGCTTCAGAGCTTTCTCATCAACCTGGAAGGAATAAAGAGAAAAGCTGGTTGGTAGCCCACACATAAGGCAATGCATAAACTTTTAACTATTTACAGTTTTAACTAAAAATTACATCTCATACTTATGTAAAAATGTCATTCTAATACAACAGTCTCTTGCTGATTTTTTAAAAGAGGCAAGGAAGAATCTGTATGATATGTGGGCTTGTGCCTTGAGTATTCTCTGACCTCACAAGTAACACTGCAAAAGCAACGCACAAAAAAGAAATTTTATGGTATGTTAAGAGTATGGCCTTTGAAAATAATATAGACAGTGAGGAGAAAACTACCTAACGAAACTTTTCCATGGTAAAAAATGGAAATTTTTTGATACTTCTCCATACTAGAAGGGAAATGTAATTCATACAGCACCTCTCCAAAAATGTAAAGTATTGAAGTTAACAAAATGATACCCCCTAGTAGCTTTTTTTAAAAACTATTACTTGAGTATTCTATATTCATTAGCAATGCTATCTATGATGCCTTTGACAGCTATACCCCAACAGGAAAGTCTACTTTACAAATGCCAGAATCCAAATCTCTTTTAAAAATCTAGACCTGAATAGAATTCAAGAACCACTTAAGGAGTATAAACATATCCTACAAAGAAATTTCTTGAGCTAACCCCAGCTGAGAAAAACATAACTTTATACATCTAATAGTTAATAAGTTCATACACTGTTTTCCTGATTTCTGTAGTTCTTTGTCAATGATTTCTCTCAGACCTTTGAGCATATATAAGACAGTTCATTTAAAGTCTTTGTCTAGTTAAGTCCAATGCATGAGCTATTTGAGGTACGGTTTCTATGGATTTCTCTTTTTCTTGTGAATGGGCTAAACTTTCCAGCTTCTTTGTAGGCTTTGTAATTTTTTGTTGGGAACTGGACATTTTGAATCCTGTAATTAGGTAACTGAAAGTCAGATTGTGCCTCCTCCCCAAGGATCACTACTGTTACTTGATGAAGGTTACAGTCATCAGTTTGCTTAGTGACTTTTCTGAACTTTTTTCACAAGAAATATATTCCTTCTGATGTGTGTCCACTGAAGTCTCTGTTCCATCATCTGCATTGTCAGCCAGTGACCAGCCTCTTTCTTCATCATTTACTTACCCTGGATGCTACAAGTGTTTGACTAGGATCCAGAGTTCTAAAATGGTTGCTTTGGACAGTGTTTGCCAGCTCAACAGCTGCTTCAGTAGAGAACAGAGGACTTCAGTAGAGGGGCAAATTCCTTGAACTTTCTACTCCATCATCTTTATGATGTCATTTCTTTCATATGTTTTTAATCTCACAACACACCCCAATCTGCTAATGTTCTCTTGTGTTCTTTGTCAAGACATCTCCAGAGAAGTGTTCTCAATTTACTTAAGTTTAAGAGATTCTTGAGTTAGGGACCATGTATTTTTCAGCTCAGTGTATCCACTCTGTCTTGCCATTTAAACCCTGATTTTATTTATTTTATTGTTAAGAATGAGATGGCCTTATGTTCAAGGAAGAGGTACCCTGCCCTTAGTGATAAACTCATTCCCCTTGATCAGTGATTGATTTAGGAATGAACATCAGATCCAGTTCTAGTCAAGGAGATATAAATGGAAATCAGTTGAAGATTTCAGAAAAGATTTTCTTCTCTGATAAGATAGACCTTCAACCACATAAATATTCCCCTTTCTTTCCTCTCTTGAAACTCTGTGTTAAGATTTAGCACATGGAGAATCCTACCGATACAGGAGATAAGAAGAAATTATTGAAGCAGATAGTGAGGATACAGAAGTCCTCGGTAAGGTTTTCCTTTTAATGACAAGCAGCAACAAATTATTTTCCTTTCTAACAAAGAGCAGCCTGTAAAATTGAGCTGCACACATAGATGCCAGCAGTGGTGCCAAACACATTCAAGATGGTGGCTCCATCATCCCTTCTGTTTGTCAGCCACATAGCAGACAAGATGATGCCGGCTGAAAAGGAAAGTTCATTTGCATAATAACATTAGGGTGGGGAGGCCAGTCTTCCCTGGGCACTATGTAAACATCATACCTGGTCGAACCAATCTGTGAGCCCTACATAAATCAGACATCACCTCCTCAAGCCAGACTATTTAATTTGGTGCTTCTGCTGTTGGCCACTCTTCCTCTCAGAAGTCCCCTATCTTTCACTAGGGAGAGACCTGTTTTCCTTTCTCTTTCTTTTTCTCCTGCCTATTAAACCTCCACTTCTGAACTCCCCGTGTTGTCTGTGTCCTAAGTTTTTCTGCTGCAAGATGACAAACCCCGGGTATCTCCCCCAGACAATGTAGCCACTTCATATTGAGGACCTCGTCCAGGATACCAAGGTACAACATTCATTGAGAGAGTGAGTAGAGAAGTGGACTCCAACTCTGTCCTTTCATTTCAGGACTCTCATCCTCCATTCTAGAACCAAATCAACCAAATACTGGGCCCCCTTCAGCCATTTAAAAACAATTAGCATGGCTGCCAGTCTGACAAGAGTTGGGGGACTGGCTTGCTAGAGAGAACATGGAGAGTCTCCCAGTACCCACAGGTTGCTGGGCAGGTGGGCTATGTTTGAAACAGTTTCCTTTCCTGGAGGAATTAGCTGTCACATGGGGCTGGAAGAGGTTCTGGAGAAACTGAGGATTTCTGGCTGGGGTTACTTCCCGGTGTTATCCAAAGGCTTCTGGACTCAGACCAGACTCCAACCAACGATGGGGCATTGGCGACAGGATCTCCAACTTTTCTATCATAATTTCCTCCTTTCCTGCCTATGACTGCCATAGCTCTTCTCCTCTCTGTGTATGCAGTGTGTTGGAAGTTTTACAGTTCAGAGTAGTAATCTTGTTTGGCAAGATCAGGGAATGTCATAGTAACTGGGGATATAGTGCAAGGGAAGGCAGCTTTGTGATTTTCTAGGAACAGAAGGTCTCCCCATCCCCCATAGTGAGTGTCTCTCTCTACCCTTGGTCTGGAGAGCGCATGGCATGTCAGTCTCTCTGCCCTTGGTCTGGAGAGCACATGGCATGTCAGTCTCTCTGCCCTTGGTCTGGAGAGCACATGGCATGTCAAGGCCAACATTGCCACCTAGTGGAATAGGGATTCTCTCTATGAGGCACATTATCAGTTATTTGCCGAAACACCCTTCCCAATTCTCTTCCCTTTCTGTGCTTCTCTACTAGAAACCAGGCTTTATGCTGCTTCTGTGAACAGAAGCATTCTGCCTTCAACGACTAGGAGTAAAATATCCTCCAAAACCAAATTTTAGTCTTTATACTGTCCCATCAGCAGGAAAACAGCAACCCAATTCCTATGTTCTTTTAAGGCACCTACTCTACCTCCAATTAGAATGGTACTTAATTAGTAAGGGGTTTTAAGTTTAGAACTTAACTGGAAGCATTCTCTAAGGGTAAATGCTTTGGCACAGGCAATAATAGCATGATATAGAGCTAAACCAGCACACTTCCTCCATTAAGAAAGGAAGTGCAACAGTTGCCCAAATGCCACTGTCACATAAAGTCTCTCCCGAGGTCCATGAGGTCCATTTTTTGCGGGGAGCCAGGCAGGTCACACAAGTCAAGGAATTCAAAGAGAAATCACAGGCAGAGGACAAGAGTCACATGGGTGAGCATGACGAATCCCAATCACTTAGCTCCTCTGGTTCCATGGCTGGGGGTCACACCTGCAACCACGGGCAGCACATGCAGTAAGGTGCTGGGACCCAGGAACTACAGGGGAAAAAAAAAAATAGCAGAAGGGATGCCTTCACTGGCTTCCTCTCCACATGGATCACACCAAAAGGAAAGAGACTAAAGGACACCTTTTACTCGCATCCATTTCTAGATGGGTAACAGATCTTCTTCAGCTTGTACTACTCTGGAGTGTGTTCTGAAACACAGGGACTCCTTTGATCCTAAACATTTAAAGAAAAAGCAGCTAACTTTCTTTTGCACAAGGGTATAGCTTCTTACTAGACCTTTGCAGGCACCACAAAATCAACCCAGCCCTTTCAGTAGTCATATCAGGCAAGCCTAGGGAGAATGATTCTCTGAAGTTAGAGAAACAACCTCCAGGGGAACAATCTGAGGACTCCCCTCATTTAGGGCTTCCTCATTACAGGACCTTAGGCAAATAAACAGAGACTTTGGCTGATTTTCTAATGACCCTGATAAATATACAGAAGCCTTTCCGAAATTTAACTCAGGTGTTTGACCTCTCATGAAGGGATGTTATGCTGCTTCTAAGTCAAACCCTAACTACAGCTGAGAAACAGGCAGTTCTGCAGACAACAGAGAATTTCGGAGATGAGCAATATTTCTCCTATAATAGGCCAGAAGGGAAGAGAAAATAGGGACGGTGAAGAAATAGGGGAAACACCATTCCCAATAGGAAGGGAAGCAAGACCTCCTGACAACCCTAATTGAAGCCCCCTGACTTTTCTATGGTGTTTTTCCTTCTTTCATGGTTTAAAATGATTCTTTTATAATGTTCGTCCAAACTGGAAAAGTTAATTTCCCCAAACTTTAAAATTTATGGTTTAGAGTTGAGCTAGAGGGAAAAAAATCCAGAAGCCTGACATGCTGGCAAAAGGGTAAAACATTTTTTTTTTTAACCAATCAGGTTTTTGGCTTCTCTCTCCCTGTGCAAATCAGTAAAAGAAATAATAAGGATCACTGTTTATATTCTCTGTACATTTTAATTAATTAAAAAGGATTTGTGAGGTTAGTCTTAAACTGTAGCCAATCTGGTGTGCTTTACATGTCTTTCTGTATGGATCTATCAAAAGAAAGGGTACCTCAGGCTAGGATGCCTGAGGTAGGACCCAGGACCCCACTGGCCTGCCATTCACACTAGCCCAACAAAATGGTCAGTAACAAACTTGGCTACAAGTCTCAGTCTTGTTTCATGTCCTTGGGAACATGACCTCAAACACAAGGCAATACTTTTAGTCGCCACCATTTTACAATGATGGCTGTCATCTTGTGCTAAGTCAGTTCCTAGGTGGGGGCCACAAAATCAGATAAGCCAGTTTATTGATCTGGGTGGTGCAAGCTAATCCATTAAGGGTAGGGTTTACAAAATATCTTAAGCACTGATCTTGAGAGGTTAAGAAAGGATCAAAATCTTGTAGGCTCCACCTGCATGACTCCTAAGCCATGGTTTCTAATCTTGTGGCTAGTTTACTGGTCTGGTCCCCAGGAAAGAGGAAAGCATATCTTAAAAAGGGGCTGTTATCATCTTTGTTTCAGACTATGAACTGTAAACTAGGCTCCTCCCAAAGTTGGTTCAGCCTACACCCAGGAATGGGCAAGGACAGCTTGGGTGCTGGAAACAAAACGGACTTGGTTGGGTCAGGTCACTTTCAATATCTCAGTCACAATTTTGCAATGACAGTTTCAAAAGCTGCTTATCACCCCTTTGAAAATACCTCATATATTTGCAGTTAAATCATAAAGTAACTAAGGCTTGTTGGTTTCACCTATGTTACTTTCTGTGAAATTAAAGCTGAAAATCTTACCTGCTTGGTGTGGCTAAAGTGGAGTAACAAGAGTTAAAGGGATTTTCTTAAGGAGCACCCAGCTTCATTAAAAGTGAATATCTAAGTTACAAGTATATTTAAAGGGCCTTTATGTTTGTCTCTTCTTGGATCTTGTTTTTCTGGAAAAAGTTTTTTTTTTTTCTTTTCAGTTAACCGAAATATCTTTCTCGTTTTTTTGTCTTGCTACTCAATATACACAAAAGAGGCCCCCAGATATAACTTCTGGTAGCTGGGACTCCTTAGAAAAAACAGAGGAGGCACCACAGAATGAAACCCCAGGAATTAAAAGCAGATAGTTCCCTCTCAAAATCAAAGGCAAAGGCTCTGTTCTGTTTTGCATTTTGTTATCTGACAGTTTTGAGTTTTCAGGTATCAAACTACTTCACATTATGAGAGAGCTTTGGTGTGTGATAATGAGGTAGGAAATATACTTTAAAGATGGCTAATAGTAGTTCTAGACAAATACTTAACTGTGCAAATCTGAATTAGAGAAGCATGCTCTTGGCCACCTGAAAGATACAGAACCATCCCCACCCACCACTGAGAGATGAGACTCCCATGGGGGATGGGCTGATTACAAAATAAGCTGATTAGCTTTGGGTTGCCTTGTAATGAAATGCATGGTAGAAGCACTGCACTGTCTTCTCCCATAGTTATCTCCCTCCTTTTGGGGATCCAAGGTCCAGTATAAAATGTCACTCTTTGGGGATCTTTGCCTTCAACTATGCCTGCTTATTAGGCCCTAAAAAATACATGCTATCCTGGCCCTGTTCCTGCAAGGGCTCTACCCTGAAGCCAGTAATTCAATTAAGAAACTGGCAAATGAAAATCTTACAAGTGTTGAATCTTTTGTTTTGCTATATATGTGTTGTTATGCAATGTCTATAAAAAGAGCTCTGATTGGCTTGAAAAATAAGCACTTAAACCAAAGTTTCTTTTTTTCCTTTTTAAAAATTATTGTAAGTTCTAGGACATGTGCAGAACGTGCAGGATTGTTACATAGGTATACAAGTGCCATGGTGGTTCCTTGCACCCATCAACCCGTCATCTACATTAGGGATTTCTCCTAATGTTGTCCCTCCCCTGCCCCTCCCCCCACCGCCAACAGGCCCTGTGTGTGATGTTTCTCACCCTGTGTCCATGTGTTCTCATTATTCAACTCCTACTTATGAGTGAGAACATGCGGTGTTTGGTTTTCTGATTTTGTGTTATTTTGCTGAGAATGATGGTTTCCAGCTTCATCCATGTCTCTGCAAAGGACATGAGCTCATTCTTTTTTTATGGCTGTATAGTATTCCATGGTGTATATGTGCCACATTTTCTTTATCCAGTCTATCATTGATGGACATTTGGGTTGGTTCCAAGTCTTTGCTATTGTAAACAGTGCTGCAATAAACATACGTGGTATTTCTGGTTCTAGATCCTTGAGGAATCACCAGAATGTCTTCCATAATGGTTGAAATAATTTACACTGCCACCAACAGTATAAAAGTGTTCCTATTTCTCCACATCCTCTCCAGCATCTGTTGTTTCCTGACTTTTTAATGATGGCCATTCTGACTGGTGTGAGATGGTATCTCATTGTGGTTTTGATTTGCATTTCTCTAATGACCAGTGATGATCAGCTTTTTTTCATATGTTTGTTGGCCACATAAATGCCTTCTTTCGAGAAGTGTCTGTTCATATCCCTCACCCACTTTTTCATAAGATCATTTGGTTTTTTTCCTATAAATTTAAATTCTTTGTAGATTTTGGATATTAGCCCTTTGTCAGATACAGATTGCAAAAATTTTCTCCCATTCCATAGGTTGCCTGTTAACTCTGATGACAGTTTCTTTTGCTGTGCAGAAGCTCTTTAGTTTAATTAGAACCCATTTGTCAATTTTGGCTTTTGTTGCAATTCTTTTTGGTGCTTTAGTTATGAAGTATTTGTCCATGCCTACGTCCTGAATGGTATTGTCCAGGTTTTCTTCTAGGGATTTTATGGCTGTATGTCTTACATTTAAGTCTTTAATCCATCTTGGGTTAATTTTTGTATAAGGTGTAAGGAAGGGATCCAGTTTCAGTTTTCTGCATATGGCTAGCCAGTTTTCCCAACACAATTTATTAAATAGGAAATCCTTTCCCCATTGCTTGTTTTTGTCAGGTTTGTCAAAAACCATATGGTTGCAGATGTGTGGTGTTATTTCTGAGGTCTCTGTTCTGTTCCATTTGTCTATATATCTGTTTTGGTACCAATACCATGCTGTTTGGGTTACTATAGCCTTGTAGTATAGTTTGAAGTCAGGTAGCATGATGCCTCCAGCTTTGTTCTTTTTGCTTAGGATTGTCTTTGCTACATGGGCTCCTTTTTGGTCCCACATGAAATTTAAAGTAGTTTTTTCTAATTCTGTGGAGAAAATGAATAGTAGCTTGATGGGGATAGCACTGAATCTATAAATTACTTTGGACAGTATGGCCATTTTCACAATATTGATTCTTCCTATCCATTAGCATGGAATATTTTTCCAATTGTTTGTACCCTCTCTTATTTCCTTGAGAAGTGGTTTGTAGTCCTCCTTGAAGAGGTCCTTCACATCCCTTGTAAGTTGTATTCCTAGGTATTCTCTTTGCAGTAATTCTGAATGGCACTTCACTCATGATTTGGCTCTCTGTTTTCATATTATTGGTGTATAGGAATACTTGTGATTTTTGCACATTGGCTTTGTATCCTGAGAGTTTGCTAAAGTTGCTTATCAGCTTAAGGAGATTTTTGAACTGAGAAAATGGGGTTTTCTAAATATACAATCATGTCATCTGTAAGCAGAGACAATTTGACTTTCTCTCTTCCTATGTGAATACCCTTTATTTCTTTCTGTTGCCTGAAGGCCCTGGCCAGGACATCCAATACTATGTTGAATAGGAGTGGTGAAAGAGGGCATCCTTGTCTTGTACTGATCTTTCCCTCTACACACTGCTTTAAATGTGTCCCAGAGATTCTGGTACGCTGTGTCTTTGTTCTCATTGGTTTCAAAGAACTTATTTACTTCTGTCTTAATTTTGTTATTTACCCAGTAGTCATTCAGGAGCAGGTTGTTCAGTTTCCAAATAATTCTGCTCTGTTTTGAGTGAGTTTCTTAATCCTGAATTTTAATTTGATTGCACTGTGGTCTGACAGACTGTTTGTTATTATTTTGGTTCTTTCGCATTTGCAGAGGAGTGTTTTACTTCCAATTATGTGGTCATTTTTAGAGTTAAGTACAACGTAGTGCTGAGAAGAACGTATATGCTCTTGATTACAGGTGGAAAGTTCTGTAGATGTCTATTAGGTCCGCTTGGTCCAGAGCTGAGTTGAAGTCCTGAATATCCTTGTTAATTTTTCTGTCTTGATGATCTAATATTGAGAGTGGGATGTTAAAGTCTCCTACTATTATTGTGTGGGAATCTAAGATTCTTTGTAGGTCTCTAAGAACTTGCTTTATGAATCTGGATGCTCCTGTATTGGGTGCACATATGTTTAGGATCGTTAGCTCTTGCATTGATCCTTTTACCATTACATAATGCCCTTCTTTGTCTCTTTCGATCTTTGTTGGTTTAAAGTCTGTTTCATCAGAGACTAGGACTGCAACCTCTGCATTTTTTTGCTTTCCATTTGCTTGGTAAATATTTCTCCATCCCCGTATTTTGAGACTATGTGTGTCTTTGCATGTGAGATGGGTCTCCTGAATACAGCACACTGATGGGTCTTGACTCTTTATCCAATTTGCCAGTCTGTGCCTTTTAATTGGGGTATTTAGCCCATTTACATTTAAGGTTAATATTGTTATGTGTGAGTGTGATCCTGTCATTATGATGCTAGCTGGTCATTTTGCCCGTTAGTTGATGCAGTTTCTTCACAGTGTCGATGTTCTTTTTTTCTTTTTTCTTTTTTTTTAAATTTTAAATAGTCTCGCTCTGTCACCCAGGCTAGAGTGCAGTGGTGCAATCTCAGCTCATTGCAAACTCCGCCTCCCGGGTTCAAGAGATTATCCTGCCTCAACCTCCCAAGTAGCTGGGATTACAGGCATGCACCACCATGCCCGGCTAGTTTCTGTATTTTTAGTAGAGACAGGGTTTCGCCATGTTGGCCAGGCCGGTCTCAAACTCCTCAAACTTGATCCTGACCTTGTGATCCACCCCACCCAGCCAGTGTTGATGTTCTTTACAATTGGGTAAGCTTTTGCAATGGCTGGTACCAGTTGTTCCTTTCCATATATAGCACTTCCTTCAGGAGCTCTCTTTGTAAGGCAGGCCTGGTGGTGATAAAATCTCTTGGCATTTTCTCGTCTGTAAAGGATTTTATTTCTCCTTTGCTTTTGAAGCTTAGTTTGCCTGGATATGAAATCTGGATATGAAATTCTTAAAGAAAACTCTTCTTTAAGAATGTTGAAGAGTGGCCACCACTCTTCTGGCTTGTAGGGTTTCTGCAGAGAGATCTGCTGTTAGTCTCATGGGTTTCCCTTTGAGGGTAACCCGACCTTTCCCTCCGGCTTCCCTTAACATTTTTTCCTTCATTTCAACCTTGGTGAATCTGATGATTATGTGTGTTGGGATTGCTCTTCTCAAGGAGTATTTTTCTGGTGTTCTCTGTATTTTCTGAATTTGAATGTTGGCCTGTCTTGCTAGGCTGGAGAAGTTCTCCTGGATAATATCCTGAAGTGTATTTTCCAACTTGGTTCCATTCTCCTTGCCACTTTAAGGTACACCAAACGTAGGTTTGGTCTTTTCACATAGTCCTTTTTTTCATTCTTTTTTCTCTAATCTTGTCTTCCCGCTTTATTTCATTATACTGATTTTCAATCTCTGATATCCTTTCTTCCATTTGATCAATTCAGCTACTGATACTTCTGTATGCTTCACAAAGTTCTTGTGATGTGTTTTTCAGTTCCATCAGGTCATTTATGTTCTTCTCTCAAATAGTTATTCTACTTAACAATTCCTATAACCTTTTTTCAAGGTTCTTAGCTTCCTTGCATGGGGTTAGAACACGCTTCTTTAGTTAAGAAGCACTGTGTTGAGAGATCTGCTGCTCTCTTCAGAGCCACCAGGCAGGAATGGTTATGTCCACTGAAGCTGTGCCGACAGCCGCCCCTTCCCCAAGTTGCTCTGTCCCAGGGAGATGGGAGTTTTATCTATAAGCCCCTGACTGAGGCTGCTGCCTTTCTTTCACAAATGCCCTCCTCAGAGAGGAGGAATCTAGAGAGGCAGTCTGGCTACAGCCGATTTGCTGAGCTGTGGTGGACTCTGCCCAGTTCAAACTTCCCGGTGGCTTTGTTCACACTGTGAGGGGAAAACTGCCTACTCAAGCCTCAGTAATGGCAGATACCCCTCTTCCCTACCAAGCTCAAGCATCCCAGGTCAACTTCAGACTGCGATGCTGGCAGCGACAATTTCTAGCCAGTGGATCTTAGCTTGCTGGGCTCTGTGGGGGTGGGATCCGCTGAGGTAGACCACTTGGCTCCCTGACTTCAGCCCCCTTTCCAGCGGAGTGAACAGTTCTGTCTTGCTGGCATTCTAGGCACCACTGGAGTATGAAAAAATAACTCCTGCAGCTAGCTTAGTGTCTGCCCAAAAGGCCATCACTTTTGTGCTTGAAACCCAGTGTCCTGCTGGCATGAGCACCCAAGGGAATCTCCTGGTCTGCGGGTTGCAAAGACTATTGGGAAAGCATAGTATCTGGGCCGAAGTACACTATTCCTCATGGCACAATACCTCATGGCTTACCTCAGTAATGGGAGAGAGTTCCCCAACCCCTTGTGCTTCCTGGGTGAGGCAACACCCCACCCTGCTTCAGCTCACCCTCCATGGGCTGCATACACGGTCTAACCAGTCCTAGTGAGATGAGCTGGGTACCTCAGTTGGAAATGCAGAAATCACCTGCCTTCTGCATTAATCTGCTGGGAGCTGCAGGCTGGAGCTGTTCCTATTCAGCCATCTTGCCAGCTACCACCAAATCAAATATTTTTTTAAGGAAAGATAAAAGGTGCAATGCCTTTTAGTTCATGTGACTTTAACTTTTAAGAAACAAAATGGGTGGGGGTGGAGCAAGATGGCCGAATAGGAACAGCTCCAGTATCTAGCTCCCAGCACGAGCGACACAGAAGACAGGTGATTTCTGCATTTTCAACTGAGGTACTGTGTTCATCTCACTAGGGAGTGCTGGACAATCGGTGCTGGTCAGCTGCTGCAGCCCAACCAGTGAGAGCTGAAGCAGGGCGAGGCATTGCCTCACCTGGGAAGTGCAAGGGGGAAGGGAATTCCTTTTCCTAGCCAGGGGAACTGAGACACACAACACCTGGAAAATCAGGCAAATCCCACCCCAATACTGCGCTTTATCAAGGGTCTTAGCAAACGAGCACACCAGGAGATTATATCCCATACCTGGCTGGGGGGGTCCCACGCCCACGGAGCCTCCCTCATTGCTAGCACAGCAGTCTGCGATCTAACCGCAAGGCAGCAGCGAGGCTGGGGGAGGGGCACCTGCCATTGCTGAGGCTTAAGTAGGTAAACAAAGCCGATGGGAAGCTCGAACTGGGTGGAGCTCACAGCAGCTCAAGGTGGCCTGCCTGTCTCTGTAGACTCCACCTCTGGGGGCAGGGCACAGCTAAACAACAACAACAAAAAAGCAGCAGAAACCTCTGCAGACGCAGACGACTCTGTCTGACAGCTTTGAAGAGAGCAGTGGATCTCCCAACACGGAGGTTGAAATCTGAGAACAGACAGACTGCCTCCTCAAGTGGGTCCCTGACCCCTGAGTAGCCTAACTGGGAGACATCCCCCACTAGGGGCAGACTGACACCCCACACCTCACACGGTGGAGTACACCCCTGAAAGGAAGCTTCCAAAGCATGAATCAGACAGGTACACTCGCTGTTCAGCAATATTCTATCTTCTGCAGCCTCTGCTACAGATACCCAGGCAAACAGGGTCTAGAGTGGACCTCAAGCAATCTCCAACGGACCTACAGCTGAGGGTCCTGACTGTTAGAAGGAAAACTAAGAAACAGGAAGGACACCCACACCAAAACCCCATCAGTATGTCACCATCATCAAAGACCAGAGGCAGATAAAACCACAAAGATGGGGGAAAAGCAGGGCAGAAAAGCTGGAAATTCAAAAAATAAGAGCGCATTTCCCCCTCCAAAGGAACGCAGCTCATCGCCAGCAATGGATCAAAGCTGGACGGAGAATGACTTTGACGAGATGAGAGAAGAAGGCTTCAGTCCATCAAACTTCTCAGAGCTAAAGGAGGAATTATTTACCCAGCGCAAAGAAACTAAAAATCTTGAAAAAAGAGTGAAAGAATTGATAACTAGAATAATTAATGCAGAGAAGGCCATAAACGAACTGACAGAGATGAAAACCATGGCACGAGAAATACGTGACAAATGCATAAGCTTCAGTAACCGACTCGATCAACTGGAAGAAAGAATATCAGCAATTGAGGATCAAATGAATCAAATGAAGCGAGAAGAGAAATCTAAAGAAAAAAGAAGAAAAAGAAATGAACCAAGCCTCCAAGAAATATGGGTTTATGTAAAAAGACCAAATCTACATCTGCTTGGGGTGCCTGAAAGTGAGGGGGAAAATGGAACCAAGTTGGAAAATACTCTTCAGGATATCATCCAGGAGAACTTCCCCAACCTAGTAGGGCAGCCCAACATTCAAATTCAGGAAATACAGAGAACATCACAAAGATACTCCTCGAGAAGAGCAACTCCAAGACACATAATTGCCAGATTCACCAAAGTTGAAATGAAGGAAAAAATCTTAAGGGCAGCCAGAGAGAAAGGTCAGGTTACCCACAAAGGGAAGCCCATCAGACTAACAGCAGATCTCTCGGCAGAAACTCTACAAGCCGAAGAGAGTGGGGGCCAATATTCAACATTCTTAAAGAAAAGAATTTTAAACCCAGAATTTCATATCCAGCCAAATTAAGTTTCATAAGTGAAGTAGAAATAAAATCCTTTACAGATAAGCAAATGCTTGCAGATTTTGTCACCACCAGGCCTGCCTTACAAGAGACCCTGAAGGAAGCACTAAACATGGAAAGGAACAACCGGTACCAGCCATTGAAAAAACATGCCAAAATGTAAAGACCATCGAGGCTAGGAAGAAACTGCATCAACTAACGAGCAAAATAACCAGTTAATATCATAATGGCAGGATCAAGTTCACACATAACAATCTTAACCTTAAATGTAAATGGACTAAATGCTCCAATTAAAAGACACAGACTGGCAAACTGGATAAAGAGTCAAGACCCATCAGTCTGCTATATTCAGGAGACCCATCTCACATGCAGAGACATACATAGGCTCAAAATAAAGGGATGGAGGAAGATTTACCAAGCAAACAAGAACAAAAAAAAGCAGGGGTTGCAATACTAGTCTCTGATAAAACAGACTTTAACCATCAAAGATCAAAAGAGACAAGGCCATTACATAATGGTAAAGGGATCAATTCAACAGGAAGAGATAACTATCCTAAATATATATGCACTCAATACAGGAGCACCCAGATTCATAAAGCAAGTCCTTAGAGACTTACTAAGAGACTTAGACTCCCATACAATAATAATGGGAGACTTCAACACCCCACTGTCAACATTAGACAGATCAACGAGACAGAAAGTTAACAAGGATATCCAGGAATTGAACTCATCTCTGCAGCAAGCAGACCTAATAGACATCTACAGAACTCTCCAACCCAAATCAACAGAATATACATTCTTCTCAGCACCACATCACACTTATTCCAAAATTGACCACATAATTGGAAGTAAAGCAATCCTCAGCAAATGCACAAGAACAGAAATTATAACAAATTGTCTCTCAGACCACAGTGCAATCAAACTAGAACTCAGGACTAAGAAACTCAATCAAAACCGCTCAACTACATGGAAACTGAATAACCTGCTCCTGAATGACTACTGGGTACATAACGAAATGAAGGCAGAAATAAAGATGTTCTTTGAAACCAATGAGAACAAAGATACAACATACCAGAATCTCTGGGACACATTTAAAGCAGTGTGTAGAGGGAAATTTATAGCACTAAATGGCCACAAGAGAAAGCAGGAAAGATCTAAAATTGACACTCTAACATCACAATTAAAAGAACTAGAGAAGCAAGAGCAAACGCATTCAAAAGCTAGCAGAAGGCAAGAAATAACTCAGATCAGAGCAGAACTGAAGGAGATAGAGACACAAAAAAACCTCCAAAAACTCAATGAATCCAGGAGTTGGTTTTTTGAAAAGATCAACAAAATTGATAGACGACTAGCAAGACTAATAAAGAAGAAAAGAGAGAAGAATCAAATAGACACAATAAAAAATGATAAAGGGGATATCACCACCGACTCCACAGAAATACAAACTACCATCAGAGAATACTATAAACACCTCTACGCAAATAAACTAGAAAATCTAGAAGAAATGGATAATTTCCTGGACACTTACACTCTCCCAAGACTAAACCAGGAAGAAGCTGAATCCCTGAATAGACCAATAGCAGGCTCTGAAATTGAGGCAATAATTAATAGCCTACCAACCAAAAAAAGTCCAGGACCAGATGGATTTACAGCTGAATTCTACCAGAGGTACAAGGAGGAGCTGGTACCATTCCTTCTGAAACTATTCCAATCAACAGAAAAAGAGGGAATCCTCCCTAACTCATTTTATGAGGTCAACATCATCCTGATACCAAAGCCTGGCAGAGACACAACAAAAAAAGAGAATTTTAGATCAATATCCCTGATGAACATCAATGCAAAAATCCTCAATAAAATACTGGCAAACCAGATCCAGCAGCACATCAAAAAGCTTATCCACCATGATCAAGTGGGCTTCATACCTGGGATGCACGCCTGGTTCAACATACACAAATCAATAAACGTAATCCAGCATTATAAGCAGAACCAAAGACAAAAACTACATGATTTTCTCAATAGATGCAGAAAAGGCCTTTGACAAAATTCAACAGCCCTTCATGCTAAAAATGCTTAATAAATTCGGTATTGATGGAACATATCTCAAAATAATAAGAGCTATTTATGACAAACCCACAGCCAATATCATACTGAATGGGCAAAAACTGGAAAAATTCCCTTTGAAAACTGGCACAACACAGGGATGCCCTCTCTCACCACTCCTATTCAACATAGTGTTGGAAGTTCTGGCTAGGGCAATCAGGCAATAGAAGGAAATAAAAGGTATTCAGTTAGGAAAAGAAGAAGTCAAATTGTCCCTCTTTGCAGATGACATGATTGTATATTTAGAAAACCCCATTGTCTCAGCCCAAAATCTCCTTAAGCTGATAAGAAACTTTAGCAAAGTCTCAGGATACAAAATTAATGTGCAAAAATCACAAGCATTTTTATACACCAGTAACAGACAAACAGAGAGCCAAATCAGGAATGAACTTCCATTCACAATTGCTTCAAAGAGAATAAATACCTAGGAATCCAACTTACAAGGGATGTAAAAGACCTCTTCAAGGAGAACTACAAACCACTGCTCAGTGAAATAAAAGAGGACACAAACAAATGGAAGAATATACCATGCTCATGGATAGGAAGAATCAATATCGTGAAAATGGCCATACTGCCCAAGGTAATTTATAAATTCAATGCCATCCCCATCAAGCTACCAATGAGTTTCTCCACAGAATTGGAAAAAACTGCTTTAAAGTTCATATGGAACCACGAAAGAGCCCGCATTGCCAAGACAATCCTAAGTCAAAAGAACAAAAGAACAGGCATCATGCTACCTGACTTCAAACTATACTACAAGGCTACAGTAACCAAAACAGCATGGTACTGGTACCAAAACAGAGATATAGACCAATGGAACAGAACAGAGTCCTCAGAAATAATACCACACATCTACAGCCATCTGATCTTTGACAAACCTGAGAAAAACAAGAAATGGGGAAAGGATTCCCTATTTAATAAATGGTGCTGGGAAAATTGGCTAGCCATAAGTAGAAAGCTGAAACTGGATCCTTTCCTTACTCCTTATACGAAAATTAATTCAAGATGGATTAGAGACTTAAATGTTAGACCTAATACCATAAAAACCCAAGAAGAAAACCTAGGTAATACCATTCAGGACATACGCATGGGCAAGGACTTCATGTCTAAAACACCAAAAGCAATGGCAACAAAAGCCAAAATTGACAAACGGGATCTAATTAAACTAAAGAGCTTCTGCACAGCAAAAGAAACTACCATCAGAGTGATCAGGCACCCTACAGAATGGGAGAAAATTTTTGCAATCTACTCATCTGACAAAGGGCTAATATCCAGAACCTACAAAGAACTCAAACAAATTTACAAGAAAAAAACAAACCACCCCATCAAAAAGTGGGGAAAGGATATGAACAGACTTTTCTCAAAAGAAGACATTCATACAGCCAACAGACACATGAAAAAATGCTCATCATCACTAGCCATCAGAGAAATGCAAATCAAAACCACAATGAGATACCATCTCACACCAGTTAGAATGGCAATCATTAAAAAGTCAGGAAACAACAGGTGCTGGAGAGGATGTGGAGAAATAGGAACACTTTTACACTGTTGGTGGGATTGTAAACTAGTTCAACCATTATGGAAAACAGTATGGCGATTCCTCAAGGATCTAGAACTAGAAGTACCATATGACCCAGCCATCCCATTACTGGGTACATACCCAAAGGATTATAAATCATGCTGCTATAAAGACACATGCACACGTATGTTTATTGTGGCACTATTCACAATAGCAGAGACTTGGAATCAACCCAAATGTCCATCAGTGACAGACCGGATTAAGAAAATGTGGCACATATACACCATGGAATACTATGCAGCCATCAAAAAGGATGAGTTTGTGTCCTTTGTAGGGACATGGATGCAGCTGGAAACCATCATTCTCAGCAAACTATCACAAGAACAGAAAACCAAACACCGCATGTTCTCACTCATAGGTGGGAACTGAACAATGAGATCACCTGGACTCAGGAAGAGGAACATCACACACTGGGGCCTATCATGGGGAGGGGGCAGAGGGGAGAGATTGCATTGGGAGTTATACCTGATGTAAATGACGAGTTGATGGGTGCAGCACACCAACATAGCACAAGTATACATATGTAACAAACCTGCACGTTATGCACATGTACCCTAGAACTTCAATATTAAAAAAAAAAAAAGAGAGAAAGAAACAAAATGGCTTAAGGATGGTAAAATGCAAGTGTCATCAAAATGCAAATATGTGGTCTAAATCATATGAGTTTAGGTACTAGGTTTGCTAAATGTTTCAAGGTTGTAAACTGTCTGCTTTATAGATAGGCAAGGCCTGGGACATATGGAGTTAGATGCTGGAAAGAGTCAGACCTTATCTTCCCTTTTGACTGGGTCCTAGGCTCCATACCTGGTAGACAATTAAAATTGCTTACTAACAAGGTTTTTCACCAAATGTAAAAGCTGCTAAGAGTTTACATTGCAACATGTATTTGAGACCACTAAACAGTTTTACATGCAAGGTGTATAAAAACAGTAAAATGTGTTTTCTAGCAAAAGATCATAAGAAAGCATGAAAATGTAAATTTTGCCCAGGGACGAGTGATTATCTTAGATTTGATAAGATAAAGCTAGAGGTTTCAGCAAGTTATAAAAAGATTTTTAAAACTCTAAAATTTTAAAAATTAATTTTGCAAAAAATGCATAAACATTAACTAAATTCAAAGAAGTATTATGTGATCTTTTCATAAATTGAGCATCGAAATAAAAGCACAACAAGGTTTTCTTCTGATGCCAATCTGCCCTTTAGCAAAAAGCGTTATAAAAGGATAGTAAAGATTTCACTTACAGTCAAACTGGTTAAGATTAGATGGAATCATCTATAAGGTTTTGTTTAAACCAATTGGGGTTAACATTAATAAACTAATGCAAGGGTACAATTTGGCCTTCAACAGGATTTTCATGTAATAGTAAAGGCTAATGAAAGACTTTTGCCTTTTGAGCAATATGGAATTCTATTTCATAACATCAAGTGTTTTAAGCCCTCCAACATTTAGCAGGCGTCCCAAAATCAAACTTCAAATTTTAAAATTTTCTTTCCTGATACCTTGCTTTCTGGATGGTTCAGAGGGTCCCTGATACATCCAGAGAAGAGGTAAACAGGATTGTTTGACACGTTTAGTTACATGATATTGCTGAAATGATGTGCAATCTTAAGTTATATTTTGGTGAATAATACTAAAATATGTTCCAAAATTGTATGGAATTTCTAAAATTCTAATGTCTAAGTATACACTATTAATCATAATTAAGGTTGTCAAGTTACTGTAAACCACAGATAACTAAACTTCATCAGTCACATTTTTAACTCTAACTACCCTGAAAATGTTGTCATTTGCAGACAATTCTTGTCTTGCTTTGTTTCTTCTCAAAAGATAGGTTACAATCAAGCTATACAACTTTAACCGGTGCTCTCTAATAGCTTTGAAGATTGTAACACTGGAATAGAGAAGGTACAGGACTCAAGAAGAACTGATACATTCACAAGTATCAAGCAAAACAGAAGTTAACTAAATGGACTAAACTCAGAAAGCTAAAGCAATCTTTTTTATTTTTCTTAGAATATTGATGATCCTTGTTTGTCTTCCAGAGTCATTTTGAACTATTTATGGCCTTTAATAATTGAATAAGCTGTACTCCTGTGAACAAAGTTTGGAGCATGTTTGTTTCTCTCTGCCTGGTTCCTCTAGAATTTCAAAACTATCTTTGAGTACTCTTAAGTTATTGCAATGTATAGTTTGCATCAGTTCAATAAGAATCCATTTGCCTTTTGCAACAGGACACAATTAGAAAAACTGGTTATTTTACCAAGGCTTTGACTGGAAGGATATGCTTCTCTTTAAGGAGTCAATCTCAACTTGCAGAGACAATAAAATTCCCATGGAGAGAACTGGCTTCATACCTATATATATATAGTCCCTGTACAGGGTTCCTGACCTGTGGTCAGTAAAGAATGTCACTTTCTAACAGGACTAGGAGCTCCCAGTTTATCCTGGGACCTTTAGAGGAGAGGATCACCCAACTCACTGGTATCTGAAGATACAAACCCATGGCTGAGCTCAGCGTTAAAAGATCTTATCTGAGGTTCCTTGTGGAACAGAGTTTCATCAAAGACAATCCAAAAGGCCTATATAGAAATAATCATTCTTGATGCCCTTTATGCAAATAATCAGGCCAAGTATAAGACTAAAGTGTATTCTACAAAAAATACAGTCCTATCATAATTTGTTTTTACCAAAAGGACTAGGAAGAGAAAAATTATGCTCCAAAGCTTATACATTTGTCATTAAATTCCAGTCTCATTAATTTTTTTAGTTTACTTTGCTGACATTTCAGACTAACCCTGCTTATTCCTGTGAAATCAAGTGGTAATCTCCTGTAGCTTGGAAGAAACAAAAAGGGATGGCTAATGTAAAAATCTGTATCAACATCCTAGTTCTGGACAATTATCCTGCAAATTCTGCGTAATGAAAGTGAGTAGGGTGTCCATAACCCAGAGGTTTGTTTGGGAAGATAAAACCAATGAACTTCAGAGACTCCCAAAGGGAAATTCTGTATCTTAGCAAGTAAAATTTTAGATGGAAATTACGTACTATACAACACTTGTGGGAATTGCTATACTCACTCTACTATTTGCAGTAAGGTTATACAAGTAACCACCTTCTAACTGGAATATCAGACAATTTCCATTGCTATAGTATTTTGCTTGTTACCCTAATAGCAGGAATAATAATTACCAACAAAAAAGAAGCACGAAAATTTCACTATCAATGAATCTCCTAGAACTGTATTGGGTTTGGTAATATGTCACACTCTGGCTATGCAAATAAGGTTATAAAGGAAAGAGATTTTATATAAGAAAGGATCTTGTATAGTAAGTACTTGTCCTAAAGAGAATAGTTGGTTGTTTAAAAGAGGGATGTTTAGGACAAGTTAGAAGGTTTAAGCAAGCTGTGGATGGTTTGGGGAAGTCATAAAAGGATTTTACGGATGGTAAACACTTGTCCTAGAAAGAATCATTGGTTGTTTAAAAAGAAGGATATTTAGGACAAGTTGGAAAGTTTAAGCATGGAATTAATAACTGCAGAAAAGATTTAGCCAAGGTTAACACTGAAGTTACTCTAGCCATCCAAATCCAATGCCATTTATCCCAAAAGGAATGTTCCATTTATATCAGTGTTTCAGCAACATCTGGTGGAGGCAAACCAGTATTACAACCCATTGCAATGGTTGACAGCAATCAAACTCCAAATGGTGCTGTAGACAGAACAACGCATGTACATGCCTTTCTTCCAAGGACCTTTAAATTGACCCTAGGAGGAGCCTTAGCTGTTGTTCCCTGCACAATGCCTGTTTTCAGCAGGAAGTAGCCAAAAGAGTCATCGTCCAACACCCCCTAACAGCAGTTAGGGTTACCATTCCAAAGGGGGGAATGATACAGTAGATAAGAAGAAATTACTTAGGCAGATAGTGAGTGTCTATTCCAGTGCGAACAAATCTCTGCCCTTTCCATGATGGAAAATGTCCAATATAATCAACCTGCCAACAGGTAGCTGGCTGATCACCCCAAGGAACAGTGCCGTATTGAGGGGTGAGTATTGGTCTCTGGTGCTGGCAAATTGGGCACTCAACAGTGGTCATAGCCAGGTCAGCCTTGGTGAGTGGAGGTCCATGTTGCTGAGTCCATGCATAACCTCCCTCCCTCCCACCATGGCCACTTTGTTCATGGTCACATTGGGATATAATAGGGGTGGTTGGGAACAGAGGCTGAGGTGGTGTCCACAGAATGGGTCATCCTATCCACTTGATTACTAAAATCCTCCTCTGCTGAGGTCACCCATTGGTTAGCACTCATATGGGATACAAACATCTTCAGTTTTTGACCACTCAGAATGGTCCATCAACATACCTCTTTCCCAAATTTCTTTGTCACTGATTTTCCAATCATGCTTCTTCCAAGTCCCTGATCATCCAGCCAAACCGTTGGCTATAGCCCATGAATCAGTATATGATTGCACATCTCGCCATTTCTCCTTAAATGCAAAGTGCACAACTAGGTGCACTGCTTGAAGTTCTGCCCACTGGGAAGATTTCCCTTCACTGCTATCTTTCACAAATGTCTTAGAAAAGGGCTGTAGGTTGCAGCTGTCCACTTTCAGGTGGTGCCTGCATATTGTGCAGAACCTCTGTGAACTAGGCCCCAGTCTTCTCTTCCTCTGTCAATTGATTGTAGGGACACCTCATGAGGCCACTGGGGTAGGCTGGGGGAAAGAAGGCAGGATGGCAGGAGTGGAAACCATTGGCGTTTGAGCCACTTCCTCATGTAACTTACTTGTGCCTTCAGGACCTGCTCAAGCCCAATCACATATACCACTTTCATTTGATGATGGAATGCTGCTGTGCATGGGACATTTTATGGTGAGATAGTCAGAAAGCACCCAGTTCATGATAGGCAGTTCAGGTTGCATGGTGACCCGATGACCTACAGGCAAATGTTCAGTTTCCACCAAAACCCAGTAACAGGCCAAGAGCCATCTATCAAAAAAAGAGCAGTTATCCACAGAAGATGACAGGGTCTTACTGCAAAACTCTAGAGACTTCTGCTGTGATTCACCTATGGGGGCCTGCGAAAGGCTCCAACTAGTGTCTGTGCCACTGACAACTCAAGCACCATTGGATCTGCTGGGTCATATGGCCCAAGTGGCAGAGCAGCTTGCACAGCAGCATGGACCTATTGCAGAACCTTCTCGTGTTCTGGGCCCCACTCAAAACTGGCAGCCTTTTGGGTCACTCAATAAATGCGCCAGAGTAACACATCCAAATGAGGACTGTGTTGCCTCCAAAATCCAAATAGGCCCACTAGGCACTATGCCTCTTTCTTGGTTACAGGAGAGGCCAAATACAGCAACTTACCCTTCACCTTAGAAGGAATATCTCAACACGCCCCACACCACTGGACCCCTAGAAATTTTACTGAGGCAGAACATCCCTGAATTTTGAGTTGGATTTATTTCCCATCCTCTGGCATGCAAATATCTTACCAATAAGCCCACTGTGTTTGCTAATTCAAGCTCACTGGATCCAATCAGCATATGTCATCAGTGTAATGGACCAGTGTGATATATTGCAGAAATGAAAAGCGATCAAGTTCTCTCTGAATAAAATTATGACACAAAGCCAGAGAGTTGATATACCCCTGAGGAAGGACAGTAAAGGTATATTTCTGGCCTTGCCAGCTGAAGGCAAATTGCTTTTGGTTGGCCTTATGGACCAGAATGGAGAAAAAGGCATTTACCAAGTTAATGACTGCATACCAGGTACCAGGAGACGTGTTAATTTGCTCAAGCAATGAAACCACATCTGGTACAGCAGCTGCAATTGGAGTCACCACTTGATAATCCTCTGTAATTCTCCAAGATCCATCTGTCTTCTGAGCAGGCCAAATGGGAGAGTTGAATGGGGATGTGGTGGCAATCACCACCCATGTCTTTCAGGTCCTTGATGGTGGCACTAACCTCCGCAATCCCTCCAGGGATGCAATATTGTTTCTGATTTACTATTTTTCTAGGTAGAGGCAGCTCTAATGGCTTCCATTTGGCCTTTTCCACCATAATCGCCCTCACCCTACCAGTCAGGGAGCCAATGTGGGGATTCTGCCAGCAGCTAAGTATGTCTATTCCAATTATGCATTCTGGCACTGGGGAAATGACCACAGGATGAGTCCAGGTACCCACTGGATCCACTGTAATTTGGACCTGAGCTAAAATTCCATTAATTTCCTGACCTCTAAAAGCCCCTACTTTATCTGGGGGGCCACAATGACATTTTGGGTCCCTTGGAATCAACATCAGCTCAGAGCCAGTTTCCAGTAGTCCCTGAAATGTTTGATCATTTCTCTCTCCCCAGTGCAAAGTTACTCTGGTAAAAGGCTGGAGGTCTCCTTGGAGAAGGATAGGAGAAAGATTCACTGCATAAACTGTCAGTAATGTAGCGGGGTCTTTCCTCAACGGGACCCAGCCTCCCCTTCATTAAAGGGGTTCTGGATCTATACACTGGCTGAAAATTGAGGGGCTGCAAATCTCTACTTTCATAATTCAAATAATCTTTTGTCCATTAGACCTAGAAGCTTTCTGCTCGCCTAAATTAAGTAGGAATGCAGTAGGCTTCCTCTCAATTTCACATCTAGGAACACCATGATTAATTAGCCAATGCCAGAGCTCTACAAAAGTCAGATTATTCTGATTGCCATTTTGCCTCTGCTGTCCACTACAGTAGCTACACTTAACCTTGCCTTTGATGGTTGAGTGCCACCACTTGGTCCCCGCCACCTTGGGATCCAATTATTACCATTGTATTTAAATTTTGTAGTTGAGTGACTGCAGTTCACATTGTTAGCTCTGACATACAGAGAAGAGCAATTACAGGGCATCTTCAAAGAGGCCTGTGCTGCCCTCACAAATCTATTTTGCAAGGCATTGGTCAAGGGTATATCTTCTGGACCCTCCCAGTTGGAATGAGTAGGTCTAAAGAGACTAATCCACTCCACCATCCCAATCTCCCTAAGCCTTTGTGTCCCTTCCTCTACATTAAGCCAAGGGAGATCAGGCATTTCCAGCTCGCTCACAGTGGGCCATCTTTTAATCCACATTTCAGCTAACCAAGCAAATAAACTATTAGACTTTTTATTTTATAACTCCCAGAGCTGCAATATTAAATGCAGAGTCCCTACTTAGCGGGCCTAAATCAACAAATTCAGCCTGATCCAACTCTATGTTCCTTTCACCATTATCTCATACCCTGAATATACATTCCCATGTTTGCCCTTCAGATTTCTGTTTAAATAAATTAGAAAACTCAAGCTATTACTGCAGATGGGGAAGCTGTTTCTTCTAGCAAAAAAAATTCATCAGAGTTTATAAACTCAGTGTCCCCAGCTTCATCAGGGTCTACCCACACGTACCCATTCCAAGCTACAAGGTCCTACTCTTTTCCAATCAATGCCCTCACTTTAACAGTAGACACCTGGCAAGGCTGTGCATGCACCTTTCACTGCATGTCAGCCACCCGCATGATAAAAACTTGTGTCTGTTTTTCCACAATTTCAGCTTTTTCTCCACAGGAGATAATGAGAGACAGGACTAGCTGGATTGCCTAGGCCGACTAAGAATTCCTAAGCATAGCTGGGGAAGGTGACTGCACCCATCTTTAAACACGGGGCTTGCAGCTTAGCTCACACCCGACCAATCAGGTAGTAAAGACAGCTCACTAAAATGCTAATTAGGCAAAAACAGGAGGTAAAGAAATAACCAATCATCTATCACCTGAGAGCACAGGGGGACAGGGGGAGGGACAATGATTGGGATCTAAACCCAGACATTCAAGCTGGAAACAACAACCCCTTAGGGTCCTCTCCCATTTTATGGGAGCTCTGTTTTCACTCTATTAAATCTTGCAACTGCACAATCTTCTGGTCCATGTTTGTTATGGAGGGTCAAGCTGAGCTTTCGTTTGATGTCCACCACTGCTGTTCGCCGCCATCGCAGACCCGCCGTTAACTTCCACACCTCTAGATCCAGCAGGTGTCCACTGCATTTCTGATCCAGCGGGATGCCAGCTGCCGCTCCCAATCAGGCTAAAGGCTCGCCATTTTTCCTGTATGGCTAAGTCCCAGGTTTGTCCTAATTGAGCTGAACACTAGTCGCTGGGTTCCACGGTTTTCTTCTGTGACTCATCACTTCTAATAGAGCTGTAACAGTCACCTCATGGCCCAAGGTTCCATTCCTTAGAATCCATGAGGCCAAGAAGGCCAGGTCAGAGAACAAGAGGCTTGCTGCCATCTTGGAAATGGCCGGCCACCATCTTGGGAGTTCTAAGAACAAGGACCCCACCAGTAACAATAAGGCTCTCACTCAGCGCAATCTTAGCAGATTTGAGGCTCAGTATCTGCTTCTGAAGCCAGGAGATAGGATGCCTTTCATTATTTTCTTTCATCACTTTGTCCACTGAACTTAGGAGCAACCAACCAGCTTCATTTTGTTCCCTGGTTCTCCATATATGGTCAAAGGTATTATGTATAGAGTTACTAAACTCCTTGCCTCTCACAAGTGATGAACCAAAAATGTCAAATGTATTTATTTTGCATAACTCTCTAAAAAGTTCATGCGAAGGACAATCAGTGTTCTCCACACTATTAGCAGTACAGTCCTTAGCAGTTTTGGATCTAATTATAGTAAGCAGCCAACTCCAAAAACCCCAAATCTAACGAAAGAACCACATCCTTAAAATTTTGTTCCTCTAGAACCACTCCTGGTACCAAAATCTGTATTAGGGTTCTCTAGAGGGACAAAACTAATGGAAAATATATATATATAAAGGGGAGTTTATGAAGTATTAACTCACAAGGTCCCACAACAGGCTATCTGCAGGCTGAGGAGCAAGGAGAGCCAGTCCAAGTTCCAAAACTGAAGAACTTGGAGTCTGATGTTTGACAGCAGGAAGCATCCAGCACAGGAGAAAGATGTAGGCTGGGAGGATAGGCCAGTCTGTCTTTTCACATTTTTCTACCTGCTTATATTGTACACTGGCAGCTGATTAGATTGTGCCCACCCAGATTAAGGGTGGGTCTACCTTTCCCAGGTCACTTACTTAAATGTTAATCTCCTTTGGCAACATCCTCACAGACACACCCAGGATCAGTATTTTGTATCCTTCAATCCAATCAAGTTGACACTCTGTATTAACCATCGCAGTCATAAGATTAGAAATTATGGTTTAGGAGTTATGCAGCTAGAGGCTACAAGATTCTGACCCTCTGCAAACTGCTCCTAAGATCAGTGCTCCTGGCTCACTGGCTTCTCCCACCCACCAACTTGTCCTTAAAAAACTCTGATCCCACTGGGCATGGTGGCTCACACCTGTAATCCCAGCACCTTGGGAGGCAGAAGTGGGTGGATCGCATGAGGTCAGGAGTTTGAGACCAGTTTCACCAATATAGTGAAACCCTGTCTCTACTAAAAATAAAAAATAAAAAAAAGCTGGGTGTGGTGGCAGGTGCCTATAATCCCAGCTACTCAAGAGTCTGAGAGAGGAGAATTGTTTGAACCCAGGAGGCAGACGTTGCAGTCAGCCAAGATTGAGTCATTGCACTCCAGCCTGAGCCTGGGCAACAAGAATGAAACTCCATCTCAAAACAAAACAAAACAAAACAAAAAAAACGCTCTGATCCCCGAATGATCGCTGAGACTGATTTGAAGCAATAATAAAACTCCAGTCACTCACGATAGCTGGCTCTGCATGAATTTCTTTCTCTACTGTAATTCCCTTGTCTTGATAAATCAGCTCTATTTAGGCAGTAGGTAAGGTGAATCCATTGAGCAGTTACATAACACTAAGGAGAAAGCCAACAAATCATGGAAATACCCATAAATGGTCTAATATTGTTATACTGCTGAATTTACCCACACTTGTAACCATCTACCTCTGAACTCTTGTTATATGAAATAATAAACCCCCATGGTTTAAGTTGTTTTTGCATAATTTGTACACTATAGAGAAAAATCAACCAAAGTCATTCAACCTCTAAAGGCAGAGGAAAATGAATTTTTGCCAACATCCTTAGATTTGAGAACACTGCAGCATGCCAGAAGTATGTTTGACTCCACTCATTTATCTTAAAAATTCAAGAATATTTTGCAATTGGGTCCACATAATACATATGCTTGTTTTACAATATTCTTCCCAAAAAGCAGTAGAAAACAAAATAAAATCACTTTAGACAAAATTTGACAAAAGATGTGGGGAAGGTGGGGAAACACAGAAAAATGTATGTTTTCGATGCATCATCTTTTGATGGCTTTTTATCAATCCATTCCAAAATATATTATTAGTAATTTAAGTGAGATAGAAGTTTTAAGTAAATTATTTTTCAAACATTCCAAATTTTTCATGATTTAATTGTAATCCTTAATGAAAGCCTTCAAGAGTTATAACATCTATCCATAATACATTGCACAAAGCTAGTGGTGGTGGTAAGAAAGAATAAAAGAATCATTTAAAGAAGTAACACTTTAAATTTGTGGTTGGTTCTTTAGCCTTACCAGTTCTCTATAGACACCATCATGTTTTCCCTCTGATTTGGTTGACTTTTCTTTCTGTAAAACTTCCCTATTTCGGTTACCAGCAGCATTCATATTGAGATTACTTCTGGCACCACCACCACCTCCTCCAAATGTCTTGGTCTTTAGATAAGAGAAAGATAAAAGAGAGGTATGTAAACGGCATTTAAAAATAGCTCTACAAACTAAGCTATGACTAAAAACAACTGAAGTAATTAAAAGTTTCTTAATTATGTTTTACATGAAAAAATACAATATTAACTTATTCTTTTTGAATGGCAAACATATCTACTAGTCACAATCTCTTTTATTCACAAATCCAGGCCAGGCAATAAAAATAATTACATGATTTGTGAATAAAAGGGAAGTCATGAAAATGAGTGTACAACTATAGAGAAGAAAATAATACAAGCATTATGAATTACTTGTTAAAATGATTTTAGGTAAAATACTTAAGACTACTGTCTTGAGTCTAAATCCAGCTACCAGGCAAAGTTATCTTTAGAATCGTTAAAATTATGTCCATAATTCAGTATTATGATTGCATAATCTTAGTAAACAAGTTTGAACATTAGATTAAAACTCTCATTACTAATTTATTATTTACATGAATCAGGTAATATGTCATTTCTTCCCAACTACATATAAAAGCTTTTAAGTCTGTATTTCTTATTTGGCCTATCTTTTTTGAATAAATATATGTGACATGAAATTTGAAATTTTGCTTTGATATTATTTTTGTTTTTCAAAACTATTAGGAAAAGATTAGGACATAAAGAATGTTGGTTTGGAAAGATACAAATTCATAACTGAAAAGCATCCCCAGTTGTTACCCTGTATAGTATGAAACATTTGGTTATACAATATTTTTATAATATTTTTTGTTTTTGTTTTTTGAGACAGGGTCTCATTCTGTCACCCAGACTGGAGTGCAGTGGCATGATCTCAGCTCACCACAACCTCTGCCTCCCAGGGTCAAGTGATTCTCCAGCCTCAGCCTCCTCAGTAGCTGGGATTACAGGCATGTGCCACTACCACCCAGCTAATTTTTGTATTTTTAGTAGAGATGGGATTTTACCACGTTGGCCAGGCTGGTCTCAAACTCCTGACCTCAGATGATCCACCCACCTTGCCCTCCCAAACTGCTGAGATTACAGGCATGAGCCACTTCACCCGGCCAATGTTTTTATAGTTCTAATAGATATAATAAAAGAAGATACTAAAACAATTTTTATTAGAGACAATGACCAATATTTTAAAATATGTTTTAAAATGATTACAGTAAGGAAACAACTTAGATATAAATTTATATAACATTAGAAAATTATTTTATACAGAATAAAATACAAAGAAGTATACATGAAAATTTTGTTTAAATGTTGGATGAGCACAAATGGATAACATATTAAGTATCTCTATTAGGTAGCTGATAAACTACAGTATTTACCTTTAACTCAAATCAAAATTAAAACCACATCTTCAATCACCAAAGATTCATTACTAGATTCATTAAATTTTTGGTTTATGGAATCCCAGAAAAAAAAAATATTTGAAATGCCTTCATAGTCATTACTTGTATAACTAGAAAAATATATTTATTAATGTGATACAAAATTTATTAGACTGGGAGACAAGGTAGCACAGTTAAGCACACTGGCTTTGGAACTAGACAAGGCTGGGACTTATCTTGGCCCAGCCACTATCTTTAGCCTTCAGACAAGTCACTTAACTTCCACTTTCCACAGAGCCTCAGGTTTTTTGTCTTTAAAACTGGGATTAGAAAACCTACCTCATTGGGATATTGGGAGAATTAAATGACATCATTGGTATGAAGTGATTATCTCAGTAGCTGGCACATGGCAAACACTCAATAACAGATGGTATTTACTATTTTGGCTAATACACTGGAAAAAAATTACCTGAAAAGTCTGGAATCTCACCTGCTCCAAATTAAATATATTTCCAAAATTTACAACCCATAATTCCAAAAGTGCTTTTTCCTTTGGTGCCAGTGAAATAGTCCCATCTTCTGGATGCATTTACTTATAATTTTCTTTCCATTTTATGGATTAAGGAATAGGATAAGTAGTATTTTCAGAGTTACTTTTTACTGCTCTAAAATAGTTAATACTCATTCATACAAATATCTAGAACCATCACAACCTAAACATTACCCATAAGGTAACTGGTGTTGCCCTTTATGAGCCACACCTTTTTGTTCATATTATATGAATTAGGCATCCATGAGATCATCATGAGTGTGAAATTCAAGTGGGCCTTAATGCTGTCTAGCAATCTTACCATATTTCCCTAGCCCATACATATACCTAATCTTCTAGACCACTATTTTACACATTCTCCTCACTTCTCAAACCTCCTTCTCTCATGTCACTGTTGACTATGCTTACTTCCTTATTTAAAAAAAAAAAAAAAACTGAAATAATCATTAAAGAACTCACATAGATTTTGACCACATCAACCCACACACTGTTGGTACATGCATGGTTATACTTTATCTTAATCCCATATGATTTATCATACCACCAACTATATGAATGTTAAGAGGAATGAGGATGGAATAAACAACTTCCTCGATTCTATATTAATTCTAAGTGCTCATCTTATATAACTTTTCAATTGCCTTTGATAAGTTTAACACTTCCTTTTCCATAATCTATTTTCTTCATTCTCCGTTTTTATCCTGTTACTGGTCATGCCTTGGCTGGTTCCACTTCTGCCATCTAGGCTGTAAGTTCAACTTGAAGTGTTACAGGGTTCATTCCTTAGGTTTTTCTGTTCTCTATCAACACTCATTCCTTTGGTGATCTCATTTGGCCTCATAATTTTCAATACCATCCATATGTCTACAACTCTCAAGTGCATGTATCTATTTTAAAGCTCATTCTTCAATCTTACTGTCTATTAAACATTATGTCTATTACTGTCTATTAAACTACATGCATGTCTGGTAAGTACCTCAATATTCACATGTTCAAAATGGAGCACCAGATCTTCCTCCCCTCACATCTGCTCCACTCCAGGCTTCTTCATTTCAAGGCAAGCAACTCCAATGTGCCAATTTCTCTGGGTAAAACCCTTAGATTCATTTTTTTTTTTTGAGATGGGGTTTCACTCTTGTTGCCCAGGCTGGAGTGCAATGGCGCAATCTTGGCTCACTGCAACCTCAGCCTCCCGGGTTCAAGTGATTCTCCTGCCTCAGCCTCCTGAGTAGCTGGGATTACAGGCATGCGCCACCACGCCCAGCTAATTTTGTATTTTTAGTAGAGACAGGGTTCTCCATGTTGGTCAGGCTGGTCTTGAACTCCCGACCTCAGGTGATCCGCCCGCCTCGGCCTCCCAAAGTGCTGCGATTACAGGTGTGAGCCACTGCACCTGGCTAGATTCATTCTTGATACCACATCTTCTCTTGTACCCTATATCCAATCTCAGTAACCCTAATGGCTCCTCCAAAATTCCAAAATCTGACCACTTTGCACTACCTACACAACTACTATACTTGTCCAAGCCATCATCATTTTTTTTTTTAAATCCTAGATTACTTTAATAATTCTCTACTTGTTGGTTTCCAATTTTCCTTCTCTATAACCAAGTCTGAACACAGCAGCTAGAATTACTCTTTTAGAATATAGGTCAGCTGATGTTACTGCTGTGCTCAAAACATTCCAAAGGCTCCCATTTCTTCTTGAATGAAGTATAATGTCTTTACAGTAGTTTACAGGGCCCTACATAAGGAAACCTCCATTATCTCTCTTGACTTTAGCTTCTACTACTTGTCCCTCTGATCTCTCTGCTTCCGCTGGTCACTCTGCTGTTTCTCTGTGCTCCTGCTTTAGAGTCTCTGCCATGGCTTTTCCTTCTGCCTGGAATACTCTTGCTCAGACAACCAAGTAGTTAATTATCTTACCTCCTTCATGTCTTGGCTCAGCTCTCACTATCTTGAGTCCTAAACAGACTATTATATTTAAAATTGCAATCTGCTTATTTAGTATGTTTATATTACTATGATTGAGATCTTCTAAGTTACATCAATTGAGTCCCATAATTATCACCGGATAACCTTGGGCAAGTCCCAAGTTTGTTTGTTAGTTTTGAGCCTCCATCAATTCTCTCACATATAAATTGAGATGTTTTGATGTCTGTTGTTAAAAAAAAAAAAAAAACCTAAGATGCTTTATTTATCAAATATTTATGGGAAAATATAATATCAATTGTGACAACAAAAAGAAGCACATTACAATAGGTTAACTATGCTCCAATAAATAGATAGCTGTAACTGTATCCAACAAAATCTTTGGTAGAAAAGTTCGTTTGAGTTAAATGTAAATCAAAAGAACATCTTTCTATAATCATTTTAAAAATATATATTCTCAATATATTCTGAAACTCCATAATTTTATAAATTTCTGGAAAAAAAATGTTTCATGCAAATTATGTAAAACGTATTAGTTTAAGAAATGGTAAAACTGGTTTTTTAAAAGTATGCCTTGGATAGAGGAAAAAATAAAGAGTAGCAATAGTCATGTTTATTGAGAGCTTTGAGCAAGAGTATTATGATTTGTGCCAAGTAGCAGTAGTATTGGCTCTAAATGTTTAAATTCTCACATATGAAGTAGGTACCATTATTATCTCCGAGTTTCACAGATGAAAAAAATAAAAAACAGGGGATACAAAAAGCTGAGTAACCATCCAAAGGTGTCGGCAGGATATGCTTCCAGTCTGTGATTCCAGGGCTTGTGCTTCTGGCCCCCTACATTAGACTGACAACAGAAAGACATTGCAGGAAGAACAACCAAAATTCAAGAACACTACTACTTACACTTCAAAATTAAATAGGAAAGCAATTATAAGCTAAGCTTCATTACAGGTTTTGAATAAAGGAAATAATATCTATCTCACTGGTTAAGAAATGTCTATGTAGCAACTAATTTATGACCTAAAATTTCTTATCAATCTAAAAGAAATCAGTAAATAACTAGGAAAAACACCTATTACAAATAAGCAAAAAATTCAAAATAATAAAAAGAGAACCTTTGGCTGTCAATAATATAAGAGAGAGGGGTTTGTTCCTTCAGGATGTTGGTCTGGGCAAAGATTTTTTGGATAAGACCACAAAAACACAGGCACACAAGTAAAAATAGACAAATGAGATTATATCAAACTAAAAAGCTTCTGTGTAGCCAAGAATTCAATCAACAGAGTGAAGAGACAACCTACAGAATTAAAGAAAATAATTGCAAACTATTCATCTGACAAGGGGTTAATATCTAGAATATATAAGGAACATAACAATTCAAAACCAAAACAAAACAAAAAAATATACCCAGCCAGGTGTGGTGGCTCATGCCTGTAATCCCAGCACTTTGGAAGGCCAATGTGAGCGGATCACCTAAGGTCAGGAGTTCGAGCCTAGACTGGCCAACATGGCGAAACCCTGTCTCTACTAAAAATACAAAAAAAAAATTAGCCAGACACAGTGGTGCACACCTGTAGTCCCAGCTACCTGGGACGCTGAGGCTGGAGAATAGCTTGAACTTGGGAGGCAGAGGTTACAGAAAGCCAAGATCACACCACTGCACTCCAGCCTGGATGACAGAGTGAGCCTCTGTCAAAAAAAAAAAAAAAAAAAAAAAAAGCCAAACAATCCAATTTAAAAATGGACAAATGATTTGAATATCATTTTTCAAAAGACCATACAAATGGCCAACAAGTATATGAAAAAATGTTCAACATCATTTATCATTGAAATCAGCCCAATAGTCCCATAGACCGTTTTTTTGTATAAATACAAATTGACCCTTCTGATCTTAAAGTCTGAAACTTTCATTTGATTTATCTTTATCTGAGTTCCTTCCTCAGTTGACACTCAGGCCCTTCAAAAAGTATCAAGAACTAAAATTCACCAGACCACCACATCCAGACAATGAGATGCCACACCCCTCATTCATCATAATTGCTTCCTTACCCCTCCTTAGTTCCTGTTTTCCTGCACATAGATTCCTTCTCTGCTATATAAACCCCTAATTTTAGCCCATCGGGGGGATGGATTTGAGACTGACCACCCATCTGTTCAACTGCAGCACCCAATTAAAGCCTTCTTTCCTGGCAACACTCATTGTCTCAGTGATTGGCTTACTGTGCAGTGAGCAGCAGGATCTAGACTGAACCCTGGGTGTCTCAGTAACATCATCAGGGAGATGCAAATCAAAACAAAATGAGGTATTATCTCAGCCCAGTTAAAATTGCTATAATCAAAAGGACAAAAAAAAAAAAAAAAAAACTGGTGAGGATTTAAAGAAACAACTCTTATGTACTGTTGGTGGGAATGTAAATTAATGTAGCCATTACAGAAAACAATATGGAGTTTGCTCAGAAAAACTAAAAATAGAACTAGCATATGATTGAGCAATCCCACTACTGGGTATTTATCCAAAGGAAAGGAAAGCAGTAGGTCAAAGAGATAACTCCCATATTTACTGCAGCACTAGTCACAATAGCCAAGTTATGAAATCAACCTGAGTGCCCACTATCAGATGAAGGGATAAAGAAAACGTGTTATACAGTCATCCTTTGTTATCTATGAGGAATCGGTTCTAGGACTCCCACCACTCTCCCACTCCTAGGAGATAAAAAAAACATGGATGCTCAAGTCCCTTACATAAAATGATACAGTATTTGTATATAACCTATGCACATCCTCTTATATACTTTATTTTTTTTAATTTTTGTTTTTTGAAATGGAGTTTCGCTCTTGTTGCCCAGGCTGGAGTGCAATAGTGCAATCTTGGCTCACTGCAACCTCTGCCTTCTGGGTTCAAGCGATTCTCCTGCCTCCGCCTCTTGAGTAGCTGGGATTACATGCATGCATCAGCATACCCAGCTAATTTTGTAATTTCAGTGGAGACAGGTTTCGCTATGTTGGTCAGGCTGAGGTGATCCACCCGCCTCAGCCTCCCAAAGTGCTGGGGTTACAGGCATAAGCCATGGTGCCTGGTCACTCCTATATATTTAAATAATCTCTAGATTACTTATAATTCCTTATATGGTACAAATGTTATATAAATAGCTGTTATACTATATCATTAGGAAATAATCACAAGACCAAAAAAAAGTCTGTACACATTCAGTATAGACGCAACCATCCCTTTTCCCCCTACAAATATTTCTGATCCACTGTTGGTTGAATCCATAGTTAGGAAGAGCTGAATCCACAGACATGGAGAGCTGACTGCCTATACATAATGGATTATTATTCAGTTATAAAAAAGAAAGAAATCCTGCTATTCTCAGCAACATGGATAAGCCTGAAGGACATTACATTAAGTGACATAAGCCAACCACAGAAAGACAAATACTGCATATTCTCACTCATATGTGAGAGATAAAAAAGTTGTCTCAAAGAAGAGGAGCACAGTAGTTACTAGAGGCTGGGAAGGGTGAAGGTTAAGGGAGAGTGGGAGAGGTTGATTAATGGGAATTAAATTACAGTTAGGAGGAATAAGTTCTAGTATTCTATGAAACACTAGGGTGATTATAATTAACAATTTATTGTATATTTCAAAATAGCTAGATGCGTTTTGAATGTTCTCAACACAAAGATGGTAAATGTTTGAGGTGATGGATATAGTAATTACCCTGATTTGATCATTACACATTGTACACATGTATCAAAATCCACATGTACCTCATATATATGTGTAATTATTATTTGTCAGTTAAAAGGGAGGATTTGTGTGTATGTAAATACACATATGTAAAGATAAAATTATTTTTTACTATACACTAAATAAAATTAAGTATAAAGACAAAAATGTTAATCCTGACCCAGTGACAGATCCGCTGATTTTTATTCATCTCTCAGAAGTTGCTATTTCTCATAAGTTGCTATTAATAAGGGGAAATTATCTCCAAAAAAGTGGCAACCAGCCCATCTACTAATAGGAAACTCCCCGCCAGAATAAAAAGTGTGTTCAGTTGCTACATTGTTTTAAAAAAAAGGAAGAAGGAGAAAAGGAAGGTAATTTGCCAGCAAGAGTAACTTACTAGAACTACCATGGAGATCTGGAAACAGAACACATGAAAAAAATATGTTAAGATCCCATAAAGTGGCAGGGCATTCCCACTTATGGAATATGCAAGAAGAATAAGGTTAAGCGTTTGTTGAATTAGTTAGCTTATATGAAAAGACAATAACGATCACAAAAAATCTAAATAGAACAAAATGATAAGAAATAAAAAATGTGTAATAATTTGATTTCTTACTTCTTTGCTCTTTGCAACTTCAGCAATAGCAGCCGTCCTTTGCTTTTCAAATTCATCATTATCATTTGTAGGTTTGACAGGCATTGTAACTTGCAATGTTTTTCTTCGATCAAGTTCTCTGCTATCCACTTGGACATGAGATACACACTTCTGGTAAAACAAGTAAGAATAAGTCAACTCAGTAGTTCCAAAAGAGATTCAAGTTTTCATTCGAAAATAATACTTCTTCAAAAGTATCTTGTATCTTTTATAATAGCTAAAAGCCTACACAAATAAAATTCTATCCCATGTATTTAAAAGTAAAAGTAGAAAACCAGAAAAGTAACTTTTCAATAAACATAACTAGTAAATAAAATTAAAATCTATATAAATATGGGGCCATCTAAGCAGGGCACATATTTAAAACATACAATGGGTCAAGAGAGCTAACTTTCATTTTAGGGTAATAAATAATTTTAGATTTCAAACAATCTTGAATAATGCACAAGAAGACATAAATTTGGTTTTGCAATTAAGAGCTTAATTTCCATATTATACCACAGTATCCCTATGTGGATTGGTTAGTACAATTATATTAACATATAAAAAGATGTCTCTGCACTTATAAACCACATTCTAAAAACATACCCTCCCCCCAAATCAGGCTTCAAAGTTTTTATACTTTTGTCTTATAAAGTAAAAAAAAGGCATCACTGCCTAAAAAGAAGCCCTCAATTCTGATCTCCAGTCCAATCTTACCAGTAAAAATAATATAAAATGAACTTTTTCTCAACTCATTAATAGGGAAAATGAGAAGATCTCAAAGAAATGTGTTCCACAAATACAGAAAAATTTCAGTAATATAAACATATCATGTTGATGCCAATACACAGCCAGCATTACCTATCTTCAACCCATGTACAAGGCTGTAAGATGCTATATAAGAATTTTTTCAGAATGAACTTTATAACCAAATAATATTATTGAAATTATACCCTTTATTATATTCTCTAACCCCCAAGAAGCTATAAAACACACTTCAAAGTCTTAAGAATAATTAGATCATAAGTCTCTCTGGAAGAGAAATGTTATCACCAAAATGTTTAAGGGTAAATTTTTACAAATATACTACTATTTTCAAATGTAAGTTATTAGAATGTTTGCACTGTTTTCCCTATGGGGGGTTTTCATTACACTGGGAGAATATCAACCATCAACACGGATCACACCGTAGGACTTCATACTTCCTTTTATCTTGGCTATCTCTTCTTCCAAACTCAGTAAAAAAAAAAAAAAAACCAACGTTATTTTTAAAATGCTTTAAAATAGGTTTGATGCAAAAATGACTTACTTAAGTTAGAGTAGATCTTACAAAAGGCTTTTAAAGAGGGTAATAGTCAAATGATCTTACTAAATACCAAAATTTAGACACACAGACACACAATAAACCTTATTATGGAAATGCACATCTGTTGCCTACCTGTTAGTTCCATAACTCATTGCTACTCTTAGCCAGCCCAGCACTCTTGAAGAAAAAGAGCAAATGCAAGACAGATTACCAATAGCTAAATTTTGATGGCATCATCAGGAGAAGAGCAAGTTGCCACATGAATTATTCTTAGAATTGTCCGGGATAAAGCAAGAGTAGGCTGGAGAAGATTGTTGAGAATCAATTTGATGCTGAAGACAACTGAAGTCACAAGATACTGGTCAGAAGGGGAGCTGCTTCAAAGCAGCACTTTGATGACTCTGTGAGGTTTTATTTTTCTCTCCCCCTCTAATGTTTTTAATGAACAAGTGAGAAATTATGATATATTTTTGTCTTCTTACTTTTGAATTTCCCTTAAAAAAACCCTCTCCCATCCTATTTTAATTAGTTATAAGTTACTCTTCAGATATGGCTCTTAATTGCTTCAGTCTTTGGGTTAACAGCTCTTGCAAACATCAACAATATAATTACAGTGAAGGAAAAAAAACTCAAAATTATTAAATTCCTTGAACTTCGTATTTCCAAATAACTCCATAACCTCTTAATAAATAGTTCAGTGCATAATGAAACACAGCTTGAATGCTAACAAAAAACACTTTTTCCTAAATTCATCCGCCAACACAAAAGTCATTACCTGTCCAAAAGGCACAAAAGGAGGTGGTCCACCTTCAGTTCCAATATTGCTTCTATTGTGTTTTGATAAGCTCTGTGGAAAAAATCCAGTCACAAAGGAGCAGTTATACATAAAAACTATATTTCCAGCATTTATACTGTAATAGGAATCTACCTATTTGAGTAGATTCTTATAAGAAATAGGAAAAAAAAGTCTTCCATAAAGTATTTCAAACCACAAAAAAATACATTATTCTTAGCTTCAATAATTAGGCAAAGACTCTTCTCACCTCCCCTTACCAAAACACATATTCACATATAACTTACAGAAATATTTATCAAGCCGTTTCCCCTAAGGAGAAAACAGTCCTCTTAAGAAGCAAATTCAAAAATAACAAACTTTGGTAACAGAATTCCATTTTAAAGCATAAAGCTATGAGAGACAAATATTACCTGGAAATTATCTTCAAAAAGAAATTTTTTAGACACAAAATTTATTAGTTAACGGTGATTTCTAACTACTTAAAGAGAACAGATTGTTATAGTATATAATATGGAGGTTCTTTTAATTATACTAAAATTTCCTTAACTTTCCTTATACTATATTTTCCTGTTTTGTTTTGCAAAACAATTCATATTTTGAAAAAGTATTCAACAAATTATTCATTAACTAAAAATAAGCTTCCAAATCCAACTAATTTTAATTTTCTTTTTTCCTGAAATCTCATAAAGCTAGAGAGAGAACAATGTATTATGAAAATGGAAAGAAAATCTTCTGGCAAAAGCAATTTCTCACAAGATAAAGTCTTTCTAAAATCCCATAAGGAGTCTTCAGGACTCTCTTCAGTTACCTATTCCTCTGATTTATTTTGGTTTTGAGGTATTAATATACACATACATCTGTCTTACTAGTTGTTACTTAATACATCTCAACTTTAAACTTTTTGTGCATTTTAATCATTATCATTACAGAAACCATTATGATTAAAATATGATGTATAATAGCAGGTGACAAAGTTTAAAAAAAAAAACCACCATGTGCAAATTCAAGCATATTCCAGAGTTCCTGAATCGTGTAAGCACTGTATATTTTATAAAGATAATTAAGAGTAATGACAAGCACAACATTCAGTTTATTGAGCAAAGAATAATTTAAACTGTATATGAATGTCACATTTCTTTAAAGCCTATATTTAAGACATTAACCTAATTTTTAAAAACGGCAAATGCATAAAATTATCAAGAGGCCCTTTCCTTAATTTAAATATTAAACAAAGACTATTCAAACAGCTATAAATCATTTCAACTTACACTATCATTTCCTTTAAAAGTTCACGAATTGCAAATAATACCATAGCTCAATAACATTATATAATTAAAAATATATTACAGGATCTGATAAAGGTACATGAGCAATCCTTACTCTCTCTTTAAAAACAAATAACAATCTTGATGATATGTAAGAAACAACTGTTTTAAGACACAGGATAACAGATAATGCAAGACTATTATCCCTGAGAGAAGGTGAAAAAAAAAAAAATAGGTAAGCTATGGCTTTCTGCTTGTAATCATGATGCAGACAGAGATCATAGAGAGCTGAGTTGAGAATATCAGTCTCACAATTCAAGCAGGCTGATGCAACTGGAAGTTGTGGGGCTGTTTCAGAAAGAAAAACCTGCATAGAAAAGAAGCTCCAGAAACCCTCATAGTAGTTCTCTTGAGTCACTGCGGATAACAAGGCTGAGCAAAAAAGAGAGTTGTAAGCTGAACAATTCCCAGAACTCATAAAGGGTATACAATCCAGCCAGATCAGACCATGCAGACTAAAAGTTCTTTGGACATTCATTCAGGACAAGGAGTAGAAATCCAGAGGGCTAAAAAATATTTGGAACAAAGGCTATGCTAGATACTCCTTTCAAAGCTTGAATACATGTCTTGAAGGGGTCAAACTGATCAAAAGTAAATTAACTGTTGACCAAAGCTAAGTCTTATACTCATTAAAGGAAAATAGCAAAATCCAAGCTCTCAACAACTACCAACATCACAATGTTCAGAATCTAAGCAAAAACTACAAGGCATGTCAAGACAGAAAAATGTGACCATAACCATCTGAAAATTTAGACAAGAGAAACAGGGCCATAGACGACAAAGATGATAAACTAGCAAACAGAGTGTTAAACAGCTATTAAAACTATGTGTAAGTATTTAAAAGAACACATAAATTCAACTAGAAAAGAAAAACACACAAAAAAGAAGAACCAAATGGAACTTCTATAAAAGAAAAACACCACCAACAATGAAAACCTCATTGGATGGGCTTAAGAGTAAATAAAATAAGACAGAAGAAAAGATCAGTGAATTTAAAGGTATAGTAATGGAATCTACCAAAAAGAGGACAGGGGGAAAAAATGAATAGATCCTCAGTGACTGGTCGGAAAATTACCAGCAGTCTAATGTATGTGTAATTGAAGATATAATACAAAAAAAAAAAAACAAAAAAAAACCGGAGTAAAAAGATGGAAGAGAAAAAATACATATGAAGAAATAATGGCCAAATCACATTTTTCTAAATGTGATGAAAACAATAAACTCATAGATCTAAAAAGTTCACTGAAAACCAAACAGGATAAAACACACACCAACCATGTTAGGTACATCATAATTAAAAAATCGAATTGTTGAAATCAGTAATAAAGAAAACGCTCCTCTAAGAGTCCCTGCCTGGCCATGCCTGCAAGTAGTGCAGCTCCCACTGCCCCACCAGAGCACTTCTGCTGACAGCCTCCTGCCAGAATTTGTTTGCTTGTGACCTCGCTGCCACCCCTTCAGAGAACTTCCCACCTGCTGAGTCCCTGCCACCCTCTCAGAATGCCCCCCTCCTGTGGTGCCCCTCACCAGAGCTGTCCACCCAAGGCAACCCAACTACCAATACCAGAGTGCTTCCCACCAGTGTACCCCCTTCCCATATGGCCCCCTGCCTGCAGTGCCCCTTACTGGGGCACTTCCCACCAAAAGTGCCCCAGTTGTCACCACAGGAGCACTTCCTGCATGTGGCCCCCTTGCTTGCAGCACTCCGCATCACGTTGGCCATAACACCCCCTGCCTGTGGGGCCCTCCTCACTGGAGCACTCCCACTTGCAGCACCCTACACCCATGGCATTCCCCTGTAAGAACACCCCCAAGCTGAGGTACATAATAATAGAGAAAATGAACAAAACTTCTAAGAAATATGTGGTTATGTAAAGAGACCAAATGTACAACTCTGATATTCCAGAAAGAGAAGAGAGAACAATCAACTTGGAAAAATATTTGAGGATACAGTCCACAGAACTTTTCCAAACCTCACTAGACAGGTCAACATGCAAACTGAAGAAATTCAAAGAACCTCTGTGACATACTATGCAAAAGAAAAAAATCACAAAGGCAGCTAGAGAAAAGGGGCACTTACAAAAAGAATCCCATTCAGCTAAGAGCACACCTTTCAGCTTAAACCTCACAAGCCAGAAGACAATAGGGCCTATTTTCAATATCCTTAAAGAAAAGAAATTCCAACCCAGAATTTCCTTTGCTTCATAAGCAAAGGAAAAATGAAGTCCTTTTCAGGCATGCAAATGCTAAGGGGATTTATTACTACCAGATCTGCCTTACAAGAGCTCCTAAAGGGAGTGCTAAACATGGAAATGAAGAAATGATACTTGTCATCACAAAGCACACTTAAACACATATTCCACTGACACTACAAACTATGCAATCACGTCTACATAACAACCACCTAACAATATGATGACAAAATCAAACCCTAACATATCAATATTGACCCTGAATGTAAAATGGTTAAATGACACACTTAAAAGGAATAGGGTGGCAAGTTGGATAAAGAAGCAAGACTCAACTGTTTGCTGTCTCTAAGGGACCCATCTCACAAGTAATGACACCCAGAGGCTCAAAGTAAAGAGATAGAGAAACATCTTTCAGGCAAACACAAAACAAAAAAGAGCAGGGGTCGCTATTCTTCTGTCAACTAAAACAGACTTTAAACCAACAACAATTAAGAAGCACAAGGAAAGGCATGACATACATAATAATAAAGAATTCAACTCAACAATATCCTAAATATGTACCTACCCAACACTGGAGCACCCAGATTTATAAAATAAGTTCTTCTTGACCTATGAAAAGACTTAGACAAACACGATAATAGTGAGACACTACAGCATCCCACTGAAAGCATTAGACAAATCATCAAGGCAGAAACATAACACAAAAATTCTGGACTGAAACTCAACACCCAATCAATTGGACCTAATAAACATATGCAGAATCCTCTGCCCAACAACCACAGAATATACATTCTTCTCATCTGCACACAGAACATAGTCTAAGATTGACCACATGCTTGGCCATAGAGCAAGTCTCAATTAATTCAAAAAAATCAAAATCATACCAAGCACACATTTGGACCACAGTGCAATAAAAACAGAAATCAATAGCAAGATCTCTCAAAACCACACAATTACATGGAAATTTTAAAACTTACTCCTGAATAACTTCTGGGTGAACAATGAAATCAAGGCAGAAATCAAAAAATTATTTGAAATTAATGAAAAGAGAGACATAACATAAATCTTTTAGATGCTGCTAACACAGTGATAAGAGGAAAGTTTTCAGTGCTAACCATCTACATCAAGAAGTTAGAAAGTTCTCAGATTGGCTGGGTGTGGTGGCTCATGCCTGTAATCCCAGCTCCTTGAGAGGCCAAGGCGGTCAGATCACTTGAGGTCAGGAGTTCAAGACTAGCCTGGCCAAGATGGTGACACCCTGTCTCTACTAAAAATACAAAAAAAATCAGCTGGGTGTGGTGGTGCATGCCTGTAGTTCCAGCTACTCAGGAGGCTGAGGCAGAAGAATTGCTTGAACCCCAGAAGCAGAGGTTGCAATGAGCCAAGACTGCACTACTGCACCCTAGCCTAGATGATAGAGTGAGACTCCATCTCAAAAAAAAAAAAAAGTTATCAAATTAACAATCTAACATTGCACCTAGAAGAACAAGAATAAAAAGAACAAACTAACCCTGAAGCTAGCAGAGGAAAATAAATAACTAAAATCAGAGAACTAAGTGAAATTGAGATGCCAAAATCCAAATAGAAGATCAATGCAACCAAAAGATGGTTCTTTGAAAGAATAAACAAGATTGATAGACTGTGGACCAGGCACGGTAGCTCATGCCTGTAATCTCAACACTTTGGGAAGACAAGGTGGGCAGATCACTTCTGGTCAGGAATTTGAGACCACTCTGGCCAACATGGTGAAACTCTGTCTCTACTAAAAATGCCAAAATTAGCCACATGTGGTGGCACAGGCTTGCAATCCCAGCTACTTAGGAGGCTGAGGCACGAGAATTGCTTAAACTCTGGAGGTGAAGGCTGCAGTGAGCCGAGACTGCATAACTGCACTACTCCAGCCTGGGAGACACAGCGAGACTCTGTCTCAAAAAAGAAAAAAAAAAAAAAAAAAAAAGTTGATAGACTGCTAGCTAGATTAACAAAAAAGAGAGAAGATCCAAATTGGCACAATCAGAAATCATAAATATGATATTACAACCAATCCCACAGAAATACAAAAGATTCTCAGAAACGTCTCTATGCATACAAATTAGAAAATCTAGAGGAAATGGATACATTCCTAGAAGCAGTCTCCAAAGACTGAACCAGGAAGGGAGTGAAATAAAAAATTTTGAAACTGAATCATTAATTAAAAAAAAAACCTCTTAACCAAAAAATATTCTAGACCAGATATATTCACAGCCAGATTCTATAAGACATACGAAGAAGAACTGGTAGCAATCCTACCAAAACTGTTCCATAAATATCAAGGAGGAGGAAATTCTCCCTACTTCTTTGTACAAAGACCAGCATCATCTTGATGTCAAAATCTGGCAATGATGCAACAACAACAAAAAAACTTTAGGCCAATATTCCTGATGCACGTAGATGAGAAAATCTTCAACAAAATACTAGCAAACTAATCCAGCAGCATATCAAAAAGTTAATTCAGTATAATCAACTGGTCTTTATCCCTGGGACACAATGTTGGTTTAACATATGCAAATCAATACATGTGATTCACCACGTAAACAGAATTAACAACAAAACCACATAATCATCTCAATAGATGAAGAAAAGGCCTTCAATAAAATTCAACATTCCTTCATGTTAAAAACTCTCCACAAACTAGGTATCTAAGGAACATACCTCAAAAAAAGAGCCACTGTGCTGGGCAGAGTGACTCAGGGCTGTAATCACAGCACTTTGGGAGGCCAAACAAGGAGGATTGCTTGAGACTAGGAGTTCGAGACCAGCTTGCGCAACAGAGATCTCATCTCTACAAAGAATTTAAAAATTAGCCAGAGTTGGTGGTGTGCACCTGCAGTGTCAACTACTCAGGAGACTGAAGCAGGAGGATCCCTTGAACCCAGGAGTTCAAGGTTGTATTCAACTATGATTGTGCCATTGTGCTCCAGCCTGTGTGACAGAGTAAGATTGTCTCAAAAATAAAAATAATAATAATAATACTAAGAGACATCTATAACAAACCTATAACCAACATCATACTCAACAGACAAAAGCTGAAGCATTCTCCTTGATAATTGGAACAAGACAACGATGCCCACTTTCACTACTTCTATTCAACATAGTACTAGAAGTATTTGCCAGAGGAATTACGCAAGAGAAAGAAACATATGACATCCAAATTAAAAAAAAAAAAAGTCAAACTATCCCTCTTTGCTGATGATATCATTCTACATTGAGAAAACCCCACAGACTCCACCAGAGGCTTCTAGAACCAATAAACAAATTCAGTAAAGTTTCAGCGTACAAAATCAATGTATAAAAATCAGTTGCATTTCTATATGCCAATAGCACCCAGACTCAAATCAAGAATGCAAACTCATTTACAATAGCCACAAAAAGAATAAAATACCTAGGAATACAGCTTAACAAGGAGGCGAACGCTTTCTACAATGAGAATTACAAAACACTGCTCAAAGAAATCAGAGACAACACAAACAAATGGAAACATTCCATGCCCACAGATAGCAAGAACCAATATCATTAAAATGGTCACACTATCCAAAGCAATTTAGAGATTCAGCACTATTCCTATCAAACTATCAATGTTATTCTTCACAGAATTAGAAAAAAAACTATTCTAAAATTCATATGGAACCAAAAATGAGCCCATATCACCAATACAATCCTAAGCAAAAAAAAAAAAAAAAAAAAAAAAGCTGCCCAACTTCAAACTGTACTACAAGGCTACTATAACCAAAACAGAATGGCACTGGTACAAAAATAGTCACACATAACAATGAGTACTGGGTACAAAAACAGACTCATGGACAAATGGAACAGGATAAAGAACCTACAAATAAAGTGACACAACTACAAACACCTGATCTCTGACACACTTAACAATAACAAACAATGAGGAAAGGACTTCCTAATCAATAAATAATGCTGGTATAACTGGCTAACCAATATGCAGAAGATTGAAACTGGACCCCCACCAATCATATGCAAACATTAACTCAAGAAGAATTAAAGACTTTAATGTAACATCTAGAACAATAAAAACCCTAGAAGAAAACCTAGGAAATACCCTTCTTGAGACTAGCCTTGGCAAAGAATTTATGACCAAGTCCTCAAGAGCAACTGTAACCAAAAACAAAAATAACAAGTGGGACCCAATTAAACTAAAGAGCTTGTGCACAGCAAAAGAAACTATAAACAGGGTACACAGACAACCTACAGAATGGGAAAAAATATTTGTCAACTGTACATCCAACAAAGGTCTACTATCCAGAATCTATAAGAAATTTAAACAAATCAACAAGCAAAAAATAAATAACCTCATTAAAGAACAGACAAATGACATGAACAAACATTTCTCAAAAGAAGACATACAAATGGTCAACAAATATATGAAAAAATGCTCATTATCACTAAAAATTAGAGAAATGCAAATCAAAACCACAATTTGATACCATCTCATAACAGAATGGCTATCATTAAAAAGTCAAAAAACAACCACTGCTGGCAAGGTTGCAGAGAAAATAAAATACATATACACTGTTGGTGGGAATGTAAACTAGTCCAGCCACTGCAGAGAACAGTGTGAAGATTCTTCAAAGAACTAAGAGTTGAACTGCTATTACTGCACATAGACACATGCACTCATTTGTTCATTGCAGCACTATTCACAACAGCAAAGACATGGAATCAACAAAGAGGTCCAACAACACAGAACTGGATACAGAAAATGTGGTAGATATACATGATGGAATACTACACAGCCATAAAAAGAATGAAATAATGTCCTCTGCAGCAATGTGGATGCATCTGGAGACCATCATTCTAAGCAAACTACGGCAGGCACAGAAAACCAAATATCACATGTTCTCACTTACAAATGGGAGCTAAACACTGACTACACATAGACACAAAGATGGGAACAAGAGACACTGGGGACTGCTTAAGGGAGAAGGGTGGGAGGAGGAAATAAGTTGGAAGGCTACCTATAGGGTACTACGCTCATTACTTGGGTGATGGGGTCTTTCATACACCAAGCCTCAGTGACACACAATTTACCCATGTAAGAGGCCTGCACAGGCACCTCCTTAACCTAAAATAAAAATAGGAAAAAAAAAAAAAGGAAAAGGCTTAAAAGTAGATAGAGAAAAGATACATGACATAAAAAAGATTACTATAGACTATAGATAGTATAGCAGGTAATTGACAAAGAAACGATGTACTTAAAACACTTAATAAAAAATTTAAAAACCTTTCAATGTAGAAACATACATTCAGAGAAAATATCCTTAAAAAGTAAAAAAAAAAAAAAAAAAAAAAAAAAAAATTCTGACAAACCAAAACTAAAACACTTTATCATCAGCTAATCTGAATTAAAAGACACACCATGCAGGAACTTGATATTTACCAAAGAAAAGAGAGAGGAACAGAAATGGTAAATGTGTAGAAAGACAAAAATATCTTTAAAAATGTTTTCCATTGTTTTAAAAAACCCTTTAAGGGAAAAACAAACCATGTGTTGTGACCCTTGTAACGAATGTAAAGTATATGACAAAACCAGCATAGAGACAAAACTGGGTACATGAAAGCATAAAATTGTATGGGTCTTACAATATGCATAAAGTGGTATATATTATTGAAGGTAGAAAGAAAGAAGTTAAAGGTACACATCTTAAACCTTACAGCAACCACTTAAAAACAAAAACACAGTCATATAGTGCAGGGTCCAGCCCTACAGGGTCTGTTGGTTTTTTTCTCCTCATGTGCAGAGATAAGAGAATGTAGAAATAAAGACACAAGACAAAGAGACAGAAGAAAAGACAGCTGGGCCCAGAGGACCACTACCACCAAGGCACACAGACTGGTAGTGGTCCCAGATGCCTAGCTGCACTGTTATTTATTGGATACAAGACAAGGTGGGCAGGGTAAGGAGTGTGAGCCATCTCCAATGATAGGTAAGGCCACGCAAGTCATGTGTCCACCAGACAGGGGGCCCTTCCCTGTTTGGCAGCCAAGGCAGAGACAGAGAGAGGACAGCTTACACCATTATTTATACTATGCATTTCAAAGACTTCTAGTACTTTCACTAATTCTGCTACTGTTATCTAAAAGGCAGAGCCAGGTGTACAGGGTGGAACATGAAAATGGACCAGGAGCGTGACCACTGAAGCACAGCATCACAGGGAGACGGTCAGGCCTCCGGATGACTGAGGACAGGCCTGACTAGTCAGGCCTTCCACAAGAGGTGGTGGAGTAGAGTCTTCTCTAACTCCCCCAGGGAAAGGGAAACTCCCTTTCCTGGTCTGTTAAGTAACGGGGTGCCTTCCCCAGGCACTGAGGCTACTGCTAGACCAAGGTCCACTAGGTAAGGGTGCCTTCGTAGGCACTGGCGTTACCACTAGACCAGGGAGCCCTCTAGTGGCCCTATCCAGGCATAACAGAGGGCTCACACTCGTCTTCTGGTCACTTCTCACTGTGTCCCTTCAGCTCCTATCTCTCTGTATGGCCTGGTTTTCCCTAGGTTACAAATATAAAACAAAAATTATTATAATACTGGAATAAAGAGTAATACTACAAATAATTAATGATATTCATATATAATCATATCTGCAATCTATTTCTAGTATAACTATTCTTATTCTATAGATTTTATTATATTGGAATAGTTTGTGGCCTCGGTCTCTTGCCTTGGCACCTGGGTGGGTTGTCACCCACAATATAGCTGATAAGCTAATAATGCAGATAACAGAATCATTTAAAAAATGCAATTCATTTAAAAGGAAGTGCTATGATTTGAATGTCCCTCCAAAACTTATGTTGAAATGTAATTGCCATTGTAACAGTGTTAAGAGGTGGGACTTTCAAAGGGTGATTAGATTATGAGTATTTTTCCCTCATTAATAGATTAATGCTGTTATCACGGTTAGTTATCTTGGGAGTGGGATCCTGAAGAAAGATGAAGTTTATCTCCCAGCCTCTCTCTATCTCACATGCTTACTTGCCCTTCCACCATGTTATGATGCAGCAGGAAGGCCCTAGTTAGATACCAAAGCCATGTTATTGTACTTCTGAGCCTCTGGAACTGTGAGAAATAAATTTCTTCTCTTCATAATTACCCAGTCTGTGGTATTCTGTTACAGCAGCAGAAAATGGAGTAAAGCAGGAAAGAAAAAGCAAAACAACAACAAAAGAAATAGCAAGATAGTAGAATTAAAACTTTCCATACTGAGTTCCATTACAAGTAAATGGTCTACTAATGCTGAAACTCTAAACAATAATTCCCCCACTCTCTCCTCCCCCAGTCCCTGGAAATCACCATTGTATTCTCTCTATAATTTTTGCTACTCTCAGTACCTCACATAAGTAGAATCACATGGTATTTGTTTTTTTATACCCAGCTTATTTCACTTAGCATAATGCCCTCTGCCACTATAAACATGGGTACACAAATATCTCTTCAAGACCTGTTTTCCATTCTTTTGGGTTTATAGCCGTAAGTGGAATTGCTGGATCATATGGTAATTCTATTTTTAATTTTTTGAGGAACTGCTATACTGTTTTCTGTAGCAACTATGCCATTTTATATTCCTACCAAGAGTGCACAAGGCTTAATTCCAATTTTTCCACATCTTCACCAACACTTGTTATTTTCTGGGTTTTCTTGGTTTTTTTGTTTTTTACAGTACCCATCGTAATGGCTAATGGCTGTCAGGTAGTATATCTCACTGTATTTGATTTGCATTTTGATTAGTGATATTGAACATTTGTGAATGTGTTTAAAACTACTGTACATCTAAGATGGTTAAGATGGTAAATTTTATCTGTATGTTACCAAAATTTTAGAAATTAGGAAAAAAAGTAATCTATCCTCAATGAAAAACCATTAATCAGAATCCCCTACCATATAAAAAGCATTATAGACCATGACCAAACGGGATTTATTCCCAAAATACAAGAATGCTTCGACATATAAAAATCAATCAATGTAATACATTAACAGAATGAAGCAGGGGAAAAACACATGATCATCTCAATTGATGCAGAGGAAGCATCTGACAAAACTCAACACACTTCTATAATAAAAATATACAACAAACTAAAAATAGAAAGGAACTACTCAAACCTAATAAAAGCCATATATAAAAAACCCACCACTAACATCATATTCAATAGTGAAGGATTGAAGGCATTTCCTCTAAGATCAAGAACAAGAGAAGGATGTCATTTTCATCACTTCCATTCAACACAGTATTAAAAGTTTTAGCCAGGCTAAATAAGGCAAGAAAAAGAAATAAACGTATTCAAATTGAGAAGGAAAAATAAAATTAACTCTTCAGAGATAACATGACCTTATATGTAGAAAACTCCAAACATTCACACTAAAAAGAAAAAAAAAACTGTTAGAATAATAAATTCAGTAAAGTTGCAGTATGCAAAATCAACACAGAGAAATCAGTTATGTTTCTCTACACAAACAATTTAGAACAATATGAAAAGGCCTTCCCAGGGTCATGAATTGAAATATTTAATATTGTTGAGGTATCAATACTACCCAAAGTGGTCAATAGAGTCAACATAATCCTTATCAAAATCCCAATGATCTTTTTTTTTTTTTTTGCACAAATAGAAAAATCTATCCTGCCCAAGGTAATTTACAGATTCAATGCCATCCCCATTAAGCTACCAATGACTTTCTTAACAGAATTGGAAAAAACTACTTTAAAGTTGATATGGAACCAAAAAAGAGCCCATATTGCCAAGACAATCCTAAGCCAAAAGAACAAAGCTGGAGGCATCACACTACCTGACTTCAAACTATACTACAAGGCTACAGTAACCAAAACAGCATGGTACTGGTACCAAAACAGAGATACAGACCAATGGAATAGAACAGAGCCCTCAGAAATAATACCACACATCTACAACCATCTGATCTTTGACAAACCTGACAAAAACAAGAAATGGGGAAAGGATTCCCTATTTCATAAATGGTGCTGGCAAAACCGGCTAGCCATATGCAGAAAGCTGAAACTGGATCCCTTCCTTACGCCTTATACGAACATTAATTCAGGATGGATTAAAGACTTAAATTTAGACCTAAAACCATAAAAACCCTAGAAGAAAACCTAGGCAATACCATTCAGGACATAGGCATGGGCAAGGACTTCATGACTAAAACACCAAAAGCAATGGCAACAAAAGCCAAAATTGACAAATGATATCTAATTAAACTAAAGAGTTTCTGGCACAGCAAAAGAAACTACCATCAGAGTGAACAGGCAATCTACAGAATGGGAGAAAATTTTTACAATCCACTCATCTGACAAAGGGCTAATATCCAGAATCTACAAAGAACTTAAATTTACAAGAAAAAAATCAAACGACCCCATCAAAAAGTGGGCAAAGGATATGAACAGACACTTCTCAAAAGAAGACATTTATGCAGCCAACAGACACATGAAAAAATGCTCATCACTGGCCAGCCATCAGAGAAATGCAAATCAAAACCACAATGAAATACCATCTCACACCAGTTAGAATGGCAATCATTAAAAAGTCAGGAAAACAACAGGTGCCAGAGAGGATTTGGAGAAACAGGAATGCTTTTACACTGTTGGTGGGAATGTAAACTAGTTCAACCAGTGTGGAAGACAGTGTGGTGATTCCTCAAGGATCTAGAACTAGATATACCATTTGACCCAGCCATCCCATTACTGGGTATATACCCAAAGGATTATAAATCATGCTGCTATAAGGACACATGCACACGTATGTTTATTGCAGCACTATTCACAATAGCAAAGACTTGGAGCCAACCCAAATGTCCATCAATGACAGACTGGATTAAGAAAATGTGGCACATATACACCATGGAATACTATGCAGCCATAAAAAAGGATGAGTTCATGTCTTTTACAGGGACATGGATGAAGCTGGAAACCATCATTCTGAGCAAACTATTGCAAGGACAGAAAACCAAACATCGCATGTTCTCACTCAGAGGTGGGAACTGAACAATGAGAACACATGGACACAGGGTGGAGAACATCACACACTGGGGCCTGCTGGCGGGTGGGGGAAGGGGGGAAGGATAGCATTAGGAGATATACCTAATGTAAATGATGAGTTAATGGGTGCAGCACACCAACATGACACATGTATACATAAGTAACAAACCTGCACATTATGTACATGAACCCTAGAACTTAAAGTAAAATTAAAAAAAAGAAAAAGAAAAATCTATCCTAAAATTCATGTGGAATCTCAATGCTGAATAGCCAAAACAATCCTGAAAAAGGTCTCACTTTCCAATTAAGAAACTTAATAAAAAGTTACAGTAATCAAAACAGTATGGCATAAAGAGACATTTAGACCAGTGAAACAGAACAGGTAACCTAGAAATAAATTTGTTAATATATGGCCAAATAATTTTTTTGTGAGAGTGACAAGATCATTCATTAAGAACACTATTTTCAAAAAGTAGTGCTGGGAAAACTGGATATTCACATGCAAAAGTATGACTGGGTTTTTTACTAATACAAAAATTAACTCAAAATGGATCAAAGACCTAAGCATAAAAGCTACACGTATAACAACTCTTCAACAATTCTGTGCATCAAAAGACACTATCAACACAGTGAAAAGGCAACACATGGGATGGGAAAAATATTTGCAAAACATATTATCTTAGTAGGGACTGATATCCAGAATCTATAAATAACTCATACAACAACAACAACAACCACCACCAACCTGATTAAAAAAGGGCAAAGGACGTGAATAGAAATTTCCCCAAAGAAGATATACGAATGGCCAATAAGCACACAAAAGGATTCTCAGTATTACTAAGCATTAGGGAAATACAAATCAAAACTATAATGAAGGCTGGGCACGGTGGCTCACACCTATAATCCCAGCACTTTTAGAGGTTGAGGCCAGCAGATCACCTGAGGTCAGGAGTTGGAGATCAGCCAGGCCAACTCAGTGAAACCCCATCTCTACTAAAAATACAGAAATTATCTGGGTGTGGTGGTGCACACCTGTAATCGCAGCTACTCGGGAGGCTGAGACAGGAGCATCGCTTGAACCTGGGAGGCAGAGGTTGCATAAGCCGAAATCGCGCCATTGTACTCCAACCTGGGCAACGCTCCATATCAAAAAAAAGAAAAAAAAAAAAAAACTACAATGATATTCTATTTTACCCATGTTAGAATGGCTACTATCAAAAAGACACAAAATATCAACCATTGGTGAGGATGTAAAAAACTAGAACCCTTATACAATCCTGGTGGAAATGAGTGTAAAGTAAATATAAAACAGTATGGCAATTCTTCAAAAAATTAAAAATACAATTATATGGTCCAGCAATCCCATTTCTAGATCACACAAAAGAATTGAAAGCTGGGCCTCAAAGAGGTATTTGTGTACCCATGTTCATAACAGCATTATTCGTAAGAGTTAAAAAGTGAAAACAACCCTAATGTCCATTGATGGATAAATGAACAAAAGATGGTATAGATATACAATAGAGTACTATCCAACCTTAAAAAGGAAGGGAATTCTGACACATGCTGCAACATAGATGAACATTGAAAATACTATGCTAAGTGAAATAAGCCAGGCACAAAAAAGATACATACTGTATGATTCCACACATATGAGTTACTTTGTCAAATTCAGAGACAGAAAGGAGAATGGTGGTTGCCTGAGACTGAGAGGAGGAAGGAATGCAGAGTTACTGTTTAAGGGGTACAGAGTTTAAGTTTGGGAAGATGAAAAAGTTAGGGAGGTGGATGTTGGTAACAACTGTGCAACAATGCGAATGTTCTTAATGCCACTGAAATTTACACTTTAAAAATAGTTAAGTTTTATGTTAAGTTAAAAATGTTAAAGTTAAGTTAATGTTTAAAAATGTTAAATTTTATGTTATGTATACTTTGCCACAATAAAAAAATTTTTTTTAATCTATAGTTTGGGGGCACTAAAACTTATAAACCTGTAGCATTTTGTAAATTACATCTGGTACCAACTTGCTACAGTTACAATGCCTGCATATAGTTTACTGAAAGTTTAGTGCTTCTTCACTTCCAACATTAGCTTTATGGTTTATAATTTCTATGTATATCACTGCCAGCTGCTCAAGTAACTGCACTTTCCCTGTTTCCTACATTGCTGTGGCTACCAAATCAAAAACTATAAAACCAAAAAGAACTATAATCATATCAAAATTTTTTAAATGATTTTAAATGTAAATTTTTATCACTCCCTAATAAGAAATACTAATGTGGCTTGCAGGAAGTCAAGTGCAGAGACATATAATTAAACATTTCAAGGGCAACTATCAAACTACTACTAAACTCTGTGTGCACGTGTGTGTGTGTGTGTGTGTGTGTGTGTGTGTGTGTGTTGGTGAGAAGGTTCCTGCGAATGTTTACAGTTGTTAGCAAAGTGGCCCTGGCTATGGGACTGGGTTGTGGGAAAATTATATAAGGTATCAGACTTGAGAACATTTTACCACACTTTAAAAAATCTCTACTGATCAAAAAAATACAAGTATATCAGCATACGAAAAGATCACATGAAATGGGTGAAGTTTCTCTAGGAAATTCAAAGTTCACAAACTTGGCTGTTTATGTAAAACTATAAAGCTACTTCTGAATTACTTTTTTGTGACATTTTCAATTAAACAATGCAGTTGTGGAACACTACTTTATATTGCATAGTACAGCAGCCCAAGTCACAGCACATTCATATCATAAGAAATTAGTACTAAGGAATAAAAATGTGCCTAATGTCCTTATCTATTTACCTCCCAAACACAGGCACTTTCCAACTAAGAAAACAGGAGAATACTGTATCATAAAATACCAAAAGCTTGAAATATTGCTTAGGCCCTTGGCTGACTTTACAAAACAGGCAAGATTTGAGGGTGTCACAAGAATACATTTCAGCTCAAGGAGTAATTAGTTTTACAATTCATTCATTCCACAAATATTTTTATGTGCTTTGTAATTCATTTATATCAGGAGTATTTTTTATGATGCCTATTACATGTGAAGTTCAGTGCTACCGCTTTGGAGATCGCGAAAAGGCTGCTCTGGTATAACAGAAAAAAAAATGGTCTTGGATTGTGCTCAGATCCATCACCTGTCTAATCATAAAGTAAGTTATTTAACAGCCCTTATAAAAACTACTAGGATAACATGAGATACAGATGCAAGACCCCAACACCGTATCTACACATCTAACAAATACATGCAGAACTTAAGAAAGATGATACAAACAAAAATTCTGGCCTCAAAAGCATACTATCTGTTAAAGGAGATGAGCAATGAACATAATTTTACTGCTAGGTAAAAAGCAATACACTGTTAAAAATAATAAAATGCTTAAAGAATTCAATAAGGAAACAAGTACTTCACCTTGAGAAGAAGCAATCATTTGATCTGGGTCTAAAAGCACAGGGATGATTTGGCTATGCGGGGATCAGGAGAGAAAAAACAAGATGAATAATGTAAAAGTGGAAAAACGTTTTATTAAAAATGTATAACTGAGGAAATCATAGAGAATCAAAGAAAGACGAAGCAACTCCATTTGGCTACAAGAAGATCTACGTGGAAGAATTTAGAAAGTTGAAAATTAAACGTAAACGAACTAGGGCTAGATTATAAATGGCATTCAATCTCAAATTAAGGCATTTGAAATAAAAGCATCTCAACTATGCTGAAGGAAGAAAACCTGGTGAAAGTACATAAAATAAATTAGAAAATGGAGAAAGGATATGTGGATAGACAGTCAAAAGGCTACTACAGCAGTCCAGGCAAGAGATACTAAAGACCTAAACTACAGTAATTATAAGAACCGAAGAGCAAGGAAGTGATATGAGATTTGACGGCAATGGATCAACAGAAATGGTTGTTGGAAGCAAAGTAGAGGAACGATTACAAGAAAACCTACATGATTGTAAGGATGAAGATATTGTTAATATAAATGAGGAAAAATATCAACTAATGAGACTAGGAAGTCAAGCACAACAAGAACTCCATTATAGTGAAATTCTAACTTACTTTTACTTGCACGTATGTGTGTCTGTAGATAAGACAGGTATATATATATTCATATATATGCACACTTTTGTTTTTTGCAGAAAGAATTATACACAAATAAACTGTACATAGCTTATAACTGGTATCTTGACAGTTTTGTAACTTGTCAGGAAAGAATGTTTAAACATAAGGAATAAAATGTAACAAATACTGAAAAAGTGTATCTACTTTAGAGAAACAATATGCTTAGACAAAGATAGTTTCTCTAAAGATAATCATGTTCCATTCTATTCAACTCTGACACAAAGAATTAATTTTACTCATTTTTTAAAGAGCTCTTTAATGCAACAAAAAAGAGTGTAATGTTTCAAAAGTTCAAACCATAGTTTACACTTACTCTCTGTAACTCCCACTTCTCAATAAGGTGTTCCACTTCACCACCAAGAACTGTAGTGTTAGAGTCATTCAAGAGCAGGAATCCATTTTTTATGTCAACAATGCCTGAGAGCTTAACTTTAGTTCCAGGTGGTGTGTTCAGGCTAAAGCAAAGAGAAAAGTGTTAAAAACATATTGAAGCTGAGAACACATGGACACAGAGAGGGGAATGACACACACTGGGGCCTGTCCAGGGGTGGGGTAGTGGGAGGGAGAGCATTAGGAAAAATAGCTAACGCATGCTGGGCTTAATAGCTAGGTGACGGGTTGATAGGTACAGAAAACCACCATGACACATATTACCTGTGTACATCCTACCTATGTACACTGAAACTTAAAAAAAAAAAAAAAATTGACACTCTTTCCCAAAACTGGAATTCAGTCTCATATTGTGACCTAATCAGGTTCTTCAAAATGAACTAACACCAAAACTAATTTTTCAGGAGGCTGACTATATCATATAAATACACCACCAGAGAGGAAGTTAGAAGACCAGGAAAAAGATTTTTTTTTTTTTTTAAAAAAAGACAGAGCCTCCCACTGTTGCCCAAACTCCTCAAGTGCAGTGGGCAGTGGCACAATCTCGGCTCACTGAAACCTCTGTCTCCCGGGTTCAAGTGATTCTCCTGTCTCAGCCTCTCGAGTAGCTGGGATTATAGGCATGCACCACCACGACCAGCTATTTTTTGTATTTTTAGGAGAGACAGGGTTTCACTATGTTGGCCAGACTGGTCTCCAACTCACGACCTCAGGTGATCCACCCGCCTCAGCCTCCCAAAGTGCTATAGGATTATAGGCATGAACCACTGCATCTGGCCAAGATTGTCATTTTCTATCTCAATGACAAAGAAATGAGCTTTAGTTTTCACTTGCAAAAGAAAAAAAAAGGTGGACAATAACCACATGTCACCAACTTGTGATAAAGACATGATAAATAGAATAAAAATATAAAATACTTTTTCGATTATGCTATGCTATATAAGATTTGACATTTTTTCCTCTGAGCTTTAGCTGTGCACAGCAAAAAATACTGTTTGTTTGTTACAAAGTTGAATTTCAATACAGAAGATCTCTGATGAGTAATAAACCTAAAAATTTAACATCTATATGAGCCATAGTGATTCATACAAAATGCTTTTTTTGTTATCCATCAAGTCAAAAATCAAATGAAAGTTATTTATGCACTAATTTTAAAAGGATTTTTATACGCTATTTTTTAAGCTATTTATACACTAACTTTAAAAGAACATTTCTATAGTAGGCTAATAGTATCAAATTTAGGGCAAGCATCACACCATGACTTGTCTTATAGAAAACCAGAGACAAAATGTTTACCCTCTTAACCCTTTGGCAAAGGAAAACAGGGAAAGAAATCTATTTTGTCACTTAGGTCTGTTCTAAAATAAAAGCATATACACCAAGCCCCACCCATCTCTTCTCACATACAGCAAGAAGTACTGCAAATAGTAATTCTAAGGTAAATACTTAGGATAAATTAGAAAATTATTCTGAAATGGCTTTGCATTGTTCACATCTTAAAATCTCATAAAATTCACCACATGCTAGTATATTCAAAGGCCAATCAGTGAAAATGCTAACATCACCGGCCTTTTTTGGAGAAAAATAATTAATAAAATAATTATTAACAAGAAGAAATAAAGGATGTCTGATTTTAAAGCTTCAAAGAGCGCATAGAGAGTAAGGTGGATTACATATTAAAAATTATTCTGTACATCTTGTATATATACAATTTTTATATATCAATGCTATCTCAATAAAGCCATTAAAAATTATTTTGAGGGTCCCAAGCTCAATCATTTTTAGTGATCAATCACAATTGACAAAATGAATGGTCATAAACAGCCTTGCCTAACCTAACCTAAGTAGAGAGTTCTGTGGTGGTAAATGTAGTAAACTTAGAACCATCTATTAGCCTTCAAGATCAGCAACAGTTGAATACAATTACAATAGTGAAGAAGGGTTCCCAATTCCAGACAATCAGCAAATTCAGATTTTCATAACTCTTACAGTCAAGGTACAGGGATAAATAAAAATAAGCACCAAGGACACCAGGCTACTGTACTCTTTACCTCCAAAGAAACTGCTAATGAGTTAGATTTTACCTAAGACCTAGGTAGTCAAGTTATTTGAAGCTGGACCTACAATTTCATTGAAACAATCGATAGTCTTGCCAGATTAAATTCAAGTTCCATTCCCACAAAAGAAAATAGGGGCTAAATTTTTATTTTTATTTGTGTTGATGTTGTAATTATACATATTGTGGGGGTACATGTGATATTTTGACACATATATACAATGTGTAATGATCAAATCAGGGTAAATGAGATATCTATTACCTCAAACATTTTTCTTTGCTGAGAACATTACGAATCTACTCTTCTAATTATTTTGAAATATTCAATAAATTACTGTTAACTATAGTCACCCTATTATGCCACTGAACACTAAATCTTATTCCTTCTATCTAACTGTATTTTTGTACCCATAAACCAACCCCTCCTTATCATTCACTCTCCACTATCCTTCCTGGCTGCCATTTTACTGTCTGCAGGAGATCAGGTTTTTTTAGTTCCCACATGACATATCATGCAATATTTGTCTTTCTGTGCCTGGTTTATTTCACTTAACACAATGCTCTCCAGTTCTATCCCTGTTGTTGCAAATGACAAGATTTTATTCTTTTTTATGGCGGAATAATATTCCATTATCTATATACATATATATACATATCACATTTTCTTTATCCTTCAACCAATGATGCACACTTAAGTTGATTCCATTATCTTGGGTATTGTGAATAGTGCTGCAATGAAAATGGGAGTGCAGATGTTTCCTCGATATGCTGACTTCCTTTCTTTTGAATACATATCCAGCAGTCGGACTGCTATGTCAAATGCTATTTCTATTTTTAGTTTCCTTAGGAGCCACCATACTGTTTTCCATGGTGTTTTTACTAATTTACATTCCAATCAGTGGTCTTTGAGCATTCCTCTTTCTCTGCATCCTCAAGAGCATTTGCTATTGTCTTAGTCTATTTGTGTTGCTATAAAGGAATACCTGAGGCTGGGTAATTTATAAAGAAAGGTTTATTTGGCTCATAGTTCTGCAGGCTGTACAAGCAGCATGGCATCAGCATCCAATTCTGGTGAGTGTTTCAGGTTGCTTCCACTCATGGCAGAAGGCAAAGGGGTATATGCAGATAACATGACAAGAGCAAGCAAAAGAGAGAAGAGGGAGGTGCCAGGCTCTTTTTAACAACCAGCTCCCGCAGGAAGTAATAAAGTAAGAACTCATTCACTGAAAGGATGGCACCAAGCCATTCATGAGGGCTCTGCCCCTCCATGACCTAAATACTTCGCACTAGGCCCCACCTCCAACACTGGGGATCAAATTCCAATAGAGGGTTTGGAGGGTCAAATATCCAAACTATAGCAGTTATTTTCTGTCTTTTTGATTATAGGCATTCTAACTGTGAGATAATTTCTCACTGTAGTGATGCTGAGTATTTTTTCATATGCCTGTTGGCCATGTGCATGTCTTCTTTTGAGAAATGTCTATTCAGGTCTTTTATCAAATTTTAATTGGATTTTTTGTTTTTGTTTTTGTTTTTGTTTTTGTCTTTTTTGCTATTATTTGAGCTCCTTATATATTCTGGATATTAATCCCTTGTCAAATGGATAGTTTGCAAATATTTTCTCCCATTCTGTAGGTAGTCTCCTCACTTTGTTCATTGTTTCCACTGCTGCGCAGAAGTTTTTTAGTTTGATATAATCCCAATTGTCTATTTTTACTTATGTTGCCTATGTTTTTGAGGTCTTACCCAAAAAATTATTGCCCAGACCAATGTCTTGAAGCATTTCCCCAATGTTTTCTTCTAGTAATTTCATAGTTTTAGGTCTTATATTTAAGCCTTTTTTTAAATTTATTTTTGAGCTGGAATTTTGCTCTTGTCACACAGACTGGAGTGCAATGGTGTGATCTCAGCTCACTGCAAACTCTGCCTCCTGGGTTCAAGTGATTCTCCTGCTTCAGCCTCCCAAGTAGCTGGGATTACAGGTGTGTGCCACCATTTTTCACCATTTTTCACATTTTCACCATGACCTCCCAAAATGCTGGGATTACAGGCATGAGTCACCATACCCAGCCACATTTAAGTTGATTTTTGTATATGGTGAGAGATGGGAATTTCATTATTCTACATATGGTTATCTAGTTTTCCTAGCAGCATTTATTAAAGAGACTATCCTTTTGCCAATGTATGTTCTTGATGCCTCTGTTGAAAATGAGTTGGCTGTAAGTATGCGGATTTATTTCCGGGTGCTCTATTCTCTTCCATTGGTCTATGTGTCTGTTTTTATGCCAGTACCATGTTGTTTTGGTTACTATAGATTTCTAGTGTAATTTGAAATCAGGTAACATGATACCTCCAGCTTTGTTCTTTTTACTCAGGGACTAAAATTTTAACACAATTTTTACTATCACCTTCAGAACCACAATTAATTCTTATTCAGAAAGTATATTTTGGTTTAGTTAATATTTTCATTGGTACCCAAAGGTTCCTTTAATCTCACTTTACTGCAATAAAGAAAAAAAAAGCTGCTTTAATGACGAGTGAAGAGCATATGACGATAATTTTTTCAGTTGTCAAGTTGCAATAAATTCAACAAGGGATGACAGTAGACAGCATTGGGCAGATTGGGCAGTGCCCTACACTCAGGGCTGACCTTGTGTTTTTATTCCTTAGAGAAATATACAGCCATAAAATTGGAGAATGAGCCATTATGTGGCAAGTCTTTCTTCTGAGTCATCTGTGAGGCTCCCTTGCAAGGTGTGTGACTGAATTTGACATAGGAATTTGAAAAGCTGTTTCTACACAAAAGTAGGAATCCTACTCTTCAAAAAGAAGACAACATAATCACAAAGTCAACAAATCTCCCTGTGGGTATAGAAATCAACATTTTAGACAAACATATGTCTTCTGAGGAGGGGGTCTCATTTACCAGAGGCAGACACCAGATGAAAGAAGAAAAAAGAAGCGAAATCACTGAAAAGATCATACAAGGCCTCAACCTACCACATTTTCTCTCGCATACCTACTATTCTAAATCACCTAAGCTCCAGCAAATGTAACTTCTCACTCTTTCTGTTGTCAGAACACTGTGTCTCTGCATGTACTATTTCCTCCCCGCACCTTAAAATACCTACTCATATTTTAACACCACTCCTGGTTACCCCAGGCAGAAGTAATTTTCGAGACTCTTAGTCCTTTCAGTTTACATATTTCTTACAATATTTGTATACTTATGTGCCTACTTCATTGGCGTATGAGCTACTAAGAGGCTGAAATCTAAACCTCATTTGCCTTTGTACCTTCAGCACTGGATTAAAGGGCTAGAACACCTGATAAATGCCTGCTCAAGAGAAAAGTATGGTATAGGAGTTTATATTAAGTGAAAAAGCTCAGAGGAGCCTGAGCTGCAAAGGTGAGCATATAAAATGACAAAGAATACCAAAAAAGGCAGGTGGGAGGAGGGCTGCAAATGTCTAGTGAAAGTTTCCACCTCAGAAAAGAGCTCAGAATGGCCAAACGGAAATACCAAGAATAGAGGGGACACTTTCCCTTCCTTCTCATTGCTCTCCTCCATTCCACTGGGCATGGCTCTAAAATTTTCTTATTAAAATAACCAAATGCAGGATTTGGAAAATCATTCCCAATGATTTCCTAGGAAATGACTAAAGTCAGTCACATACCTCCCTGATTTCAGTCATTCCCTAGGAAAATTCATTAGCCTATAAAACTCTGCAAGAACATTAAACAGTGTGATGGACACACTATTATACACACAGTTAGCTACTCAACTGTCAAGGATGAAACCATATTTTTTAAAATTCTGTTTGTTCTAAACAATTGAGTGACCTAAAGTATGTGACAAAACTGAAAAGATTACTTTCATGCAAGAACACCATAAATTTGTTTTTATAATTAACATTCAATCAAGAATGTAACTACTTAACTATTTTTTTATTTTTATTTTATTATATATATATATATTTGAGACAGAGTCCCGCCCTGTCACCCAGGCTGGAGTGCAAAGGTATGATCTCAGCTCACAGCCACCTCCGCCTACCAGGTTCAAGCTATTCTCCCGCCTCAGCCTCCCAAGTAGCTGGGATTACGTACCTGCCACCATGCATGGCTAATTCTTATATTTTGTAGAGACAGGGTTTCACCATGTTGGCCAGGCTGGTCTTGAACTCCTGACCTCAGGTGATCCGCCCGCCTTGGCCTCCCAAAGTGCTGGGATTACAGGCTTGAGCCACCGTGCCTGGCCATATATTCTTAACTATTTTTATACAGATGAAGCAGAAATGCACAAAAGCTCTATAATTTCATCTCAAAAGTTGTAACACACAATTAAGGGTCCATTCCTCCTTTTCAAAATTCTTAAATCATTCCAATTGAACAGCACCTTCAACATTCTGTAACAAATACACAAAAGAAAGTGCCAATCACCTTATTTTTGACATGTAACTAAATTCTACTGCTGTGCAACTTATATGACCATCAGTCATCTGCAATCGCAGCATCCTTGGTGCAGCCTGAGATTCTTCGTTATCCTTTGGTGCAGCAACATTGCGAATTTTTTGAATTTGCAAAACACATGGACCTTCGAGCTGTCAAAACAGAAAAGAATAAAAATCACTTTCTAGTCATGAAACTCTATTCAGGGCTGTGTTTTCATTTATAGTGTTTCTCTTTTCCATAATAGTCATGCTTTATGATTTATAATAACTTCAATTAAGATTGAAACTGAAATTATATATTATCAAGTTTTTTCTTTGTTTTGGTATTGAAAGAGAAAATTTCAAAAAGGTCTCCTGAAGAACAATATTTTTAAATAATTCTGAATTCATTTTCAGAAGGTAATGAGAAAAGAAAACCCTAGGAAAACAGTTATATTTCTGCATGAAAGGTATATTTATTGATGTTGTTAGTCTTATGTACTCTAAATCATACACATAAATCCAGCTTCTCCCTCCTTTTACATTAAGGGACATTTTGAAAATAAAGAACTTTGCAGTTTTTTTAAGGGAATCAAATTTATGGCAGCAGTCCAAAAGAATGCTTTCTGGACCGGGGGTAGTAGCTCACACCTGTAATCCCAGCACTTTGGGAGGCCGAGGCAGGTGGATTACCTGAGGTCAAGAGCTTGTGACCAGCTGGGCCAACATGGTGAATCCCTGTCTCTACTAAAAATACAAAAATTAGCTGGGTATGGTGGCGTGCACCTTAATCCCAGCTACTCAAGAGGCTGAGGCAGCAGAATCACTTGAATCCGGGAAGTGGAAGTTGCAGTGAGCCCAGATCAAGCCATTACACTGCAGCCTGAATGACAGAGCGAGACTCCATCTCAAAACAACAACAACAACAATAACAAAAGAATGTTTTCTGTTCAGACATCAAGTTTAAAGTGCTTCCTCTTCTGGTATACATGAAGCATACAATACCACCAAAACCATAAAAAGTTCAAGAAGTATGAGTTGTAATTGACATATTTTCACATTTTCCTTTTTAAAATAAAAATTTTAATTTAACTTTGATATTAAATCTAATGCTGTATTATATGTGTTGGCCAAATTTCAAAGATAAAAATAAAATAGAGTGAAGTTGAGAAATAACAGTAAAATCTGCTTATGTGTCTGAAAAATAAATTTAACTAAAGTGACAATTTCTACATCTTTAGCATCATACCTTAGGGGAAAAAGGCTGTTTTAAAATTAGGCTTTTAAGTAAAATATTTCTGTGCGTATTAATTTATATTTTCAGCAAAGAGAAATGTGAAATGATTGACAAATATTTACACTACATTTCCTGAGCAAGCATGTTCCCAAGTTGAAAATTTTCTACTCCATATTTACCAGTATTTTGCCAAAAAATGAATAATTTTGTTATTATAAATTTAGGCCTAGAGAATATAATTAGAAAAGAGAATCTAAAATTTCACCAAATTTTCACTTAAGAAAAAAAATTTCAAGTTGAAGCAAGTCCGAAACTCTTAACAAGTATAGATAAGCTGCTAATTCAGGATGAACTTTTTCTTTGGCTTTTGTTAATGCCATTAAAATAAGGACATTTAAATTAAATCATAGGCATGTTATGGTTATTATAGCTCATAATTCTGTTTATTTTGGTATCCCATATTTTTAGTCCAGGCACTGACAAATATCTAGCCTATGCTTTCCAATACAATCCTCCAGCCACATGTAGCTATTTAAATTTGCATTTAAATTAAAATTAAGTGAAATTAAAAATTGTTCAATCATACTAGCCATATTTCAAGTGTTCTATATATGCAGAGCACAGAGTTAGACCACTTTCATCACTGCAAAAAACCCACCACACAGTTTGTGATGATCTAAGCCTATGTGTTCCAAAATGAGTCCAAAATGAGACTCATGCATCCTAGGCACCGCACTTCCATTCAAATGTAGGAGGGAAACATTTGTTTTTATTTGATTCAATTAAGATTGAAACTGAAATTATATATTATCAAGTTTTTTCTTTGTTTTGGTAGTCAAAAAATTCCAACTTTACCAGTATTCGATTCCTGGAGAAACAACGGCACCCTTATTCAATCCATACAACACAGGTCACTAGGCATCTTCATGGAATTCTGGGAGTTCTGCGTCCCCTGGGTGTTGGCATGACACCTTCTCTTGTTTGCTTTCAATGTGTTGTGACAAACTGCCTTTTCTTTGTGCACAGTTAAGTGGACATATGTATTACATTACCTAGTTTCACCCACTAATGCTCACAAAATGGACATCACTTTAAAAGATTCTGTCAAAGGAACACGAATTGAAGACAATGCCAATGATGCAAATGCAGGGCAGGAACACGACTGTTTTGGTGATCTCCTACATCTGGTTGACTACGAGAACAAAGATCTGGGGAATGAAGGATAGGGAGGAACACCTGCCCCCAAATGCTGATTTCCAAGCAAGTAGCCAGTTTACTTATGTAATTAATCCTGCTCCTGGCCTCTCCACCTCTTTTTGTGGATTAAATAGTGGCTCCACCAAAAGACAAATCCAACTGGAACCTATAAACGTGACCTCGTTTGGGAACAAGGTTCTTTTCAGATGTAATTAGGGTAAGGATCTAGGGATGAGAACACTGTGAATTACAGTGGGCCCTAAAGCCAATGATGAGTGTCCTTAGAAGAGAAGGGGAAACAAACACAGAGAGACAGGGTATAAGGACCAAGTCAAAATGAAGGCAGAAATTAAAGTTACACATCTACAAGCCAAAAAAGACCAAGGACTACTACAGCTACCAAAAGCTAGGAGAGAAGCATGGAACTGATACTCCCTCAGAGCCTCCAAAAGGAAGCAACCCTGCTGACACTTTAATTTTAAACTTCTGGCCTACAAAACTGTGAGAAAATTAATTTCCATTGTTTTAAGTCACCAAGTTTGTGGTAATTTGTTACAGCAGCCTCAGATAACTAATATACCCACTCATGGAATGAGTTACCTGATTGCAAAGGAAATACTGTATATTGGCCTCAGCCTCATTCATCTTCCTCTTGAGATCCAGCCTAGCTAGGGAACATGAGGGAGGGGGCACTTATTCAGCCTCCTCACTGGATTGGCACTTCCATGAGTGAGTGTACAAGCCTACATGTTCTGTGGTTCAGTTAATGCGTCCATTTGGCTGTCCCACTAAGCCACATCTTCAAAATACATTTTAATCAGTAATAAAGTTATTTTGGCCCAAATATGCCACTCTTGTACTTGTTAACTGGTTCAAAAGCAAAGTAGAAAAGGAGGTATTATTTATTAGATCCTCCTGAGAAACCCATAGATTTTACAGAATCTCTTGTCACTTCTTAATTTGAATCACCAAGCCTTAAGTTAGTAGTTCCACAATTCAGAAATATTCTATAAGTAAACCAGTATATATAATGATTTTTTTCATTATTCTGCTTACAATATTCAGTTTCTTATACTCTGTAGTTAAAACATAGGGAAGTAATGGACCTAGATAAAATATACACAATAAATTTTTTTTAATGTTATGGTTCTAAGATCCTAAATCCTGAATCTAAAATCATCTTAAGGCCAGGTGTGGTGACTCACACCTGTAATACCAGCACTTCGGGAGACGGAGGTGGGTGGCTCTCTTGAACCTAGGAGTTTGAGACCAGCCTGGGCAACATAGGGAGACCCCATCTCTACAAAAAATACAAAAATTAGCCAAGCATGGTGGTGTGTGCTTGCAGTCACAGCTACTTGGGAGGCTGAGATGGCAGGATCTCTTGAGCCTGGGAGGTGGAGGCTACAGTGAACCATGATTGTGCCACTGCACTCTGGCCCAGGTGACCAAAAAAAAAAAAAGTGTCTCAAAAAAAAAAACAAATTATCTAAAACATCCACAAAAATAGACAAGAATTAACTTCAAAATCTTTCTTCAATTACTGTTAAGAGCAACTCCAAAGTAAAAAAAAAAATACCAATTTCAAATGAAAATAATAAAAAGGATTAATCTTGATCACACAAGTGTTATTTAATGTCTGATTTTCTCTTTTGTATTAGTATAAGAAACAATCAAATGAAAATACTCTAAAAAATTTTAATGGCTTAGAATGTTGTATCATTGCACCTCCAGGTAAGCATGTCTAACTCTAATAAACAATATTAAGTATCTGCTACAAATATTCTCTCAGGGCATTAATCCACGCATCATTCCTTCTTCTCCCGAGGTAGATGAATACCTCTGTCATCTAAACTCCTAACTAGTCATACCAACTGATATGAAATATCAGATTTAAATGCTTGTGTAAGTTTATTAATTTATTGATCATAGTAAGTAACATTCTTGTGTATCAATCAGACTCTCCAAAGCCTGGATGACAGGGGACTAATTCTCTACAGTATAATCGCATCTGGATAAACACTTAAAACAATTTTTTTTCTTAACTCTAGAAACCATTTAAGATACTTAGCCTGAAAATACATGCCAGCCATTTATTTTTATAATCTTTTTATTATTATTACTATTTTTTGAGATGGAGTCTCACTCTGTCGCCCAGGTTGGAGTGCAATGGCTTGATCTCAGCTCCCTGCAACCTCCACCTCCCAGGTTCAAGTGATTCTCCTTCCTCAGCCTCCCTAGTAGCTGGGATTACAGGTGTGAGCAACCACACCCAGCTAATTTTTGTATCTTTTTTAGTAGAGACGGGTTTAGCCATGTTGGCCAGGCTGGTCTCAAACTCTGGACCTCAGGTAATCCACCCACCTTGGCCTTCCAAAGTGCCAGGATTACAGGCGTGAGCAACCACACCTGGCCTGTTTTTGAATCTTATTAATTCTCTTGAGAAATAAATTTCTCAGTCTGTATACCTAACAACATAAACATCACATTCTCCATCAACCCCATAAATAAACCATATACCCAAAAGGAATATATGAGTATGATTCAGTTCCAATCAATGTTCCATCATTATTGCAAAGTAGATTAAAATTAAGAGAAAATGAAATAGTTTCATCTTCCATAGTTCTTTTACCTACAAAGTCATAATTCATTTCCTTCTCTACCCTACCACTACTTCCAAAAGCATTTCCAGTGGCTTCAGAGGAGATTTCCTAGGGCTTATTTTTTCATCCATTCTTTTATTTTAAGGGAGGTTTTTGGCTAAATTATTGACATCTTTACCTTAAGGCCCAGGCAACAGGGCAATGTTTCAAGAAAGCTGCCTTGGAAGAAGAAATACTAATTCTGCATATAGCTGCTTTAAAAGCCTAAAAGATAAGCTTTAAATAGCATTTATGATTATCTCTTTTTTTACCTAGTTTCTCTGTCAAACATCTCTTAGTATCATTTTAACACAATTTGACTTTAATAAATAAATATAAGCCAGGCGTGGTGGCTCACACCTGTAATCCCAGCACTTTGGGGGGCTGAGGTGGGCGGATCACCTGAAGTCAGGAGATGGAGACTGGCCTAACCAACATGGTGAAATGTGAAACCTTGTCTCTACTAAAAACACAAAAGTAGCCGGGCATGGTGGCAGGCACCTGTAATCCCAGCTACTTGGGAGGCTGAGGCAGGAGAATCGCTTAAACTCAGGAGGGAGAGGTTGCAGTGAGCCGAGATCGTGCCATTGCACTCCAGCCTGGGCAACAAAGAGCAAGACTCTGTCTCAGCCAATCAATAAATAAATAGAGGTGGGATAGGAAGAGAGAAAAAGTCGGATTTGTCACACACACCCTGTACCATTCTAAGTACGGTATCAGACCCAAGAAAACAAAAATAAAAAAGAACTATACGTTGTTAGAAATTTCAGAAATATTCCCAATGTCATCCATGTACGCATCTAGGGTGAAACCCAATTTGGGCTACATTTCCCTCCAGAGAAGATGTATGTTTGCCTCTGGCAGTAACAACACTGCAACTAAGAGTTTCAGCTTTGGGCTGGTGGCAAAGGGGCAAAGTTAACCTTAGCCAGCACTTTAACTCACTGTAAGTCAGTAGCACCCCCACTGGCTCAAGGCAGAAACAAGCACATATCCCTTCTGATTCAAGTGGCCAGGATTCTCACAGAGAAAGATCAAGAAAAATGAAATAATAACAAACTATCATGAGACTTACAAGGAAACAAGCTACAAAGATTGAGAAACATAAAAAAAAAATTATTTAAAAAAATTTTAAGCCCCTAAGGACTTGAGAATTTGTAATTATCAAACACAGACTACAAAATAATAAGACTAAACTAGAAAATTTATACAAAACTTTAAACCCAATAGGAACAAGTATCTTCTCAAGCATACATGTGACATTATTTACAAATACATATCAAGCCATAAAGACTCTACAAATTTCAAAATACATTTATCATTCAGTCCAAATTCTCTGATCACAACATAACTGAATTAGAAATCCATAACCAAAACAAATCTAATATTCTGTAATCAAAATAGGGAAAGAAGTAATCATAAGGTGAATTAAAAAATATTTAGAGCTAAATAATGAAAGTACCACGTATACAACTTTTATACCTGAACATATAGTTATGTTTGTAAATATGTAAATACACATATTTCCTATATAAATATAGGAGTATAGTTAAATCAGTGCTAGGAGAAAAATTAATAAAGAAAACTGAAAATAGCCGGGCTCGGTGGCTCAAGCCTGTAATCCCAGCACTTTGGGAGGCCCAGACGGGCGGATCACGAGGTCAAGAGATCGAGACCATCCTGGATAATACGGTGAAACCCCGTCTCTACTAAAAAATACAAAAAAAACCTAGCCGGGCAAGGTGGCAGGCACCTGTAGTCCCAGCTACTTGGGAGGCTGAGGCTGGAGAATGGCGTAAGCCCGGGAGGCGGAGCTTGCAGTGAGCTGAGATCCGGCCACTGCACTCCAGCCTGGGCTACAGAGCAAGACTCTGTCTCAAAAAAAAAAAAAAAAAAAAACCTGAAAATAAATAAATAAAGAGTTGAATTAAGAATTTGTCTTTTATATCATGAACAGCACTCCAAGCCAGCTCAAGAAGCAAAGCAGGCCAACAGAAATGCTGTATTTTTAATTTATTCTACTGAAATTGTTTAAAATGCTTTGTATTTATTGAAAGCTTAAATGGGTGGGTATTTGTTCACATAGCTCTACAGTACCTCGCCAGGGAGCATTCCAGTATCACGCAGGGTCATGTGATCTAGCCAAGAGCAGCCATTAACCTAGTGATTAACATGGGAGACATTGTCTTATGGAGAATGGGATGCTTAACTTTGTCAAGCACCTCAGTTACACATTTGCCTTTTCTACAATTGTACTTCCCAAGTGCTATTCTAGTAAGAGCTGATACTCATTTTAGGTACCAAACCTTTTGAGTTCAACTGATCAAACCAAAGGAAAGGTGTTGCTAGAGAAAATTACGAAAAAGGTGAAAAAGAAAAAATGGTAGTAATTGAGTAGAAAAACAATTACTCTAATTCATATGTGTATTGGTTGGTAACCAGATTTATATAAGTAGAACTGAATTGGCTAGGAAAAGAAAAACTACATGTTACTTGTTTTCCTAAGCTGTCTTTTTGAGGCTTAGTCAGTCATCGGGAAAATGTTTAGAATTGTTTCTTGCTATTAGTCCTCATTTTATGTATGTTACCCTTCAGTAAGTTCTCCCCATTTTAGTTTTTTAGGATTATTCATGTGTATTGTCTTATTTGGCTTTTGCTATATATTTTAACTTCGTTGTTAAATTTTTGTATTGTATAGTTTCTTTGGTATATCTTAACACCTATTTTTGAAAATATAAAACTAATGAGTTGAACTAAGAAGTTGAGAAAAAAAAGCAATGAGTTCAAATCAGGTAGAAGAAAAATAAATGAATCAAACTAAAAATACAATAACAACATTAACAAGTTTTATTGTAACAAAGACTAATGAAATTGATAACTGGCAAGAGTGATCAAGAAGCAAAGAGTAAAGCAAAGAGTAAAGGCACAAACCAACAATTTAAGAAATGATAACAGTAATAAGAGACATATATATTTAACAAAAAAAAAAAAAAAAAAAAAAGAACTAAGGACAGCGATCAAAATGTCCATAAACTATTAGGTTGGTGCAAAAGTATCTATGGTTTTTGCCATTACTTTCAATGGAAAAAACCGCAATTATTTTTGCACCAACCTAATAGTAAGTGGAAGGACAAAACGTGGTGTATCCATACAATGGAATATTACTCACCAATAAATAGGAAAAACTATCAACATATGCCATGTTATAGATTACCCTAAAAAATATTACACTAAATAAAAGAAGCCAGATACAACATATATATCATGTGATTCCATTCATGTGAAATACCAAGAAAAGGCAAATTTATAGAGAAAACTTAAAAGAATACACAGAATAATGTAAGACTGTATTATTATTTATTGTAAATGGTGTTTTAAAAATTGTATCTGGAATAAGAAGAATAGAATATATAGGAATAATAACATAATAATAATAACTGGCAGGTGACAGAATTACAATCAATATGCAAATATCAGCTGCCTTTCCGTGTACCAGTAACAGATGGAAAGAGTAATTTAAAAAAATTTTAAACACCATTTACAATAACAAAAATAGACAGATCCAGGAATAAAGCTTACAAAAGATGTACAGCTCATATACTTCCAATAAATTATAAAACATTATGGGAAAAATAAATGAAGAGATATATCCAGGGTTGTGCTGGAGCCAGCTCATAAAAGCTCACAAGAACTTTTTATGTACATTTCTTCCTAATTCCCTGTTCTGTGATTTCATAACATAGCTTATAATCAGTCAAACAGGGAATATTTATACCACAGAAAGTGGCAAATGCTATGTGTAAGGGCTCTTTTTTGCTCTTCAGAGATGTGTTGTACCAGCATTTCACTGGTAATATCATATCACATAAAGATATCAATTGTTTTTAAGCTAATGTGCAATTTCAGTCCAAACTCAAACATATTTTTAAGAGTCTTAATCGTTTGATTCTAAAATCTGTATTGGCAGGGGAGAGAATGGCATACGGAAGAATAATGTATTTTACAATTACAAGATCAGAAAATTTTGATCATTTCAAGTGTCACAAAAGAATGTCTCAATTGAATCTCATATACAATACTGAAGGTAACATAGTTGATCCAAGTGCTTTGCAAGAAAATTTGGCATTATCTTGTAAAGTTGAATACTGGCCTAATTCCACAATGCAGTAGAGTTCCATTCCTGTTTATATTCCTTAGGGAAACTGTTACACGTATGCAGAGGTGTGTTGGTAAAATACTTCTGGTAGAAGGACAGGGGAAAAGCCACTGTAATCTGTAATTTGTGCCAATTTCCAAGGCCAACCACAACCATCAACTGTATGTTATTGTACTCTAAATTGGGAAAAGATGCCGACAATCAACTTCATGAGCTGGAACAAGCTGGATCCAGCACACGGCAAGCATCTAACACTATGCCTTGTACCAGTGATCTCAATGGCTCTGGACATTTACTCCGGCACTCCTGCAGCTACTACTCCAGAAACAATCTTGCTGCAGCTTCAACTATTACTGACAGGATTCTCCACAGGTCCCACTATTTTGTGTGTAACTGGTCCAACTCCAAGGCAGCTACACCTGACTAGCATAGCTGTAAAGGAGGCTGGGAGAAAAGTATCTGGCATTTTCTTCTTCTCTACCACCAAAACTCTTAAAATGGGAAATTCCCCCAAACACAAGGAGATAATTCAGGTTTTAGGAATTACAAATATCCACTATACTTATCTTCCACGTATTGTTACCAGTCAAGATCTGTCAAGCTTTATTTTCCATTCTTTAGTTCTACTACAAAGGAGCTTTTTGTGTAACAGAAAATATTAAACATAGTGTGTGTGTATGTGTAATCTGTGTGTGTATGTGTGTATGTATCATATAGCTATTAACATAAGATTTTAAATACGCCCAATACAGGGCATCTACCCACTATTCCTTCATTGAAAATCACATCTCTAAAAGCTAACAGTCTAGCAAGAAAAGCAACCTAATATCCTCACTAAACTGAAACGGCTGCCCCTTTATTGTACACACCTTTGACACAGCATTTGTTTCACTACATTGACACAGCTGGTTTCTCAACCTCTCATTAGGCTATGTGCTCCAAGAAGAGAGAGGCTATCTTGATCTCTGTATCCCTATTACTTGGCACAAATACACATTCAGACACTGTCTGATTAAAAAAAAGAAAATTTCTAGGGCTTTAACTATAATTTACTTAGCACTTCCTAGATACACACCAGAAAATGTAGCATGATCTTTACATAAGTGCTTTAATTTACCTCCAGAAATATAAAGTACATTAGGATTATTTGTATATACTAAACAAGAAAATTAAGGACAGAGGGTAAAGTACTTTACCAGTGGTCACTCAGTAAGAGGCAAATTAGAATTCCAATTCAGATCTATCTCATGCCAAAGCCTGTCTCTGTAGTGCATATTCTAAAAGTATGATAATATTTGTTACATACTAAAAACATGTAGGTATAAAGGGCAATGAGAACATTCATATTTAAAAATTAATTATGCTCAAAAGAGGTCAAGAACATTAGAAGAGAAGGGTCACACCTCAGTTGGAATCTGAAAAATAAATAGCAGTTTGTCTGACAGCTGAGGGAAGGACGCTCAGGTGCTATAGCAACAACAAACTGTGATCTTAGGGAAGGTGCAATTCTCTTATCTCTAAAGTAAAAGGGAAGGCTGTAATAGTTTATATTTTCTGTGTTGTTCTGAATATTGTATAGATAACACATATAAATTATTTAACATGGGACCTAGCATAGAATAGGTCCTCAACAAATGACAGAAGAAAAACAAGAACAAGAGTAAGAATTATTAGAATTCACTAAAAACCAGGGTTCTCCTAGGTAAGGTAGGTGCTTGTGCCAAAAAGATCAAGAGGGAAGCAGATGAGAATAGCATCAAGAATATTGAAAGAAATAGCTTTAAGGAAGGGAGTACCTAATCCTAATCTCAAATTTTTCAAATGATATTCATATGCAGCAAGGGAGTTTAAGTGGAAAATAAATAATAAAATTAAAACTTTCTGAATTATAAATATAGTGGTATATTTACTAGAAGATCTACCCCTTAAGAATTTTTAAAACATGTAATAAACTCCTAATAATTAAGAAATTGACAACATAATCTTGAATAGGTTTTCGCAAACTTAAGATTCCCTGAAAGTAAAAAGCCTCAATTTAACCCTCAAAATAACAGTAGGGCATATAAACTGCTCGCATTCAATCATAAAGTAATTACAGCAAATGAATACAAGAAAAGTATGTGGGACTACCAGCCAAAAGTAACACTTTTCCCAATGTATCATTTGACAATTCCCACGTTTCTATTCTTTACTTCTCTAACTTTTTGTTCCTTGGAACCAAAAACAGAAAAAGGTAAGTCAAATAGTTTATTTTTCAATTATCGGGAAGAGTATCTATTTAAACTCCACAGAAGTCCTATTAATAAGTACCAATAAGGACTTGTAAATAAAGCATAAGCGTTTTAGTAATCCATTTTTTCTAAAAATACAAGTAAATGTTTAATTTTAACATATAGTTCACTAAAAGAAACAAATTGTATTACTTAACACAGACTAAATTAACATATAGGAAACATATTATTAAATCAAAAGTTAACACTTTTTTTCAATTCCTTTTCTTTTTAAAAACATCCGATTTCTAGGCTATCCAAGGGCAAGAGAACCTTCACTTTCAATTTTAAGGCAGTGAAGCCATCTTGTGGTTGATGTCAGTATTGCTGAGGTTTTGAGACCAGTCACTTCTACTTGGGAAAATTAGGTCAATCATAGTTTTACATTTAAAAAGGTATATACAACATGTCATTCTTAGAACTTACAAAAAAATAAACATAGAACTGAAAGACTGTACAGTTAGGACTCCATAGTAGTACATAAGGTCCTCAAGTAGCTGAATTAGTAACAAAGTATTTTGAAACTAATCTGTATTTTATAATTAACTTTTAGTTTAAAAAGCTGCAGCAAAATATTACAATTGGAGAAGAATATTAAACAGTTATACTTCCTTTTTATCATGACTTTTTCCATAATTTTTAGCTTACAAGCTGCTACAGCAGTCCTAGGACTTTGTAATATCCGAGAAAAACAAAGCACACCCTGAAAAACTCAGAAAACAAGTTGCAAAATATGGCTTCCCTACCACACTTCCATCCAGTCACAATTTTTACAGTTTTTGGATCAAATATGAAGTACCTATAAGAAAATCTGGAAGCCTGGAAAAAACTGTCATCGTCCAACTCTCACCACTTTTTAAGGGAACTTTGTGGAGAAAAGACAGAAATTGAAAAGTATGTTAAGAAGAAAATGGAAGAAAGAGAAAAGAACCTGAGCAAAACTACTATATTAATTAGTAATAAAGTTACTTCTACTTTTTGCCATTCTACCTTCTCCCAAAATAATCAATGATAGTAGCAATTACTAAGACTTCAGTTTCAAAGCTTCGGGACAATGCCTTTCTGAAGGCCTCTGATGTGTTTTAGAACGAGAGATGTAAATTCAGTATGTCCAGGAGTAGCTGTCCTCTAACTGCAGACTTACAATCTTTCTTACCTGATCACAGATCTATCAGTTCTCCAATCTCCCTTTCCATTCTCAAGTTCCCAAATGCTGAAAACAGCATTACCTAAGTCTTATTAATTACAAAAATAATAATACACACTGTGTGATCATTTACTTTGGGCTTTCAGGAGATGAAGTTTGAAGACTCCTCTCTACACTCCTTTAATCTACTTCCAAAAAAAATTACTGATTTGTCTTGGGGAAGCTCCAGTGCATTGTATTGAGCCTCAGGCCTAGTGAATGAGATTCCAAGGTGGTTGGAAAACACATGGGTGAGGCCCTTCCAAAGGGACCACACAAGGTTAACGGAGGCAGCTTCTACTAAGATGGCACCCTCCTCCCCGCAACATGTTGCTTTTTAACTCTTTGCTTCTTAAATATTGGGTCAAATGCTCTCCAATCCTCACTCTCCTTTGGCTTTCTCTCCCAGAAATGGTAATTATCAGATGGGCTTGGAACTTAGTAGAAACAGTCAGAGCAGGGGTTTTAGCTTGCTTTAATTCTACCAGAGACTAACCTACCTCAAGTAGTAGAATTCTGCATGGGGCTTGGGGCCAAAACCCAGACAAAAATGATTTACCAATTTGCCTTACCTTATTCATTGAATCCCCTTGAAGATCTCTCAGTAACAAAATACCCATAATAAGGATTCATATATTCTTAGACTTCCAAGACAAAAATACCATCCTAAATTGCTTGTAATTCTCGAAGTTTGCCATATGCATTGTGCTGGATTTAGCATTATCTCATTTAGGTCTTCAATGTTGTAAGGGAGTAGTATTTAAATGATAAGGAAATTAAAATCTAGCGAGATTAACTAACTTATGAAAAGTCACAAAAACTAATAAGCAGGAGAAAGAAGATTTAAATCCAGGGCAATGACCCTATGTCTGGATGTCTCCAATCTGTTCCTGATCCCTATCATTTAATGCCCCTCCACCCTCAATCAGAAACATGCCACAACCATGCCTCCTCTGCTTCTTGAAATAGTCTATCATATATTTTAAGTTTTCTAAGTTAGTTTTTGGAACATTGGTTTTTAGTACGCCCTATGTGAAAGATCACTAGATAACCCAGTTTTTTCTTTCTTTCACTCTTTTCTAATATAAAAAGAAAACTAGAAAATATCATTTTATACCAAAATCTGGCATGGTCAAGAGATAGGCAGATTACTTATTCAAATATTCTGTTCGCCAAATGTTGTCCTATATCTTATGCACAGATTCAAACAAAGTTAATTTAAACAAGAACTATAACTTACATAATGTTAGTAAGTGATCAGTAGTGTCTGATTCTAGAGTCATGCATTTATAGTCACCATTAATGGCAAAATGCTGGTTAATAAAAGTATTCCAATGAAGACATAAATAAGGAGCTTTTACTACATTAGTCTTATTTTACTAACAAAGAAACCAAAATAGTTCAATTCACATCTAAAATATATTCCTTGAATATTTACTTTGGTTTAAGATAGTTACATTTTTATGTAACATATGGATTTTTAACTAAAGACAAACCAAATGAGTAATTTCTGTGTGTCAACTTCTAAAATGTTTATTTAAATTATTTTTCAAAACATCTTCATTAATACGGTGAAGACAATTATTAATAATGTGAGAATAATATATATTCTTATATGACATATAAGAATAATTCTGTGAAAAGGCCAGGCACGGTGGCTCAGATCTGTAATCCCAGTACTTTGGGAGGCTGAGGTGGGCAGATGACTTAAGGTCAGGAGTTTGAGACCAGACTGGCCAACATGCAGAAATCCCATCTCTACTAAAAAATACAAAAATTAGCCAGGCATGGTGGCGTGCGCCTGTAGTCCCAGTTACTAGGGAGGCTGGGGCAGGAGAATCACCTGAACCCAGGTGGTGGAGGTTGCAGTAAGCTGAGATCATATCACTGCACTCCAGCCTGGGCAACAGAGCAAGACTCAGTCTCAAAATAATAATAATAATAATAATAATAATAATAATAATAATACTTCTGTGAATAATAATTCTAGAGAACTGTTTATTAATATTGTATTGGAAGTATGTAATGAAAGGAAAAATTATAATCAATGAGGAAGAGCTAGCAGAGATAATAAATTTTTGTTTCACGTGAAAACTTACATTTGCATTAAGAATGTTTTAAAAGATAAAATTTGACACAGAATAATCTAAATCAGAAAGTTTTAAGGTTATTTTTCTTCTTGCTAGCTACATTCAAAGGAAATCTTAAAGAGACCACTGTGCAAAATTTTTAAAAGTAAAAACGCTCTGAAAGGGTGAAGGGAGCAGACGAGAGTCTCTGTACTACTATCCTACGAACTTGTAGCAGAGGTGAGTTCTCAGCATCTTTTAGGACACACAGAGAAACCAGAAAACCAAGAATCAGAAAACTTCAAAATTTTAAGTAAAATAATGTAAGGATGTACAGACACTGCTTTGATATTATTTACTTTTCCTATAGAGATCTGTTGCACTCAACAGACCTAGTCGAGATTGTTGCTTACTTTTCTAAATATGCTTCCTAGAACTCTACATCTCCTGGAAAACTGTTCAAAATGCAAATTCTTGGATTCCATCCTAGTCCTACAGAATCAGAAACTCAGACAGGAGTAGAAGTGGTTTGAGGTCCAGCAATTTGTGTTCTAGCCAGACCTCTGGGAAATTCTGGTGCACACTGAAGTCTGAGATAGCCACTATAACCAAAAGAAAAAGAAATGTAAAGAAACTGGGGAGGATTCTAAGAACAACAGAGATGAAAGAAAAGCTTGAGACTGAGAATAAACAAAGGAATCAAGATAGATGGCTTTAGCAAAAAGAAACCTGTGGCAGTGACATTTATGTCTTCACGTATATAATTATTCACAAAGGAAGGTAACCAGATGTACTCTATTTCTCCTGACGAAAGACAAAGAAGACATGGACTTTAACTTGCAGGGTAAAAGTTTAGGTAAAAATATAATTAAAGTTTGCTGACACAAAAAAATTCATAACACGAATACATATGTGTGTACTGCAAAATGATTGCAATAAACAAATGCACAGCTTCACCAAATTGCTCCTAATACTTTCCTAATCTTATATTTGCATATAATAAGCTCATTAAATAAACGTAACAGTTTATTAAGGTAACTAAAATAAAAAGGTAAATAAAATTGAAAGATAGGAAAAGGTCATTGTAATGAGTGCCAGTTACATCTGGTAAGTCTCGCGGTTCATATAAGGATGCCATAGCTAAAATTCCTGAAACAAAAGGTTTTTTTTTTTTTTTTAATGTTGAAAAGTCAAAAAAGTTTAACTCTTAATAATTTTCCATGGAAGTCACCATAACAATGACTTTGTGACCTGTTCACCTCCAGAGTATTTTGCAATTGCAGTCTTTATTGACAAAAAATAATTCCAGTAATTTAGTTCACATTTATTGTAGTTAGCATAATTTAAAAAGTTATTGATTTTCTTTACCTTTTCTACCTTTCCACTATTGATGTCACTGGGGAGGAATTTCTTGCCAATTGTTCTCAGATCTGTCTAAAATAAAAATATTATTATTAAAATGGAATTATAGAAAAGAGTAAACTTAAAGCTAATCTCATGAACAAAAGATGAAATTACTTATGGTTGGTGAAACAAAAACTCAGTTTAACTGGTCATGAAATCTACATGTATTATCAATCCTTCAAGTAACATAGTCCCATAATACGTTGTTTAAAGTTTACCAGTAAGATGAACAGCAACACATAAGGCCTTAATCCTGGTCATATTTCTTTAAGTAACCTTTTTCCTTACTAACTCTTCTCTACTAAAATCCAAAACTTAATTTATGTAAATTGTGATCTTACTAAAAAATATCACATTCCAAAATCAAATGACAGCTTTTGAATACATATACATAGCATATTTTTAAAAACTGAATCCCATATAACCTTGACATTACATAAAAACATATCACCCTATAGGCTATGATATCTGTAACATAAAGCTACATAACATACAATATCCCAGGATACAATACCACTGGAATACCAAAGAAGTTATAGTAACCTTTACTATAGTAATTTCATTTGCTTAAACAAGTTACAGAAATAGAAGTCGGTAAACAATGACTATGAAAATGCAGAAGTACCTGTAACTCAGCAAGGAAAATGTAAGAACTAACATAAACAAGGCTATAGCATTCACGACATTAAAAAAGAAAATTCTGACTACACAATCTACATAAAAAACAGAACATTTTAGGACTGTGTCCTCTTCAGAAAGTGAAAATATAAAGGAATGGTAAGAGACTTGCTCAGAGGAAAACTGTCAGTACTCATAAAAAAGGTCCAATTATTTAAACTAATAAATTATCTTGATGCTTGAGATAGTGAGATTAGCATAGTAACTGAAGCTGGCTGTACTGTTTTATTTCTCCTTATAGTAAACAGTAGCTCTTCATCACCTTAAGAACAAGATAAAAGGAAACAGACTTAGAGTACATTTAACCACAAAAATTATAAGGGAAAAATTTTTACCTAAGGAGAAAACACTAGATGATTAAAATTATTGTGATGTGAAATGAATACATACAGAGGGGCAGAACCACCTTCTTTTAACACCTACCATAACAGAATATCCTCCTATTTGAAATATCCACGTGGTCAGCTCAAGAAATAAGAATATAAGTTACATAATCCCCACAGATTCTTTGCAGTTTTTTACTGCTGTGATTCATAACTTACTCTTTAATGTAACGCAGGGATCACTCAAACTAAAACTCACTGAATAGAACTGCACAGCAAATTAAGAGCCAAATCCAGACTCGTGTAACAGTGCTTTAGGCTTATGCTTTTTGCAACCTCAATCCAATAACAGAATAAAAAGAAACACAAACTGTACCTCACGTTGTACTCCTTTTCACTTGGAAAGTACTGAATAACATAGGGGTAAAAAAATACTTTCTTACACCAGCCTTCCCTATATTAAGATGGTTTTAAAATTAAATGTTAATAGATGTGAAGCACTCAATATAATGACTTGCACAGAGTAAGCACTCAATAAATGTTAGCCATCCTGTTTATTTTAGTGAGTATAAGACATGCACTTTTTAAAATCATCTGAACATACATAAGCATCATATCAATAATGTAACTAACAGTTCATGAAAACATTTACATTATTTTGAAGTAACCTAAAAGCTGAAATATTTAAATATGAATGAGAAACATACAAATGTTATAATATATCATGGTCCCTCATTTCTGGTTTTGATCAATAATTATGAAATTTCATTCAAATGAAAATGAGCCATCACTGTAAAGTAAACGAGCACTAGACAAAAATCCTAAAGTTTGATCCATCCCAACTGTAATTAAACAATCATATGATCTAGGACACTGTCACTAATTCTCTAAACCCAGTTAATTTACTTTTCTATAAAATGGAAAAACACCACCAACCCCATCTCACAAAGTTGTTGTTAGGCTAAAAAAAGACTACACACTCAAAGTTTACATAATTTCTAAAGTGCCATACATATATATAGTATATGTCCTTAAATATACAAATGTTATTTTGATGTATTTTTAGCAAGATGAAAATGATCTACCAAATCTTTAAATGCCCTAAATTCATACTATAAAGACAATTTTATTATTCAGATGCCATTATATCAGGATTGCTAGGACGATGACTGGGTCCAAGAATGCTGTTATACTGAACAACAAAAAATAATAATACAGGAAAACTTTTAGCCTGTAAAATTTTAAAAATAATTTTCAAAGCATCTACCTACCCACACAGACATACATATGCACATATAAATATAAATACACACACACACACACAGATACACAATCCCTATTTACTTAAGTAAATGCAAGATAATATCTATTCGGTGAATCATTTTATACAGAATCGTAAAAGAAATAAAAATATTTGTTTTTAATTTTTTACTAATGGATAGTGATCAGTAATTTAAGACTGGGCTATCATTAAGTATTTTTCTGAACAATTCTGGTAGTTGAAAGTAAAACTTTCATGCTGGATTTCAATGTCATTTCGGAATATTCTTACTCCCCAATTTAAAAAGCAAAAATTAAAAACATTCCTTTTCAACATAAAAAGCTAAGCCTAAAAGTTACATAGCAGATCTGAGGCAGCTATCTTTAGAAAGGCCAGCTTACAAGGTTAGCCCCAGGCTGGCAGCTAGGGACTTTGCACTTGGACCATTCCCTAACTAAAAATGTAGTTCACTGTATGGATTATTCATATAAACAATATGATTTATGGTGGACATCTGTTTTCTGGGAGGGATCTGAAATTCTGGTACCTTTGCAGGCAGCCCAATAAAGGCGTATTAGCCTCCCGAGGGCTTCCCTGGAGAGAAACACTACATATATGTTACTTTAGTGTTCACTGTTAGATAAAGGAACAAGCTCAGCGTGTACCCCATAGAAAGAAGACAAGAAAATTTGTTCAAGGATTATCCTCCCAATATATAATTAGCTATGCATGTATGGGTACGTACATATATGTACAATAAGAATCAATAATGCATGTCTTTCTCAACTAGTGGTTAATCTCCCACAATCACTCGAAAGTTGAAAAAAATTCAACAGAATACTATAAATGCCTAAATTTTATTAATAAGATGATAAATTTGGATAGATAGATTATTTGTCTGGTATAGGCTTCACCCTAATCAAAAAGCTTTTTTCCTATCATATGGCATCACAGCTTTGGACTATAGTATTTAACCACATATTTCAGGGAAAATATAAAAGACAAATTAACTCATTCAGATAATAGTCAACATGCACCTCTTATGAGCACTGCACAAATACTTCATCTTGATTTATTTTATTCAAATTTTCATACCAATTATAATTTATTGTTATTTACCTAAGCACATAAATAAAAAACCCCAGCAAATTGTCATAAAATCTCTTTCCTAGAATCTTTAGAAAGTTTTTCTTAAATAAACAAGAAAATAGAGTCCTTTATAATATTTTTAAACAATAGAATTAATTTCAATGCAAGACAAAGAAAAATAAAGTTTTTAGTCATAAATAACATGCATAATTTCTAGCTAATTCTTATTATTAAAAAATTAGTCTTTTATTTATTAAAAACCTAAATACTTCGCTCAGAAACCAAAATAAACGATCTTTTCTTGTTAAATAAAATTCAAAGAAGCTGAAAAAAAATGACTCAGTTTAGGACACAAATTTTATCTATTTAAACCTAAGTTTAATTCTATAAATATAAATTTAAGTAATTTTTTTAAAGTTAGATTTATACATTTATTTATATTTTAAATGTTCCTTGTGCCCATCATTTCTGCTTTACATTGATTTTGCAGTGATATGATGGATTTGTCAGAGTATAGTTCTCTTAGAAATTTCATTGACCATATATCATAGTACAAAAATTTGCTTGTTTATAGCTTATTATAAAGCTACAGAGAAAAACAATCAGAGGGTAACTGTAGGAATGAGAAAAGAACATTTATTTACTTACTTTTTTTTTTTTTTGAGACAGAATCTCACTCTGTTGCCCAGGCTGGAGTGCAGCAGCACAATCTCGGCTCACTGCAACCACCACCTCCTGGGTTCAAGCGATTCTTCTGCCTCAGCCTCCCGAGTAGCTGGAATTACAGGTGCACGCCACCACGCCCAGCTAATTTTTGTATTTATACTAGAGATGGGGTTTCACCATATTGACCAGGCTGGACTCAAACTCCTGATCTTATGATCCACCTGCCTTGGCCTCCAAAAGTGCTGGGATTACAGGAGTGAGTCACCGTGCCTGGCCTGTTTACTTACATTTTTATTTCAAACAATTTTTATAACTCTTGAAAAAATCCAAAAGCCAATCCAATTATGGAAGAAAAAAAAAAAACAGCTAGAGGGTTGGGTGGAGAAAGAGTTGAAAAGAAATATACACTAAAACATTAACAGTAATTATAAGCAGATTTAATTTTCTTATTTTGCTGTTCTATTTTTTCTGAAATATTCCACAATAAGTATTATTTCTATCATCATGAAAAGTTATTTCGAAACAACAAATACCACTGTCAAAAAGCTATAACCTAGCTAGAGTTTCTATGTAAAAGGGAATTCATTTTAATGAATAGTCAGTTTTTACTACTATTATATAGCTACTATAAATGTTTAAAAAAGTCTGTAACTGATCAGTGGATGAAAAATAGGAATGTTAATTTCATTTTTTCCTTTTTCATTGGATTTTGTATAATAGATATTAATAACTTGCTAATATGAGATTACCAAATTCAACAAACATCACTACAACTTAAAATGGAAAAAATAAGAAAGATGTTCTCTATATTCATTATCATATAACCCAATTTATTCTGAGACTTTTTTATAAATATAGCTTCCAGATTTCAAATGTTTACAAGTTAATAAATATAACCTACATTGAGAGCAATCAGGATGATGTCATTTACATTGACTTTGTCAGGAGAGCTTGTGCAAGCTTCAATGCCTTCATCTGAAAGATACCTGTTAAAATAAAATATATGGCTTAATATTATCTAAAATCAAAATTAACCAAAATTCTTTTCTTAAGTCTACATGCAATTTTGTTTTCTACTATAAAGTGCTTCTGCTACAAATACTAGGGAAAGAGTCTTGGGTATGGATTCCCTGTTTATTTACTATTTCTTATAGAACAGATGAACAGTACATACTTTTCTTTTGTACCCTTAAAGAGATACTGTGTTAATAAGATTATTCATATGCTTTCTAAGAAAAGCTATTTAAATGTCAATATACTTAAGGAATGTATAAGCTACTCTTTGCTATTATACAAATATAATCTCGACTTAAGTATCTGTTAATACAGTAAGCTCTTAAAAAGAGATTGAGATGTGCTATAAAAATAAAACTAAAATCAACACGGTTTTAAACTCAGTACAGCAGAACTTCTCTGTGGACTTTCTCACATTATCTTCTCAAGTCCCCTTTCTTTCACATAATGTTCTCAAGGATCCTTCAATAAAGAATATCAATTCCAATAACATAAAGATAGGCAACTTTTTACAATACATCTTTTACTTTTCCTATTTCTTTTCAGTTTTTTTTTTCTCATTGTCTTATTTGTCCTTTTTTCTTTTATCCAGTCCAAACCAACTATGCATCTGTCAGAGACAATTAATTCAAGAGTAAAGAGATTATTGAATCCAAAGGAAAAAAATTCATCTGTATCCATACCCATGAACATTTTGAAACTCTCTGATAAACTCAACAATTCTGGAATCAACCATCAAAAAGTCCACTTGTAAAAACCCTGATTAATATCTCACATTTTTTATAATCAGTATCAACCCCTTTAACCAAAGAGCTAATGGTACCATCATCACTGCAGACATTTTTTCACAGTTAAAAGGATCCAAGACTGCTAGGTCTAAGAGATCTAACTCAAGCTCATTTTTGATGAACAGCAATTCCACCATCAACCCTCAACACTAGACTGATTCTAAGATACTTATCAAAGAAAACCTTGCCCAGAAATAGCAACCAAAAGAAGTGCCTTTAAGAAATAGAGAATAATTTCTCCAAAGTAAAAAAGCAAGTGAAAAGAAATGTGAATAGTTAGAACAGTACAGAAGAGCTATAGAAGATTAAAGTAGATAAGCCAATGAGCAAGACCAAGGAGGTAAAAGTCAGAAAAATATATATTTAAATCAAACCAAGAATGTTAACAAAATTAGGTACTATTAAAAGTTTAAGACCATGACACTGCTGAACCACAATGATAAATGAAGGCAAGTAGTTAAATGGGTGACAGAGAAAATACAAGTATATAGATGAGTCAGTAAGAAAGAATAGATGGTAGGGAGGAATGATAGTATATAAGTGACCATGGAATACAAATATCTGCAGTCAATTTAGATGGTTAAAATATTGCTTTAACTCAAAATGGCTATAGTAATTTCTTTATTATCCTGTTAATTTTTCACTATTTATAGTGAAAATAGTTAACTTTTCACTATTAGTTAATTTTTTTCACTATTAAATAAAATTAAATTTTTCACTATTTGTCAACTGTATCTGTAACTCTAATTAATCATCTTACAAATTCACTTTCATAAATATTATGCCCTTAAGTGAAAAGTATTGTGTGAAATCAGTAATAATATTAGTAAAATGACGAAAATTAAACACCTGCCCTTAAGAAGTTTACCATCTCCTATACAGCATAACACAATACATAAACAGCTATCATACAAGGCCAAAATAACTATAAAAATGTTATGTTATAGGGGTTCAAAGAGGCTTTGGAATGGGAAAAAGTACACAGAAAAGGAACAATGTAATCAAAAACTTGGAAGTGAGTAAGCATGAAGCACCTTCTAGGGATAATATCCTAGAACTTTCTGACTGGAAAATGGAGAAGAAACAAGAGATAAGTATAAGTTGAGACCAATTTTAGAAAGCAACAGTGCACAAAAGGATATGGGTGATAAATTAAATTCTGATTGACTGATTACAAAAACATAGCTTTCCAAGCTCCTACACAAGAGGGAAACAGTATGCAATGACTAATAGAATATTTTGTTTTCTAGAAGGAAAACTTTAGAATTAAAGAATTATAGGATGTCAGATGAACTAGAATAGATCTTTAAAAATAATCAAAATTCACCTCTTCAACTTTACAGATGGAGTCCTAGAGATGTAAATTAAACTTGCCCCCAAAAATACAAATTTAGAAGACGCAAAGTTAAAAACAAGAATGACTCCTAACTCCCAATTCAGCACTCTCTCCATCACAACACACCATTTTCAGCTGGGCACAGTGGCTCATGCCTGTAACCTCAGCACTTTGAGAGGCCAAGGCAGGTGGATCACCTGAAGTCAGGAGTTCGAGACCAGCCTGACCAACATAGCGAAACTCCATCTCTACTAAAAATACAAAATTAGCCAGGCGTGGTGGCACATCCCTGTAATCACAGCTACGTGGGAGGAGGATGAGGCAGAAGAATTGCTTGAACCCGGGAGGCGGAGGTTGCAGTGAGCTGAGATCATGCCACTGCACTCCAGCCTGGGCAACAAGAGCGAAACTCTGCCTTTAAAAAAAAAAAAAAAAAAAAAATTCATTTATCAAACAATTAATGCTGATACTAGTGATATGATAATCTCATAAACAAAAGCCAGAAGCTATCCAAATCAGTTTCCTAATCAGCCAGACACTTCAGCAACTCACACAAAAGCAGAACTAGACAAATTCAACTGGTGAGCTCCAAAGTACATTAAACAAGAACAGGTAAATAGGTATAAAACTCATTTTATAAAAGCAGTCATGCTGTTCCCTTCTGCATAGTAGAAGATCAGGAAACTAATATCAACTAATTATTAGATATTCAAGTTTTCAGAAGAATAAAAATATCCCATCCCTACAAAATATTAAAAGGTAAAGTCTAACAAAAATTCTAAAAGCAGAGTTGTAAGGGGTTGGAAATTTGCCTTTATCCACATAAATCAAATATGTGATTTCTTTCAAACAAGGCCCATACAATACATTGCTGGACTTAAAATTATATTACAAAACAGCATAGTACTGGCACAAAAGTAGGCAATTATACCAATGGAACAGAATAGAGAACCTCGAAATAAAGCCAAATACAGTCAACTGATCTTCAACAAAGCATACAAAAACAAACTGGGGAAAGAACACCCTATTTAATAAATGGTGCTAGGAAAACTGGTAAGCCACATGTAGAAAAATGGAACTGGATCCCCACCTCTCACCTTATTCAAAAATCAACTCAAAATGGATCAAAGATTTAAATCTAAGACCTGAAATCATGAAAATTCGAAACATTTTCATGGTTTAGAAATTCTAAACATTGGAAAATTCTTCGGACATTGGCATAAGCAAAGAATTCATGACTAAGACCCCAAAAACAAATGCAACAAAAATAAAAAGTAGAACTTAATTAAACTAAAAACTTCTGCACAGCGAAAGAAATCATCAGCAGAGTAAACAGACTACCCACAGAGCAGGAGCAAATATTTGCAAACTATGCAATAAGGACTAGAATCCATAATCTACAAGGAACTCAAACAAATCAGTAAGAAAGAAAAACAAATAATCCCATCCAAAAGTGGGCAAAGGATGGAAACAGACATTTCTCAAAAGAAGATATACAAAAACAGCCAATGAACATATGAAAAAATGCTCAGCATCACTAATCACCAGGGAAATGCATATCAAAACCACAATGAGAAACCACCTTACTCCTCTAAGAATGGCCATAATTAAAAACAACAACAACAACAACAAAAAAAAAACCATAGATGTTGTCGTGATGTGGTCTGCACTGCTGGCAGAAATGTAAATTGGTACAACACTATAGAAAACAGTATGGAGATTCCTTAAAGAACTAAAAGTAGATCTTACCATTTGATCCAGGAGTCCTACTACTGAGTATCAACCTGAAGGAAAAGAAGTCATTATATGAAAGGACACATGCATACACATGTTTACTGCAGCACAATTTGCAATTGCAAAGATGTGGAACCAACTTAAGTGTCCATCGTCCAAAGAGTGAATAAAGAAAATGTGCATATATACACCATAGAATACTACTCAGCCATAAAAAAAGAATTGAAATAATGTGTTTTGCAACAACTTGGATGGAGCTGGAGGTCATTATTCTACATGAACTACAGGAATGGAAAACCAAATACTTTATGTTCTCACTTGTAAGTGGGAGCTAAGGCATGAGGGTGCAAATACATACAGAGTGATATAATGGACTCTGGAGACTCCACCGGGGTAGGTTAGGAGAGGGTGAGGGATAAAAGACTACATATTGGGTACAGTGTACACTGCTCGAGTGATGGGTGCACTAAAATTTCAGAATTCACCACTATAGAACTTATCTAGGTAACCAAAAACCACCTATACCCAAAAACTATTGAAATAAGAAAATAATAAGGCCTGTAAAAGGTTTTCTGAACATAACAAAACCAAAAAACTTAAGCCTTACAGGTTTACTCCATGATTTTCAAGAAACAGGGCACCCATTCACAGCTCTCCCTGAATAATACCTTACTGATCCTTTTGTTAATACTGGACAATTGTCACAGACGGACTGAGCCTAAATTAACCATACTTTGGGATTTACAAATTAATCTTTTCATTTTTATAAACATTTAGAACTCCAATATTACCAATGAATAAAACAAGTGATAAAAAACAAAAACTCAAAGACCAACATGTGCTTCAAGAACTTCAGTAACACAGTAACTGAAGAACAACACAACACAGGATTCATCAGTCTTAACTGTGGTAATCAGGAAAGAAAGCAACTGAAAAGTGAAGCAGGCACTCCAGTTACGGTCCCCGTGCATACACCCACCTGGTGGACCTTGAGAGAAGAGAATTACCATCAGTTCCCATGTGCCATCTTTGAACACCTAAAATCCAAGGGCATTGATACAAAAGAAGAAACTGACACCAGAGGGTTCTTGTTTACTAAAACAGCCAGCAAAAGCACACTTTTTTTTTTTTCACTCTCTAATGAAGATTTTGAACACTAATATTATAAAACCACTTATTACTGTTGAAAACATCTGAATACATTTTACTGATGGGCAGGGCATTAAAAGGCTAAATTTCTGCATGATACAAAACAGACAAATATTTCTCAATAGTTTTACCTTCAAATAATGCAATTTTCAAGTCATCGCAGTTTAGTAAGTATTCACTTTTTTTTTTTTTTTTTTTTTAAACAGGGTCTCACTTTTCACCAGGCTGGAATGCGGTGGCACAAACGCAGCTCACAAGAGCCTCAACTGCCTGGGCTCAAGCAATTCTCATGGCTCAGTCCCCCAAGTAGCTGGGATTACAGGCACTCGCCACTATGCCCACCTAATTATTTTATTTGATAGAGATGAGATTTCACCATGTTGCAGAGGCTGGTCTCCAACTCCTGAGCTCTAACAATCAGCCCATCTGGGCCTTCCAAAGTTCTGGATTGTGGGCATGAGCCACCACACCTAGCCTTAAGTGCTCAAAATTTTTTAAAAAGGGATTTTAGAAAATGCTTCCTTTGGTAAATGCTTCTATTTATGAGAAGATGTCAAAATTCTTAGAATCACTTAACTGTCTTCACCTCGTGTTCAGATGTCACTTGGCATATCAAACAGACATGTCCAAACCATAGCTCAAGAATCTCAACTGGCAGAAAACTGTGATAAAACAAACACTATTGTTTTAAACTCATTGCTCCAGATGGTAGATCTCCATTACCACCCTTTACCATCAATAAGGAAAGAAGAGGGACAATTTTCTTTTGATCCATTTCTTTGAAAGCAGGTAAAATCGGTGAATCTAACTTACTCACTGGCTATGATGTATAGATAATGAAAAGGAGCAAGGCAAACTACAGATCAGCTGACTGAGCTAAAGAGGGCAGCCATGTCTGCACGAGGATTGGTAAAGCAGTTACTGTGTCAGATTTGATTTTTAGCTTTTAGATTTCTGTAAACCAAACAAACCAGGGCTCAGCCTGTATGTGGTACATGTGCTTTGTACTTACTAAACATATTAGTTTATTTAAATTATTTGCTCCTGTTCACTTCCAAGTTGTCTTTGACATACAGTGTTGTGCCATAAGTGTACTTAAAATAGTATAACATTCATAGCCAACTTCTTTTCCAAGCAAGAAAAGAACCAAGTATCTTTTAGGTCACTTTGTACACACCAGGAGAGCAAAGAGCACAACTACGCCTGTAACAAACGGTTCTCTGGTGAGTTGTTTACATCACACTAAAAAGTATCAAATCATTCAGTCTGGTCATTGATGTAAATATTTTACAAACTGGACATATAAAGAACCCATGCTTACTTCAGACTTCGAGGACTACTTATATTTTTAAGGAGGAGGAATGTTTTAATTGGCCAGAAAGTGAGCCATAAAAGCAAACACCAAGTTTTATTCTCTTTTACCCACTGCCACCCATTGAAATAATGAATGCTCATTCAAATCTGAACTGCAACGTAAAATATTGATTATTTTGATTAATATTATTCCTAAAATAATCAAATACAGAATTATTGCACATTGATATAAACTAGGCTGATGACACATGAAAAGTCTTTAAAATGCCAATGAGAAAACCAAGAGTGAAAACATTCTTCACGAATGGATCACAAGGTCAGGAGATCGAGACCATCCTGGCTAGCATGGTGAAACCCCGTCTCTACTAAAAAAATACAAAAAACTAGCCGGGTGCCGTGGCGGGCGCCTGTAGTCCCAGCTACTGGGGAGGCTGAGGCAGGAGAATGGCGTGAACCCGGGAGGCGGAGCTTGCAGTGAGCTGAGATCCGGCCACAGCACTCCAACCTGGGCGACAGAGCGAGACTCCGTCTCAAAAAAAAAAAAAAAAAATAAGAAGATATCTGGACAGTGACTGGTAAATGGTGTTCTTAATTGCCCCTGAATAAAACCCAAATCAAATGGTTTCATGCAGTTTTTGGGGTCTCTAACCTATACCTGATTATTTGCTACTACACTGAGGTTACTACCCCCCACATATGATATCAAAATACTAAAATGGGAGTTTGATAAATGAACTCTTCCTTAGCCACAAAGAAAATAAAGATAACTAATTCCCAATTACCCAAGCTAAGGTAGGACAAGAGAGGGAAAAAAACATAAAAGATAATTAAAAAAAAAACTTATATTAAAGGATATTTTTGATCTCAGCAAATATGGAAGTTCCTGACCTACTACAAATTCCCAAAACTTTAATGTTGTAAAGATATTTTTAAAAATTTACCCATAAGAAGATCTCTGTTCACTCTGCCTATCCTGTTTCTGTCTCCACAGTGTAAACTAATTGTAATACACCTGCCAAAAAATTGTTTTATCTATTATTCTTATAGACTCTTAATATACCACACCTAGCCAGAGACACTGAAAGAATTAACTTGCCGATTCCCTCCTCTAGGGCAGAAGGAAATGGCTTGCAAGTTCTTGTTTATGAATATAACTTGGGAAAATACAGTATTTTGCCATAATGAGTAACAAGATTAGTAAGGTAAAAATGCTAGTAAGAATTGGGGCACAAGATTTTCTTCAGATAACCTGGTAAAAATAAAATCAATATATTCAATACAGTTTACAGATATATTGAAAGGATTGCAGATAAGAATACAAGATGGAACACCAGCAGTTAGTTGAATGAATCCATGAATTCCATGGCAAAAGCTCTATTAAGCATAACAAACAGAAGGATCAGAATTCTACAAAATGTAATTCAGAAGAGTGAGTACTACAAAAAATGGTGGAAAATGAAAAAAGAGGTCTTTTATTTTGCTACCCTTAACAACCAAGTATCTCTTCTATTAATATTACCACATTTTCTTTTCTTGTCTAGGCAAAGTAGCCACTTCCTATCCCAAATTGAATACCACAATCTGTATTCCAACAATTAAACAAGGACTTGAATCAATGCTAGCTTAAAAATTTAATTTTCTCTATGGCTTATATGTAAAAGGATCAGATAAATAAAGGTACATATTATTTAAAGTATTTCTAAATACCAGCATGTAGTGTTAATCTTAATGTAGTAAACTATTTTTAATACAAGATTTATTTTACTCATTAATAAACTATCTATTAAAATGCACTACTTTTCCGGTTTTTAGTTTTTATGATTTCTTTGCAATCACAAATATACATTACTTCCACCTTTTTTTTTTTTTTTGTAAAGATAAGAGTCTTGCTTTGTTGCTCAGGCTGGTGAAAGGATTAATATGCAAAAAAAAATTTTTTTAATTACTTAACACTATTTAAGAATCTTCTTCTAAATAAACAACTTCTGATGATGTAAAACAATATGAAATGCCTTTGATATACATCATGGTTAACATCTACTCTGGTCAAATATCAGTATTTCAGTAGCCAAACAAAAAAATATTATTTTAAAAATTGAGATGGAAATTTAAAAAAATTTTAGGGAAAATCCTTTGTAAGTTTATATCTAATTTAACAGTATTCAAAAGTGTTTAAACTCTGAAAAGTTAAACCTAGATAGTTTTTTGTTAAGCAACTCCTTTAAAAATCTGAAGACTATCAGGTAGCTAATTGTGAAAGCTGTACTACTTGAAAGCACCACTAGATGACAACCTTGTTTCACAAGTAAATTATACTCTTGTTGAAGCTAAGACCCTGAAGATACATACACTAAACTAGCTTAAAGGTTCCTGACATTTGTTTTTTGTTGGAGAATAGGGATAACAAAGAAAATAAAATAGACTATTAAAATTTTGAATTTGTGTTTGATATAAAGATCACTCAGGGTTTTTAAAAAAAACTCATTTCATAAGCATTCAAGACATACCTCACCAGTAGATATATTGAGACAATTTTCTCTTCCCATCTCTTCTACATCTATATCCTTTGGAAATAAATGATTTTATAAAAATAAAGCACACATAAATCATTATAGACTAATGTTTTTCTGCTGTAGAATAGTTACAAAAAGTATTTTCAACATTATTTCAGTAACTGCTTTTCTCTGACATCAAAACAAAGCATGACAATTTTAAAATAATCATAAGAAGACAGGTAATAAATAACAAATTTCTATTTTGATGACTCATATTCAAAATATTAAAATATTTTTCCCATACATAAACCAATCCATGAAGGCATTAAACCTAGAATGCTTATTTGGTATTTAAAAAATTGTAACAGCTGAGCAAGTAAAAATTTGTAAATAATTCCCTTGAAATCCCATAATTAATATATTACAAAGTATAGTGGCAATGGTAACCTAACTATGTTGTTATTCATCTTTGTAAACCATGACTTCACATAAATTTAAAAGTATAAAATGAAGGCCTAGATATTTTTACTTTCATTGAGGTTATAATTTACAGCCTTCCTCTAATTCTATATTTTCATACATTAATTCAGAAGCAGAACTGGGGTTATTTTTAATAAATCAGATTTTAAGATGTGAGATTACTTAATATTTCTGTCCTCTTTTTCTCAGCACAAAGGTGGTGGCTATATTTATTACATCAGGTCAAAAGGCTTACATGAAGCCTACTGCCCTAAACACTACGCTGACTACTGCACTCATAGCATTGGTGCCTACAAAGTCCATGCCGAGAGTTTCTCAAGGTGAGGCCTTCCAGAATTAACCCCAAGATGATCACATACTTGGTTAAGTTTACATAAGAAATGCTATTTATAAATGTAAGGTATTATAAAAATTGGAAGGCATTTTCATGAGTAGCTGGAGAGACTATCACTTTTTAGTAAAAACTGGATGAAAATCTAAGCCTTACCTTTTAATACGTGTGGGACCCTAGTCAATTTACTTAATCTTTCTGTGCCTCAGTTTCCCCCTACCAAAAATGACAATCCTGAAAATACTGATCTACAGAGTTTTTCTAAGAAAAAATGAGGAGACAGCACGTAATATCCAGCATATGCTTGGAATACAGTAGGTGCTAAGTAAGTATTAGTTTTCTTCCCTCTTAAACATGGTGCTCTTGTTTATTCTATAAAATATTTTCAAAAAATAATGATATTCAAAAATATGGATTCTAATGAGAAATAAAGAGAATAAAATTTATCTAATGATAAAGGGAATTTCTTCAAAGGCTAGAGCTAATAGTCAGAAGTGTATATGATTCCTTATTGGTAAGCCTGACTACATATTTCTAGCAGGCTACTCACATGGAGCTCACTGAGAACTAAAGAAAAGTATCAGAAAGAAGGAAATACTTTTATTATTTATTTTGTTTAAATCTTTCAGTTTTACAATTGAAAGTTTTTTATCAATAAGAAAATAAGTTATTCCATTAGACTGTACAACTGTTTCTGCCTGGAACAGAATTTCTAGTGCAAAATGAATTGCTATCATTTTTGTTCAATCTGCCATTTATGTCAGAATGTAAAACAATCATGTCAAGAAAGAGCTAGTAAGCAATAAAGTTTAAAGTTATATTTCACAGAGAAAAATCAGTCATTTTAGAATTTACATTTAAAATCTGATGTCATTCAAAATCTTAAAATGAAAATCTACTTCAATTATCATAGGCAATTAAGACAAATACCTATTTGTTTCTAGTATATGCAATCATATGTCTTACAATCTAGTAACATAACAATTTCCTGTACATTAAAATGAATTTAAAAAATGAAAGAGGAATATAAAAAGCACAATATTACAATTAAAAAGGGAAGACATTTAAATGTGTCACTATATTAAACAGGTAAATACTAAACAAATAATTTTTTGTCAAAAAAGTGAAATAGTTCCATATATATGTTAGCTGATAAATATGAATTAGTAATTCTCATTTCCATTTCTTTAAAGTGCATCTTAAATACAAAGTGCTTAGCGTTGCTTACATTTTTGAAATAGAAATGCTGCAAATAAATTAGATTTTTTTTTCTATTGAAGGAGACCAGGAAATTTCACCCCAAAATATGGCACCCTGGTATGCTGATTATTTTTAATTAAAGGCCCTTGGAGACTGGCAGATACTAGAAGCAGTTTTACTCTGATACTCCCTTATCTGCTTAAACTCCAGACTCTTCAAAGAAGAAAATTACTACTGGTCCCTTCCTTGAGTTTTCATTAACTCATACTGCAGGAATAAAGACTGAAGTCTGTCAACACACCTAAACAGAACCATTGTCTTCTCTGTGGGCCCACAAGGCTTTGTCTCAGGACATTGTATGTTCTCCAAGCCCACTGAATTCCCCTAAAAATCATTTACTATCCCCCTTAAAATCATCCACATCTCTCTCTCCTCTGTGAAGAGTATATAAGCATCTGTACCCCCACTGCACTATTGTATAAACCATCATTCTCTTGTAATTCCCTTGTGCTATGCATGATAAAATAAATTTTGTATGTCTCTGCTATTAATCGGCCTTTCTTCAGCTGATTTTCAGCAAACCTTCAGAGGGAGAAGGGAGAGTTTTCCCTTGGCCCATATTAACTTAGAAAACATAATTTGGCTACATCCCCCATACCTCTTCATAGTAGCCTGAATGGTGGCCCACAAAAAGATACGCTCATGTCCTAATGCCTGGGAATCTGTGAATGTTACTTTATTTAGAGAGAGTCTTTACATAAGTAATTAAATTAAGAACTCTGAAATAAGAAAATCATACTAGATAATACAGGCAGGCCCTAAGTCCTATGACAAGTGCTTTTATAGGAGAGAGGCAGAGGGAGTTTAAAAACAAACACACAGAGTAAAGTGACACACAGAAAAGTAAAAGGCCATATGAAGCTGGAGGCAGAAACTGGACTGATGATGCCTCAAGCCAAGGAATGTCAGCAACCATAGAAGCTGGAAGGGGTAAGTTACTGATTCTCCCCTAGAGCCTCTGCAGGGAGAACAGCTCCATAGACATTTTGATTTCAGAATTCTGATCTCCAGAACTGTTAAGTGAATAAATTTCAATTGTTTTAAGCCACCCAGCTTGTGGTAGTTTGTTACCACAGCCACTGGAAATAAATACATCCACTACAAATTCCAGTAATTACTTGAGAAGCATTGATTTAATTAAACAAAAAACATTATTTTGAAAAAGCAGTCCATCCCTTAGTTTAGAATCTATGAAGGACATTTCTTCTATTCAACTTTAAATGCCTTGATTCATTATCTCTTCCTGAATGAATACTTTCAGTGAACCTTATTGGTTAAAGTCTATAAATAAGAAAATACTAATTACACAGACTGACGGTGGCCCTTCTTATTATACAGAAAAGGAAAGTGGGTAAACCAGGAGCACTGAACAGTGTGGAGAGATCAGGCAAAGGAAAGACGTAGAGAGAGGATCATCAAACTCTGTCTACCTACACCTGACTGACCTCCAAATGACAAGTGCGAAACAGACTCCAAACATCCCAGCTAAAGACAAAAGATTTGAAAAGAGAATGGAGCTGCTGCATAGGATAAGAAACTGCAGTTCAAATCCAGCCTCCCCACAAAAAAAAAAGTACCTTTAATAACACAGGAAACAATAATCACTGGTGGAAAACAAGAGAAGAAAAATCTCTACAATTTAACACTATTAATACGCAGTACAAAATTCAAAATTACCCAAAATACAAAGAATGAAAAAATGGAACACATTCTGAAGAAAAAATAAAATCAATCAAATCTGTCTGATCCCAAGATGAGCCTGATGCTGAAAATAATAAAGATTTAAAGTGGATATTACAGCTATTTGCACTTCAGAAAAAAAAGTTTTCAATACAGTCACACTCCACATAACATTTTGGTCAATGACAGATACATATATATGACTGTGGTCCTCTAAGATTAAAATACTGTATCTTTTCTATGTTTACACATTTTTAAATATACAAATATGTTTAAATACATAAATATGTATACAATACTAAGTTGTGTTACAACTGCCCACAGTATACAGTATGATAAAATGCTGTACAGGTTGGTAGCCTAGGAGCAACAGGATATGCCATATAGCCTATGCGCGTAGTCGGCAATACCATTAAGGTTTGTGTAAGAACACTCTATGATGCTCCCACAATGACAAAAATTGCCTGAGAACACATTTCTAGAATATACCCCATAAAGTGATGAATGACAGTATATGGTATAGGAAGGTTTTATAGAATTCCTCTGTGAAACCATTTGCCCCTGGGTGCTTTTATGGAGTAATCTCCCCCTTAATTTTCTCTATTTCTTCTATAACATCGGTCTGTTTAAGCTTTCTAACTCTAATAGGGGCAACTTTGGTCATCTGTACTTTCCCAGAAAATCACCCATTTCATATAGGTTTTTAGAAGTATTTGCAAAGTATCTCATGACATTTAAAAAAAATTTTGTGTGTGTATATTCAAGGTTTACAACATGATGTTACAGTATACCTATAGATAGTAAAATAGTTACCACAGTGAAGTTTATTAATGTATCAATCGTCTCACAGTTACTTTTTGTGTGCAACAAGGGCAGCTAAAATCTACTTACTTAACAAAAATCTCTAATTTTAGTAACTTTAGTCCTCATGTTGTACATCTCTCAACTTTTTTGTCCTACATGTCTGCTATTTTGTGTCCTTGTACCCACATCTCCCCATTTCCTCTACCCTCCCCACTGCCTCTGGTAACCACTGTTTCATTCTATATCTCTATATTCGAGCTCTTTTTTTGTTTATAATATTCCACACATAAGTAAGATCATATAATACTGTTCTTTCTGTGCCTGGCTTATTTCACTTAGCATAACATCCTATAGGTTCATTCATGGGTGAGAAATGGCAGGATCTCCTCCTTTTTAAAGGCTGAATTATATTCCATTGTATATACAAGTGACCTTGAACTCGGGTGTTAGCAGCACCAACCCCTGCACAGTCGAAAATCTGAGTATAAATTCTGGCTCCCTAAAAACTTAACTACTAATAGCCCACTGCTGACCAGAAGCCTTACCAATAACATAGTCAATTAATACATATTTTGTGTATGTATAATGTACTATATTCTTACAATGAAATGTTACAAAAGCCATATGGAAGAGAAAACATATTTACTGTTCATTATGTGGAAACGGATCATCATTAAGGTCTTCATCCTCATTGTCTTTACGTTGAGTAGGCTGAGGATGAGGAAGAGGAGGGGTGGGTCTTGCTGTCTCAGTGGTGGCATGGCAGAAATGAAAGAAAAATCCACGTATATGTTAACTCACACAGTTCAAATCCGTACTGTTCAAGATCAACTGTATATACCACATTTTCTTTATCCATTTTTCCATTGATGGACATTTAGATTGTTTCCATAGCTTGGCTACTGTGACTAATACTGCAATAAACTTGGAAGGGAAAATATCTTTATGAGGTAGTGATTTCATCTTCTTTGGTTATATACCCAGCATAGGGATTGCTAGGTCGTATTGTAGTTCTATTTTTAATTTCTTTAAGAGCTTCCATACTGTCTTCCATAAGGGCTGTACCAATGTACATTCCCATCAACAGTGTACTAGGGTGTTTCTCCACATCCCTGCCAACATTTGCTATCTCGTATCTTTTTTGATAATAGCCGTCCTTATAGGTGTGAGGTGATACATCATAGTGGTTTCAATTTGCATGTCCCTGATCATTTGTGATCCTGAGCACCTTTTCATACACCTCTTAGCCATTTTTATGTCTTCTTCAGGGAAAAGTTTATTCAGGTCCTTTGCCCATTTTTTAATCAAGTTATTTTTAATGTATTGTTTCAAAGATGTCTTCTTGTTATTTCTTATTTTACATAGTTATACCTTTTTCCCTTCAATAAGTTAGCTAATGGTTTGTCTATTTTGTTAACTTTTTCAAAAACACCAAGATTGTTCATCTGATAAATGGATATAAACAAAATGTGTTATTTCCATAAATTGGAATATTATTGTCATAAAAATAAGTGAAGGATTGATACATGCAGCAACATGAATGAACCATAAAAATGTTATGCTAAATGAAAGAGGCCAAACTTTAAAAGTCACACTTTGTATGATTCCACTTACATGAAATGTCATATAAAAAAATCCATAGAGACAGAAAGCAGATGAGAAGTTGCCAGGGTCTAGGAGGAAAGGGGAGTGATGGCAACGCATTATCGAGTTAAATGTTCTTGAATTAGATAGCAGTGATGATTACATATCTGTGTGAATATACAAAAAGCTACTGAATTATATGCTTTATTTTTTATTTATTTATTTTTTGAGACAGAGATGCCCTCTGTCACGCAGGCTGGGGTGCAGTGGCACAATCTCCGCTCACTGCACCTGTGCCTTCTGGGTTCAAGCAATTCTCCTGCCTCAGCCTCTGGAGTAGCTGGGACTACAGGCGCATCCCACCATGCCCGGCTAATTTTTGTATTTTTAATAGAGAAGGGATTTTGCCATGTTGGCCAGGCTGGTCTCCAACTGCTCCCTCAAGTGATCCGCCCACCTCACGGCTGCTGGGATTACAGGCGTGAGCCACTGCGACCAGCCAGAACTGAATAGAGGGGTGAATTTTTTTCTGTGATTTATAACTCAATAAAGTTGTTTTTTAATAACCACTGGCCGAAGGCGGGGGCTCACGCCTGTAATCCCAGTACTTTGGGAGGCAGAGGCGGGCGGATCACGAGGTCAGGAGATCGAGACCATCCAGGCTAATGCGGTGAAACCCCGTCTCTACTAAAAACACAAAAAATTAGCCGGGCGCGGTGGCGGATGCCTGTAGTCCCAGCTAGTCGGCAGACTGACGCAGGAGAATGTCGTGAATCCAGGAGGCGGAGCTTGCAGTGAGCTGAGATCGCGCCACTGCACTCCAGCCTGGGCGACAGAGCTAGATTCCGTCTCAAAAACTAACTAAATAAATAAATAAATAAATAAATAAATAAATAAATAAATAAAAACACTGCATGGCCAGGGAGAGAAAACATCAGGATTTTGGCTTATTTGCTAGAGTTACTTTTTCTATTCTTTTGCTCATCAATTTCTGCTTTTATAGTTATTATTTTTCTTCCTTTCTTTTGACTTACCTCGTTCTTTTTTAGTTTAGCTGAAAATTAAGTTCATTTATCATTTATCCATTTTATTAATAAAAGTAGTAAAATAAATTTTCCTGTAATCACTGCTTAAATACACCACATAAATTATGATATAAAGTGTCTTCACTGTCATTACATTTTTTTACAATTAAATACATTTAATTGTATTTCTCCTTTTACAATTTTTTAAAATACTTTTTAAAAAGTTATTTAGTCAAATCTTTTAATTTCTAGGTGAAAGGGCTTATATTTGGTTTTGTTAGTAAATCCTAGTTTTAGTGCACTGTAATCAGAGTGTTTATAACAGTTCTACTTTATGGAAGTTATTAATGTTTTCCTTATAACATAATATATAATCAGTTTCTGTGAATGTGCCATATGCACTTAAGAAAATGAGTATTTTCTCTTATCAAGGTATAGCATTCAATATACAGTATACCCAGAAGATCAACCTTATTGCCTATATTGTTTACATCTTCTACCTCCTTATATTTTGTCCACTTAAATCTATCTAGTAATAAAAGTAGTATAACGCAGTATCCTGTTATTGCTATGTTTCTATGTATGTGTCCCTGCAAATGCCTGAAGTTTCTGTTTCAGAAAGCCAGTTGCTCTATTTCTTGATGCATAAAAGTTCTGGTATGATGAAAACTATTTTTATATAGCCTTAATATTTAAAAAGCAGCTTGGCTAGATATAAAATCTCAAATTCGTACTTCCACTGACTTTTCTTTGAATGCTGCTCTATTTTTGCCTTGCTTTATATATTGGTTTTGAAAAGCGTGATGCTACTTATAATTCTTTTGCTTTTATTTGAATTTTTTTCATGGTGGTCCTAAGGATTTTATCATTATCTTAATAATCTAATAATTTTTACTGGGATATGTCTTGCAGTTAATTGCTATGGATTAATCTTTCATTGTACTTGGCATACTTTCAATGTGTGGATTTCCATCTTTTTCTATCTGGAAAGTTTTCTTGAATTATAGTTTTAGATATCAGCTCTTTTCACTTGTTTTGGTTTTTTCCCCTTAGGGACTCAAATAAAATAAATATTATTCCTTCCTTGACTAAGTCTTACACTTCAACTACTTTCTCTCTGACATTTCTTATTTCTTTAAATTCTCATAGTTGTTTTTCTTTCTTCAATGCTCTTTATCAAATTTTAATTCTAGTCCATTTTCCCTTGGGTACCTTGTAATGTATTCTTTATTTCCAAAATAATTCTGATATCGTCTTCCATTTCTTTCCAAAGCTCCATCAACATTTTTCCCCCATTTGTCCCCGTTTATTATTATCCACTTCTGCCTTCAGTTTTTGAATTTCTGACTCAAGTGATTTTTCATACTTCCAAATGCTTGTTTATTTAATTCTGTTGGGAGTATGAACTTAGAGTTATAGTTCACGGTTGTTTTGGAGGAAAATAATTTTCCTCGGTCTGTGTGCAAATTTGTTTCCTGATTTAGATATATTTTTGTTCATTTTTGTGACATTGGGCTGTTTTACAATATTTCTAGTCCAATGTCACCCTTTCCTACCAGTCAATCAATGCCATATACTTTAATGAAGTGGTTGGTTTCATTAGCGGGCATATTATGAATCCTCCACTTTTGTAGTTCTCTTTTGTCTCACAGGGCCTTAATTTTTCCCTTTTCCTTCTTTTCGTCTTTATTTTCCAATTGCCAAAGGAAATGCCTTCCTTCCTTTTTGTTTTTTTCTCTCCCAGAAGCTATGCATTTCAAAAATTGAACCTTTTAAATCATAGCTATTCTTTGAAATTAGACTTACCTATTTAAATAGAATCTATCCCTTTAATTCACACACCAATTCCTTTATATGGCATGTGTCTATTTTAAGTTGCATGCCTGACCCACTGTTTTTCATCTGTTTCTCTCTGGCCCTTTATTTGGCACCTCTCCTTACTTTGAAATATTTTCCTAATATACCAAGTTTCTTTATTTTTCACATTTAGCGTGGATTTGATCTTTCTGGTGGTCATTCCTACCACCCTCCAGTCACTTCATTCGCATCTCTCCTCTGCTTTTCTATAGTTTTTTGTTTGTTTGTTTGTTTGTTTTTGAGGTCTGCCTTGGATCAACAAAGTCCCACAAGTGGGACAAGATTGGCATAGGAGTGTGTGGAACCATGGGGCTGGCTTTTAACTTTTTTTTTTCACTCACAGGTCTTTGATAGTTTCCACATTCTGTGTGCTCACATGAGGTTGAGAGCATCGCTTTACACAGATTTTGGTTATGTGTGAAGTTATCCGTATACTTTGGGGGAAAGATTTTTGTAAATTATTTACTACACTGCCACCATTTTCTAGTTATCATAAGTCCTAGTAGGATTTTCTTCAGCAAATAGACAAACTGATCCTAAAATTCATATGTGATATGATTTGGCTGTGTCCCCACCCAAATCTCATCTTGAATTGTAGCTCCCATAATCCCCATGTGTCACAGGAGGGACCCGGTGGGAAGTAATTGAATCAAGAAGGCGAGTTTTTCCTATGCTATTCTCGTGATAGTACTAAGTCTCATGAGATCCGATGGTTTTATAAAGGGCAGTGCCTATGCACATGCTCTGTTGCCTGCCACCATATAAGATGTGCCTTTGTTCCTCCTTCGCCTTCCGCCATGACTGTGGGGCCTCCCAAGCCATATGGGACTGTGAGTCCATTAAACCTCTTTTTCTTTATTAATTACCCAGTCTCGGGTATTTCTTCACAGCAGTATGAAAATGAACTAATATGGAAATGCAAATACTCAAGAATACCCAAATTAACCTGAAAGAAAAGATGAGGGCTCACACTAATTGTTATCAGTACTTATCATAAAGCTTCATCAATCCAGACAGTGTGATATTGGCATGAGGACAGTCAAATAGAATAATACAAAAAAAAAAAAAAAATCCAGGTATAGACCCACAAAATACAGTCAACAGATTTTCAATCAAAATGCCAAGTCAATCCAATAATTTTTTTTACAAATGTTACTGAAATACCTGAATATCTGTATAAAAATAAAAATAATACCTGCTTCTTTCCCACTCCACAAACCAACATAATTTGATCATATTCTTAAATATAAAACCCATATCCTACAGCTTCTGGAAGCAAGCATAAGAAAGTATCTTCACAAACTTGAAGTAAGCAACGATTCTTGAATAGGACATAAAAAGCCCTCATTAGAAAAGAAAAAAAAACCTGACAAAATTGATTTGACCAAAATTAAAAATATTTAGTTATCAAAAAATACCATTAATAAAATAAACTAAAAAGCCACAGATTGTAAAAAACATTCATAACATATGTATTTTAAGACTCATATCTAGGACATTTAAACAACTCCTACAAATCAACATTAAGAAGTCCAACAATCCAATTTCTTTTTGTTATTGTTGTTGGGTAAAAAACATTAACCTTTATGGGAATAATTACAAGTTGAAAAAAATCATACTTCTTCTACACTTGATTAACTTGATGTAAATGGTATCTATCTTCTAAGTATATATTTGTAATATTAATAATCTAGTATGATATATATCATTACATGATGTATTACATATAAAACACATAATCACAATAATTACAAAAGAGATGAAAATCCGTTTTCATATCTTTTTGTCTTTTAATATGAAATATTTTTACTTACAGGAAAAACATTAAAAATAATTTTTAAAAATTCCTGCTCACACCACCTAGATTTTTAAAATATTAGCATTTTACCATATTTACCTTAGATTATTCCTTTTCTTCCTTTCTTTCTCCTTTCATCCATCTATTCTTTATTTTTTTTTTTATTTTACTGTAAGTTCTGGGACACATGTGTAGAATGTGTAGGTTTGTTACATAGGTATACATGTGCCATGGTGGTTTGCTGCATCTATCAACCCGTCATCTAGGTTTTAAGCCTCACATGCATTAGGTATTTGTCCTAATGTTCTCCCTCCCCTTCCCCCCTCTGCCCCACAACAGGCCTCGGTGTGTGATGTTCCCCTTTCTGTGTCCACATGTTCTCACTGTTCAACTCCCACCTATGAGTGAGAACACGTGGTGTTTGGTTTTTCTGTTCCTATGTTAGTTTGCTGAGAATGATGGTTTCCAGCTTCATCCATGTCCCTGCAAAGGACATGAACTCATTCTTTTTTATGGCTGCATAGTGTTCCATGGTGTATATGGGCCACATTTTCTTTATCTAGTCTATCAGTCATGGGTACAACAATCAAATTCTTAATGGACAAAATACTCAAATAGATACTTTATTAAGAGCTAATAATCACATTAAAAAGTACTCAACATCTTTAGTCATCAAGAAAATACACATTAAAACCACAAATGAGATACCATTTCACACCAGCATGAAGAGCTAAAATCAAAAGGACTGAAAACAGAATACTGGTGAGGAAGTGGAGAAACCAGATCTCTCATACACTGTTGGTTGGAGTATAAAATGTCACACCCACTTTGGAAATAAACATTTGGCTATTTCCTATAAAGTTAAACAAAAATCTGCCCCATGGTCCAGCAATTTCACTCCTAGATATCCTCTAAGAGAAATGAAAACATATGCCCACAAAAAATACTTATAAATGAATGTTCCAAGCCTTATTCATAATAACCAAAAACTGGTTATTGTCTATCAAAAGGAGAATGACCAAACAAATTATGGTATATTCAAACATGAACTACTACTCAACAATAAAAAATGAACTATCAATACAGACAAAAATATGAATGAATCTCAAAAGCATTATGTTACACTTCTAAGATGTCAGAAGAAATAAGATTTCCATTTTTATAATATCCAATTACAGGAAAGTGAATCCATGATGCCAGATATCAGAAAAAGACAATCTGTGGGCACAGAAGAAACAGAGCAGGAGAAAACTTTCTCGGGTGATGAAAATATTCTATATCATGTTTAGAATGGGGGTTACCTAAGTGTACACAACTATCAAAACCTATCATGCTAAATACTTAAGAGCTGTGCATTTTAATGTATATTAATTGTGCTACAATTTAAAAAGACAAGTCCATTCAGTTTATTTATTCAATAAACATTTGTTGAGTCCCGATCTACTCCGTGGCAGACACTGTACTAGTTCCAAGAATTCAAAGATGAAAAAAACATGGTACTGACCTCAAATAAGTTTAGTCCCAGTGAAGCTTGGTTTACTTGAGGAGACAAACATATAAACAATTAATTATAGCACAGTGAGCTAGAGAAAGAATGTTAAAGGACCTCAGAAGAAGGGTACCTACTTTCTATCAGGGAAGACTTCTTATAACAGATGACAGCTATGTTTTAAAATGATGGACAAGAATTAACTAACTTAATTGGAGAAAAACATCCAAGCAGAAAGGACAAGATGAGAAATGGTACAGTGGCAGGACATAAAATACCATGCACATAAAAGACCCACAAGCAAGTTGGTCTTGTTAGAGCATAAACTACTAGAGAGGTAGGAGCAAAAATGGATGCCACAAAGAAACAAGAGGCTGTGCATACCTTTGTAAGACAGACTTCATCCTGTAGGTGACAAAAGATCTAAAGACTAGACAACCTTTGTAGATAACTCATTCTATCACCTATAGAAAAGATAGATTTGAGACAGTAAGCAAGAAGACCAAACAGGAGGCTACTCTCAAGAATAAAGGCCTGAAGCAGAAAAATATTTAGAAGGTAAAACTGGCAGGTCTGATTCTTAATTTAAATATGAGTGAACAGGAAAAAGAAAAAAAAAATGACTCATGAATGGTGAGATAAGTGTACCACCTCTAAAACAAGAGTGTAAAGAGGAGAAGAACTTGGTAGAGGGGAAGAGAAGTACAGTGAGAGGCATCAAGAGTTTGAGGTGCCCCTGGGATATCTAGTTCAAATTGTGCGGAGAGTATTTCATATATAAGGCTGTATTTTGAAGTTCAGGCCCAGGAAGATTTGGAATCATCAGCATATAGAAATTAGTTTAAATCAGCCAGATGTGGCAGCTCACACCTGTAATCCCAACACTTTGGGAGGCTGAGGCGGGTGGATCACCTGAAGTTAGGAGTTCGAGACCAGTCTTGCCAACATGGTGAAACCCCGTCTCTACTAAAAATACAAAAATTAGCCAGGCATGGTGGCAGGAGACTGTAATCCCAGTTACTTGGGAGGCTGAGGCAAGAGAATCACTTGAATCCAGAAGGCAAAGGTTGCAGAGAGATGGGATAGCCTCCAGCCTAGGCAACAGAGTAAGACTCCATCTCAAAAAAAAAAAAAAAAAAAAAAAGAAATTAAATTATGAAAGCAAATAAGACTGGGTCAAGTACAATGGTTCACACCTGTAATCCTAGCACTTTGGGAGGCTGAGGCAGGAGGATCACTTTGAGGTCAGGAGTTTGAGACCAGCCTGGAAAACGTAGCAAGAGCCTATCTCTACTAAAATAAAAAATTGGCCATGTAGGGTGGTATGTGCCTATAGTCCTAGCTACTTGGGAGGCTGAGGTGGGTTTATCACTTGACCCAAGGAGATTGAGGCTGTAGTGAGCTATGACAATGCCACTGTACTCCAACCTGGGCAGCAGAATAAGACTGGACCTAAAAAAAAAAAAAAAAAAAAAGAAAAGAAAGAAAGAAAGAGAGAGAGAGACTGATGAGTTAAAGTCAGAAGAACAGAAGAACAAGAAAGTGAACCAAAGATAGAACTTTGTTAGTTCCAATAAGGAAATTAAGAAAAGCCAGGGAAAGGTATGATAAGAATATCATAAAAAGACAAAAAATGAATGATGAGAAAGGAGTGAAGAGAACAAGAACAAGATGAAGAGAACAGTGTTATGGGAGACAAGGAATAGTGAACTTTAAGACACTATAATGTCTTAACAGTGAATTCCAAGGTAGACATAAACCATCCAAAGTAACAGAGCCAGCAAGGAAAGATCTGAAAGATATCTCACAACTGGAAGGTCACTGGTACTTTGGCAAAAGCATTTCAGCAGTGTGGAAGAAGCACAAGCCAGACTGTAGCAGTCAGTCCAAAGAAACAGTAGGTATAAGTGAGAAGGTGAAAAGTGATATAAAGACTAATGAAACAAATGTGCATATGAACACAGTCATACATGTGCTAAACATTACAACAACAAGAAAAGGCATTCATAAAATATTTTCTTAAAAAAGGAAACCCAGATTTTGGAGGAAAAAGTCTTGCTTAATAAATATCTACTTGGTAAATGAATGTTTTAAATACAGTTTCATTCACATACTGCTTTGGAAATAGCACTAAGGATAGAATTAGTAGTTGACCACATCAGCTCAACTGATCATGGGAAAGGTAAGAGCAAGTATTACTATCTTCAATAATGACTGTTTTGTAAATATGTTCTTAAAACTTCCTTAGTTAAAAAAAAAAAAATCTTGTTAGAAATTTAGACTAAGAACTATATTATGAGTACTTCCACATCTTTCTTTAAAAATCTTTACACTTTAAACATAGAGAAACCTTAATTATTGAAAAGAGTCAGTGAAATCATAAAGTGGATCATTTTTGCCATGATTTGACATTGTAGCATGTTAAATCTAAAAATCAGTATCTTATCAACTTACAAAACACAATTTTTGAGCCATCCAATGAAGTTATTAATTCTTAAGCAAAGGGTATTTTAAAATGTCTAACATTAACACTAATAAACATTATTAACTGATTCTATCTTTAAATAGGGGAAGGAGACAAGTCAAGGACACTGAGAGCCAACCAGAGTTCTCCCTTTCTTCAATTTTCCTTAAGAGAAAGATACGTTGATGAAGTTTCTCTCTAAAGAATGTTTTTCTTTAAATTGTCTTTGCCTGAGCCTTGATCTCTTCACCTATCCTTGAAATAAAGGCCAGAATGATCTTTGTAAAACTGGCAAATCTAGTATTTTCATGGCTCTTATTTAAAACTCAATAAATCTCTGGACATGGTAGTTCCTGGAAGATCCATCAAGGCATCTGTACAAAGCTTGCCCATTTGAGAAAAGAAAGCAATTTTATTTGCATACATCTTACAAATTGATATTAATCATGTTTTACAGAACAATAAATGCACTCTTCAAAATTCTCATATTCTTTAAATGTGTGAATGAGCTATAAAGATTGCATTGGTCTGTTTAGTTAGCCGACATTGAAGGCCTAGCTTCCCAATAATGGCATCTGCCTATTATCACTTACATTTGTTAAATGAGTATGTTTGCTTATTACCAATGTTAATTATAGTCCTGATACACCAAAGTGCTTGGATGAAGTGTAAAGATTCTGATGAAATAGTAATGTAATCAGAATAACATAATCAGATAATAAAATAATTATATAATCAGAATAATGTCAAAAATGAAAATTATGCACGGATCCCAGTTAATATGAATGTCCACATAATGGAACTGGTAATTCTCAAAGTTTCAGAATACAAATCTAAAAAGGAAAAATATGAACGAGAATGGCAATGAATATTGTAAAACAGGATCTCATTAGGCCCTTCATGCCTAGTTCCCTAAACACTGTTATAAAACATCAATCTTGGTCAAATCAACACATGAAATTTTTTTTTTCATAAGTTCAATTTCTTATATAAAATAATCAGTATGCTGATGACCAATCAGTTTAATTTAAATCTGATTGGCTACCAAATATATTTTGATATCTAAGAACGAACTCCTCCTATATTTTACTCAAGACTGATGTGTTATAACAGGTTTTTCAACCTCATATTCACTCTTTTCCCTCTGTTTAAGCAGTACTGATTTTATTTTTTTTAAAACAAAAACAGGAAAAAAACACTGTCTGTTGTCTAGGTATTCTACAGAACCCAAAAGTTGTCCAAGTGTGATAGGAATGAATGCTCAATGGAAACCAATGAAGGATTTCTATCTGCCCTAGGATATAATGGAAAGTTCTATTAAAATCAGTAGACCATTTCAAAACACCTGATAACTCTGTACTTGACAGAAAGCCCCCACTGCAAGTACGGACACAATCCTATCAAATAATTAGGATTTACTAATTTATGAGGCAGCCCCATTCATACCAGTCACTAAAAAATAAGGATAAGAACAAGGATTGTGGTTTTCTTGGCAAGTTATTTTTGACAAATTCTGGAACCAGTAGCATATACTACTTGTTCCAACTTCAGTTTTTTCTAAGTAATAAAGAACTAACACATCTATTTTACTAATTACTTAGGGCAGAGATTAGCAAACTTTTTCTGTAAAGAGCCAGATAGTAAATATTGCAGGCTTTCCTACAATATTTGATTTCTGTCACAACTACTCTTTGTTCCTGTAGCACAAAAGCAGCCACAGACAGTAGGTGTATGAGTGGTTCTGGCTGTGTTCTACTAAAATGTTCTTTACAAAAACTGGTAGCAGGCCAGATTTGGCCCAATGGCCATAGTCTGCCAACTCCTTAGGATAAAGCTATATAATCTTTCTTTCTTCAAAAACTAGACTTAAAAGACACGTCCTTCTCTCAAAAAAAAAAAAAAAAGTATTTGGACTTAAAAAAAAAGTACATTGTCTCATAAATTTATATACAGCACAACTGGTTCCACACACTTAATTTTTGAGGAGGGTAACACACTATTCTTTAAGTGAAATACTTATTTATAAAAATAAAAGGCAAACACTTAATGCAACATTTCAACAAGAATATGAAATTACCTCCCTTCAGCTGAGACTTTAAATTCATGTCCATATTAAGAGACAGAATATTGACAGTTTCCTCTCTCAAATTTCTTTTTTTTTTTTAAATTTATTTATTATTATTATACTTTAAGTTGTAGGGTACATATGCATAACGTGCAGGTTTGTTACATATGTATACTTGTGCCATGTTGGTGTGCTGCACCCATCAACTCGTCATTTACATCAGGTATAACTCCCAATGCAATCCCTCCCCCCTCGCCCCTCCCCATGATAGGCCCCGGTGTGTGATGTTCCCCTTCCCGAGTCCAAGTGATCTCATTGTTCAGTTCCCACCTATGAGTGAGAACATGCGGTGTTTGGTTTTCTGTTCTTGTGATAGTTGGCTAAGAATGATGGTTTCCAGCAGCATCCATGTCCCTACAAAGGACACAAACTCATCCTTTTTTATGGCTGCATAGTATTCCATGGTGTATATGTGCCACATTTTCTTAATCCAATCTGTCACTGATGGACATTTGGGTAGATTCCAAGTCTTTGCTATTGTGAATAGTGCTGCAATAAACATACGTGTGCATGTGACTTTATAGCAGCATAATTTATAATCCTTTGGGTATATACCCAGTAATGGGATGGCTGGGTCATATGGTACATCTAGTTCTAGATCCTTGAGGAATCGCCATACTGTTTTCCATAATGGTTGAACTAGTTTACAATCCCACCAACAGTGTAAAAGTGTTCCTATTTCTCCACATCCTCTCCAGCACCTGTTGTTTCCTGACTTTTGAATGATCGCCATTCTAACTGGTGTGAGATGGTATCTCATTGTGGTTTTGATTTGCATTTCTCTGATGGCCAGTGATGATGAGCATTTTTTCATGTGTCTGTTGGCTGTATGAATGTCTTCTTTTGAGAACTGTCTGTTCATATCCTTTGCCCACTTTTTGATGGGGTTGTTTTTTTCTTGTAAATTTGTTTGAGTTCTTTGTAGGTTCTGGATATTAGCCCTTTGTCAGATGAGTAGATTGCAAAAATTTTCTCCCATTCTGTAGGTTGCCTGTTCACTCTGATGGTAGTTTCTTTTGCTGTGCAGAAGCTCTTTAATGAGATCCCATTTGTCAATTTTGGCTTTTGCCGCTGTTGCTTTTGGTGTTTTAGACATGAAGTCTTTGCCCATACCTATGTCCTGAATGGTACGACCTAGGTTTTCCTCTAGGAATTTTATGGTATTAGGTCTGACATTTAAGTTTCTAATCCATCTTGAATTAATTTTCGTATAAGGAGTAAGGAAAGGATCCAGTTTCAGCTTTCTACTTATGGCTAGCCAATTTTCCCAGCACCATTTATTAAATAGGGAATCCTTTCCCCATTTCTTGTTTCTCTCAGGTTTGTCAAAGATCAGATGGCTGTAGATGTGTGGTATTATTTCTGAGGACTCTGTTCTGTTCCATTGGTCTATATCTCTGTTTTGGTACCAGTACCATGTCATACTGAATGGGCAAAAACTGGAAAAATTCCGTTTGAAAACTGGCACAAGACAGGGATGCCCTCTCTCACCACTCCTATTCAACATAGTGTTGGAAGTTCTGGCTAGGGCAATTAGGCAAGAGAAAGAAATCAAGGGTATTCGGTTAGGAAAAGAAGAAGTCAAATTGTCCCTGTGTGCAGATGACATGATTGTATATTTAGAAAACCCCATTGTCTCAGCCCAAAATCTCCTTAAGCTGATAAGCAACTTCATCAAAGTCTCAGGATACAAAATTAATGTGCAAAAATCACAAGCATTCTTATACACCAGTAACAGACAAACAGAGAGCCAAATCAGGAATGAACTTCCATTCACAATTGCTTCAAAGAGAATAAAATACCTATGAATCCAACTTACAAGGGATGTAAAGGACCTCTTCAAGGAGAACTACAAACCACTGCTCAGTGAAATAAAAGAGGACACAAACAAATGGAAGAACATACCATGCTCATGGATAGGAAGAATCAATATCGTGAAAATGGCCATACTGCCCAAGGTAATTTATAGATTCAATGCCATCCCCATCAAGCTACCAATGAGTTTCTTCACAGAATTGGAAAAAACTGCTTTAAAGTTCATATGGAACCAAAAAAGAGCCCGCATCTCCAAGACAATCCTAAGTCAGAAGAACAAAGCTGGAGGCATCACGCTACCTGACTCCTCTCTCAAATTTCTATTCTTCCTGTACAAGTGAAATAATGTAACATTATATGAACTATTCTATCTACCTGCACCATTTTATCTTTAATTTGAGACACTAATATTTATAAGATTATAAAATGCTAATGGTAAGATATATATATATATATAGTTGAGACTAAAAATCTATAAGATATAAAGATTTTATCTTTATCAAAGTAACACTCTCACAGGCTATATAAGGTAATCTAAAATAGAGTAAAGGGCATCAATTTTTTAAAAGGTGACACAAGATCAGAAATTCATATGTGCAAGTAACATGAACGTATTTAACTGGCAACACTAATTTAAGAACGTATTTAACTAACATACAATAGCAAGAACATTAAGTATTTACTGGGCATTCAACATATGCCAAGCAGTGTTCTAAACACTTTGTGTGTATTAACTTACTAATCCCCCTAACAATACTATGAAGCAGGTACAATATTGACACCATTTTATAGATAAGCAAACTGAGGCATGCAGTTAAGAAATGTGCCCAATGTTATAGCTAATCTATGGCAGAACCAGGACTGATCTCAGCTCAGGAGAATTGGTCTTCAAGAGCCCATGCTCGTAAACACCAGCCATACAGCTTCTCAAGCAGACATAAATCTAACTGAATATAAAAGGTACATGGTAGTGTTTCTGTAACTCTATTCTTTTTCTCAGTAATCTCTCACAATAATTCAGTTTTGTGACCAAATTCTAATTAATTATAATTAATGAATTAATTCTAATATAAACATTTATCCAAAATCGCTTAATTTACACATCTCAGTTTGAAATACAAAGTGATTCAAGCTTTTGAGCCCATTCCTTGGCAGCATTTTCAAAAGCTAACCTCCTGTTGACCTATTAGTTCATATATATTGGGTACTTAGGCAAAAAAGAAAAAAAACTAGGGGTACACGGATACTGCAGGGAATACCAGGCAGGCCATAACAGCAACAAGCAAGTTGAAAATAACAAAAACAGTCAAACGTGAGCCTATTTTTCCACTTTTAAAGTATACATCTTAGATATATAAAGATCTATAATCATATATTTTACATATACTTCTGCTTAAAACATTACGAATAATGATAAACAATTTAATTTACACAGGAAATGAAAGCTACTGTGATAAGGTAAACCATTTTAAAAGACCACCAACAGTCCAATTCAATTTTATTTTCCATGAAAACATGCCAAGGCAAGAATAATAAAATACATCAAGCAGTTGGCCAATATAATGGCCCAGATAAGTTTCATAACACCAATTCAAAACAAATATTAATTCATAACTAAAAGTATAAGTTACAAAATACATAAAAAGAAGGCATTATTTCATTAAAAAAATGCATCCATTTCTTGATACGTCAAATTGCTTATCAGCATGATTAAACCAACAAAGCTTGTAATCCCTTTTTATAAGCAAATACAGTCCATACTACCTATTATTATAGAATGCCATATAATGTAGGGAAATGAGCTTTGCAAGCTGAAAAGTCCTTACAAACATAAGATTATCATTAAAAATACTATTTTTAAAAAAGTAGAATATTAAGTAAACTAAATCAAAAAGTATGAAAGGCCAAAAAGATAGAGCCTCATTTACTCACACCACTTCACTCAAATTTACCATAAGTTGAACAGTATCACTGAATGAAAAATTCAAATATGTCAAATAAGACCTACTTCAAGTGTGGTTTATAGATTAATGTCAACCCACAGACTCTGTTACTGCCACATGACGGGGTATGTACAGAAACTTTTGGAGCAATCTCACACTGCCACAACGTTTTATAGTTTATAAGATTTAACTAGTTGATTGTTTGAGAATCAGTGAGCTAGGCCACAGTTCTCAGAATCCCTTTCAGGTGGATGTCAGATTAAAGTCCTTAGAAACCAAGGATATGATGTCTCTTCATCAGGGAACTAACTCTATGGCTCTCTGCTGTTCTTCCCATTCCAGCCAGGGAAACCCAAATGTGACAGCTACTCTGTTATGACCATGAAAACAATGACAATACACTAGAGTACTGCTCCTCAAACCTTAATGTGCAAAAGAATCACTTTAATGTGCAATAAGATTCTTTAATAAGAATCTTATTAAAATTAAGATGCTGGTGAGGTTTGAGATTCTACACTTCTAACAAGCTACCAGGTGATGTCAATGCTGCTGGTCTGTGGACCACACTTGGAGTAGCAAGGGGTGAGGGGACATCAAAGCAATAAGATGAAAGGAACCTGGGTCCTTAAATGACAGCACAAAGCAGAACTGTCTAACTATTCTGGATTGTTCTGTGACCAAAAAAAAAAAGAAAAACAAAAAAAACCTATGTTCTTCAGGCTTCTCTTACATCAGCCTAGCCTTCAACCTAATTAATGCAGGGCATTTTTTTTAAGCATTAGAAAAATGTAGCTCAGGCTAGTTTGGTATTTAATCTGCTTTTGCATTTTGCTTAAAATAATATCAAAATAAATGCTTATTCACATAAGTAGAAACTGGTAAAAATGTCAAGGCTCTGTTGCACTTTCAAGATAATCAAACTTCAGTAGGCATACCATAATTTCTGTCATGTATTATTAAGTCCATTCTCATGACCCTGTAACTGTAAAAGTATATACCACTACACTGCACTCTTTTTTTCATGATACCAAATCAAAATTTCAACTTGTTAAACTCTCAATTTGTTAAGAAACTACATCTAATTACATGAGGGTGTCTTTTAATTGTGAACTATCACAGCTAAATAAGTCTTTATAACTAGTAGAAAATTTAATGAGTACTATGGCAGGTGTCTATGTTGCATAGAGCAGCTAGATATGTTTATTAACAAAGTTAAGTGTTATTTTGGGTGGTCATTTTGCACTAACAACAATGTAAACACAGGCACAAAAATGGTCATTGAAATTTCATGGTATTGTACAGCCATTATGTTTTTAATATACGCATATAAAAACTTTCATCACGTATCAACTTTACCAGGGAAACATCTAATTAATATGTTTATAAAGACTTCTGAAAAATGAGTAATTAATTAAACAGGGAAATAACATAAAAATCAAAGGAAAAAAATCCACAACCAGAAAAAGCAGTCAAAAAATTTATCAGCAACAACCAAAATAAGGGAAAATATACATCCAGCTCTTGTACAACTCCCAAATGTAGCAACCAAAGAAGATTCTCATGCAGCCTGGGAACTAATCCTACCCTATCCATCCCCAAGAAGCAAAACTGAGGAAAGAAGTCAAATCAACACAATCCTGAGAAATCTCATTATTACTTAAATTAGAACATACTAAGGGAATCAGCAGGCAGCCTAGAAAAAAGGTAGTCGCCAATTACTAAGAGTAGAGGCCCCTGAATATCAACTCGCACTCTCAGCACAGACACAAAGGGTTGCTAGTACTTGCCATTCTGAGTACACTGAACCGAGCAAGGATACTGAGGAGCCCATTTTACATGCTTTATGTCCTAACAGTAACACATACACGCCTTTTTGGTGCTCACAATTGCAAGAAACAAAGAGTAAACTGTTTAGCAGAGTCCTCAGGTAAAACCCCAGTGGACTTGAACTCTATGACAACTTAGACTGCAAGATACCTAGATTCCTACTTCTTTGCCTCATTAAAGGCCCTAGCATGAAATATAATACCATCATCTTAACTCCTTTCTAACTGAATGTACCAGACCATTTTAATGCTACCGATAAAGGCATATACCCAAGACTAAGAAGAAAAAGAGGTTTAACAGGACTTACAGTTCCACATGGCTGGGGAGGCCTCAGAATCATGGCGGGAGGTGAAAGACACTTCTTTCATGGCGGTGGCAAGAGAAAAAATGTCGAAGAAGCAAAAGTGGAAACCCTTGATAAACCCATCAGATCTTGTGAGACTTACGATCATGAGACTAGCACAGGAAAGACTGGCCCCCATGATTCAACTACCTCCCCCTGGGTCCCTCCCATAATACGAACACATGGGCATTCTGGGAGATACAATTCTGGGAGTAGATGTTTGGGTGGAGACACAGCCAAACCCTATCATTCCAACCCTGGCCCTTCCAAATCTCATGTCCTCACATTTCAAAACCAATCATGCCTTCCCAACAGTCCACCAAAGTCTTAACTCATTTCAGCATTAACCTAAAGTCCACAGTCCAAAGTCTCATCTGAGACAAGGCAAGTCCCTTCCACCTATGAGCCTGTACAATCAAAAGCAAGCTAGTTACTTCCTAGAGACAAGGCAGGTACAGGTATTGGATAATTATAGCTGTTCCAAATGGGTGAGGTTGGCCAAAACAAAGGGGTTACAGGGACCATGCAAGTCTAAAATCCAGTGGGACAGTCAAATTTTAAAGCTCCAAAATGATCTCTTTTGACTCCAGGTCTCACATCCAGGTCACACTGATGCAAGAGATGGGTTCCCATGGTCTTAGGCAGCTCTGCCCTTGTGGCTATGCAGGGTATAGCCTCCGTTCCAGCTGCTTTCACGGGCTGGTGTTGAATGCCTGCAGCTTTTCCAGGCGCACGGTGCAAGCTGTCAGTGGATCTACCATTCTGAAGTCTGGAGGATGGTGGCCTTCTTCTCACAGCTGTACTAGGCAATGCCCCAGTAGGGCCTCTGTGTGGGGGCTCCAACCCCACATTTCCCTTCCACACTGCCCTAACAGAGGTTCTCCATGAGGGCTCTATCCTAGCAGCAAACTTTTGCCTGGGCATCCAGGCATTTCCATACATCCTCTGAAATCTAGGCAGAGATTCTCAAACCTCAATTCTTGACTTCTGTGCCCCCACAGGCTCACCACCACATGGAAGCTGCCAAGGCTTGGGGCTTCCACCCTCTGAAGCCACAGCCCAAGCTGTATGTTGGCCCCTTTCAGCCATGGCTGGAGTGGCTGGGACAGAAGGCACCAAGTCCCTAAGCTGCACACAGCACAGAGACCCTGGGCCCAGCCCACGAAACCACTTGTTCGCCCTGGACCTCCAGGCCTGTGATGAGAGGGGCTACCTTGAAGGTCTCTGACATGGCCTGGAGACATTTTCTCCACAGTCTTGGGGTTTAACATTAGGATCCTTGCTACTTACACACATTTCTGCAGCTGGCTTGAATTTCTCCCCAGAAAATGGGTTTTTCTTTTCTATCACATAGTCATGCTGCAAATTTTCCAAACTTTTGTGCTCTGTTTCCCTTTTAAAATGGAATGCTTTTAACAGCACCCAAGTCATTTTTTGAATGCTCTGCTGCTTAAAAATTTATTCTGCTAGATACCTTAGATCATCTCTCTCAAGTGCAAAGTTCCACAAATCTCTAGGGCAGGGGCAAAATGCTGCCAGTCTCCTTGCTAAAACATAACAAGAGTCACCTTTGCTGCAGTTCCCAACAAGTTCCTCATCTCCACCTGAGACCATCTCAGCCTGGATCTTATTGTCCATATCACTATCAGCATTTTGGGCAAAGCTATTCAACAAGTCTCTAGGAAGTTCCAAACTTTCTCACATTTTCCTTTCTTCTTCTGAGTCCTCTAAACTGTTCCAGCCTCTGCCTGTTACCCAGTTCCAAAGCTGCTTCCACATTTTTGGGTATCTTTTCAGCAACGCCCCACTCTACTGGTACTAATTAACTATATTAGTTCTTTTTCATGCTGGTGATAAAGACATACCTGGGACTGGGAAGAAAAAGAGGTTTAATTGGACTTACAGTTCCACATGGCTGGGGAGGCCTCAGAATCACGGCAGGAAGTGAAAGGCACTTCTTACATGGTGGTGGCAAGAGAAAATGAGGAAGAAGCAAAAGTGGAAACCCCTGATAAACCCATCAGATCTCACGAGACTTATTCACCATCATGAGAATAGCACGGGAAAACACCAGCCCTCGTGATTCAATTACCTCCCGCTGGATCCCTCCCAAAACACATGGGAATCCTGGGAGAAACAATTCAAGTTGAGATTTGGGTGGGGACACAGCCGCACCATATCACTGAAGTACTAACCTATAAGCAATTCTGAAATATCAAAAAGAACTTGTTGCTATCTCATAAAACATCAAATGTGAATGAAATAGTTCTGAAAACAGTTTCTACTAATATTACCATGAGAGAGAACATTTCAAGGACCCTAAAGAGACAGTTGGTTGTCTCAGCCAAAGAAATGCAATCAACATATTTCAAAATTTTCTTCTAACTAAATACAAACATATACCTTTAAGTGTATTATCTACATTATCACTAGTTATATCTCTTAACAGTTGAATTCTATAAACAAGGTAGAAAATATCAACAAATAGAGAAAGCTTTCATAAGGCTATTTCCTGCATTTTTGAGGAGATCACATTTTTCATAACACTTTGTTTAAATTTCACAACATTCATTTCAGAAATCACAATTTTCTACTCTACAAAAAGCTTGAAGAAGTTTCATGTCCCTTGAGGACACAAAAGCAAAATGATGAATGATACCAAGACCAATTAAGATGAGAGTAACATTCATTCCACAAGTATTTAAGTGTCTACTGTGCAACTTACATCCTGCTAAATGCTTGGAATACTACAAAAACATGAAAAGACTTGATCTTTCCCTTACAGAAGCTGACAAAGCCATAAGGCATCAATCAAACTAGAAACGTTACGTACACTTAAACTTAACATATGTCCCTATTTCTCTCTCAAAACAAAGCTTGAACTGAGTCAATTCCAAATTCATTATAAAATGCTGGCTTAATTTATTCAGCAAGTTTTTCCATCAATACTTACATTTATCGTTTCACATTAGGTATTTTACAAAATCCACCTTTATTAATTTTCAAACTCTTCATGGTCCCACTTAGAAATTTAGTATAATAAAAAATATTCATTAACATCTTCATGTAATATCCATGACAGACTGCCTTCTGAAAAGCTGCAGCTAAATTTTACTTGCATTTTATATATTTAGAGGAATCTGGAGAAAGATTGTGGGAAATTTTTTAAAAGACTTTCAGATATCTAAATTTATAAAGAACGTTTTAAAAGCTGCTCTGAGTCTCCAATATCAGCAAGTCAATAAACTAATACTGACCATATCAAATAGTCTTATCAAAGAACTCTAAAAGATATATCCATTTTCTCTTCTTAGAAAAACTCAATGAATTTATAATGAATTCTAAAGCTTTTTCGCCTGATTAGCAGCTCCTTAAAGGTTAATTCTCCTCTAAAAAATGCTAAAATTTCTCAGTACTTGAACCCAGTCTCTTACTCAAAGCTTAGTTCTTACATCAGTACTGTCCAACAAATATAATGTTCACATATGTAATTTTAAATTGTCTTGTAGCCATATTTTAAAAAGTAAAAACAGGTGAAATTAATTTAGTAACTATTTTAACAAAATATATTTTAAAGTATGATCAATATAAAAATTACTGAGATCCCTACACTCATTTTTAGTACCGTCTTCCAAATTCACTGTGTATTTTACATTTGTAGCACATCTGAATTTAGACTAGACACATATCAAGTGATCAGCAGCCATGTGACTAATGTCCACCATACTGGACAGCTGCAGCCTTGGATGATCTTATCAATATACCATTTCAATCACCACCTATCCTGGAATGACTCCAGATTTATCTGTAGACCAGTCTTCTCTTCTGAGTGCAAGACTGGTATTTCCTAATGCCTGACATCTTATTTTAGATGACTTAAAGGGATCTCACACTCAAGTAATGACCAACTTAACTCATGACCCAACCCCCAAAAATATGACCATCTTCTAAGAGTCCCTACCTAACTGAATTGTAACTGATTTGAGGATACAAGCCCAAAACCTAGAAATCAAGCCTTTGACAACTCCTCTGTCACATTCATGTCCAATCCATCAAAAAGTCCTGTCCATTTACCTTCCAAATATCTATCAAATCAATCTGCTGCTCTTTATCTCAACCATTGCCATCTATTTAATAGTCCTGCCCGGCTCCATTTTCTTCAGCCCAAGCATACTTCAAAACCATGATGTTATCCACACCATAATCCTCACATCATGATTAAAACTCTTCAACTGATTCCTATTACCTTCAAAATAAAAATAAATCCTAACATGGCCAACAAGGTCCAAGCTATGTGACCTGTCCCTAAGTAGCTCCTAACTCCATCTCACTACACTGTCCCTCTGTCTTGCCCTCTAGTCACCCAGGTCATTCAGATGTTTGTATTCACCATGCTCCCTCGTGCCCCATGACTTTTGTAGATGCTGTGCTCCCCTTTGTCAGTTAACACTCATTCTCCAGATCTCAGGGTAGCATTCTCTAACCACCATGAAAAGGCTAAAATTCCCCTTTAGTAATTCTGCTATTTTCTGACCACCATGAAAAGACTAATTCTCCCTTAGTACGTGCATTTGGAATGATGTCTCTTCTCCTCTCTAGTATTTTTTATAGATGCAGCATGTTTAAATATGTAATTAATGTTTTTTCCCCCTATAAGACCATACCTGACTGTACTAAGAAAGTGCCTGCCACAATATGGTGTTTAAGAATTATTTGTTGAGGCTGGACACTGTGGCTCACATCTGTAATCCCAGGACTCTGGGAGGCCGGGACAGGTGGATCACTTGAGGTCAGGAGTTCAAGACCAGCCTGGCCAACACAGTGAAACTCTGTCTCTACTAGTCCTTTTTCATGCTGCTAATAAAGACATACCTGAGACTGGGCAATTTACAAAAGAAAGATATTTATTGGACTTAACAGTTCCACATGCCTGGGGAGGTCTCACAATCATGGCAGAAGGCAAAGAGGGGCATGTCACATCTTATGTGGATGGCAGCAGGCAAAAAGAGAGCTTGTGCAGGGCAACTCCCATTTTTAAAACCATCAGATCTCGTGAGACCCATTCACTATCATGAGAACAGCATGGGAAAGACCCATCCCCATAATTCAATCACCTCCCACCGAGTCCTTCCCACAACACGTGGAAATTATGGGAGCTACAAGATGAGATCTGGGTGAGGATGCAGAACCAAACCATATCAACTAAGAATACAAAAATTAGCTGGGTGTGCTGGTGGGCACCTGTAATCCCAGCTACTCAGGAGGCTGAGGCAGGAGAATCTCTTGAACCTGGGAGGTGGAGGTTACAGTGAGCCAAGATTATGCCACTGCACTCCAGCCTGGGCAAGAGAGTGAGACTCTGTCTCAAAAAGCAAACAAACCAACAACAAGAAAAAAGGATTATTTGTTGAATGAGTGCATTGATGAATGTGCCTTGTTTTTTCCTTAGCCAAATACCAGAAGACACAATATTTAAAGAAGACATATACAGTGCCTTGTTTTTTCCTTAGACAAAGAGCAGAAGACATGATATTTAAAGGAGACATATACAAAAACCTTGCTTATCCATCATCAGTACTGGAAAGCCTTCCAACCTTCCCAAGTCTGGGTTAATTGCTCTCAGATGTGTTTTAACAAAATCTTGCAAGTAAAACAACAGTGTAGATCATGTTTAAATTCTGCCTGTCTTGTATATAATATCTCGGCAACAAACACAGTGCATGGTATACAGGAGATATAAATATTTACTAAATGTATTTCAGTGCACATATTATTGTATAGAGTTACATATTTCTCTGTATATGCCTTACTTATTATTGTAAATATATTATAATTCAAGAGCACTATACTGCTATTTGCCTCTACTTTTAAGGCCATAAAGTTGTACTACAGGTGAGAAGTACATATACACACTTGCACCCATCTAATAGAGATGTGAAACCTGATGGGGTTCCAGTGCTATGGTACATATAGGCTCTCTGTCTAGCCCTAGAACACCACGCAGTTCTTTCCTCCTTTTGTCCATCACCAACCTGTTTCCTTTCTGCTATCAGTGTCTTTGATTTCACACCCTTCTTAATACTTTACATTACTACCATACATTTTTGCCCCATCTTGTTTGCTTTTCTTTGTTGTGCTATGACTTCACAAGTGTTTCTTAAATTTTTACATGAAAATTTCTGGGCATTCAGTAGTCTTCTTCCAAAATTTATCTGGCAATACTGTTCTTCAGCTACTTCTATATCCTAGACCTTTCAGAAAGAATGAATTTCTAGACTGATGGCACTTAACTGAAACATGACAAGTCAAAATGTCAATATTCTTTTGTCAAAAGGAGAAAACATAAGCCAAAAAAGTTGATATAGTCATATTTTTATGGTTCTTAAAATGTTACTATGCAATTTTTCGTTGATTTAGCAAATGCTGCTGTATGAAAGGAGAAAATTATTTTCAACCTGCTGAGGTAGCAAGTTTCTTTTTATTCCCCCTTTATGCTTAAGGCAGTCAAGTCTACAAGCAGTTGAAACTAGATTTATAGGTTAGTCACCAAAAAAAAAAATCACTGCAAACAGCACCTTGAAACCTGAACACTTGCACAATTCAACAGAATATCCAGTCATTTTTCATAGTTTACGGTATCAGTAGAAGCTGTAAAGCAATGTGTAACATATTTTGAGACAGAAAGTCAACAAGGCTTATTACCTTTGAACATTTTAATTTCACAAACAATATAAGCCAAAGAGATAGCTACAAATGTTCATTAAAGAAATAGAAAATATTTCAAAATAGAAAGATGTCTCCAACAAGCTCCACTAAAATCTGATTAAAAAGCAATTGGTTAGCCAGGTGTGGTGGCACATGCCTGTAATCCTACCTACTTAGGAGGCTGAAGCAGGAGAACTGCTTGAACCTGGGAAGTAGAGGTTGCAATAAGCCAAGATCGAGCCATTGTACTCTAGCCTGGGCAACAAGAGTGAAACTCTGTCTCAAAAAAAAAAAAAAAAAAAAAAGGAATTGGTTTCCTCTAATGTTCTTCAGCATCTAAAAAAATGTTTTAATGATTCAAATCCTTTCCAAAAGAGTATACCAAGCTATTTACATCTGCCTGTCTTATACATATGACTTACTTTAAAGGCTATGAAGTATGATAATTAAGGGTATATCATAATTCTAGATTTTAAAAACCCTGCACTTAATATTAAACCTTATAAAGAATGACCAATATTCTCTACAAATATTTACCTATTTCTAAGAGATGTATTGGAATAGTGAGGGAGCAAAACTTCTAATACCCTCTTATTATATGCATAAACTCATATTTTACATCTATTACCACTATAAGAAGGTATAATTATATTGCTGCTACTGCAGAGGTTGTACTGATGCTGCTACACAGTGTTTCTCATCTGAAGAGTGAGATCATTCACCAGTAATCTCCTGGAAAAAAGGTGTGTCGCTAAGAAAACCAGAACTGAACAAACAAAGGCACAGCAGTGGCTGCAGGCTGGGCATCTGAGTTTCTCAGTCATGGTCATTAATGTGTCTGAGAAGAAGCCTCTATGTAATGGAATATGAAAAGAAGCCCTTCATCTGTGGACAGGTCAAAAACCAGGAATTAGAAATTCCAGCAAAATATCCTGAAGTTGTTCCACCTCTTTGTAGTAGCTGTCTTCAAAGTAATGTGGAATAGAGTGGGCCCTTGAATACAAGAGCACAATAATCACTTTATAACCTGTACTGTCATCATGCTTCTTATTTTTTCTATTTATCTCGTAGTTGTTTTCTAGTTCTACATTCTGATAAAGACCTTAATAAACTGTAGCCTTTCTTAGTTGTTCAAAGGTGAAACGAAGGGAAAGGAGTTATGTATGCACTTGGGCCAGAGGATGTCAGCATGGTGATAGCACCAATAATCAAATGGAGATAACCCCAAAGAGGTTAAAAGGAGACCTTTGTTTATCCTCTCCATCCCATCTCTGCCCTCAAAACAAACAAACAAAACAAAACCTGGAGTACTCCATGGCTAACCCCTGGGTGTCAGAAACCTGGGCTTCCTAAGACTACATGTTCTTTCAGAACAAAATGGAAATGCTATTTCATATGCTACCTTAAAGGGTCTTCAACTCAAACTACTGGGTAAAAGAAGCAAAGACACACAACATAGTGTCCCACTTTTTCAGATATAGTCATCCCCCAGTATCCATAAGGGATCGGTCCCAGGGCCCCCACAGATAACAAAGTCTACTGATGCTCAAGTCCCTGACACAAAATAGTGTAGTACAGTATTTGCATACAACCTACACACGTTCTCCTGTATACCCGAAATCATCTCTAGACTACTTAAAATACCTAATACAGTGTAAATGCTATGTAAAGTTATATTTTATTTTTTATTCATATTATTTTTGTTGTTGTATTTTTTTTTAAATTTTTCCAAATATTTTAGATCTGTGACTGGTTGAATCCAAGGACGCAGAACCCACAGATATGGAGGGCCTACTGTATTCTTAAACCTCAAAAAATACAGAATGTACCAGATTTTCAGATAAGCCTAGTACGCAATTAGTTAATTCACTGCAAGGCAAAGATTTATTTGATTCTAACAGGATCACCCCTCGGAATAGGCCCTTTATCTTTCCTGGACTAGGAAAGTAAATTTACACACCACAAAATGCTTCAACCCAATTTTCAATTTTAAAATGTGTCACTTTTGATCAATAATTTAAATTAGATGTGGTCACTTCTGTTAATTTTTGGTGGAAATGAGTACTGAATCTTTACTCCAGACATCTGGGCTCTATTCTTGGTTCTGCCATTTATAACTGAGCAAATTATTGAAAACTCTGTGCTTCAGTTTTCTCATATGCACAGAAAGTTAAAGCTATGCAACACTAATTCCACGGAAGATACTTTTTTTTTTTTTTTTTTTTTTTTGAGACAGAGTCTTGCTCTGTTGCCCAGGCTGGAGTGCAACAGTGCAATCTCTACTCACTGCAACTTCCGCCTCCTGGGTTCAAGCGATTCTCATGCCTCAGCCTCACCAAGTAGCTGGGATTACAGGAGACTGCCACCACGCCTGGCTAATTTTTTTGTAGAAATTTTAGTAGAAATGGGGTTTCACCATTTTTGCCAGGCAGGTCTCCAACTCCTGCCCACCCGCCTTAGCCTCCCAAAGTGCTGGGATTACAGGCATGAGCCACCACCATGCCCAGCCAGAAGATACTTTTTCAAAAACAAAAACACAACTGATTAGGTACCCCGTGACATGTTTCTGTTAAAAACAAACAAACAAAGGATGAAGATGGAAGAGAAAAATTCAAAATGTCCAGAGATCAACCTTTTAAATCTTTCTCCCACGAGTAGAATGTTGTATTTCCACTAAGAGTGATCAGGGATATCATCCCAAAGGAGAATGAATCTCTGAAGAGAGAAAACAAAAATGCAGAGTGAGTAATACTTTTATCTAGATAAATTCAGAGTCAGATTTCTTTTCCCCATGAACTTATTCCATTCATATAATTAAGCCTTACAAGGTACCATTTAGTGCATTATTTAAACATAATCACTATACTGTAGAAAGCCCTAAAACATTTAAGTTCAAATCAGCAAATCGTTTGTGTGCTACTGGCCATTGAAGAAAAAAATTATTTTAAGTCTGCCAGGTAGCTATTTTTGAAGCTATATTTTAAAATATTGATTTTTACAGCGGTTCTAATGAAGATTAAAACCTTAAGAAGGAAAAAAATTGCACTTAAAAATAATGGAAACTTGAACAGATTGGTCTACATAGATCTTCTGTACCCCCCTGAAGATCATATTTTCAGAATTGTAAACTTTTCAGCACTAAATATTTCCCTAATCTGCTATTTTAGGTAAAGCCTGTAGAACAGATTTAACAATAGTGTTTCCATGTTTTAGCATCTATTTCTTTTTAGCTTCAACAAGTAACTAAGCACATAGATTTGAATACGAAGAAAAATGGTTTGTCAGTGACAGTAACAGAGAACCCCAAGTATAAGAGCAAACTCAGGATGTAAGAACTAAAATGAGCTAGTGAAAGCCCTTCAGTCAGAAATTTTCCTTCCAGTGCTCTTTTCTGCCTTTAAACCTTTGTGATTCTAAATTTTAACATAGTAAGTCCCTAATTAAAGATTTAGTCGAAGCCACCTGAAAGCCTAGGAGATCCTCATGCCTAGTCTGTTCAAGACCTAGCAGGAATTACATGAAACTCACAATTCCTAGAAAGATAGTCTTATTAGCGCCACAGATTACTACTGCCTTTATGAGTTACTGCCACATAGAAGCAGCACAGACAGGTGGGAGAAACATAAACAGATAAGTTGCAATACAAAGTAGCAAATGCTACAATATAACATTGCTGAAGATTTACAACAATATAACAAAGCAGGGTGGGACTCTGCCTAAGCTTCTGCAGAGGCCCTGTCCGGAGAATTCTGACTGGCAGGGGCATTCCAAGGTCAACTGTATTAGACTTTACAAAGAACCTACAATCTGGTGCACTTCTTGACAATCCAGATAAGGAGAAAAATAAGACTCAGTTCCCTGCCCTGGAAGAGTATAAGAGGCCACAGAAAACAAAGTCAGCATGTGTTCGGGACCTAAAAAATGAGACTAATCTTTCCAGAGGAGGCGGGGTCATGTTGGAAAGTAGTAAAATACTGAGTTTGTAAATGAAAATATTACTAGTGTGAAGGATCAACGCTCAATCTAATGATAAACGGGGAGAAAGGCAAATGAAAGAGCGACCCAAGATAATTCAGGACACCCTTGTGGGTAAAAAAAACTAAAAGAAGAGATTCCTATTTAACAAAAACAAAACTGAAGCCAGTGAGTTTTTAACTCTACAATCTTTTACGCCAATGCTGTTCTGTGAAAAAACTATAGGAACAATAACGCATAAGAGTTAAAGGAACCAGGACCAGAGCCAGGCCCTCTGTGCTCAACAATGAACTCCACCACTTTCTAGCTATGTCACTTCGGGAAAGTTACTTAGCAGCTCTTTGCCTCAGTCTCCTCACCTGTAAAATGGGGTGTTTAACAACACAAGTGCCTTTAAAACCAGGAGGGGCTTCTTCAAAACACAATTGTGATTATATCCCTCCACTGATCAAAAACTTTATTCACAAAATCAAACCCACATCTTTCACGAACCATATAGATCTTGTGTAGGTTCTGCAAAACAATAAGCGCTTCTCTGTTTCATCTCTAGCAGTTCTGTGCTAGAAAGCCTTTTCCTTACCATCTTCCCAAGTCCACTTCAGGAAATTAACTCTCCCTCCCATTCCACAGTGCACTCATCTGTTCCTCTGTACATACGGTTTACCACTATTCTCCCTGGTTTTGTTTGGTCTTTTAATGCCTCACTCTTTCTTCCAAAGCAGTAATTGCAGAGAGCCAAGGCAAATCTTTTTCATCCCCGTTTCTACCCTTCATCCCAGAATGTGCCTGTGCAAGTCTGGGAAAAGCGTTACTGAATTAAACGGGATGATTACAACCGTAATGGCCGCAATTCCAGAAACTGCCTAATTTCACATAATTCTGTATTGTTTTCAAATCCTGAAAATCTTGACACGAAAGGCCTCTTAAATTCAGAACACCATCCTTTCAAGAAAAGTTCTACCGAGCACCCCCACGAGTTGACAATGCGGTCATTCTTAGCTCCAGAAGTTGTGTGTGTGACGCGGAGGGCAGCTTCACACTGGTCCACACTATACTTTGAAACAAGGGGCAAGAAGAGGCGGCTCCGACCGCAGCGCAGGCTGTGCGCCGCTCTGCCCTCAACTTCCTAAGGGCCCGCGGGCTCCGCCGCGTTGGTCCCTCTGCACCGCACTTCGTTCCCGGCCTTCGCCTCCCCTTGTCCCGCCGCAGAAACACCCCCTCCCCGGAGCGGCAGCGCGAAGGCACTGCAGGTCCTCTCCGGCGCTCCACTCGGCCGGGGTCTGAGCCGCCACCCGCCCGGCTCGCGGCCCCCGGCCTCTCCCCAGGCCCGCCGCTCGCCGCCCGAGGCCCAGGCCGCTGCCGCCGCCGCCGCCTCGAGGGGACACAGGGGTACTCGCTGGGCTAGCGTGGCGCCGGGGGCGGAGCCGGCCCGGAGGGCCCGGGGAGAGGCCGGGGGCGGAAAGCAGCCTCCGCCTACCCCGACACGCACCCCGCCGCCCCCAACCCAACCGCCTTGGGGCCCCGGCCCGCGCCCGCGGCCCGGCAGCCGGCGGGACTCGCCACTTACCAACCCGCCTGGGACAACGCCGCGTTGGCCACCTGGGCCATGGTAGCTGCTTAAGCCGGGGGTGCTGGGGGGTTGGGGTGGGGGTGGTGGGGAGGCCTCCTACTTGAGACCCCCCCCCCCAAAAAAAAAAAAGAAAGAAAAGAAAAGAAAAAACTCCTCTGGTCGGCTCTGCAACTGGGCATGCTCAGTGCGGCCGGCGCTTCCGCGTGCGGGTTCCGCTCGCCGCGTTTTCTGAGCGGCCGTAGGGGCCGGCCTGGTGTGGGGCTTCCAGGCTGCCGAGCTCCAGGACCTGATCCACCAAACACGGGCCGGCGGCTGGAGTCAGGATAGCTCAGGGACTTTGCCTCTTCCCCGAAGGTTTTTACTTGTTTTGGGGGGCACTTTTCTGAGTTGCACACCTTGGAAAGTCGTGAGGAGGTTCTTCGTAGAGCAAAAGTGTGGCGTTTGCAGCGCCGACAGGCGGCCACCTCAGAGAGGGCAGGATAAGGCCTGAGGAGACTGACGGGTTGGCTGCGAGGCAGCGCGTCCAGGACGGCGCTAAAAAGGTCACGTTGCGGGAAACCAAACTCGGAGGTGTCCCCAGCCCATTCTACACGAAAGTTTACTTTTTTATAAAGACTCGTTCCCTTCCCCTCGCCTTTTGGTCCGCCGGGACGCAAAGAAAAAATGCAGCTCAGCCTTGAGTCCCCACGGGCAGATCGAGTTGCCCAAGTCGGACACCACAGTGAAAATGACTGGTCAGCCCAAGAAAACCTGCTCTTAGGGAATATGGGGAAATGGGGCGGTTGTGTCAGTGCTTGTTTTTCCTGTCGCCCTCCCCCTGGGACCATCCGTGTCCCAGCGCGGCCCTGAGACCTTAGCTCTGTACTGCCGCGTCCAGCAACCACAGCCGCCTCCCCGCCGGTGCCCTTCGCCAGCGCTCCAGAGGGCTGGGGCGCGGGGTGGGTCCCTGAGTGGGCATGCGCGGCGCCGTCGCCGAGCGGCACGGCGGACGCTGCCGTGCGATTGGGCGTCCGTGACTCACGCTGGCCAATCAGAGAGGAACAGGAGGAAGGGTACAGGCACTCCCTAAAAGATTGCTCCACCCTCTTGGTCTTTCACTTCTGCGGCGTCCAGTAGGGCTGGCAAAGAGGCTTTTGAGGGGTACTGTCCCCATCTGCTAGGTCGGGAGAAGAAGACTGTTACGAACTTAACCCCTATCTCCGCTGCTTGCCGCTGCTTCTTCTAAGGGCATCATCAAAAAGAGACTTGGAGCAGAGACTGCGGAACTGGGCAGAGGCGCTCTTGGGATTGGGGAGGAAATTGACAGTGACGGAAGGAAGGGGATAATTGCCCAGGGTGGAGCTAAAATTCCTTAATACAGATTTTTCTCATTTCAGCTGGGGTATTCCGTTTGGTCTTCCCAAAAGTCATAGTTATAAAATCGCGATGCTTTCCTTAAGGAATGTTATTGAGATTTGCTCCCAGGCATATCGTTTAGATAATTTTAGATCAGAAGTATCTCCATCCTGTTCGCTACAATGTGCCATAGTATGTAGTGTTTAGGTGATAAGTATACTACAGGTATATTTCAATTTATAGTCATCGGCCATCATATCCAGGAACCAGGAATAGATATGCCATTTTAAATGTAAGTAGATGACTCAAAAATAAATTGCCAATAATTTTTATTGGCGGTTAGAATTTTCTCTTACCAATTATTTACATTTTGCAGTTAGTGTAACCTGTTAACTATGAAAATGATAAGTTGTCCCAATCATCAGAATTGCTCACTGGTTATAAAGCCATTTGTTCTCACATGCCATGTGATTCAATAAGGATTTACCACTGCATGGTCCTTACAATAATAAAATACTCCACAAAATACTAAATTCCCTTCAAGAATGGGGTTTTTACTGGAGAAATGTGGGACAACATGAGCATCAAAAAAATGGTGACAATAATTGATGAAACACATTGAATTTCTTCGGAGTGCCACGAAAAATAAAAGGGAAGGAGGACAAAACCTTTTCTTTCAGCGGAATACAAGATAGTAAATGCAGAACAAATGATAGAAAAATCACAGTTTTCCAAGTCAACCACGATTGTTTCAGGAAAATTTATCAGAAGATACTAAAAGTCACAGGGTAAAAGACTAGGAGTACAGGATCTTCACATGGTCTCAAAGTATCAAGCCATAACTTATTACAGAAGGGAAAATGTACCTTATCTTGAAAAAAAAAAAAAAAAAAAAAACCCTGCCTTAAGAGATCAAAGCTAGAATCACTAATAATGGGACACTCTAATGTAATCTGCCTACTGATGTAATGCAATTAGGCATACACATCACTTAAGAAGTATTCTTGCCAAAATTGTTTAACCGGAATTTAACCAAGCTTCTGGACAGTGGATCCTAAACTAACCCCCACATCCCCAAATCCATTTAGCAATGTCTGGGTTGTCACAATCTGAGGAGGTAGGAGTGTTGTTATGCATCTCATGGGATGCAGCAGGAATACTGCTAAATATCCTACAAAGCACAGGACATCCCTGAACTCCAAAGAATGATCTGACCCAGAATGTCAGTAATGCTAAGGTCTAGATGTAAGAAGAAATGTAAAGGACGTATAGGTGATATTTGAGCAAGTTAAACATGAAGACGCAGGCACATAAATCCACAATGAGGCATATTCTCCTCTGGCCTAGACTGTTAAAATGTAATTTAAGATTTTTTTTTTTTTTTTAATTGAGAGGGGTGTTTCACTCTGTCGCCGAGACTAGGTTTCACCGTGTTAGCCAGGATGGTCTCCATCTCCTGACCTCGTGATCCGACCTCATGATCCACCCGCCTCGGCCTCCCAAAGTGCTGGGATTACAGGCGTGAGCCACCGCACCTGGCCAGAAATAATTCTTTAAAAAAAAAAAATAAGGTCGGGCGCGGTGGCTCACGCCTGTAATCCCAGCACTTTGGGAGGCCGAGGCGGGCGGATCACGAGATCAGGAGATCGAGACAATCTTGGCTAACACGGTGAAACCCCGTCTCTATTAAAAGCACACACACACACACACACACACACACACACACACACACACACACACACATTAGCCGGCGCGGTGGCGGGCACCTGTAGTCCCAGCTACTCGGGAGGCTGAGGCAGGAGAATGGCGTGAACCCGGGAGGCGGAGCTGGCAGTGAGCCGAGATTGCACCACTGCACTCCAGCCTGGGAGACAGAGTGAGACTCCATCTCAAAAAAAAAAAGAAAAAAAAAGAATTATTTCAAATTTAAGAGATGCAAGAGACATGAAAACAAAATTCAATCCTGGATCTAAAAAATAAATGAAAAAATAATTACTGGTGGCCAGTTGCAGAAATTTGAATCTGGACTAGATATTGGATAGTATAATGGAATTATGGTTTTCTTAAGTGTGATAATGTTATTGTCCTTCAATTGAGAATTTTATGTCAAACCATTTATGGACGAAGAAGAATTGGATCTACAAGTTATTTGCAAATGATTCAGAGAAAAACATTTGTAAAATATATAAAACATATAAACATAGATACATATATACAGGTAAGAAAGAGAAAGGAGGCTGAGGCAGGAGAGTTGCTTGAACCTGGGAGGCGGAAGTTGCAGTGAGCCCAGATCGCGCCACTGCACTCCAGCCTGGCGACAGAGCGGGACTCCGTCTCCAAAAAAAAAAAGAAAGAAAGAAAGAGAAAAAAGAGAGAAAAGAGGTAAATATGGCAAAATATTAAAAATGGGTGAATCAGTTGGAGAAGCGTCCAAATGTTTATGTTTTTTTTCTCTGGGTTTGAAATTTTCCAAAATAAAAAGAAATGTGGATTACACTAATTTCACATCAAAAATTTTAAATTGGAATTATATTCTGTATAGGTAATTTAGTGCCATGAAAAATGGTAATAGGTGACTAGATAAAATGAATTTCCATTTTTAATTAGATAAATCATTGATTTACAGAAAATAGAAAGTCTATAATGAGTTGAAGTTGGGGGAAACTCTAAGAGTGGCAAAAAAAAAAAATTGTTAGGTCCAAGAAAACAAAAACGAGGAATTAAATCTATTTGGAGTCTGTGGTATAAATTAACAGAAGAGAAAGACTGAAAATCCATTCACCTCTGTTTCGCCTCTATCATTTCAGTAAAGGAAAAGGTTCTCAGACTGAAAAGGGTAAGAGAATATGGATAAGTACGAATAGAAGCTACAATAAAAAGTGAGATGGTAAGAGTGCCTGGCCCTCTGAGGCAAATTACATCTTGTGACTGTAAGCCATTTGCATCCTACGGAATACTAAAATAACCTATGAATGACAGATGAGCCAGTGCCAGGGGGCCCTATTATATTTAAAATCACCTGAAGAACCTATAATTTAAAAGAATGCTAGTTGCACTCACTTATAAAATGAAATATCACAATTTAATGTATCTTCTGGATACATTTTAGTTGCCCATATTCACTTTGATTTCAATAAAAATCAGTCATTTTCCAACAGTTTTACCATGTGACTTTTAATAAGTATATACAAGAGGAATTGGCCTCTTTTGCTTTCATATCACAAGATATAGCTGTATATATTTTAGTTATCTCATTTAATTCATTTCAAGCACTAAACTTTGCCATATTACTTAAAACCATTAAACTGACCATTTTAGCTATTTAGGACAAAGACTACATCTATTTTGTGTTTACAGCATTATACAGTGTACAGGAAGATCTGTTTTTTAAAGAAAAGTGGAAAATGGCCCCCAAAAAAACTTTGTAAACTTTTGCTGTAATTTTCATACTTAACGAAATTTGCAAGGTTATGTCCCATATTTTCTCACCTTCCTCATGAAGGGAGTAATATATGCAGTGGTCCATTTCCAAGACAAAGTGCCTTAAGTCAGCCTAGGTCAACAAACTATAGAAGAAACAGGATGTACTGGGCCCCTGTTTGGATAGCTGATGCCTGCTTGTCAGCCTCCCTACCCCTCTTCCCGGCCTCTACTTAGTTGCCCTCACCTGAACCAAAGAAGTTTAAGATAAAAGTTTACTAGCCTGCAAAATAGCTCGTTTTGTCTGTTCTTATCAGCCTGCCCAGTTACTTAAGTCATAAGTCAAATACTTGAAGAGCCTCTGAGCTAACTAGATTGCAATGCATTATGGGCTGCAATAAAATGCAGCAAGACAAATCTAAAAGATAAAAAAAAAAAAAAACCTAAAGCCCCTACCCAACAATCAATAGGCAATGTCCAGGAAAATTGTGACTCCATAGTACTCAGCCTATGAGGAACTGGGGGAAGGACCTGTGCACTAGGGGATAAATTGCTTATTAAAACTGTGCTGGGTGTGCCTCTTCATCAGACACCCAATCTTGCAAGACTATCATTAAAAATCTCACTTTCACTCTTTTCCAGGTCTGTAAGTCCATTCTTTGGGTTTGGACAGGTGACTTTATTTCTCACACTCAAAATTACTGTATTCTAAATATGCTACAAATAATATACTCTCTTTAAAGCTTACCATAAACACTTGGCCTAACATGCAGTCCCCTCTTCAGATCTCCTGAAGAGCTCAACCACTGTCACTTATCCGGCGTCTTTAGTACATAGCCACTTTTCAGCACACTGAAAGGACTCTTATCTAACTAATTTGAATTAATTTTAGAACACTTCACGAGAAACTATGTAAAAGAAAAAATATATACGCTTTATTATGCACCTTTTTTCAACTAATGTTAACACTTTTCTGTAGAGTGGTCAATAAAGTAATGAAATTCAAGGTTAAAAAATATGTTAGCTCTATTTCTTTACAGACTATTTATGCCACTCTCCACTTCTCTTGAAGTATGAGGAAGTTTTTTATCTCATATGTTTAATGGCATCTTGCTGATGAATAATTTTCTGTTAAAATTGGTAAAAGGTAGAAACAGGACTCCAGAATATTCTGACTCCAAAACACATGCACTTAGCGCCTATATTCATAAGGAACTGGAAATATGATAGGATCATCAACAAGGAACAGAGAATGAAATGAATGTGCTGATTTTAAATCTGAATCTAAAGTGACAAGACATGGCTATTATCAAATAGAGATTTTGGCTGGAAAGAGGTAAGGGCATATTTGGAGATACTGATTTTAGGAGTCACTTTATAAGACATTGTGAAAGTTTTGAAAATGAATAGGCTTCTGGAGAGTTGTATAAAAATGGAGAAGAGTCTCAAAGATGCAGCCTAAGGAACAACCACAGTAAACAGTAGGAGGAAGAAGCAGCCACAAAAAGATAGAAAAGCCATACTCAGATTTCGAGGAAGAGAACTAGAATGCTAGAAGGACAAATAATATGACTGGATTTTTAAAACAAATAAGCTGAATTAAGTTAAAACGTATTTGCTTGACAACCTATAGACAAAACTTTAATAAAAGGGCAATTTATGTATACAGCCAAGCCTCCTCAGCCCATCCTGCACATCAGTATTCACATTATTAACATCATCATTGCAACAAAATTTATTCAATGTGCTAAATATTTTCTAAATAAAAAATGAAGAAAGAGGATAGCGGTAAAATGATCCTCTTAAGGTAGCTTTGTCGTTAAGTGACAAAGCTGGGATTTAAATTCATGTATGTCCAACAGTCATACCACCCTCTTAACAAGTACACTATTCCCAAAATGTGGGACAAGTAGAGATAAACAGCATTTCTAGGTGTTTGTAACATGACATTAAATAACATTAACTCAATAAATATTGCTGGATCGATCCCATAATGAGAAAGCTATTTCCCTTTCCATGTGTCCAACAGCCTCAAAGAGAAGGTGTCAGTTTGGAGTGAGTTAACATCCCTTTAACACTTGCCAAACTCCATTTTTAACAAAAAGATAGCAGGCCTCAAGGTCAGAATCTTCTGTAGACCACAATATCTAGCTATAATTTAATACCATTATTTTATTTTTATTATATTTATGTTTCATACTTATGACACATTATTCTGACATTTCATTAACAGTAGCCAATAAAGTTTTCTGTTTAAATACACACAAGGCCAGGTGCAGCGGCTCACATCTGTAATCCTAGCATTTTGGGAGCCTGAGGTAGAAGGATCACTTGAGACCAGAAGTTCAAGACCAGCGTTTTCAAAAAATTGAAAATTAGTCAGGCATGTGTTGTATGCCTGTAGTTCTAGCTACTCAGGAGGCTAAGGCAGGAGGCTCACTTGAGCCCAGGAGTTCAAAGCTACAGTAAACTGGGTGACAGTCCAGTCTGGGTGACAGAGTGAGACCCTGTCTCTAAATTAAAATAGCAATAATAATAATAAATATACATAAGATTTTTTAAAGTGACTGTTCAAAAACTTATATTAAGCAAACAATAATACAGGAAGTGTGTGGATGTGGTAAAATTGTAAGGGAGGCTTGTGGATAATTAAAATTTAGGGAATACTGCACTATCTTAACTATCTTCCTTCTTTCTGTGAAATCCTTAATCATAGACTTGGTGCCAAAGATCAGTTATTTATTTTCCACCCTCCATTCCTGTAACTCACTATAGCACTGATCCAAGTAATACCTTCCAGGTGATTATCCCTCTCACATAGTAGATTTTTCTCTCTCTCTCTCTTTCAGTCTTTTTTTAAAATCCCTGTTCACCAGCTGTCAGAGCACTAGCTGTCATACTGAGCTTCGATGGGATCTTTGTAGGCCAAAAAGTAGAGCTGAGCTTTGAAACCCTGCTCTCGCAGTCCAACTCTCTTCACTGACTTTCTAGGGCTAAAAATATGAGACCTCTGAATCACCAGCAAGGAGTCACCTCTGCTCATTTTTGCTATAAAGGACTTAGGGCAAATTTTCTAAGCACAGAGGAAATAAAGCAGCTTTACATTCACTTTTATGCCTAAAATGTTTCAGTAATAAATAAATGCTATTATTACTTTTCAAAGCTTGTTTTTTAAAAAAACCTTTCTGCACATTCAAAACTGTCCAATTAACATCTATCCTCCACTTCTTGAGAACGATCTTTAGAAACAAATCAGCTCATGTAGAGGAGTATCATGTAAGCAGGGATTAAGGGAGGTGTTTGGTGGAGATCGCTTTATCCAGTTAGCACTTTTTGAAAAAACTTGGCGCATATCTCTTCTATGACCTAAATAAGGAAAGTTCCTGCAATGAGAGCCACACTTTTTTATGTATTAGATCATTTAATCTTAGCAAAGCTATTAGAGATAGGGGTGTGTGTGTGTGTTTATGTGTGTGTATGTGTGTCTAAAATCCTCATTTTGCAGATCAGGAAACTAAGGCCCAAATTTGCATGCATAGTTGGTCAGTGGCAGAGCTGGGGTTTGAGCCTAAACTTTGGATAACACATTATCTACCTCCAACCACCTACTCAACCCTGTCTCCACTTCCATAAACCATCCCAACAGCGCTTTTGTGATTTTTGTACATTTCCAAACCACCCTGGATTTTAGGTGGCATGAGGAGACTTGGAACTTAGGGAAAATTAGGATTCTGGGAACAGCAAAGACTGAGACAGTAAACAAGACATCCAGATTACAGAGGCTGAGGATCTCTAAATTACAACAACAACAAAAAACCTATAATGATTTCAAATAGATTCTTCAGTAAATGTTCTTCTAAAGGGTGATAAATTGGGTAATTTCATAATGCTTCAGCTCTTCTCAGAATGAAAGGAGGAAAAGGTAACAGTTCGGGTATTTTTGGACAAAAGTTACCCAAATGATTCCTTCAAATACCCTTCAGAACTCTAAGTCAAATAAAATCATTGCTAATTAAATGTTAACTATAAGTTATTAGTGTGATACAAATATTCACAGACTGTATCTGCCCGCAAGTTCAACTGAGGCTACATAAGCATTTACATTCAATTTTATTGTCACTCTTCACAACATAACTACAGGATTTAAATATCATCCCCCTAACCCCTGCTCTCTCAGACAATAATTCGTCATAGTTTTGCAAGGATTCCTCAGGGGCTGTGTAAACATGGACAGTAACAGTTCTCCACTGTCTTCTGTTGCGACCCCTTGCTTCTATCCACTGTTCAAAACCCACTAGAGAAAAGTAACTGGGCCAGGCACAGTGACTCACGCCTGTAATCCCAACACTTTGGGAGGCCGAGGTGGGTGGATCACTTAAGTCCAGGAGTTCAAGATCAGCCTGGGCAATATGGCAGAATCCTATCTCTACAAAAAGTACAAAAATTAGCCAGCCGTGGTGCATGCCTGTAGTCTCAGCTACTCTGGGGGCTGAGATGGAAGGATTGCTTGAGCCCAAGAGGTCAAGGCTGCAGTAATCTGTGATCCCACCATTGTACTACAGCCTGGGCAACAGAGTGAGACCCTGTCTCAAAAAAATAAAAATAAGAGAGAGAGAGAAAGAGAAGTAACTGGATATTATCATGCTGCAGTGACTTCTTTGAAAATGCTGTTTCTCTGCATAGAAGATGGTCTGTTACTGACCCCAAACCTGCACAATCTCAATATGTCAAGCAGCATTGTGTTCTCTCCTGTTTCTGTGCATGGAATGAGGACTGCCCCTCTCCAACTCCCAGTTGCATTTGAGTCACCTGGGACCCAGGGCAGCTCAGCTTACTCTGTGGTCTCACAAGTTCCTTTTGGAACAGCTTTTGCTTCAGCCCTCCGGTTCCCTACAACCCAAACAAGAAACTGCATGGAAAAGCGTTGAGGAACAGACACTACACAGTCCTCTCCACTCCTCAGTCTTGCTGAAATTGACCCATACATCCAGCTCATACAAGTAGATCTCAGGGAGATCACAAGCTAGGCTGTTTATCAGACACATCTACATTTTTGTTTTCAAGTTGTCTGGATTTTTAATTTATTTATTTTAAATTTCAACTTTTATTTTAGATACAAGGGGTACATGGGCAGGTTTGTTACCTTTGTATATTGCACCTAGGTAGTGAGCATGGTACCCAATAGGTAGTTTTTCAACCCATACCCACCTCCCCACCTCCCTTCTCCAGTAATCCACAGTGTCTGTTGTTGCCATATTTATGCCCGTGTGTGCTCAATGTTTAGCTCCCACTTATAAGTAAGAACCTGTGGTATTTGCTTTTCTCTTCCTGCATTAATAATAAAGACATTATTTCATTCTTGTTTATGGCTATGTAGTTAGTATTCCATGGTGTATATGTACCACATTTTCTTTATCCAGTCCACCATTGATGGGCACCTAGGTTGATTCCATGTCTTTGCTATTGTGAATAGTGCCGAACATATAAGTACATGTGCCTTTTTGGTATAATAATCTATTTTCCTTTGGGTAAATACCCAGTAATGGAATTGCTGGGCCAAATGGTAAATATATTTTAAGTTCTTTGAGAGATCTCCAAACTGTGTACATTTCATTAGTAAA